>NC_140959.1:1169085-1806585 GCF_014529385.1 Adiantum capillus-veneris
TACACCTTGTAACCAACACCCATTTGTTATATTAGCTTGGACAAGTGGTGGACCTTGCTTTTATGTTTCAATGGAGCATATTTTGGACAGGTGGTAGACCTTGTTTCTCTCCATGCTTCAATGGAGAGAAACTTTAGCTTGGACAAGTGGTGGACCTTGTTTTTATGTTTTAAAGGAGCATATTTCGGACAAGTGGTAGACATAGTTTCTCTCCATGGTTCAATGGAACCCACCTTAGACAAGTGAAGTACCTTGAAACCAAACCCCCATAATACAACCTACTAAATAGGTTGGAAAATTGGTGGGATATGAAACCATCCATGATAGAGCATAGTATAGGTGAAAACGTAGTGGTCCTTATATCAATTACCCATGCATAGCTTGGACAAGTGGTGGACCTTGATTCTCTCTATGTTTCAATGGATCCTATCTTGGACTAGAGATATATCTTACTTAGTTCCATGCTTCAATGGATTGTAGCTTGGATAAGGAGTGGAACTTCAAACAAAACTCCACAGCATAGCATATATTAACAATTCATGGGTTTTATAGAGATTTTCTTGCCTATTTTGGAGAGTTGGTACACCTTTATTCTCCATTCTTCAATGGATCTGAGGTTGGACAAGTGGAGCTGGAGAAGTGGTCAACCTTAAAATGAAACCTCCCATGCTACAACCCATCATAGATCGTATATGTAGTGGACCTTGAAACTCTTTTATGTCCCTAGCTTAGAGAAGCATTGCACTCTTGATTATCTCCATACATGAAGGCAAGGTTGGACAAGTGGTGGACCTTCAAACCAGAATCTCTATGCAATAATAGGCAAGTGGTGGAGCTTGTTTTCTCCATGTTCCAATGGAGCCTAGCTTAGACAAACAATGGAGCTTGCTTCTCTCCATGTTTCAATGGATCCTAGCTTAGAAAAGTGGTGGAGCTTTGCTTCTCTCCATGTTCCAATGGACCATAGCTTAGAAAAGTGGTAGACCTTGAAAAACACCCCCCCGTATACAACATATTATGGGGTTTTCATGTTTCAATGGCTCCTAGCTTGGACAAATGGTAGAGCTTGCTTCTCTTTATGTTTCAATGGATCCAATCTTTGCCAAGGGGTGGACCTTGAAACAAGAATCCCCCCCCCCCATGTACAACGTATTATGGGTTTTGAAAGCACTGGGAGAAAATAATAGCTTTTATAAGTGGTGGACCTTGCTTCTCTCCATGCTTCAATGGAGCCGAGGTTGGACACATGTTGGAGAGAAGATGGTTGCCCATGAAATAAGACCATGCATGCTATAATCAATCATATGTTGTACACATGGTGGACCTTGCAATTGTTTTATATGCCTAACTTGGACAAGTGGAGGACCCTTGATTACCTCCAGATATCAACAACAAGCCAAGTTTGGACAAGTGTAGTACCACCAAACCAGAATCTATATGCTACAATAGAGTATAGGTAGGACACGCGATGAACCTTGATATCAAACCATCCATGCTACTAGAGATAATAGGTTTCACATGTGGTGGAACCTTGTATCAATGTTCTATGTGTAGTTTTTGACTAGTGATAGACCTTGAAACTAATCCCTCTAGGCTACAAGAAAAAAGAGATGGATGAGGAGGCTAGACTACTTTTGTTGCATCAATGCATCCCATGTTACCACATATACTATAGGGTTCTTGGATAAGTCTTGGATCTTGTGTCAATGCTCCATGTCTAGCTTGGACAAGTGGTGGACCTTGGTTCTCTCTATGCTTCAAATGGGCAATAGATTGGAGACACAGTGGCCTTTTTTTTCCAATGATTTTATTTTTTGGAAACCTTGGAGGCACCATGTAAGAGGCACTCTAAGTCTTCCATACAATGGACCTATTGGACTATAAAATAATGATATCTTTCTTTGATATTGTCATTATTTTATGCATAATATTTTCTTCTTTTTGCAGACACAAAGGAGTTAAGTGATATAAAAACTAGATGTATTTCACACTATGATTGGCATGAAGATCCTTTTGGGACACCAACTTTTCCTATTCCCAAAGATGTAATTTTCCATATTAATGGTGTGGATTTTGAAGTGCGACTTTCATGTATTGAAGGAGCTGGTTATGGGCTATTTGTGCATACTACCCTGGAAAGTGGTTTGACTATTCTAAACTATGGAGGGCATAAGTATAGATTTCAAGACTGGAAAAAGATATGCAAAATATTTCCAAGAGCTTATAAATATTCTCTTCTAGAGGATCCAAACATAGAAGAAGAGGAAGATCAATCATACATTATTGGTTGTGTAGAAGAAGGAAACGTGTCGGGCTATATAAATAGTTCTCACAGTACAAATGTCTGTCCCAACGTACGCTATACATTTGATCCAAATTTTCCACCTTGGCATAAATGCACCTCTTCACACATCAAGTCAGAAGAATATGGCCATGTATGCATTGAGACTATTTGTCAAGTTGAAGCAGGAGAAGAGTTGTTTGCTGACTATAACTTTACTTGACATTGCAAAGTATTGTACATGGATGGAAATCTCAAGTACATGCATCATTTTCATTTTTCATGGATGAAATCTCAAGTGAATATAACATTTGATTATTATTTAGTTTATGCTCAACGAGAATCTAGAGTGCTCTTATGCTTTGTGTGTTGTCTAACATATTTGACTACCTTGGCCATAGAATCTTGATTCTACTCTAGATTTGTGATAAATCTTACCAAAATTTAATCAATGTCTAGGTTGGACAAGTGGTGGGGCTTCAAACATTACTATCTTAAACAAGTGGAGTTATCTTACTTGAATAAGTGGTGGCCTTTGAATCCAAATCTAAGCCAAATCTCTAATTATTTTCTTGTAGTCTAGGTTGGACATTTGGTGGACCTTGTATCCATGTTTCCTCAACAAGGGTGGCTTTTAGTTTTCACTTTAAGTACTCATCTTTAATAAAGTGTAGGATGGAAAATGTTGAGTTAGTAGATTTTATTTTAGACAAGTGGTGTTTGGTGTACGAATGCTGAAAATGGTTGCAAGGATTCTAACAACGACTTTACCTTAAATAAATTTCTTACT
Source organism: Adiantum capillus-veneris (assembly GCF_014529385.1). Taxonomy (NCBI): domain Eukaryota; kingdom Viridiplantae; phylum Streptophyta; class Polypodiopsida; order Polypodiales; family Pteridaceae; genus Adiantum; species Adiantum capillus-veneris. The sequence goes on from NC_140959.1 coordinate 1,172,157, forward strand.
AGGAGTTCTACATATAAATATGGTGAATAAAATTCTAGTGGTTTTGAGATACCATTTGTGTGTGTGTTTTCTTAGATTCACAAACTGGGATGGATAATGCTCCTATGGTTCAGTCAACAACTATAGAATCCATAGATTCTATGGTTTCTAAAGTGCCCAAGATGGATGATATTTCTATACTAGAGTCTAGTGTTGTGCAACTTGAGCAAGCTTCCAATAATGAGAACCAAGAAATCGATGCTTCAAAAATGCAACATACATCAAAAGAGACTGAAAAGTCCACTCACGAGCTATTGCCAATTGGTACTACGTCATGTAGCGTAGATGTTGAGAAATCCATGCTTACAATTATATTGGATTTAAATGGTCTATTGTTGAAACGTTCCCCTCAACCATCCTCACACCACAACTCAGTGCAAATGGATTCAAAAAGATATATTATACTCAGGCCAGGTTGCATCCAATTCTTGAAGACTATTTTACGAAGGTTTAATGTTGCAATTTGGTCGACAGCTACTAGGAATAATGTGTATCAAATCCTTGCAGCACTAAACAACTTAGCTCAGGATACATTGCCTTTCTTTGCAATTTGGTCGCAAGATGTTTGCTACACCGCTCAAACTCAAAAATTGTTTAGACCCGACAATCCAAACGTTGAGGCAATGTTCAAGCCTCTAGCCAAAATTGCCATGGGGTTTGAATGTGATCCACAAAGAACAGTGCTTATTGATGACTCTCCTTACAAGGGATGTATTTCACCAGCAAACAATTGCATTTTTCCACCACAATTTGATGCTGAGAAGATGGTTGACAATATGCTCTTGGAGGAGCTACTGCCATACTTGATTCAGATTGATGAGAGAAGGGATGTGCGTGATTTAATTGCTTCTAATCGTTATGGACAACCTATAGTGACAAATGATAGTGAATACAAACAAATCATGGAGTATTGGAAGCAGAAAAATGATGTTTGATCAGCTAAGGTGTTCTTTACAAGAAGAATACCACCTGCAAAAGGTGACAGAGATGAAACTATCATTGAAGATGCAAGTGACACAAGCCACCACAATGAAATGAGAAGAGCCCAAATACAAGAGATCTTGGCAAAGGAGCGTACACCCATTGAAAGCATGAAGGCGTCACAATTGACCACTTTAGCTAGGCAATTGGGTTGTAACACAAAAGGAGTTTTGAAGGCAACCACAGCAAAGGCTTATATAAATAAGGTGAAAGCTGAGAACAATCTTCTAAGGCTGGATAGAAAGCAACCCTAAGGTACTAGTGACATGTCATATATTCTTGATACACATGCTTGAACACTCATGTGCATGGTATCTAACAAATCTTTCTTTTTATTCCTTCTTGCAGGATCTTACAAAGGATACTACTAGATGGAGCTCAATCAATAGAAATTTTGATATTTTTGCTCAAAATAATGAAGCAGTCACTTACATTTTTTGTTTATCAATTTCTTGAGAGACTTTATTTTAGTTTGTAATCATCAAATGAAATGAAAAGTATCCTTCTTATTAAGATTGTTGATCTTTTTCTTGTTCAAACCTTTCAATTGTGATTTATAGTTTTATTAGCATGAGATTGTGCTTTTTTAGTTTGAAAAAAAATGTCAAAGATCCAAGTCTTTTTGGCTTTACTTAAGTTATTAATTGTGAAAGATCCAAGTCTTTTTGCTTTACTTAAGTTATTGATTGCCTATGTAATAGTCCTTAAAACAATATCGGATGGCTTTCTTGCTCCCATGTCTCACATTGGTCTTTAGGTAAGACAATTGGTGACCTTGAAAGTATGGTCTCATATCTTGATCAAGTGAAGAGACATGAAGCTTAAATATCACTACTATGTATCTAGTGTTAAACTCCATCGAGACAAAGACTAGATAGCCAAATTGCAGTCGAGTTTAAGTGAAAAATCCATTTGAGCTAAGGTAAAACTTATAGTGCCTCATTTTTCTAGGATTCTACCCCATCAAGGAAGTTAGAATCTAGCACAAACCAATTAAGACTCTTTTGGAGCCTAGATAGGACAATTCGTGGAACTTATAAAACTTATTATTGAGTTAGAGTCTAGTTTAGATAAGCAAAAGATCTTCAAACCAGCACTTGACTTTCTTACTATTCAATATTCAAAGTCCCTTGAGGCTAACAAATTACATACCACTTGGTCTCAAGATACACCACTTGTACACTCTATGTCATTATATTAAGAAGAACTATGTATTAAGGTCCACCACTTGTCCAACCTATAAGGTTATATCTTAAATGGTATCCTTTCTCACCACTTGAAATGCCCAAGATATGTTTTACACGGGGGTTTCATTCCAAGGTCCACCACTTGTCCAAGCTAACTCTATTCAAACATAGAGAGAAGCAAAGGTCCACCACTTGTCCAAGCTAACTCTATTCAAACATAGAGAGAAGCAAAGGTTCACCACTTGTCAAAGCTAGGCTCCGTTGAAGTATGGAGAGAAGTAACCTCCATCATTTTTCCAAGATAGGTGCCATTCAAACATGGAAAGAATCAAGATCTACCATGTCTCCGAGATTCTAGGCTCCATTGAAACACCCTAAAACCATGATATTTTGTACATGGGGTGTTTACATTCAAGGTCTACCACTTCTCTAACGTATTATACCTAGTAGCATGAGTGATTTGGTCTTAAGATTCACCACTTATCCACTCTATGTCATTATATTAAGAATAACTGGGTGTTAAGGTCCACCACTTGTCCAACCTATAAGGGTATATCTTAAATGGTATCCTTCACTACTTGTCAAGGTCCATCACCACTTTTCCAACCTATAAGGTTATATCTTGAATGATATTTTCCCTCATCACTTGTAATGTCCATGCTATGTTTTACAAAGGGGTTTTGTTCTAAGACCCACCACTTGTCCAAGCTAACTCCATTAAAACATAGAGAGAAGCAAAGGTCCACCACTTGTCCAAGATAGGCTCCATTGAAACATGGAGAGAAGGATGATCCACCATTTCTCCAAGATAGGTTCCATTGAAACATTGAGAGAAGCAATCTCCACCATGTCTCCAAGCTAGGCTCCATTGAAATACCCTAAACCCATAATTTTGTACATGAGGGGTTTACATTCAAGGTCCACCACTTGTCCAACCTATTATCCCTAGTAGCAAGAGTGCTTTGGTCTCAAGATTCACCACTTGTACACTCTATGTCATTATATTAAGAAGAAATATGTGTTAAAGTCCACCACTTGTCCAGCCTATAAGGTTATATTTTAAATAGTATCCTTTCTCACCACTTGAAATGCCCATGATATGTTTTACATGGGGGTTTCGTTCCAAGGTCCACCACTTGTCCAAGCTAACTCTATTAAAACATATAGAGAAAGAAAGGTCCACCACTTGTCCAAGCTAGGCTCATTGAAACATGGAGAGAAGGAACCTCCATTGTTTCTCCTAGATAGGCTCCATTGAAACATGGAGAGAAATAAGCTCCACCATGTCTCCAAGTTGCTAGGCTCCATTGAAATACCCAATACCCATAATTTTTTGTACATGGGGGGTTTACATTCAAGGTTCACCACTTGTCCAACCTATTATCCCTGGTAGGTTTGGTCTCATGATTCACCACTTGTCCACTCTATGTTATTATATTAAGAGGAATTAGGTGTTAAGGTCCACCACTTGTCCAACCTATAATGTTATAGCTTGAATGGTATTTTTTCTCACCACTTGTAATGCCCATGACATGATTTACATGGGGGTTTTGTTCCAAGGTACACCACTTGTCCAAGATAAATCTATTGAAACATAGAGAGAAACAAAGGTCCACCACTTTTCCAAGCTAGGCTGCATTGAAACATGGACCTTAATACCAAATTATTTCTAGTAGCATGAGTGATATTTTGTACATGGGGCGTTTACATTCAAGGTCCACCAATTTTCCAACCTATTTCCCTAGTAGGTTTGGTCCCAATTTCACCACTTATCCACTCTATGTCATTATATTAAGAATAATTGGGTGTTAAGGTCCACCACTTGTCCAACCTATAAGGTTATATATTGAATGGTATTTTTTCTCACCACTTGTAATGCCCATGATATGTTTTACATGGGGTTTTTGTTCCAAGGTCCACCACTTTTCCAAGATAACTCTATTCAAACATAGAGAGAAACAAAGGTCCACCACTTGTCCAAGCTAGGCTCCACTGAAACATGGAGAGAATGATGCTGCACCATTTATCCAAGATAGGCTGCATTGAAACATGGAGAGAAGCAACCTTTACCATGTTTCCAAGCTAGGCTCCATTGAAACACTCTAGGGGGTTTTATTTCAAGGCCCACCACTTGTTTAACCTATTATCCCTAGTAGCATGAGTGGTTTGGTTTCAAGATTCACCACTTGTACACTCTATGTCATTATATTGTGTTAAGGTCCACCACTTGTCCAACCTATAAGGTTATATCTTAAATGGTATCCTTTCTCGCCACTTGAAATGCCCATGATATGTTTTACATGGGAGTTTCATTCCAAGATCTACCACTTGTCGAAGCTAACCATATTCAAACATAGAGAGAAACAAAGGTCCACGACTTGTCCAAGCTAGGCTCCATTGAAACATGGAGAGAAGGAACCTCCACCATTTCTCCTAGATAGGCTCCATTAAAACATGGAGAGAAGTAAGTTCCACCATGTCTCCAAGATGCTAGGTTCCATTGAAATACGCAAAACCCATGATATTTTGTACATGGGTGATTTACATTCAAGGTCAACCATTTCTCCAACCTATTATCCCTAGTAGGTTTGGTCTCACAATTCACCACTTTTCCACTATATGTCATTATAATAAGAGGAATTGGGTGCTAAGGTCCACCACTTGTCCAGCCTATAAGGTTATACCTTGAATGGTATTTTTTCTCACCACTTGTAATGCCCATGACATGCTTTACATGGGGGTTTTGTTCCAAGGTTCACCACTTGTCCAAGCAAATTCTATTGAAACATAGAGAGAAACAAAGGTCCACCACTTTTCCAAGCTAGGCTCCATTGAAACATGGACCTTAATACCAAATTATTCCTAGTAGCATGAGTAATATTTTGTACATGGGGGGTTTGCATTCAAGGTCCACCACTTGTCCAACGTACTTTTCCTAGTAGGTTTGGTCGCAAGATTCACCACTTGTCCACTCTATGTCATTATATTAATAATAATTGGGTGTTAAGGTCCACCACTTTTCCAACCTATAAGGTTATATATTGAATGGTATTTTTTCTCACCACTTGTAATGTCCATGATATGTTTTACATGGGTATTTTGTTCCAAGGTCCACCACTTGTCCAAGCTAAATCTGTTCAAACTTAGAGAGAAACAAACGTGCACCACTTGTCCAAGGTAGGCTCCATTGAAACATGGAGAGAATGATGCTCCACCATTTATCCAAGATAGACTCCATTGAAACATGGAGAGAAGTAAGCTCCACCATGTTTCCAAGATGCTAGAGTCCATTGAAATACCCAAAACCCCTGATACTTTGTACATGGGGGGTTTACATTCAAGGTCCACCACTTGTCCAACCTATTATCCCTAGTAGCATGAGTGGCTTGGTCTCAGGATTCACCACTTGTCCACTCTATATCATTATATTAAGAAAAATTGGGTTTCCATATCTAAATGGATCTTTGCTTGGATAAGTGGTAGACCTTGAGACCTAAATACCCATTCTACACTAGAGCATTGGTTAAGCCTTATACACTTCAAGCATACCTTTAACAACAAGTAGTAGTTATTAGTTGACTTAAGTCTAGTTGAACTCCATGGTATTGAGACTAAGAGAGAGTGTAGCATAAAAAAGAGTCAGGATTTTAATTTGACTTTCTTTCTATTAATGAGTAGATCATAGATGGATTTTGGTATCTAATAAAACCTTAGGGTAGACAATGTAAAACTCATGTCTATTGTTGTATTTGCATTAAGTGTTCTTGTTCTTTAATTTCAGAACCATTACAGAAAAATGGATTGGCTATATGCTGGCATAAATTGAAGAAAACTATTGAATTACCCATCCAACCTCCTCCAAGACCTTGTCCAAGGAATGAATCACCTCCTTATCACCTACCACTTGCTTTCAAGGACATCAAAAGAGTACTTATCTTGGATCTAGAGGGGTTACTTCTCAAGACAGTTGAAATGAAACATGGAGATTCTATGCCATCTTGGGCTCAACACATGCGACTTGTGGAGGACAAAGATGAAGTTTATCATGTGGTGCGACCAGACGCACAAAGTTTTTTGGATTTTTGTGCTGAATACTTTGAGCAATGGATATGGAGTTGCTATAACTTAACAAGGATGCAACGCATCACACAAAAGTGTTTTTCTGAGGAGTATACCAAGTTCAAGGTGTTTATGAGTAACAAAAATTGCCAAAATCCAAATATCATGTTAGGATTTACAAGGGTTTATCACAAAAATCTGAGTGATATTTGGAAGATATTTGAGGATTTGGATGCAAACAATACCTTAATTTTTGATGACACTCCATATAGGGTGATGTGGAACATGCCAGGGACATATCTTATATTTCCAAAGATGTGGAGGCAAACTTCCGAGCAACTTCAAAACTTCTTGCAGAGAACCATAATTCCATGGTTGGTAGGATGGTTGTATGCAAGAGATAAGAGAGTTTATACATACAACACAATTGTAAATCAGTATAGTGATTCTGAGACAAATTATGTCCTTGGTGTGTACTTGTCAACACGAAAGTATTGAATAAATATGGCTATAAGATGCTTTTTTTATTCTAGTGTGTATCTTTCAACATTTGTATAATTTGATATAGTCTTTTTTTTTTTAATAAAGGTGTGTCAATTTTATGAACACTTGAATGGAGTGCACCCTACTCTAAGGGGACTTCAATGTACTATTGGAGTGCATCCTATTGTAAGGGGACTCTGATGTATTGCTAGAGTGCACCCAAATTTTTGGGGACTCATTTTTTATTTGATTGGGGCCTATGTTGGGTCATATAGTAAAAGAAATTCATTTTTTGTCAATTCATATCGAGGTTGCATTTATTTGGAACTATGAAAGAATTGATGTTTGGTGTCAAAATAAAACTTGTAAGTGTGGATCAGAGAATTCATGGACTTTAAATATGTGAGAGGGATCTTTTTCTTGGGCACAAATGTTTGCTTCAAGAATTTTGTCATTACATACTTTATGTGAAAGAGTTTTAGAACCTAAAAGACTTTGAAAACAAAACTATGGAATCTAAGTGCATGTATTCTTGAATGGCTTGAAAGTTGATGTATACATGCATGTCGCCTTGATGAAGATTTAGATCTGACAAGATGGAAAGATATAATTCTTGGACGTTACCTTTGTCAATTTGGTAATAACATATTTAACTTTCTTTTAATATGGGTGGAAAATATATTATTATGTGCATTTGGAACCTAATTGCTTGACCTTCAAACCAAAATTCCTATATTATTTTTTCATATACTTTTTTGTACTGAATTAAGATTGTGGATGCAAGGTCCACCACTTGTTTAAGCTAGATCTAAGAAAGTATATTTTTTGAGTCTTCAAACTAGTAAACCAAGGGAAGAGAGAAGCAGGGTCCACATCACTTGTCCAAGCTCATCTCTAGACAACATAGAGAGATGTTATGTCTACTAATTGTCCAATATAGTCATGGAGAAATGATAGAAGGTTGATCCACTTGTCCAACCTATCATCTCTAGTAAAATGGGAGGTTTGGCCTTAAGATTCACCATGTAACCAACATATACTTCATTGTATTATGAAGAGTAGAAAAGAAAAGCTCCACCACTTGTCTAAGGTAGTTCCAAAATCAACATGGAGAGAAGAAAGCTTCACCATTTGTCCAAGATAGGTTCCATTAAAACATGGAAAACCTCATATATGTTGTACATGGAAGCTTTTTTCCAAGGTCCACCACTTGTCCAAGCTAGGATCCATTAAAACATGGATAGAAACAAGGCTCCACAACTCGTCCAACCTTTATAGTTGCGAAGTGTACCGGTTGTCTAAACTAGGCATGGGAAAATAATAGAAGGTCCACCACTTATCCAATATATTATCTCTAATAGCATGGGAGGTTTGGTCTCAAGATTTAGGAATTGGCTGACCTGTATTTCATTGTATTATGATGAATTTGGTTTTAAAGTCAACTACTTATCCAAGCTATAAGTTTATATCTTGAATGGTATTCCTTCCCATCACTTAGAAAACCAATGATATGTTGTACATGGGAGGGTTTGTTACAAGGTCCACCACTTGTCCAAGCTAGTTTCCTTGAAACATGGATGAAGACAAGCTTCACCATTTGTTAAAGCTAGACTCTATTGAAATCTAGAAAATCCATTCTATGTTGTACATGGGGTTTTTGTTTTAAGGTCCAACACTTGTCCAAGCTAAGATCCATTGAAACATGGAGTAGAGAAACACTCCACCACTTGTCCAAGCTAGGCAACATTGATAGTAGTTGGTTTATTTTGAAGATCCACCACGTGTCTAAGCTAACTCTATTGAAACATAGAGAGAAGCAAAGGTCCACCAACTGTTCAAGCTAGGCTCCATTGAAACATGGACAGAAGCAAGCTCCACCATTTCTCCAAGATAGACTCCATTGAAACATGGAGAGAATCAAAGGTCCACCATTTCTCCAAGCCAAGATCTAGTTGTCCAACCTATAAGGTTATATCTTAAATGGTAATCTTTCTAATCACTTGGAATACCCATGATATGTTTTACATGGGGGTTTTGTTCCAAGATCACCACTTGTCCAAGCTAACTCTATTGAAACATAGAGAGAAGCAAAGGTTCACCACTTGTCCAAGCTAGTCTCCATTGAAACAAGGAGAGAAGCAAGCTCCATCATTTCTCCAAGATAGGCTAGCATGGATAAGTGTACCTTGAAACCAACCTTCCTATGAGGCAATAGAGCATATGCTACATATTTTATGTATGCCCCATGCCTCAAATTAAGAAGTTATAGATTAGAAGTGGACCTTGCTTAAATGTCACATGCAATAAATTAAGGAAAAATAGCCAAGTGGATTGTATTCCTCAATGGATCCTTGCTTTCACAAGTTGTGAACCTTGAGTCACTTTTACATTAACTTGGACAAGTGGTGGACCTAGAAACCAAGCTCTCCATGTTGAGATAAGTTGTAGGTAGGACAATAGAACATAGACAACGATAATGGATGCAATATACTCGTCTCCTAATAATCCAATTGATTGAAACCATGGTATTTTATTTGTTTTCATTGTGTATTGTATGTGCATAAAGTGGAATGAGACCTTAAGAAAACTCAAATTTTTGACAAAATCTCTATATTTTATACATGATATATTGAAAGTTGTCCAACCTGAGAATTGGGATTTTCCCACTTTACCTAATATGGTCTTTTTACTTCATATTTCTGCAAGTACTTGGCCTTGACCCTCATGCTCATGAGTTCATGCATCAGGCGGCTTTAACGAAATTGGAGTTAGTCTAAGCACTTGGAGGTTCACGATGTTGATGCAGCCTTACAGGCTTGTGGACCTTGCTATGGTTTTATAGAAGTAGTTTTTTCGGTGATATTAGTAACTTTTGCCCCAAATATTCTAGTGCGGCAGTATTTTGTTTGTTGCACTCTCCCTTTTGATTTGTAGATGCAATACACCTTTTTGGTTAATTTCAATGTTCATGGAAGGTTTTTGGCATGTGTTAGACATAGAACAATTTAAAATTATTTCTATAGGTAAAGAAACTGAGTAGGGAGTATCTCTAACCAACAAAAATCCAAGATATTGTGGTGTGTAGTCGTGTAGGTAGCCGTGGTCGACTCTACCTACAGGACCGAACCAAGTGTGCCTCTCTCTCATCCGGCACCTCCTTATATTACCATCAAGCAGTTACAATCATAACATGTCTGACCACACTAGGTGGCCGGACTCTACCTACACAACCACACACCACAATATATAGAACTAATATATTGCACAAGGATATAGAAAAACATTGTAAGGTCTGCAAAGTTTATGGTTTGCTTAATTTTGTGTCAAAAAAAGTTGTTAGTTTTGCTCGGTTTATGGTTTGCTCGATTTTATTGGCTCGGATTTTGGGATTCCCCTAATACTAGATATAATGCAAGAATAATTAAATTGGATACATATTACCAATCAGTAGTTCCATTTGTTACGAAAAATTTGGTAAAGTATTGAATCCATTCTAAAGAGCCAAAAAGAATCTTATGATGCAATAGCAGCTCCACCACATACTACCAAACGCACAAAGAGAAATCCACTGGTAATGTCCTACATAGAAGGTTTCTACATGCTGCAAATGTCCCCTTAATATTACCAAACCCTTTGTGGAGTTTAAAAGCTGGTAGTCTTATATACAATAGAGGGTTCTATACAACTCTTGTCTAGATTATCTAGTACATATTGGTACCCTATAGGGTACCCATGGATGCAATTTAGCATCAAATGTGAAGATTATTTTGAATCCCAAATAATGACCAAACTTGCACCCTAGCCTTTACAAAATTACCAACTCTAGGACTTTTGTCAAATAATGGTGTTATACAGTACCAAAGAATGAAGGATCAATATCTATGTCAATTGTACAATACCAATTTCATGCTCCCTTAACAAGAAATGGCACTCTAGAATACCCAAAATTTTGCAAAGAATACGAATTGGAAACTTGTATAGTATTAATATAAGCAATATTGCATCAAATTTGGTGCTTTATTCGTACCAATTAAACTACTCACCTCTAAGAAATACCAACTTTGGTGGTCTTTTCCTACCACTAGTTCTATGCAATCTTTCAATAGGTACAATCTGGGGACTTTTGGATTAAATTTTATCTCTTTTAGCATTATTAGTTGTAATAAAGGGCCTTGTGTTGCCCTTGTAAGGACTAGATATAAATCAATTCTAATCCTTAATAGTCTAGATAGACATTGTATACGAGTTTTATACCAAAGACAAACTTTGGAGAACCGTATTGTGTACCGAACTTAGGATCTGAAATAATGGTATTTTGGTACTCTATACCACCAATCTTGGTACAAAAGGCCTTTTCAATGGCCTTCAAAGTGAGACAATAATCAATATTGGTCTTTTGAGTATCATATTGTGTACAAAACTTATAAAATTCTTTTTTGGTACTCTTTACCATAAAGTTTTGTACTATTTTAAATGCAAGAGTTTTGATTTAAAAAATTGGATTGTTTTAACATGAAATTTTGAGCTCTAGATTGGATGATTTCAATGTGATAGATTAATCTCTACCAAATATTCAGTAGTATCATCCTTTAGTACAGCTGCAACTTCCATCCTTTGAGGTGCAACAACTACATGCTGGTTGAAAATTGAAAGAGTGGATATGTGTTGCTGTGTATATCATATCTGGATGCTATACTTCAAAGATTATTTCAATAGAATACACAAAAACAAGTTTCAGCGTCATGGAAAAGGTAATTTATGTAGATGCTCCATTTGTTGTGTCGAGAGTGGTTCATATTAGTGTCTTGCAAATTAAGAATCTATACTCTTTATAATGCAGCTTAAAATTTTCAAGGAAGGAGAGAGCGTCCACGTGTCACTCCTTGGTTCATTTCAAACAACAACTTACAAAACATCTAATCTAAAATGCAAAAGCAAAGGGTAAGATTGTAAGAAATGACACCCTTGCACAATGTAAGAACCGACAAGTCTTTTCAAATGTAAAGTCAAAAGACTTTCTATTCTACATAAAATAAATGTTGAAGTTTGATTGCACAAAACAAAAAGGGGATAACTTTAGTGGAGGTTTTGTTCCTTAATGCGAATTTACTTTTTGAAGATATAACAAAAAACAAAAGAATTTTAGTGATTTTTGTTTTTGTTTAATGGAAATATGAAGATATATTTGGCTTTATCTTTTCAAAGGGCTTTTTCAAGACCAATATTGATATGTTTTAGAAAATTTTGGAAGTATTTCTTTGAAGAGCTTGAGAAAAAGAAAAAAGCTGGCCTAATGTCGACTTGGGGCTGTCTCGGACATGCATGACATGCAAACGCAGGGGTCGTTATCCACATTACTGACCATGAATGTGTGTGCGAGAGAGAGTGACAGAGAGAGAGAGAGAGAGAGAGAGAGAGAGAGAGAGAGAGAGAGAGAGAGAGAGAGAGAGAGGGACCACCACATTGCTTATGTGTGTGTGTGTGTGTGTGTGTGTGTGTGTGTGTGTGAGAGAGAGAGAGAGAGAGAGAGAGAGAGAGAGAGAGAGAGAGACCATCACATTGCCTATGTACATACACATGTAAATTTATGAGGGGGAGAGAGAGAAAGAAAAATTTTACCGTTGAGTTCACGCACTTTTCAAATTTTCAAGATATTATTTTTTTGCAATAGTGTATTTTTAAAAGGAAGTTTTTCACCCATAGAAAATGGATTAAATGCCCGACAAAGACCAACCCTCATGTTAACACCCCAAATCGGTAGAGAGATTTCCCAATTGATGGACCTTTTACCAATTTTTGGATATTTTGTTCTTTTTATTTTTAAGAGTTAGCATGTGGGCCATGCTTAAAATCTATAAATTCCTTAATTTTTGGCAGACAAGGGTGCCAATCTAGCATCAACGAGAGAGAACACCCCAAATGGGTAGAGAGATTTCTCTGTTGATGGACCTTTTACCAATTCTTGGATATTTTGTTCAAGAATTACATCAACAATTCAATAATATGTGGGAGTCCATATTGTGCCCAAGCCTCTTGATTGTGAGTACCAAGTAAAAAAACTTGTTTAGAATTTGCCCCAAAATGAGTTCTTACCAAGTTGATTTTGTAGCAAATTATCCATTTAAGATACAAATGAGATTCACTCTATGCATTGGTGATCAGTTTAGGTATAACTATATTGGTACGCAATAATAATGTGAGAAACTTAATAGGTGCTATCAAAAGAAGCATTTGCTTAAGCTTCATGACAAGTGGCTAAAACAACAAAGACATCAATTCCAATAACATTACATATGATCAAATGGTGGCACGAAAACCTCTATTTTGTGACAAGTTACCATTAGTTGGTCGGCTTGCACATGGTTCATAGCTTCTTTGCTTTGAGACATGGAAGACGAGAACATGATGGTGCAGGTGATGCTACCATCAAGAGACTATCTATAGACATGCTTGCATACTACTCATAGCTTTTCTAATTTGGGGCATGGTTGAGGAGATCATAATGGTGCAAGTATTGTCAGCAAAGAATCCTGATTCATGTGGTGTTCAGACTTGATGACTAGCCTACGAAGTGTGAAGCTCATGTGGTTTATTTTCTTAATGAAACATTCTATAGCCCACAAGACTAGCCTAAAGGTGTGGTATTCGGATAGTTTTCTAGCTAATTGAAAATAGTGATGTGCAATGCAATCTCTATATGATTGTCAGCCAATTACAACTCTAGCTGATTGCAAATGGTGATGTGCAGTGCAATCTTCTGTATGATTGTCAAAAAATTCAAACTCTTTCATTCAAGTGCTAAAGACTAATTGTCCCGGAACTTTTGTAGCTCCCTGACTATCTCATGCCTTGTTTTCCATGACACGATACTTCAGTTTCATACACCATTACACACTTCCTTGTCATCCAGCTCAAACATTTTACTAGCACCTAACTTGTTTGAACCTTGGCTCTCGGAGCCTTCATCCATTTATAAACTTCCAGACTAACACCTACATACTCAAAAAAATATATATAACGTAACTTTTGGGTGAGACAATTAGCACAGAAAATAATTTTAATGACAAACTATTAATACTCTTCAAACTAGAGTGCCAAATGACCTAGGCCTTTACCTCCACAAGGATTGCACTATTACAAGTAGGCTTAGCACGGAAGTCACATCTTTGTAATAGTAAAGCTTAAAGGATCATATTGGCGTTGACAAGCAAGTATGAAGCTACCAATGACATAGGAAACCTACAAAGCCTTCCCACCAGCGACACAAAACCCAAACACATGAATAATACTCGTTATCTACTCGTTATCTCTTGCCCGTTATAAATTCCAGAACAAATGATACCACAAGTACCAAATATTTGATTCCGATAGATTATCCATTTTGGTAGATACTTCGAAGCACTACTTCAATTTTTAGTAAGATCTTATTTCTGAGGTTACATCCTAGCTGAGCTTGGATTACTCTCTCTTCTCTACAGTTTGTATGTTCCAAGAGTAGGTCTTCTTGGCACTCTGCATGTTTTGTACTCAGCAACACAGACTCTATTTGAGAGAGAGAGAGAGAGAGAGAGAGAGAGAGAGAGAGGGGGGGGGGGGGGGGGGGGGGGGGGGGGGGGGGGGGGGGGGGGGGGGGAGAGAGGCCTCAAGTGTTTTGTTGGGTGTTTTCCTCTTAGCGAGGTGGTTTGTTAGCTTTCTTCATATCTTTACTCTCATCTCGCAGCAGGTGCCACGAGGCAGCGCAGGTGGCAGTCGAGGGAAGACACAGGTCCCAAGAGGCCACACTTCATGCCTTTTTTATATGGAATTACTTGCATTCAGGGCAACGAGCCGACAATGGTGGAGTGCGCCATTTGCATAGATACATGATGTGGAGGCTATCCCTCTCTCTCTCTCTAGCTCCCTCTCCCCCTCTCTCATTATAATCGAGAGTACTGTTTTGGTTTTCTTCATATAACTTCCATGCCTTAAAATTTATATACATATATATATATATAAAAAACTGAAATGTCTTTCTAGAGTCTCTATTGTCACGTGTGCGAACGTAACCAAGATCGAGATTTGACGTTAAGAACCCCTCTCTCTCGCTAGTACACCTACCTACCACCAGTAAAGTCCTCTCTCTCTCTCTCTCTAACGCTGCTCCCCTCATCATGTCGTGCATCAAGATTTAGTCTCTGATTCTCGAAGACGTTAAGCGCCCCTCTATGTCGATTGCTGCCGTTTGAGCCTTGGTAAGCTGGTACACCTACCTACCGCCAGTAATCTAGCGCCGCTTCCCTCATCATGTCGCGTGTGTGAAGAAAGATCTTGATCTAGTCTCTAAGATCCTTGAAGACGTTAAGCGCCCCTCTCTCTGGTGTTTGAGTCTTGGTAAGTTGGTGCACCTACCTCCACCGCCCTACATCTTCATCCACCCATACATTTGTTTGTTTACAACACAGAGGCACAACTCTTTCCTCGTGTTGTCCTTCACTGGGTGATAGCCCTTTGCCGTTCTCTTCCCGTCTTCCTGACACTGGACATCCATCAAGTCAAGCTCCATGTCCAGGCAGCAAAGGAAATGGACAAGGTAAGGTGTTGCTATGCAGTTCATGCACAGGAGCGGAAAGTACTGTTGAAGTGGCCCCTTCTTACTGGCCACGCTTGGTGTACCTGCACCTTTGTGCTCCTTGGGCGGCCTCAGCACCTTGGAACATGAAAAGTGTTCAGTTCCATGAGTCAGCAGTCCACGTAAACATAACCAAGAAGCATGGGTGGCGAGGTCTGAATGTCTAAAGCAGAGGCTGACCTCCTGATTGGTCCACATCACGCAATTGGTGTGTGGGCAAAGCAGTCTGAATGCCCCCTTACTTTGCTCTGGTTATCTGAGGTTCAGAGTAGGGCGGCGGAAGAGATTGCAGCAAACCTCCGCTTGTGCTGCAAGGAGAGGCTCGAAAAAGATTTCTTCCTTTTTGGCGCTGACGCAGAAGTGCGTGCCTCCTCTGCTTAGTCCTCGTGGCGACTACCCATTGGTGGAGAGCCCATGTGCCTCCTCTTCCACCACTTTTTGTAAACTATTGTCTTGCCCCCAATTTACCTGGTTTGATTCATTGTTCTTTTAATGTTTTGGTATTTTTGATGTTGTTATACATCCAAATTAGGTTTCCTTTTTTCCCAGAATTTAATTTAACTTTCTTCCAGATTTCACTCCTTACAAAAAGCATGGCCAACACGAGTGAATAATGGTAAGTTTGTATGTGTTTAGTGTGAAAGCATTCTTATCTCTTTCTTTTAATCTCCCTCAGCTTATATAGTAGCGTTAGTCCAATACTTAAACCTCCCTGCACAACTCACCGTGGTTGCTATATTAACTATTTCTATCTGAAGTTTTCACTTCTAGCTTGAAAAGCATAGTGCAAGATGTCTTTCAAAGCCGCCTTGCTAAAAAATACACCATCTACTTCACTACAGTTTTCTTTACCAAAGAGTCTGCCATCTCGGGAGGCTCTCAACCGAAAGATTGAGAAGTCTGCGTGAGGTCATGTTAAAGGAGTAGGAAATAGCAGAGGCTAAAGAAGTAGTTAACCGAAGTGGCGCTCAGCTAATCACCCCAAAAATTTGAATACAAACAAAAAATTTGAGAAAATAGAAAAGGTATGTTTCACAAAAATATTTAATTCTTGGTTTGCTTCTCATTTATCATGATAACATTGTTTGAACAATCGGATAATTTACGAAGATTCTGTTTGTTTTCATAGTCTACTATCTTTGAAAACTTTTGAACAATTAAAAACTGTATCAAATGCTCGGAAGCCATCCGATAACGGTGGACTATGACCTGTTGGCTTTTGTTATCAAGGTTCTTGACATATATCTTAAGAAAGAATTCAAAAAAAACAAAACCTATTATGATCGTGTAGCTCCCTTCCCGTTTCATGATGAGTTTGATTGGAATTGCAGATTTGTAAAATAAAATTAATCTTTTAAATTTGTTTAATGTTTATTGTTGAAACATACCCCTTCAAGTAATTGAGATTGTAAATGTTTTCAGTTATTAATATCTGGATGGATATTTAAGCAACCGCGACCTCTCTAAAGAGAAATGTAATCAATTGTCAACTCTTCTCAACACGTGTGAAAGTAAGGTTGAAAGTCAAATCAGTGGAAGTGGAAAGTACGATTTTTCTAAGCTCCGCGACAATGTGGCATGTTTCGTTGATTTAGTATCTAGGAGCAATCGGAATATAAGTGCTCATGTTTTGGCTACCATCATAGATTCACATATAGCTTCTAAAAGCGTTCTTTTCAAAAGTTGTTGTTACCTTCATGAGCCGTAGTATCTTAAGTTTATGGAAATAAGAGCATTGGCTCTCAAAGGCATGTGACTTAGGATTGCTTCAAATAAGATGGTTGAAAACGTAGGAGAAAAACACATGCTGAGCACTGACTTAATTATGAATATGATCTCAAAGAACACTCCTTTTTCATTCATAATCTGGTACATTGACCTCGAGGCTGTAATCCTCAAAGAAGGTGACACCATTACATCTATTCCACCGATAAGTTTATTACCTTAGCTTACTTGTACTTATTGATTGATAAGCTACACTTATAGATTAAATGTAGATTTTGTATGTAGGGGTGCAGGTTTGTGGTGAGTGAGTATGAGGATGAAGATGCAGGCCTCAGCTTCAACTTGGCATTGGCATGATGAGATCGACAACAATACTTTTTTCACGTTGGCTTCAACCCTTGCTGATTACAACATCCAAAAGGAGTCAACCCTGCACCTTGTACTCCGGCTCCATGGGGGGATGTAAGAGGCTTTCATGTCCATCAGTAATGCTTGCATGAAAGACAATGTCATTAGACATAGGCAGAATTGTTTTGTCAGCTTCAGTGTCTGTATAAACTTCATCAATGCAAGAAATACATCCTATGTATGATTAAGATGTGATAAACTGGTTTAAGTTTCTCACCCAGATCATTGTTTCTTTCACACATTATTACTAGGCTCAAGGTGCTGGTAGTCTTGGGGCCTTTTCTGATTTTAGCAATGTTTCCAGACAATTGAACTGCTTGATGTGGTCTTGGTTAGGTGGGATGGTTAAGTCTCTTCCATGGTATGCTTCTGGATTACATCTGCAATCATGAAGAATCTGGTATTTAAACTTTAACTCGAAGTATCTTACTAAAATGATGATATCGCAAAATGGAAGTAGTCATATTTTAGTAAGATACTTAGAAGCACTACTTCATTTTTTTCTAGAAATTATGAACTCCTTATGCATGATGGAACACTAAATGAAAGGAGAATTTTTCGGAATTGTATGAATTCCCTTTCTTGGCAACACAAGATACGCCTTCCACAAGGTAAGAGTAGCAACACAACAAATCCACCACACAATCCTCTGTGCTGCTCAAGGAGGGACTAGCAACACATCCACTACACAAAAAGAGAGACTCCACATAAGCCGAAAATTGACAATACATAACCATCCGTAGCAACCATTCTATGTTTTCTCACCTATAATGGTTGTCATATGTTTGTACTAATATCATGAAAGGGGAAGGTGAGGGTGCAACAGATCAGGCAGTAGAGGGGAAAAGATAAAAGGGGGATGAGAGAGAGAGAGAGAGAGAGAGAGAGAGAGAGAGAGAGAGAGAGAGAGAGAGAGAGAGAGAGAGAGAGAGAGAGAGAGAGAGAGAGAGAGAGAGAGAGAGAGAGAGAGAGAGAGAGAGAGAGAGAGAGAGAGAGAGAGAGAGAGAGAGACTCAAGGCAATATTTATTTGCTTAATTGTAAAACACATGAATGTTTTCACATTCCTATGTGATTATCTAAATTTAGGCTTCATTACCAAGCCTTGAGTGGATAACTAATCTTTCTAAGTGCACATTACAATACCTCTTCCATTGAGAGGCAATGCTAAAGGTCGAGGGGAGGGGGGCAACGGATCCTGGCCATTCATTCAGCATACATTATTTTCAAGAATCTTGAAACTAGCTGTTGGATGCATCATAAGTCATCAGCCAGAATGTCAGAGGACGCTATTAAAACTGCAAACATTTGAGCTGAACAACATCAAATGAAAGGTGTACACATCATCAGAAGGAATGTAACAGGAGCTCAACACATCAGCAGAGGGAATACGATTAGCAACCAAAATGTCAGAGGACAGTGTAAGCACAGCAGCACCCAATGAAAAGCATGCACATCAGTAGAGGGAATGTAATAGCTACTTCCCTCATATGTAACAACAACTTGACACATCAGCACAAGGAATGTAGCAGCGGCTTAATGCTACAACACCCACAAGAAATTCAGTTGTACTTTAACATTCAAGATAAGTGAAAAGTAACTGAACCAATGAAACTACATGACCATATTAGCCATGACCAGGGATAGGGTAATAGCTCCTGATATAATATTCCCACCACCAGGTATAAGCTTTAGAAAACCAACACATCACACACCACACACCACACACCTAGATACCACTTACATAGTGAGGATTGTAAATCATTCCTAATGTCTGAAACAGTTAAAGTTTAAAAACCAGATTCTTCATGATTCATATGTAATCCAGAAGCATACCATGAAAAGAAACTTAACCATCCCACCTAACCAAGACCACATCAAGTAGTTCAATTGTCTGGACACACTACTGAAATCAAAAAAGGCCCCAAGACTATCAGCACCTTGAGCCTAATAATAATGTGTGAAAGATACAATGATCTAGGTAAGAAACTTAAACCAGTTTATCACATCTTAAGCATACATAGGATGTCTTTCTTGCATTGATGAAGTTTATACAAACACTGAAGCTGACAAAACAATTTTTCCTATTTCTAATGACACTATCTTTTATGCAAGACTTACTGATGACCATGAAAGCCTCTTACATCCCCCCACAGAGTCGGTGTACAAGGTGCAGGGTTGAATCCTTTCGGATGTTGTAATCAACAAGGGTTGAAGCCAACCTGAAAAAAGGACTGTTGCATATCTCATCATGCCATTGCCAAGTTGAAGCCGAGGCTTGCATCTTCATCCTCATACTCATTCACCACAAACCTGCACCTCTACACACAAACTCAACATTTAAGTAATAAGTGTATCTTATCAATCAACAAGTACAAGTAAGCTAAAGTAATAAACTTACCGGTGGAATAGATGTGATGGTGTCACCTTATTTGAGGATTACAACCTCGAGGTCATTGTAACGGACTATGAATGAAAAAGGAGTGTTCTTTGAGATCATCTTCATAATTAAGTCAGTGCTTAGCATGTGTATGTCTCCTATGTTTTCAACTATCTTATTTGAAGCAATCCTAAGACACATGTCTTTGAGAGCCAATGCTCTTATTGCCATAAACTTAAGATAATGTGGCTCATGAAGGTTAAAACAGCCTTTGAAAACAACACTTTTAGAAGCTGGATGTGAATCTAAGATGGTAGCCAAAACATGAGCACTTATATTCCGATTGCTCCTACTTACTGAATCATCAATGAAATGTGCCACAATGTCGCGCAGCTAAGAAAAATTGTACTTTCCACTTCCACCGATTTGACTTTGAACCTACTTTCACACGTGTTGAAAAGAGTTGACAATTGATTACATTGCTCTTTAGAGAGGTCGCCGCTACTTAAATATCTAGCCAGAGAATAATAACTGAAAACATATACAATCTCAATTACTTAAAGACGTATGTTTCAACAATAAACATTAAAGAAATTTAAAAGATAAATTTTATTTTACAAACCTGCAATTCCTATCAAACTCATTCTGAAACGGGAAGAGAGTTAGATGATCATAATAGGTTTTGTTTATCTTGAATACCTTTCTTAAGATATATGTCAAGAACCTTGATGACAAAAGCCAACATGTAAGACCATATTAGGTATTTTGGTAAAAATCTCACATTATGGGAATCTCCAAATCGACTAAATTCATGTAATTTGGGAATTTTCCACTTAAAGTGGGAAAAATTGAGGTGTGTGGTTAGTAAATAAAGTGAAAATCTCATAGGATTGTGGTGTTGATAAACACCAAAAGTCAAGAGGATGTACAACACATGGATTTGAATAATAACTATAAATTACATAAAACAAAGGAAGATACAAAAAAGATTTTGTTTACAAACTGACTAGTATAGTCACAATAGAAGCTCCACATAATTCTACTCCACATTTGATACCATATATGAACTTTGATCCAAGTGTGGTTGATGTGCAGGAGTGAGGCCTTCTTTGGCTTTTAGAGCATGCCTTTCTGAAATCTTTATTCTAGAAAATGGTCCTTCTTTGTTGGGTCTCCAGGACCAAACAATTGCATCTACAGTTTCCCACACTTGTGGGTCCTTATAGTTGACAGCCCAATAACCCTTCCAAAAATTGCTGTAAGCTTGAGTATCTGTCATCCCACTTTTTCTCGCGCAAGGTGCCCAATATTGAATCAAGAGTTTTCTATAGTTTGGTGATGTAGGCTCATTATCAATGTCAGATAAAGCCATTGCAAGCCACACTGGATAGATTTCTGTGTCACTCGGAACAAGCATAAGAAAGTCACCTTGGTGCACATCAGACATAGGGTCAAACTCTTCCCTTGGCCTATCTTGTTGAGGCCCACAAAAATGATCGTTCAACTCTTCAAGGCCTAGGAATCTTTCTGCTCCTTGTTGCAAATTCATTGTAGTGCTTTGTAGGTGAGAATTTTCGTGAGTTTTTGGCCAAATACATTTCATTACAAGATCCCTCTGATATGATTGCTTTTCCCAATCTCTTCAATTACCTTATCAATAATCTATAAAGGGTCTATAACATCGCGGAATACTTGAAACCATTCCTAAATTTTTCCAAAATTTTATATAGTTCCTTAGCCCCAAAATGACTTCACGTGGGCCTTGACATACTCCGCCATTTGTACTAGAGGTGGATCTCCATGTGGTAACATTGGCTTGCCTTCTGTGTCTGTTTTCCAAAAGGCGAATACTTCCACTCCAACTTGATACACCTACATGTGCCTTATATTGCATCATTGGTGTCTCATCCTGCATAAAGAACCTGAACTGAAGCGGTTTGGAATGTCCAACAAGTATGTCTTGTCCATCACAAAGATAGCCATCACAATATTGCTTGAAACGGGGATCTTTGTGAGAAAAAATGGAGCTGGAGATGAAGTGAGCTGTTTCGTAATGTATCCATCAAATGTGGCAAAGTATAGGTTTGTGTAACTCTCAGCTTCTCTGAAAACCTACTAAACATGGCGTCTATGTCCTCATGTGTATGCCCAACCATTAAAATCCCAGCTGGATGGTTTTGAAAACACCCCTTGCAACAAGCATTGACAAATAGGCAAATAAGTATCGATTTTTGTTTTCCCCTGCACAATTATCCAATTGTAGCAACAAGTTCTCTGGCAATCTGCGAAATGTTGACCCAATTCCTCTTCTGCAATTTCTGACGACTGCACAATGGCTCTTTTCCATCACTCAAGTTATGGTAGTCCAAAGCATCCCTTGAGTTCAAAGCATGTAGTAGTGAAATATTGCTCCTTGGAAGTCCATTTGTTACTAGATCACCAAGAGGATGCTTATCTATCCTCTCTAGGTTATGTAAACAATTAGCAATTGAGCCAATTGGTAAGATTTGGATCAGCTGGCCACAAACCATTCAAGACAAAGTGTCCGTAATGACCTTCTCCATGTCCATGAGTGATCATGCCAATCAATGCCACCTGCAGATTATATCCTGAATCCACACCCTTGGGAACAATGCGTAATCTAGGAATGGCAGTCTTCTTTTGATCCATCTTATCATGGATTATGCATACATATTTTTGTGGTTGAGTTTCTGAATACGTGCGCCATGCATAATATAGGCTTCTGCAACTCTTTTGTTGTGCCATGTGAACTTCTCTCTCCCTCAAGAGAAGAGCTCTCTCTTCAAGAGAAGGTTTAGCTTCTAACCTTGCCTTGATTGAGCTACAAATATTGCACTTAGAGAACTCACTCGTCTTTGTTAAAGTGACATGTGGGTACTCTTTGTTCCAAATTCTACCAAAAGAAGATTGGGATAGCTTCTTCTCATAGCCCATTTGGTCAAGTGTCGTGTTGATTTCACATAAAATATCCACTTGTTTGTATGTTGATGGAATCACCAATTGAGTCTCTCTTGAGCCATCTAGCAGTGTTCTACTTCTATGTGGCATCTTCTCAGAGTTGTTTTCCACAAACTCATTTAGTAGTGCTCTTGCTAAACTAGTATGTTGAAGTCCCCTTTCAATGTACATGTGTTCCCATGTACATATTGGCGCACACCATTTTCAAAGTTCTCCTTGTATCGATAAAATGATGTCTTTGGTATTCCATGTAGCTCATACCATGCTCTACAACAAACAATAGAGCCATTTAGCCTGAATTGGTATCGTGACTTCTCATCTTTCTGATAACATATAGAAAGAACATCATAAACATAATTAGTGCGTGATTTTTGAGACTCTCCCCAAAACTGTTGTCGTAACTTGTCACCATATCACGATCTGCAAACTGGCAACATTTTTGTGCACAACAATCAATGCATGATACCCTTTGAATTGATTTGTTTGAAAGGTAAAAAGTCGAAGCTGGTGCTGCTTTTGATTTTTGAGTCCTGTTCATGAAAGTGTATCGTCTCTTCCTTGACAACTGGACAACATTACTCCCATCAAGTTTTTTTTCCAACATTGTCATCGTTGGATACATCCTCATATGTAGCATGCATGCCATCAACAGGAACAAATCGTTGTAATGGGCTCCCATTCAACATTGTTGTCTGCTTGATGGGCCACTTTAGCAAAGTGATGCTACCCACTTCAACCACATCATCAATGCTTGCATTTTCTCTTTCAATACCCACACCCACACAATCAGGACCAAGTTCCTGAAAGTTGACATAATCATGTGGAAATACATATAAGATGGTCCCTTCATTCATGGTTTGCATCATTGTGTCATCTTTTAAAGGACCCTCTGATTTCTCCAAGACTCTCGAATCATTGCTTCAAATTCTGGGCTTGTCATAGGTATTGCATCTGTAACTAGAGGATCAGAATGATCATGTTCTTCATCACCATTGTAGCTTTCCTGTGGATCAATTAAGTTCCCATTTAATACAAAAGATTGCAAAAGAAGCTTTGACCATCGAACAACACTCCATAATGAGCCTTGGAGAGATGAAGTATCCATTGTAGGAAAAGGTAGGACCACATCCTTCAAGCATTCCTCCACTAGTATGGAGACATTTCCTTGCCCTATCTTTGTACCACCACAAGTGGAATCTGGATCTGTTCTACACACACAGCCAATACCAACAATTTCATTGTCAAGTATCATATGTACTTTCTCCCCAGATTCAAAGTCCATCCTGTAAGTGAAAAAGATTACATTGTTAAATCCATAGTTATAGAAAAATACTCTTCAAACAAAAAATCATGCTACAACATGGAAAAGGTTTGCATAGGTTGGACAAGTGGTGAACCTTGAGACCAAATCCTCCTTGCTATATTAATGGAAGCAAGGTTGGAAATTATGGTGGATCTTGAACCAAAGCATCCTTGCTATATTAGAGCATAGGTTGGACAAGTGGTGGACCTAGTTGTAATACCCACTGCCACCTATCAACTACTATAGGACTATGCTTTCCAATGTCCAAGTATCCCTTGAGGCTTTCAAGGTTGAACACGTGGTGGACCTTGAAACGAAAATCCCCTTTCTATATCAGAGCATAGCTTGGACAAGTGGTGGACCTAGTTATAATGCCCAATATCCAAGGTGAAATACCTTAGGACCTTGCTACCTTGCTTGCCAATGTTTACGTAGCCCCTCATTTCTTTAATGGAAAGTAAGGTTGGACAAGTGGTGGACCTTGAAACCAAAGCCTCTTTGCTATATGAGAGCATAGGTTGGACCTAGTTGTAATACCCACTGCCACCTATCAACTACTATAGGACTATGCTTTCCAATGTCCAAGTATCCCTTGAGTCTTGCAAGGTTGAACACGTGGTGGACCTTGAAACGAAAATCCCCTTTCTATATCAGAGCATAGCTTGGACAAGTGGTGGACCTAGTTATAATGCCCAATATCCAAGGTGAAAACCTTAGGACCTTTCTACCTTGCTTGCCAATGTTTACGTAGCCCCTCATTTCTTTAATGGAAGCAAGGTTGGACAAGTGGTGGACCTTGAAACCAAAGCCTCTTTGCTATATGAGAGCATAGGTTGGACCTAGTTGTTATACCCACTGCCACCTATCAACTACTATAGGACTATGCTTTCCAATGTCCAAGTATCCCTTGAGTCTTGCAAGGTTGAACACGTGGTGGATTATTGAAACCAAAATCCCCTTTCTATATCAGAGCATATCTTGGACAATTGGTGGACCTAGTTATAATGCCCTCCTTTCTTTAATGGAAGAAAGGTTGGAAAAGTGGTGAATCTTGAAACCCAAACCCTTTGGCTATATATAGAGGATAGCTTGGACAAGTGGTGGGCTTAGTTGTAGTATCCAATGTCCAAGGTCCAAGGTGAACTATGTAAAGACCTTACTTCCAAAAACAAAGTCGTACAAGTGGTTCTCCTTCAAACCAAAACGTCCTTAGTGTATTAGAACATAGCTTGGAGAAGTCGTGGACTTAGTTGTAATGGTGAATGTCCAAAGCAAACTATTATAGGACCTTGCTTCCCAAATCAAGTTTGGACAAGTGGTGGATCTTGAAACCAAAACCCCCTTACTGTATTAGAGCATAGCTTAGATAAGTGGTGGACCTAGCTGCCATGGAAAATGTTCAATGTGAACTGCTACAGGACCTTGCTATTAAATGTCTAAGTAGAGCTAGCTTCTTTAATGGAATCAAGGTTGGGAAAGTGGTGCATCTTGAAACCAAAAGCCCTTTATTGTATTAGAGCATAGCTTGGACAAGTGAGGGACCTAGTTTTAATGTGTGATGTCCAAAGAAAAGTATTACAAGACCTTGCTTTCCAATATTTGAATGGTCAAGTGGTTAAAACTAAGTATAAAACTTTGACCATTTTCTTCTCGAATTGCCAAAAAGCTAGTTTTAGACACCCCTAAATGAAAATGGTTTAGGGTGGCCTTAAGCAACGTTTTTTCAAAGACTTGAACAAAAGGGTTGCCGAAGAGTAATGAAAATTTATTATGGCTTGAAGTGCCTGAGTATGTGAAAACAAGCCTAGGTTTTCCACGAGGCAAAAGGTGACATAATAAGAACATTGGAAACTTAGGATTGACCATGTGGCCTAAACTTTGGCAAGTGAAGTGGTGGCCAAGTTTTGTGGCACAGTGTGCACTTGGTCCTATATGTGTTGACCACTTGGCTAAATCTAGGACCATAAGGCCAAACCTTTGGCACCTTAAATATAGTATGGGACATAATCTAGAACTGCTATAGTAAATTAGTAGTATAGTTAATATGTTAATATTTGTATTATATTTAAGTATATGCTAAATATAATTTATGTTCAAAATTTCACTAATGAAGAATGTTCCCATTTAGCACTCCAGATGCGGGGTCTTAGGGCAATGCCACAATGGGGTGACAAGGCAGCGCTTCCACGTGAGGTTTGGGGGTAGCGCTCTTGATGGGGATGTGGAATATAGCGCTCTCGATGGCGGGGCTTGGGAGGCTGATTTTGGGATATTGTTCCGGGCGGGGTCATGGGAAGCTGCCCCAGGCGGGCTATTCATACTTAATCCTATGATAAACATGGACTTGTAGCATACGTGGCATTCTAAAAAAACCCTATCAAGATTAGGCACAGAGAGAGAGCGCACGAGCAACGCACACAGAGAAAGCAGGCGAGCAGCAAACACACAGAAAGCGCACACGATCGCACACAGTTGGAGTATACGCGCACGTAGAGGAGCAAGCCGGCATCGTACACAACACACAGGTGGAGCGCACAGGATTGAAAGTTCGCGCACAAGATAAAGAAACAGCAGCGTACGCAACGCTTTCCAGAAGGGCAGGATCGGGCATAGCTTCTTCTCAGGAGACATTGCACACCTCACGAATAGAGAAAAACAGGTATTTCTCTCTCTCTCACTCTCTGTCTTTCTCCATATAGAGAAGATGGTTCTCTGTAACTCTTCTTGCACACACTCTCTCGTCAAAAGACAGAGATACGTAGTTTAAAAATATCCCCGCACACATACACATATTCCTACACATCGTCTTCCTCTCTTCCACATACATAACCACAGTGAAATCTGTTATCTTGTTGTCTCTCTCTTGAAAATACATGCACATATTTCCACACATCGTCTTCCTCACTTCCACATACATAACACAGTGAAATCTGTTATCTTGTTGTCTCTCTCTTGAAAATACGTGCACATATTCCCATACATCGTCTTCCTCTCTTCCACATACATAAACACAGTGAAATCTGTTATCTTTCTCTCTCTCCTCTCTCTAGAAAACAGGTATTTCTCTCTCTCTCTCTCTCTATTATCTATCTCTGTATCTTGCTATCTCTCTCTTGAAAATACATGCTCATGTATGTGTGCGTCTGTGTTATCTATGTGTATGTATGTATATTTGTGTTATTTCATTGTAATACTCATACATAATGCAGATACACAATTACACTTAATTACGATATGCACACATAGTATATATACATACATAAATATCACAAATAACTAACACATTGTAATACTAGTAAACTTGAATGGAAGACTTACTTGCGTGATCTGTTAAAGTCGATTCTTGTAGCGAGTTCTGGATGTATGCTGAGCTGATTTTCCTCTAATCCATTTGTAGATATGATTGTAACTTTGTTTCTCAAAAATAGTAGTGTTGTTTAGTGATACACCTAATGGACATAAATGGTTGAAACTAGGACATGTAGACCAAAAATACGTGTATTTCTTTGGATGAATATATACACTTTTTGGTGACCCTTACCACAAGTGGTGGACCTTGAGACCAGTGGACTATAAGGACCTCCAAACAATACCTTGTACACTCAATCCTTCTTGGTATCTAGGTTGGACAAGTGGTGGACCTTGTTCAAATTCTCTAACCACTCTCTCTAACATGGTGACATAATTTAGGTGTGATAAATTCATATCTATGCAAACTAATATCAGTTTAGGCTTGTTAATTTGAATTTGTTTGAATTTATGTACAATATAATGATTTGAGGTTTGCATATTTGAATTTAGGTGGTATAATGATATCTTTTTGTGGTAAACTTGAATTTAAAATCAATTTCGCGTGGAATATTTTAAATTTAAGTGGTAAAATTTAAATTTTTATAAAAAAGTTTGAATTTTAAAATTTGGGGGGATATTTAAAATTTGGGAGGGATATTTTAAATTTAGGCAATCAGATTTTGAATTTTAAATTTAGGCGGGAGGTTTTGAATTTATAGCGAGATCTCCCTTACATAAGAGAGTATAGGTTGGACAAGTGGTGGACCTTAAAGCTACAGCATCCATGCTACTGGACATGATAGGTAGGGAATCTAGTTGAATATTGTATGAATATATATGTAATAGATCTAGCTTGGACAAGTGGTGGACCTTGGAGCAAAACCCCATGTAAAACATATCATGCACATTCCAAGTGGTGAAAAAAATATCATTTAAGATATAGCCTTATAGGTTGGACAAGTGGTGGACCTTAACACCAAGATATTCTTAATGTAATGACATAGAGTGGAAAACTGGTGAATCTTGAGACCAAACCATGCTACTAGCGATAATAGCTTGGACAAGTGGTGGACCTTGAAAGTAATCCCCCCATCTACGAAATATCGTGGGTTTAAGGTATTTTGATGGAGCCTAGCATCTTGGAGACATGGTGCAGCTTGCTTCTCTTCATGTTTCAATGGAGCCTATCTTGGACAATGGTGGAGCATCCTTCTCTCCATGTTTCAATGGAGCCTAGCTTGGACAAGTGGTGGACCTTTGCTTCTCTCTATGATTCAAGTGGTGGACCTTGGAACCAAACCCCATGTAAAACCTATCATGGTCACTCCAAGTGGTGAGAAAGAATAACCTTTAAGATATAGCCTTATAGGTTGGACAAGTGGTGGACCTTAACACCCAATATTCTTAATATAATGACATAGAGTGAAAAAGTGGTGAATCTTGAGACAAAACCACTCATGCTACTAGCGATAATAGCTTGGACAAGTGGTGGACCTTGAACGTAAACCCCCATGTTTCAATAGACTTAGCTTCGACAAATGGTGGAGCATCGTTCTCTCCATGTTTCAATGGAGCCTAGCTTGGACAAGTGGTGGACGTTTGTTTCTCTCTATGTTTCAATAGAGTTAGCTTGGACAAGTGGTGGACCTTGGAACCAAACCCCCATGTAAAACCTATCATGGTCACTCCAAGTGGTGAGAAAGAATAACCTTAATGATATATCCTTATAGGTTGGACAAGTGGTGGACCTTAACACCCAGATATTCTTAATATAATGGCATAGAGTGGAAAAGTGGTGAATCTTGAGACCAAACCACTCAGGCTACTACCATAATAGCTTGGACAAGTGTTGGACCTTGAATGTAAACCCCTCATCTCGACATATCGTGGGTTTAATGTTTTTCGATGGAGCCTAGCATCTTGGAGACATGGTGCAGCTTGCTTCTCGTCATGTTTCAATGGAGCCTATCTTGGACAAATGGTGGAGCATCCTTCTCTCCATGTTTCAATGGAGCCTAGCTTGGACAAGTGGTGGACCTTGCTTCTCTCTCTGTTTCAATAGAGAGTTAGCTTGAAGTGGTGGACCTTGGAACCAAATCCCCATGTAAAACTATCATGGTCACTCCAAGTGGTAAGAGAGAATAACCTTTAAGATATAGACTTATAGGTTGGACAAGTGGTGGACCTTAACACCCACATATTCTTAATATAATGACATAGAGTGGAAAAGTGGTGAATCTTGAGACAAACCACTCATGCTACTAGCGATAATAGCTTGGACAAGTGGTGGTACTTGAATGTAAACCCCCCATGTACAAAATATCGTGGGTTTAAGGTATTTCGATGAAGCCTAGCATCTTGGAGACATGGTGCAGCTTGCTTTCTCATGTTTCAATGGAGTCTATCTTGGACAAATAGTGGAGCATCCTTCTCTCCATGTTTCAATGGACCCTAGCTTGGACAAGTGGTGGACCTTTGCTGATCTCTATGATTCAATAGAGTTAGCTTGGACAAGTGGTGGACCTTGGAACCAAACCCCCATGTAAAACCTATCATGGTCACTCCAAGTGGTGAGAAAGAATAACCTTTAAGATATAGCCTTATAGGTTGGACAAGTGGTGGACCTTAATACCCAAATATTCTTAATATAATGACATAGAGTGAAAAAGTGGTGAATCTTGAGATAAAACCACTCATGCTACTAGCGATAATAGCTTGGACAAGTGGTGGACCTTGAACGTAAACCCCCCATGTTTCAATAGACTTAGCTTCGACAAATGGTGGAGCATCGTTCTCTCCATGTTTCAATGGAGCCTAGCTTGGACAAGTGGTCGACCTTTGTTTCTCTCTATGTTTCAATAGAGTTAGCTTGGACAAGTGGTGGAACTTGGAAACCAAACCCCCATGTAAAACCTATCATGGTCACTCCAAGTGGGGAAGAAAGAATAACCTTTAAGATGTAGCCTTATAGGTTGGACAAGTGGTGGCCCTTAACACCACATATTCTTAATAAAGTGGTGAATCTTGAGACCAAACCACTCAGGCTACTAGCCAATAATAGCTTAGACAAGTGGTGGACCTTGAATGTAAAACCCTCATCTACGAAATATCGTGGGTTTAATGTATTTCGATGGAGCCTAGCATCTTGGAGACATGGTGCAGCTTGCTTCTCGTCATGTTTCAATGGAGCCTATCTTGGACAAATGGTGGAGCATCCTTCTCTCCATGTTTCAATGGACCCTAGCTTGGACAAGTGGTGGACCTTTGTTTCTCTTATGTTTCAATAGAGTTAGCTTGGACAAGTGGTGGACCTTGGAACCAAACCCCATGTAAAACCTATCATGGTCACTCCAAGTGGTAAGAAAGAATAACCTTTAAGATGTAGCCTTATAGGTTGGACAAGTGGTGGACCTTAACACCCACATATTCTTAATAAAAGTGGTGAATCTTGAGACCAAACCACTCAGGCTACTAGCAATAATAGCTTGGACAAGTGGTGGACCTTGAATGTAAACCCCTCATCTACGAAATATCGTGGGTTTAATGTATTTCGATGGAGCTAGCATCTTGGAGACATGGTGCAGCTTGCTTCTCGTCATGTTTCAAGAGCTATCTTGGACAAATGGTGGAGCATCCTTCTCTCCATGTTTCAATGGAGCCTAGCTTGGACAAGTGGTGGACCTTTGTTTCTCTCTATGTTTCAATAGAGTTAGCTTGGACAAGTGGTGGACCTTGGAACCAAACCCCCATGTAAACCTATCATGGTCACTCCAAGTGGTAAGAAAGAATAACCTTTAAGATGTAGCCTTATAGGTTGGACAAGTGGTGGACCTTAACACCCACATATTCTTAATATAATGACATAGAGTGGAAAGTGGTGAATCTTGAGACCAAACCACTCAGGCTACTACCAATAATAGCTTGGACAAGTGTTGGACCTTGAATGTAAACCCTCATCTACGACATATCGTGAGTTTAATGTTTTTCGATGGAGCCTAGCATCTTGGAGACATGGTGCAGCTTGCTTCTCGTCATGTTTCAATGGAGCCTATCTTGGACAAATGGTGGAGCATCCTTCTCTCCATGTTTCAATGGAGCCTAGCTTGGACAAGTGGTGGACCTTTGCTTCTCTCTCTGTTTCAATAGAGTTAGCTTGGACAAGTGGTGGACCTTGGAACCAAACCCCCATGTAAAACCTATCATGGTCACTCCAAGTGGTAAGAAAGAATAACCTTTAAGATATAGACTTATAGGTTGGACAAGTGGTGGACCTTAACACCACATATTCTTAATATAATGACATAGAGTGGAAAAGTGGTGAATCTTGAGACAAAACCACTCATGCTACTAGCGATAATAGCTTGGACAAGTTGGCCCTTGAATGTAAACCCCCATGTACAAAATATCCTGGGTTTAAGGTATTTCGATGAGCCTAGCATCTTGGAGACATGTGCAGCTTGCTTCTCTTCATTTTCAATGGAGCCTATCTTGGACAAATGGTGGAGCATCCTTCTCTCCATGTTTCAATGGACCCTAGCTTGGACAAGTGGTGGACCTTTGCTTCTCTCTATGATTCAATAGAGTTTGCTTGGACAAGTGGTGGACCTTGGAACCAAACCCCATGTAAAACCTATCATGGTCACTCCAAGTGGGTGAGAAAGAATAACCTTTAAAGATATAGCCTTATAGGTTGGACAAGTGGTGGACCTTAACACCCAATATTCTTAATATAATGACATAGAGTGAAAAGTGGTGAATCTTGAGACAAAACCAC
Organism: Adiantum capillus-veneris; assembly: GCF_014529385.1. Classification (NCBI taxonomy): domain Eukaryota; kingdom Viridiplantae; phylum Streptophyta; class Polypodiopsida; order Polypodiales; family Pteridaceae; genus Adiantum; species Adiantum capillus-veneris. The sequence continues at coordinate 1,204,372 of NC_140959.1, forward strand.
TCATGCTACTAGCGATAATAGCTTGGACAAGTGGTGGAACTTGAACGTAAACCCCCATGTTTCAATAGACTTAGCTTCGACAAATGGTGGAGCATCGTTCTCTCCATGTTTCAATGGAGCCTAGCTTGGACAAGTGGTGGACCTTTGTTTCTCTCTATGTTTCAATAGAGTTAGCTTGGACAAGTGGTGGACCTTGGAACCAAAACCCCATGTAAAACCTATCATGGTCACTCCAAGTGGTGAGAAAGAATAACCTTAATGATATATCCTTATAGGTTGGACAAGTGGTGGACCTTAACACCCAGATATTCTTAATATAATGCATAGAGTGGAAAAGTGGTGAATCTTGAGAGCAAACCACTCATGCTACTAGCGATAATAGGTTGGACAAGTGGTGGACCTTGAATGTAACCCCCCATCTACGAAATATCGTGGGTTTAAGGTATTTAGATGGAGCCTAGCATCTTGGAGACATGGTGCACCTTGCTTCTCTTCATGTTTCAATGGAGCCTATCTTGGACAAATGGTGGAGCATCCTTCTCTCCATGTTTCAATGGACCCTAGCTTGGACAAGTGGTGGACCTTTGCTTCTCTCTATGTTTCAATAGAGTTAGCTTGGACAAGTGGTGGACCTTGGAACCAAACCCCAATGTAAAACCTATCATGGTCACTCCAAGTCGTGAGAAAGAATAACCTTTAAGATATAGCCTTATAGGTTGGACAAGTGGTGGACCTTAACACCCAGATATTCTTAATATAATGACATAGAGTGAAAAAGTGGTGAATCTTGAGACAAAACCACTCATGCTACTAGCGGTAATAGCTTGGACAAGTGGTGGACCTTGAACGTAAACCCCCCATGTTTCAATAGAGTAGCTTCGACAAATGGTGGAGCATCCTTCTCTCCATGTTTCAATGGAGCCTAGCTTGGACAAGTGGTGGACCTTTGCTTCTCTCTATGTTTCAATAGAGTTAGCTTGGACAAGTGGTGGACCTTGGAACCAACCCCCATGTAAAACCTATCATGGTCACTCCAAGTGGTAAGAAAGAATAACCTTTAAGATGTAGCCTTATAGGTTGGACAAGTGGTGGACCTTAACACCCACATATTCTTAATATAATGACATAGAGTGGAAAAGTGGTGAATCTTGAGACCAAACCACTCAGCTACTACCAATAATAGCTTGGACAAGTGTTGGACCTTGAATGTAAACCCCTCATCTACGACATATCATGGGTTTAATGTTTTCGATGGAGCCTAGCATCTTGGAGACATGGTGCAGCTTGCTTCTCGTCATGTTTCAATGGAGCCTATCTTGGACAAATGGTGGAGCATCCTTCTCTCCATGTTTCAATGGACCCTAGCTTGGACAAGTGGTGGACCTTTGCTTCTCTCTCTGTTTCAATAGAGTTAGCTTGGACAAGTGGTGGAGCTTGGAACCAAACCCCCATATAAAACCTATCATGGTCACTCCAAGTGGTAAGAAAGAATAACCTTTAAGATATAGATTATAGGTTGGACAAGTGGTGGACCTTGAATGTAAACCCCCCATCTACGAAATTTGATGGGTTAAGGTATTTAGATGGAGCCTAGCATCTGGAGACATGGTGCACCTTGCTTCTCTTCATGTTTCAATGGAGCCTATCTTGGACAAATGGTGGAGCATCCTTCTCTCCATGTTTCAATGGACCCTAGCTTGGACAAGTGGTGGACCTTTGCTTCTCTCTATGTTTCAATAGAGTTAGCTTGGACAAGTGGTGGACCTTGGAACAAAACCCCATGTAAAACCTATCATGGTCACTCCAAGTGGTAAGAAAGAATAACCTTTAAGATATAGCCTTATAGGTTGGACAAGTGGTGGACCTTAACACCCACATATTCTTAATATAATGACATAGAGTGGAAAAGTGGTGAATCTTGAGACAAACCACTCATGCTACTAGCGATAATAGCTTGGACAAGTGGTGGACCTTGAATGTAAACCCCCATGTACAAATATCATGGGTTTAAGGTATTTCGATGAGCCTAGCATCTTGGAGACATGGTGCAGCTTGCTTCTCTTCATTTTCAATGGAGCCTATCTTGGACAAATGGTGGAGCATCCTTCTCTCCATGTTTCAATGGACCTAGCTTGGACAAGTGGTGGACCTTTGCTTCTCTCTATGATTCAATAGAGTTAGCTTGGACAAGTGGTGGACCTTGGAACCAAACCCCCATGTAAAACCTATCATGGTCACTCCAAGTGGTGAGAAAGAATAACCTTTAAGAATATAGCCTTATAGGTTGGACAAGTGGTGGACCTTAACACCCAAATATTCTTAATATAATGACATAGAGTGAAAAAGTGGTGAATCTTGAGACCAAACCACTCATGCTACTAGCCATAATAGCTTGGACAAGTGTGGACCTTGAGTAAGCCCCCATGTTTCAATAGACTTAGCTTTGACAAATGGTGGAGCATCGTTCTCTCCATGTTTCAATGGAGCCTAGCTTGACAAGTGGTGGACCTTTGCTTCTCTCTATGTTTCAATAGAGTTAGCTTGGACAAGTGTGGACCTTGGAACCAAACCCCATGTAAAACCTATCATGGTCACTCCAAGTCGTGAGAAAGAATAACCTTTAAGATATAGCCTTATAGGTTGGACAAGTGGTGGACCTTAACACCCAAATATCTTAATATAATGACATAGAGTGAAAAAGTGGTGAATCTTGAGACAAAACCACTCATGCTACTAGCGGTAATAGCTTGGAAAGTGGTGGACCTTGAACGTAAACCCCCCATGTCAATAGAGTTAGCTTCGACATGGTGGAGCATCCTTCTCCCATGTTTCAATGGAGCCTAGCTTGGACAAGTGGTGGACCTTTGCTTCTCTCTATGTTTCAATAGAGTTAGCTTGGACAAGTGGTGGACCTTGGAACCAAACCCCCATGTAAAACCTATCATGGTCACTCCAAGTGGTAAGAAAGATAACCTTTAAGATGTAGCTTATAGGTTGGACAAGTGGTGGACCTTAACACCCACATATTCTTAATATAATGACATAGAGTGGAAAAGTGGTGAATCTTGAGACCAAACCACTCAGGCTACTACGATAATAGCTTGGACAAGTGTTGGACCTTGAATGTAAACCCCTCATCTACGACATATCGTGGGTTTAATGTTTTTCGATGGAGCCTAGCATCTTGGAGACATGGTGCAGCTTGCTTCTCTTCATGTTTCAATGGAGCCTATCTTGGACAAATGGTGGAGCATCCTTCTCTCCATGTTTCAATGGAGCCTAGCTTGGACAAGTGGTGGACCTTTGCTTCTCTCTCTGTTTCAATAGAGTTAGCTTGGACAAGTGGTGGAGCTTGGAACCAAACCCCATATAAAACCTATCATGGTCACTCCAAGTGGTAGAAAGAATAACCTTTAAGATATAGACTTATAGGTTGGACAAGTGGTGGACCTTAACACCCACATATTCTTAATATAATGACATAGAGTGGAAAAGTGGTGAATCTTGAGACAAAACCACTCATGCTACTAGGATAATAGCTTGGACAAGTGGTGGCCTTGAATGTAAACCCCATGTACAAATATCCTGGGTTTAAGGTATTTCGATGAAGCCTAGCATCTTGGGACATGGTGCAGCTTGCTTCTCTTCATGTTTCGATGGAGCCTATCTTCCACCAATGGGGGATCATCCTTCTCTAATGTCTCAATGGAGCCTAGCTTGGACAAGTGGTGGACCTTTGCTTCTCTCTATGTTTCATAGAGATAGCTTGGACAAGTGATGGACCTTGGAACCAAACCCCCATGTAAAACATATCATGGTCATTCTAAGTGGTGAGAAATAATACCCTTTAAGATCTAGCCTTATAGGTTGGACAAGTGGTCGACCTTAAAACCTAGATCTTCTTAATATAACGATATACAGTGGAAAAGTGGTGAATCTTGAGACCAAACCACTCATGCTAATAAAGATAATAGGTTGGACAAGAGGTGGCCCTTGAATCTTCAATGGGGCCTAGCATCTTGGAGACATGGTGCAGTTTGCTTCTCTTCATGTTTCAATGGAGCCTATCTTTGACAAATGGTGGAGCATCCTTCTCTCCATGTTTCAATGGAGCCTAGCTTGGACAACTGGTGGACCTTTGCTTCTCTCTATGTTTCAATAGATTTAGCTTGGACAAGTGGTGGGCCTTGTAACCAAACTCCCATGTAAAACCTATCATGGTAACTCCAAGTGGTGAGAAAGAATAAAGTTTAAGATATAGCCTTATAGGTTGGACAAGTGGTGGACCTTAGCACCCAGATATTCTTAATATAATGACATAGAGTGGAAAAGTGGTGAATCTTGAGACCAAACCACTCATGCTACTAGAGATAATAGGTTGGACAAGTGGTGGACCTTGAATGTAAACCCCCCATGTATGAAATATCATGGGTTTAAGGTATTTCAATGGAGATTAGCATCTTGGAGACATGGTGTAGCTTGCTTCTCTTCATGTTTCAATAGAGCGTATCTTGGACAAATGGTGGAGCATCCTTCTCTCCATGTTTCAATGGACCCTAGCTTGGACAAGTGGTGGACCTTTGCTTCTCTCTATGTTTCAATAGAGTTATCTTGGACAAGTGGTGGACCTTGGAACCAAACCCCCATGTAAAACCTATCATGGTCACTCCAAGTGGTGAGAAAGAATAACCCTTAAGATATAGCCTTATAGGTTGGACAAGTGGTGGACCTTAACACCCAGATATTCTTAATATAATGACATAGAGTGAAAAAGTGGTGAATCTTGAGACCAAACCACTCATGCTACTAGCGTTAATAGGTTGGACAAGTGGTGGACCTTGAATGTAACCCCCCATGTTTCAATAGAGTTAGCTTCGACAAATGATAGAGCATCCTTCTCTCCATGTTTCAATGGAGCCTAGCTTGGACAAGTGGTGGACCTTTGTTTCTCTCTATGTTTCAATAGAGTTAGCTTGGACAAGTGGTGGACCTTGGACCAAACCCCCATGTAAAACATATCATGGACATTTCAAGTGGTGAGAAATAATACCCTTTAAGATATACCCTTATAGGTTGGACAAGTGGTCGACCTTAACACACAGATCTTCTTAACGTAATGACATAGAGTGGAAAAGTGGTGAATCTTGAGACCAAACCACTCATGCTACTAGAGATAATAGGTTGGACAAGTGGTGGACCTTGAATGTAAACTCCCATGTACAAAATATCGTGGGTGTAAGGTATTTCAATGGATCTTAGCATCTTGGAGACATGGTGCAGCTTGCTTCTCTTCATGTTTCAATGGAGCCTATCTTGGACAAATGGTGGAGCATCCTTCTCTCCATGTTTCAATGGACCCTAGCTTGGACAAGTGGTGGACCTTTGCTTCTCTCTATGTTTCAATAGAGTTATCTTGGACAAGTGGTGGACCTTGGAACCAAACCCCCATGTAAAACCTATCATGGTCATTCCAAGTGGTCAGAAAGAATACCTTTAAGATATAGCCTTATAGGTTGGACAAGTGGTGGACCTTAACACCCAGATCTTCTTAATATAATGACATAGAGTGGAAAAGTGGTGAATCTTGAGACCAAACCACTCATGCTACTAGTGATAATAGGTTGGACAAGTGGTGGACCTTGAATGTAAACCCCCCATGTACGAAATATCATGGGTTTAAGATATTTCAATGGAGCCTAGCATTTTGGAGACATGGTGCAGCTTGCTTCTCTTCATGTTTCAATCGAACCTGGCTTGGACAAATGGTGGAGCATCCTTCTCTCCATGTTTCAATGGAGCCTAGCTTGGACAAGTGGTGGACCTTTGATTCTCTCTATGTTTCAATAGAGTTAGCTTGGACAAGTGGTGGACCTTGGAACCAGACCCCTATGTAAAACCTATCATGTGCATTCCAAGTGGTGGTAAATAATACCATTTTAGATATAGCCTTATAGGTTGGACAAGTGGTGGACCTTAACACCCAGATCTTCTTAATATAATGACATAGAGTGGAAAAGTGGTGAATCTTGAGACCAAACCACTCATGCTACTAGGGAGAATAGGTTGGACAAGTGGTGGACCTTGAATTTAAACCCCACATATACAAAATATCGTGGGTTTAAGGTATTTCAATGGAGCCTAGCATCTCGAAGACATGGTGCATATTGCTTCTCTTCATGTTTCAATGGAGCCTATTTTGGACAAATGGTGGAGCATCCTTCTCTCCATGTTTCAATGGACCCTAGATTGGACAAGTGGTGGACCTTTGCTTCTCTCTATGTTTCAATATAGTTAGCCTATATTAGACAATTAGTAGACCTCGAATCTCTCCATGTTGTCTAGAGCTGAGCTTGGACAAGTGGTGGACCTTACTTCTCCCTTCCCTTAGTTTACTAGCTTAAAAGATTACTATGTATACTTGCTTAGATCTAACTTGAACAAGTGGTGGACCTTGTATTCACACAAACTTAATTCATTACAAAAAAGTATATGCTAAAATAACATTTGGTTTTTTTTGTTTCAGGAAAGATGGCTCCAAAAAAACAGGTTGCAAGGGTTGCTGTCTCAGTTGACTATACTTGCAATGATGTTAGGAAATGGTATTTGGACATACATGGTATAGGGTGCACAATTTCATAAGGTGCATCTATTTATTGCCAAAAAGGAGAATGACAGCTTGTTTGAAGATGTTGGACAAGTTGTGGAAGCATCTGTCTCTGTAGTTGATAGTCATCCGGAGGTGGAATGCATTGACATTCTAGTTCCAATGAATCTAGAATTTCAACTATCTCCAGGAGCATATGCATTGGAGCGCATGTCTAGAAACAAAGAAGAGACAATGTTTTCTCGAGGATGGAAGTTTGCAGAATCAAATCCAAACATCACAGCAGATCAACTTCAAAGCTCCATCATTGCCACACTACAACGAAAAAAGGTGAAAGCTTCACGACCACCATCCACAAAGAAGCAAGCAAAAGTGCAAAAAGTAGCAGCTAAGCGAACTAGTTCCATTTTGGATGTAGACAAGGCATCTTTGGCATCCTCATCAACAGAGGGTTCAATGTCAAAGATGAGAATTGTGGATCCAGATGTTTTAGAAGCTGAGGCCATGAAAGGACAAGAAAAAGATACAGGTGGAATGAATAAGTACATAAATTATTTTCCTTTCCAATATAGGGAATTTGATATCCCTATTCAAAATTGTTGGCTTGCTCCTGATCACTATAATGCACGTATTATGGATAAAAAACACGCTGAAAGTGTGTTATTTGGATTTTCACGGAGTACGACCAAGCCTGCAGCATGTGCATATTTGATGCCTGTTCGAAATGCAAAATCAAAGAAGGGGACTCCTTTGGCAGTAGAAGAGGTAGAGGAGCAAAAAATTAAAGATTATCATTATTGGATTCTTGATGGGCAGCATTCAATCTATGCTGCAAAAGTTTTGCTTCACAATGAACAAAACAACAAAGAGATATTTGAAAGACTGATTAGCGTGTATAAATTTAGAAAGGCTCGCATTGTTGTGAATGCTCCTCCATTTGTTGCAACTGCTATATCTGCCATTGCAAATGAGGAGGCTCAGGCATTGTATGTCAAGCAACCTTACAGCCAAATATTGAGACATTTACGGAGTCAATGGATCTTCTCAGGACGACCACCAAGGCAGCAAGTGGAATTGCAGAGGGACATGCATCTCGTGCCGGATGGGATGTAAGTTATTTTCTTTGTCTTTTTGATAGTGTTTAATTAACAAATCTTGCTCAATAGTTTAATTATTTCTCTATTTCTTTTTAGGCTTTTCTTCGATTGGCAAGAATGAGTGCAGCAGCAAGTTGGATTGCTAAACAGGCACACATGGTCACGTACTCTGATTTAGTTTATGATTGCTGGATAGAAATCATTGAAAAGCTAGAAGAGGAGAATAAGAAACCCCCAACAACTGTATTTAGATACCTTTGTGGCCTTGAGGAATCAGAGGTAAAGACTATTCAAGAAGAGATTAGAGATGAGAAGATTTTACTGTCAAAGAGTGCAAAGGATGGTGATGCAACTGACATGTATGATCGAATCAAGCAGTTGAAGCAAGACAAATTGATTCAAGATGCACTTCTTGAAGGCTTCAACAATTTGAATGAGTCTTCACCATGTAAAGACTGGGAGGAGGTGGTCAAAATGTATAACATCAATGATGTTGTTTATAAAACAATTTTAATGCTATGCGAGGAATGGATCAAATCTAGTTTGACGCGTGGAACAAAGAAAATGGCTTTTCCAGATGGAGCAATAAAATACATGCAATGGGCAATTCACCTTCAAAAGGAGAAAACTGAGCCTAGAGATTTGCCATGGTCAATCTATGTGGTGAGCCTACAAATGGAAGGCAATCTCTACTTGATGCGCCACTTCAATAATAAAGTGCCTATTGGCTTATGTGTTTTAGATATGACAAAAAACGTTGGAGGCAATTTGAAGTGGAGTGAGGAGACATTTAACAATGCTTTGGATGGGATCTTGGCTATTGCTGGAGGGTCAACAGATCCTGGATTTGTCTTTCTTGCATTTGTGGATTTCACTAACTTCACAAAATTGCAATGTGCCTTTCACGCCATGGGAGATAATCTGAGCTACCATTGTTGTGGTGCATTGCATCACTTTCCATCAGCTCCTTGCAAAGGAGCAATTCAATTCCTAACAGTTATTGCCTTCTTGGGACAAGGCAATGCATTTGAAGACCTGAGAAGAAGATCAGAGGAACATCCCATGCCAATTGATTGTTCTCTTCTTCAAGTAGCAGATAACGATATGTCAGATTTGCAATATTTGGAGGCCAAAAAAAGAGCTTTGGTCAAGCACTACATTCGTACATATTGTTTTGAAGACCGCAAGCTTGTTGATGTTTTTGGTGATGGCTCCTTGGTTGCACAAGAAGGAATACAACAGAAAAAAGAAGTTATATGCTTAATTGATAGTGTGGAGGAGGCAAAAAACGTGGAGACCATGCTGCTAGACTTTGCTAAGTCTCATGAAGATATAGAAAAATGGGCTGGACTTCAACAATCCACTTCGCAATCAGATGACATTGTGCCTGTTACAGAGGAGTGCTCTCCACAAAGAGAAGAAGAACAACAACAACAACATCCTCTGTCAATGGAGGACTTTTTGGAAATGGAGACACGTATGTTTTGAGTTTCTTGTGCATGTTAGTGTTTCTTGTTACTGATTTGATACTCTTAATGTTAGATTTTGCTTTATATAGTATTGATTGAGTTTGTATTTTTTATCTCAAGCATTCAAGGTTTGAATGTAAATAATAAATTACTTGAGTTTTTGAATGGTGGATCTTTAGACTAAAACTATAACATTTAATACTCACAAAGACTTAATTACTTAAGAGCTTGAACTCAATAAGTTTTGGACCTTTTATCAATACCCCCTTGATATGATACATTAGATCGTAGCATGGTTAAATGGTGATGCTTCATAAATTGAACCTAGCTTAGACAGGTGTTGGAGCCTAAATTTAAACTAACCTTGCTAGAAGGGAGCTTATGTTTGGACTTTGAGAACTAGCATAAGTAATCAATTAGAGCATAGATTAGACATGTGGTGGTGGCCTTAGAGACCAAAATCTTAATGAGCTTGGAAAGGTATTTAAGTACTGCAATTTACTTAGTTTTAGTACTCACTAAAGGCATAGCTTGACAAAAGGTGGACCTTACATGGATCCTAATTTCAAGAGGTGTGGTAGACCTTCAAACCAAGATCATATAGCTTGGACATGTGGTGGACCTTGCATGGAGACTAGTTTAGACAAGTGTGGTACACCTTGTAACCAACACCCATTTGTTATATTAGCTTGGACAAGTGGTGGACCTTGCTTTTATGTTTCAATGGAGCATATTTTGGACAGGTGGTAGACCTTGTTTCTCTCCATGCTTCAATGGAGAGAAACATTAGCTTGGACAAGTGGTGGACCTTGCTTTTATGTTTTAAAGGAGCATATTTCGGACAAGTGGTAGACATTGTTTCTCTCCATGGTTCAATGGAACCCACCTTAGACAAGTGAAGTACCTTGAAACCAAACCCCATAATACAACCTACTAAATAGGTTGGAAAATTGGTGGTATATGAAACCATCCATGATAGAGCATAGTATAGGTGAAAACGTAGTGGTCCTTATATCAATTACCCATGCATAGCTTGGACAAGTGGTGGACCTTGATTCTCTCTATGTTTCAATGGATCCTATCTTGGACTATAGATATATCTTACTTATTTCCATGCTTCAATGGATTGTAGCTTGGATAAGGAGTGGACCTTCAAACAAAACTCCACAGCATAGCATATATTAACAATTCATGGGTTTTATAGAGATTTTCTTGCCTATTTTGGAGAGTTGGTACACCTTTATTCTCCATTCTTCAATGGATCTGAGGTTGGACAAGCGGAGCTGGAGAAGTGGTCAACCTTAAAATGAAACCTCCCATGCTACAACCCATCATAGATCGTATATGTAGTGGACCTTGAAACTCTTTTATGTCCCTAGCTTAGAGAAGCATTGCACTCTTTATTATCTCCATACATGAAGGCAAGGTTGGACAAGTGGTGGACCTTCAAACCAGAATCTCTATGCAATAATAGGCAAGTGGTGGAGCTTGTTTTCTCCATGTTCCAATGGAGCCTAGCTTAGACAAACAATGGAGCTTGCTTCTCTCCATGTTTCAATGGATCCTAGCTTAGAAAAGTGGTGGAGCTTTGATTCTCTCCATGTTCCAATGGACCATAGCTTAGACAAGTGGTAGACGTGAAAAAACCCCCGTATACAACATATTATGGGGTTTTCATGTTTCAATGGCACCTAGCTTGGAAAAATGGTAGAGCTTGCTTCTCTTTATGTTTCAATGGATCCAATCTTAGCCAAGTGGTGGACCTTGAAACAAGAATCCCCCCCCCCCCCATGTACAACGTATTATGGGTTTTGAAAGCACTGGGAGAAAATAATAGCTTTGATAAGTGGTGGACCTTGCTTCTCTCCATGCTTCAATGGAGCCGAGGTTGGACACATGTTGGAGAGAAGATGGTTGCCCATGAAATAAGACCATGCATGCTATAATCAATCATATGTTGTACACATGGTGGACCTTGCAATTGTTTTATATGCCTAACTTGGACAAGTGGAGGACCCTTGATTACCTCCAGATATCAACAACAAGCCAAGTTTGGACAAGTGTAGTACCACCAAACCAGAATCTCTATGCTACAATAGAGTATAGGTAGGACACGCAGTGAACCTTGATATCAAACCATCCATGCTACTAGAGATGATAGGTTTCACATGTGGTGGAACCTTGTATCAATGTTCTATGTGTAGTTTTTGACTAGTGATAGACCTTGAAACTAATCCCTCTAGGCTACAAGAAAAAAGAGATGGATGAGGAGGCTAGACTACTTTTGTTGCATCAATGCATCCCATGTTACACATATACTATAGGGTTCTTGGATAAGTGTTGGATCTTGTGTCAATGCTCCATGTCTAGCTTGGACAAGTGGTGGACCTTGGTTCTCTCTATGCTTCAAATGGGCAATAGATTGGAGACACAGTGGCCTTTTTTTTCCAATGATTTTATTTTTTGGAAACCTTGGAGGCACCATGTAAGAGGCACTCTAAGTCTTCCATACAATAGACCTATTGGACTATAAAATAATGATATCTTTCTTTGATATTGTCATTATTTTATGCATAATATTTTCTTCTTTTTGCAGACACAAAGGAGTTAAGTGATATAAAAACTAGATGTATTTCACACTATGATTGGCATGAAGATCCTTTTGGGACACCAACTTTTCCTATTCCCAAAGATGTAATTTTCCATATTAACGGTGTGGATTTTGAAGTGCGACTTTCATGTATTGAAGGAGCTGGTTATGGGCTATTTGTGCATACTACCCTGGAAAGTGGTTTGACTATTCTAAACTATGGAGGGCATAAGTATAGATTTCAAGACTGGAAAAAGATATGCAAAATTTTTCCAAGAGCTTATAAATATTCTCTTCTAGAGGATCCAAACATAGAAGAAGAGGAAGATCAATCATACATTATTGGTTGTGTAGAAGAAGGAAACGTGTCGGGCTATATAAATAGTTCTCACAGTACAAATGTCTGTCCCAACGTACGCTATACATTTGATCCAAATTTTCCACCTTGGCATAAATGCACCTCTTCACACATCAAGTCAGAAGAATATGGCCATGTATGCATTGAGACTATTTGTCAAGTTGAAGCAGGAGAAGAGTTGTTTGCTGACTATAACTTTACTTGACATTGTAAAGTATTGTACATGGATGGAAATCTCAAGTACATGCATCATTTTCATTTTTCATGGATGAAATCTCAAGTGAATATAACATTTGATTATTGTTTAGTTTATGCTCAACGAGAATCTAAAGTGCTCTTATGCTTTGTGTGTTGTCTAACTTATTTGACTACCTTGGCCATAGAATCTTGATTCTACTCTAGATTTGTGATAAATCTTACCAAAATTTAATCAATGTCTAGGTTGGACAAGTGGTGGGGCTTCAAACATTACTGTCTTAAACAAGTGGAGTTATCTTACTTGAATAAGTGGTGGCCTTTGAATCCAAATCTAAGCCAAATCTCTAATTGTTTGCTTGTAGTCTAGGTTGGACATTTGGTGGACCTTGTATCCATGTTTCCTCAACAAGGGTGGCTTTTAGTTTTCACTTTAAGTACTCATCTTTAATAAAGTGTAGGATGGAAAATGTTGAGTTAGTAGATTGTATTTTAGACAAGTGGTGTTTGGTGTACGAATGCTGAAAATGGTTGCAAGGATTCTAACAACGACTTTACCTTAAATAAATTTCTTACTAGGAGTTCTACATATAAATATGGTGAATAAAATTCTAGTGGTTTTGAGATACCATTTGTGTGTGTGTTTTCTTAGATTCACAAACTGGGATGGATAATGCTCCTATGGTTCAGTCAACAACTATAGAATCCATAGATTCTATGGTTTCTAAAGTGCCCAAGATGGATGATATTTCTATACTAGAGTCTAGTGTTGTGCAACTTGAGCAAGCTTCCAATAATGAGAACCAAGAAATCGATGCTTCAAAAATGCAACATACATCAAAAGAGACTGAAAAGTCCACTCACGAGCTATTGCCAATTGGTACTACGTCATGTAGCGTAGATGTTGAGAAATCCATGCTTACAATTATATTGGATTTAAATGGTCTATTGTTGAAACGTTCCCCTCAACCATCCTCACACCACAACTCAGTGCAAATGGATTCAAAAAGATATATTATACTCAGGCCAGGTTGCATCCAATTCTTGAAGACTATTTTACAGAGGTTTAATGTTGCAATTTGGTCGACAGCTACTAGGAATAATGTGTATCAAATCCTTGCAGCACTAAACAACTTAGCTGAGGATACATTGCCTTTCTTTGCAATTTGGTCGCAAGATGTTTGCTACACCGCTCAAACTCAAAAATTGTTTAGACCCGACAATCCAAACGTTGAGGCAATGTTCAAGCCTCTAGCCAAAATTGCCATGGGGTTTGAATGTGATCCACAAAGAACAGTGCTTATTGATGACTCTCCTTACAAGGGATGTATTTCACCAGCAAACAATTGCATTTTTCCACCACAATTTGATGCTGAGAAGATGGTTGACAATATGCTCTTGGAGGAGCTACTGCCATACTTGATTCAGCTTGATGAGAGAAGGGATGTGCGTGATTTAATTGCTTCTAATCGTTATGGACAACCTATAGTGACAAATGATAGTGAATACAAACAAATCATGGAGTATTGGAGAAGAAAAAAATGATGTTTGGTCAGCTAAGGTGTTCTTTACAAGAAGAATACCACCTGCAAAAGGTGACAGGATGAAAACTATCATTGAAAATGCAAGTGACACAAGCCACCGCAATGAAATGAGAAGAGCCCAAATACAAGAGATCTTAGCAAAGGAGCGTACACCCATTGAAAGCATGAAGGCGTCACAATTGACCACTTTAGCTAGGCAATTGGGTTGTAACACAAAAGGAGTTTTGAAGGCAACCACAGCAAAGGCTTATATAAATAAGGTGAAAGCTGAGAACAATCTTCTAAGGCTGGATAGAAAGCAACCCTAAGGTACTAGTGACATGTCATATATTCTTGATACACATACTTGAACACTCATGTGCATGGTATCTAACAAATCTTTCTTTTTATTCCTTCCTGCAGGATCTTACAAAGGATACTACTAGATGGAGCTCAATCAATAGAGATTTTGATATGTTTGCTCAAAATAATGAAGCAGTCACCTACATTTTTTGTTTATCAATTTCTTGAGAGACTTTCTTTTAGTTTGTAATCATCAAATGAAATGAAAAGTATCCTTCTTATAAGATTGCTGATCTTTTTCTCGTTCAAAACTTTCAATTGTGATTTATAGTTTTGTTAGCATGAGATTGTGCTTTTTTAGTTTGAAAAAAACTGTCAAAGATCCAAGTCTTTTTGGCTTTACTTAAGTTATTAATTGTGAAAGATCCAAGTCTTTTTGCTTTACTTAAGTTATTGATTGTCTATGTAATAGTCCTTAAAACAATATCGGATGGCTTTCTTGCTCCATGTCTCACATTGGTCTTTAGGTAAGACAAGTGGTGACCTTGAAAGTATGGTCTCATATCTCGATCAAGTGAAGAGACATGAAGCTTAAATATCACTACTATGTATCTAGTGTTAAACTCCATCAAGACAAAGATACTAGAGTGCCAAATTGCAGTCTAGTTTAAGTGAAAATCCATTTGAGCTAAGGTAAAACTTATAGTGCCTCATTTTTCTAGGATTCTACCCCATCAAGGAAGTTAGAATCTAGCACAAACCAATTAAGACTCTTTTGGAGCCTAGATAGGACAATTCGTGGAACTTAAGAGACTTATTATTGAGTTAGAGTCTAGTTTAGATAAGCAAAAGATCTTCAAACCAGCACTTGACTTTCTTACTATTCAATATTCAAAGTCCCTTGAGGCTAACAAATTACATACCTACTTGTAACCTAACTAATGAGTAATTATATAGATCTAAGCAAGTATATATAATGAGTCTTCAAACTAATAAACCAAGGGAAGAGAGTAGCAAGGTCCACTACTTGTCCAAGCTCAGCTCTAGACAACATAGAAAGATGCTAGTTCTACTAATTGTCTAATTATAGGCATGGAGAAATGATAGAAGGTTGAACACTTGTCCAACCTATCATCTCTAGTAAGATGGGAGGTTTGGCCTTAAGATTCACCATGTAACCAACCTATACATCATTGTATTATGAAGAGTAGAAAAGCAAAGCTCCACCACTTGTCCAAGCTAGTTCTAAAATCCACATGGAGATAAGCAAGCTCCACCATTTGTCAAATCTCTCTTCCATTAAAACATGAAAAAACTCAGCTATGTTGTACAGGGGGGACTTTTTTCCAAGGTCCACCACTTGTCCAAGCTAGGATCCATTAAAACATGGAAATAAACAAAGCTCCACCACTCGTCCAACCTTTAGAGTTGCAAAGTGTATGGGTTGTCTAAACTAGGTATGGGAAAATAATTGAAGGTCCACCACTTGAAACATGGAGCGAAGCAAGCTCCACCATGTCTCCAATATGCTAGACTCCATTGAAACACCCTAAACCCATGATATTTTGTACATAGGGGATGTACATTCAAGATCCACCACTTGTCCAACCTAGTATCCCTAGTAGCTTGATAGCTTTGGTCTCAAGATTCACCACTTGTCCACTCTATGTCATTGTATTAAAAGGATTGGGTGTTAAGGTCCACCACTTGTCCAACCTATAAGGTTATATTTTAAATGGTTTTTTTTCTCACAACTTGAACTACCCATGATATGTTTTACATGGGAGTTTTGTTTCAATTCCACCACTTGTCCAAGCTAACTCTATTGAAACATAGAGAGAACCAAAGATCCACCACTTGTCCAAGCTAAGCTATATTGAAACATGGAGAGAAGGATGCTCCACCATTTCTCCAAGATAGGCTTCATTGAAACATGGAGAGAAGAAAGCTCCACCATGTCTCCAAGCTAGGATCCATTTAAATGCCCTAAACCCATTTTATTTTGTACATGGGGGGTTTTATTTCAAGGCCCACCACTTGTCTAACCTATTATCCCTAGTAGCACGAGTGGTTTGGTCTCAAGATACACCACTTGTACACTCTATGTCATTATATTAGGAAGAACTATGTATTAAGGTCCACCACTTGTCCAACCTATAAGGTTATATCTTAAATGGTATCCTTTCTCACCACTTGAAATGCCATGATATGTTTTACATGGGGGTTTCATTCCAAGGTCCACCACTTGTCCAAGCTAACTCTATTCAAACATAGAGAGAAGCAAAGGTCCACCACTTGTCCAAGCTAACTCTATTCAAACATAGAGAGAAGCAAAGGTTCACCACTTGTCAAAGCTAGGCTCCATTGAAGCATGGAGAGAAGTAACCTCCATCATTTTTCCAAGATAGGTGCCATTCAAACATGGAAAGAATCAAGATCTACCATGTCTCCAAGATTCTAGGCTCCATTGAAACACCCTAAAACCATGATATTTTGTACATGGGGTGTTTACATTCAAGGTCTACCACTTCTCTAACGTATTATACCTAGTAGCATGAGTGGTTTGGTCTTAAGATTCACCACTTATCCACTCTATGTCATTATATTAAGAATAACTGGGTGTTAAGGTCCACCACTTGTCCAACCTATAAGGGTATATCTTAAATGGTATCCTTCACCACTTGTCAAGGTCCATCACCACTTTTCCAACCTGTAAGGTTATATCTTGAATGATATTTTTCCTTATCACTTGTAATGTCCATGCTATGTTTTACAAAGGGGTTTTGTTCCAAGACCCACCACTTGTCCAAGCTAACTCTATTGAAACATAGAGAGAAGCAAAGGTCCACCACTTGTCCAAGGTAGGCTCCATTGAAACATGGAGAGAAGGATGATCCACCATTTCTCCAAGATAGGTTCCATTGAAACATTGAGAGAAGCAATCTCCACCATGTCTCCAAGCTAGGCTCCATTGAAATACCCTAAACCCATAATTTTGTACATGAGGGGTTTACATTCAAGGTCCACCACTTGTCCAACCTATTATCCCTAGTAGCACGAGTGGTTTGGTCTCAAGATTCACCACTTGTACACTCTATGTCATTATATTAAGAAGAACTATGTGTTAAGGTCCACCACTTGTCCAACCTATAAGGTTATATTTTAAATGGTATCCTTTCTCACCACTTGAAATGCCCATGATATGTTTTACATGGGGGTTTCATTCCAAGGTCCACCACTTGTCCAAGCTAGGCTCAATCATTGAAACATGGAGAGAAGGAACCTCCACTGTTTCTCCTAGATAGGCTCCATTGAAACATGGAGAGAAATAAGCTCCACCATGTCTCCAAGTTGCTAGGCTCCATTGAAATACCCAATACCCATAATATTTTGTACATGGGGGGTTTACATTCAAGGTTCACCACTTGTCCAACCTATTATCCCTAGTAGGTTTGGTCTCATGATTCACCACTTGTCCACTCTATGTCATTATATTAAGAGGAATTGGGTGTTAAGGTCCACCACTTGTCCAACCTATAATGTTATAGCTTGAATGGTATTTTTTCTCACCACTTGTAATGCCCATGACATGATTTACATGGGGGTTTTGTTCCAAGGTCCACCACTTGTCCAAGCTAAATCTATTGAAACATAGAGAGAAACAAAGGTCCACCACTTTTCCAAGCTAGGCTGCATTGAAACATGGACCTTAATACCAAATTATTTCTAGTAGCATGAGTGATATTTTGTACATGGGGGGTTTACATTCAAGGTCCACCACTTGTCGAACCTATTTCCCTAGTAGGTTTGGTCCCAAGTTCACCACTTATCCACTCTATGTCATTATATTAAGAATAATTGGGTGTTAAGGTCCACCACTTGTCCAACCTATAAGGTTATATATTAAATGGTATTTTTTCTCACCACTTGTAATGCCCATGATATGTTTTACATGGGGGTTTTGTTCCAAGGTCCACCACTTTTCCAAGATAACTCTATTCAAACATAGAGAGAAATAAAGGTCCACCACTTGTCCAAGCTAGGCTCCATTGAAACATGGAGAGAATGATGCTCCACCATTTATCCAAGATAGGCTGCATTGAAACATGGAGAGAAGCAAGCTTTACCATGTTTCCAAGCTAGGCTCCATTGAAACACTCTAGGGGGTTTTATTTCAAGGCCCACCACTTGTTTAACCTATTATCCCTAGTAGCATGAGTGGTTTGGTTTCAAGATTCACCACTTGTACACTCTATGTCATTATATTGTGTTAAGGTCCACCACTTGTCCAACCTATAAGGTTATATCTTAAATGGTATCCTTTCTCGCCACTTGAAATGCCCATGATATGTTTTACATGGGAGTTTCATTCCAAGATCCACATTGTCCAAGCTAACCATATTTAAACATAGAGAGAAACAAAGGTCCACGACTTGTCCAAGCTAGGCTCCATTGAAACATGGAGAGAAGGAACCTCCACCATTTCTCCTAGATAGGCTCCATTAAAACATGGACATAAGTAAGTTCCACCATGTCTCTAGATGCTAGGCTCCATTGAAATACGCAAAACCCATGATATTTTGTACATGGGTGATTTACATTCAAGGTCAACCATTTGTCCACCCTATTATCCCTAGTAGGTTTGGTCTCACAATTCACCACTTTTCCACTCTATGTCATTATAATAAGAGGAATTGCGTGCTAAGGTCCACCACTTTTCCAGCCCATAAGGTTATACCTTGAATGGTATTTTTTCTCACCACTTGTAATGCCCATGACATGCTTTACATGGGGGTTTTGTTCCAAGGTTCACCACTTGTCCAAGCTAATTCTATTGAAACATAGAGAGAAACAAAGGTCCACCACTTTTCCAAGCTAGGCTCCATTGAAACATGGACCTTAATACCAAATTATTCCTAGTAGCATGAGTGATATTTTGTACATGGGGGGTTTGCATTCAAGGTCCACCACTTGTCCAACCTACTTTTCCTAGTAGGTTTGGTCGCAAGATTCACCACTTGTCCACTCTATGTCATTATATTAATAATAATTGGGTGTTAAGGTCCACCACTTGTCCAACCTATAAGGTTATATATTGAATGGTATTTTTTCTCACCACTTGTAATGTCCATGATATGTTTTACATGGGGATTTTGTTCCAAGGTCCACCACTTGTCCAAGCTAAATCTGTTCAAACATAGAGAGAAACAAACGTCCACCACTTGTCCAAGCTAGGCTCCATTGAAACATGGAGAGAATGATGCTCCACCATTTATCCAAGATAGACTCCATTGAAACATGGAGAGAAGTAAGCTCCACCATGTCTCGAAGATGCTAGAGTCGATTGAAATACCCAAAACCCCTGATACTTTGTACATGGGGGGTTTACATTCAAGGTCCACCACTTGTCCAACCTATTATCCCTAGTAGCATGAGTGGTTTGGTCTCAGGATTCACCACTTGTCCACTCTATATCATTATATTAAGAAAAATTGGGTTTCCATATCTAAATGGATCTTTGCTTGGATAAGTGGTAGACCTTGAGACCTAAATACCCATTCTACACTAGAGCATTGGTTAAGCCTTATGCACTTCAAGCATACCTTTAACAACAAGTAGTAGTTATTAGTTGACTTAAGTCTAGTTGACCTCCATGGTATTGAGACTAAGAGAGAGTGTAGCATAAAAAAGAGTCAGGATTTTAATTTGACTTTCTTTCTATTAATGAGTAGATCATAGATGGATTTTGGTATCTAATAAAACCTTAGGGTAGACAATGTAAAACTCATGTCTATTGTTGTGTTTGCATTAAGTGTTCTTGTTCTTTAATTTCAGAACCATTACAGAAAAATGGATTGGCTATATGCTGGCATAAATTGAAGAAAACTATTGAATTACCCATCCAACCTCCTCCAAGACCTTGTCCAAGGAATGAATCACCTCCTTATCACCTACCACTTGCTTTCAAGGACATCAAAAGAGTACTTATCTTGGATCTAGAGGGGTTACTTCTCAAGACAATTGAAATGAAACATGGAGATTCTATGCCATCTTGGGCTCAAACACATGCGACTTGTGGAGGATAAAGATGAAGTTTATCATGTGGTGCGACCAGACGCACAATTTTTTTGGATTTTTGTGCTGAATACTTTGAGCTATGGATATGGTAGTTGCTATAACTTAACAAGGGGTGCAACGCATCACACAAAAAGTGTTTTCCTGAGCAGTATACCAAGTTCAAGGTGTTTATGAGTAACAAAAATTGCCAAAATCCAAATATCATGTTAGGATTTACAAGGGTTTATCACAAAATTTGAGTGATATTTGGAAGATATTTGAGGATTTGGATGCAAACAATACTTAATTTTTGATGACACTCCATATAGGTTGATGTGGAACAGCCAGGGACATATCTTAATATTTCCAAAGATGTGGGAGGCAAACTTCCAAGCAACTTCAAAACTTCTTGCAGAGAACCATAATTCCATGGTTGGTAGGATGGTTGTATGCAAGAGATAAGAGAGTCTATACATACAACACAATTGTAAATCAGTATAGTGATTCTGAGACAAATTATGTCCTTGGTGTGTACTTGTCAACACGAAAGAATTGAATAAATATGGTCATAAGATGCTTTTTTTTATTCTAGTGTGTATCTTTCAACATTTGTATAATTTGATATAGTCTTTTTTATAAAAAAACAAAGGTGTGTCAATTTTATGAACACTTGAATGGAGTGCACCCTACTCTAAGGGGACTTCAATGTACTATTGGAGTGCATCCTATTGTAAGGGGACTCTGATGTATTGCTAGAGTGCACCCAAATTTTTGGAGACTCATTTTTTATTTGATTGGGGCCTATGTTGGGTCATATAGTAAAAGAAATTCATTTTTTGTCAATTCATATCGAGGTTGCATTTATTTGTAACTATGAGAGAATTGATGTTTGATGTCAAAATAAAACTTGTAAGTATGGATCAGAGAATTCATGGACTTTAAATATGTGAGAGGGATCTTTTTCTTGGGCACAAATGTTTGCTTTAAGAATTTTGTCATTACATACTTTACGTGAAAGAGTTTAGAACCTAAAAGACTTTGAAAACAAAACTATGGAATCTAAGTGCATGTATTCTTGAATGGCTTGAAAGTTGATGTATACATGCATGTCGCCTTGATGAAGATTTAGATCTGACAAGATGCAAAGCTAGAATTCTTGGACATTACCTTTGTCAATTTGGTAATAACATATTTAACTTTCTTTTATTATGGGTGGAAAATATATTATTATGTGCATTTGGAACCTAATTGCTTGACCTTCAAACCAAGATTCCTATGTTATTTTTTCATATACTTTTTTGTAATGAATTAAGATTGTGGATACAAGGTCCACCACTTGTTCAAGCTAGATCTAAGAAAGTATATTTTTTGAGTCTTCAAACTAGTAAACCAAGGGAAGAGAGAAGCAGGGTCCATCACTTGTCCAAGCTTATCTCTAGACAACATAGAGAGATGTTAGGTCTACTAATTGTCCAATATAGTCATGGAGAAATAATAGAAGGTTGATCCACTTGTCCAACCTATCATCTCTAGTAAAATGGGAGGTTTGGCCTTAAGATTCACCATGTAACCAACCTATACTTCATTGTATTATGAAGAGTAGAAAAGCAAAGCTCCACCACTTGTCTAAGGTAGTTCCAAAATCAACATGGAGAGAAGCAAGCTTCACCATTTGTCCAAGATAGGTTCCATTAAAACATGGAAAACCTCATATATGTTGTACATGGAAGCTTTTTTCCAAGGTCCACCACTTGTCCAAGCTAGGATCCATTAAAACATGGATAGAAACAAGGCTCCACAACTCGTCCAACCTTTATAGCTGCAAAGTGTACCGGTAGTCTAAACTAGGCATGGGAAAATAATAGAAGGTCCACCACTTATCCAATATATTATCTCTAATAGCATGGGAGGTTTGGTCTCAAGATTTAGGAATTGGCTAACCTGTATTTCATTGTATTATGATGAATTTGGTTTTAAAGTCAACTACTTATCCAAGCTATAAGTTTATATCTTGAATGGTATTCCTTCCCATCACTTAGAAAACCAATGATATGTTGTACATGGGGGGGTTTGTTACAAGGTCCACCACTTGTCCAAGCTAGTTTCATTGAAACATGGATGAAGACAAGCTCCACCATTTGTTAAATCTAGACTCCATTGAAATCTAGAAAATCCATTCTATGTTGTACATGGGGTTTTTGTTTTAATGTCCAACACTTGTCCAAGCTAAGATCCATTGAAACATGGAGTACAGAAACACTCCACCACTTGTCCAAGCTAGGAAACATTGATAGTAGTTGGCTTAGTTTGAAGATCCACCACGTGTCTAAGCTAACTTTATTGAAACATAGAGAGAAGCAAAGGTCCACCAACTGTTCAAGCTAGGCTCCATCGAAACATGGACAGAAGCAAGCTCCACCATTTCTCCAAGATAGGCTCGATTGAAACATGGAGAGAATCAAAGGTCCACCATTTCTCCAAGCCAAGCTCCATTTGTCCAACCTATAAGGTTATATCTTAAATGGTAATATTTCTAATCACTTGGAATACCCATGATATGTTTTACATGGGGGTTTTATTCCAAGATCACCACTTGTCCAAGCTAACTCTATTGAAACATAGAGAGAAGCAAAGGTCCACCACTTGTCCAAGCTAGTCTCCATTGAAACAAGGAGAGAAGCAAGCTCAATCATTTCTCCAAGATAGGCTAGCATGGATAAGTGCACCTTGAAACCAACCTTCCTATGAGGCAATAGAGCATATGCTACATATTTTATGTATGCCACATGCCTCAAATTAAGAAGTTATAGATTAGAAGTGGACCTTGCTTGAATGTCACATGCAATAAATTAAGGAAAAATAGCCAAGTGGATTGTATTCCTCAATGGATCCTTGCTTTCACAAGTTGTGAACCTTGAGTCACTTTTACATTAACTTGGACAAGTGGTGGACCTAGAAACCAAGCTCTCCATGTTGAGATAAGTTGTAGGTAGGACAGTAGAACATAGACAACGATAATGGATGCAATATACTCGTCTCCTAATAATCCAATTGATTGAAACCATGGTATTTTAGTTGTTTTCATTGTGTATTGTATGTGCATAAAGTGGAATGAGACCTTAAGAAAACTCAAATTTTTGACAAAATCTCTATATTTTGTACATGATATATTGAAAGTTGTCCAACTTGGGAATTGGGATTTTCCCCCTTTACCTAATATGGTCTTATGTCATACTCCACTATTATCAGATGGGTTCTGAACATTTGATACAATCTTTTAGACTTGTAAACCAGCGGGAGTTCATTGCTCGAAAGTTTTCAAAGATAGTAGACTATGAGAACAAACAGAATCTTTGTAAACAATGTGATTGTTCAAAAAATTTTGACATGATAAACACAAGAAGCAAACCAAGAATTAAGTATTTTTGTGAAACATACCTTCTGCATTTTCTCAAGTTTTTTGTTTGTATTCAAATTTTTTGGGGTGATTTGCTGAGCGTCAGTTCAGTTAACTACTTCTTCAGCCGCTGCTATTTCCAACTCCTTTATCATGACCTTGCACAGACAAACATTGGAGGGCTTCTCGATATTTCAACCGAGAGCCTCCCGAGGTGGCACACTCTTTGGTGAGACCGATACAGCTAAGGATGTATCTGATAAAGAAAACTGTAGTGAAGGAGATGGTGTATTTTTTAGCAAGGCGGCTTTGAAAGACAACTTGCACTAAGCTTTTCGAGCTAGAAGTGAAAACTTCATATAGAAATAGTTAACATAGCAACCACGGTAGTTGTGCAGGGAGGTTTAAGTATTGGACTAACGCTACTATATAAGCTGAGGGAGATTAAAAGAAAGGGATTACAAGAGAGATTAAAAGAAAGAGATAAGAATGCTTTCACACTAAACACATACAACTTACCATTATTCACACTCGTGTTGGCCACGCCTTTTGTAAGGAGTGAAATCTGTAAGGGCTATCACCTAGTGAAGGACAACAAGAGGAGAGAGTTGTGCCTCTGTGTTGTAAACAAAAGATGTATGGCTGGATGAAGATGTAGGGTGGCGGAGGTAGGTGCACCAACTTACCAAGACTCAAACATCAGAGAGAGGGGCGCTTAATGTCTACAAGAATATTAGAGACTAGATCAAGATCTTTGCTCACACACGCGACATGATGAGGGGAGCGGCGCTAGATTACTGGTGGTAGTTAGGTGTATCAGCTTACCAAGGCTCAAACTCCAGCAATCAAGAGAGAGAGGCGCTTAATCAGAGACTAGATCTTGATGCACAACATGATGAGGGGGGCAGTGCTAGAGATAGATAGATAAATAGATAGATAGATAGATAGAGAGAGAGAGAGAGAGAGAGAGAGAGAGAGAGAGAGAGAGAGAGAGAGAGAGAGAGAGAGAGAGAGAGAGAGAGAGAGAGAGAGAGAGACAGAAGAGAGGGGCTTTACTGGTGGTAGGTAGGTGTACCAGTGAGAGAGAGAGGTTCTTAAAGGCATACCTTGATCTTGGTTTGCACGCGTGACTTAAGAGACTCCAGAAAGACATTTCATTTATATATATATATATATAAATTTCAAGGCATGGAAGTTATATTAAGAAAACCAAAACAATACTCTTGATAATAATGAGAGAGGGAGAGAGGGATCTAGAGAGAGAGAGAGGGATAGCCTCCACATCATGTATCTATGCAATTGGCGCATGAGTATGCATAAAACCCCTAGAAGGTACATGCATATGGCGGCAGATGGGTAGGCTATAGCCTTATGCATGTAGTTCACTCACATCTCTTGCATCTTAAAGCTAAGACCATTATAGAAAAAGTAAAGAATACGCCCTAATTCAATGATAGCCAGTTCACAACTCAATTCACGTACCTGGATGGTCCTAGAGGCACATGTTGGTTATGGGGATGTCGAGTTTAGCTCACACCCTGCTGCCGTTGGGCTCAATACTCTATTGGAAATTCACTAACATAGCCCTAGGCATCACCAGGATAAGAGTGCAAGAGAGTAGCCTCAACAAATGAGCCCTTGACCATGTTTTTATATCATCAAAAGCACTCTATAACAAGATAGACGTACATACAAAGCTAGGTGCCCAAAAAATGAACTAATAACTCTTCTTTGCTAATGCAAGTTTTTCCTGACACCAGTAACTGTCACATCATCAAGGGGTGATACGCTACTTGGCAATAGCGCCAATGTTAGCAGATTTGCGCACAACAAACGACACAGAGAACTAAGGGCATACAAAGACATGGCATTAGGCTTCTTCAAGACATAGAAGACTAAGAGCAAGAATATGCATATCCCATGGGATGTACATATCTGGTTAATTGGACACTTAACCAAATGTTTGAGACCAAAGCCAAGTAACTGAAAACCAAGGCATGAGACTTTAAACTAATGTGGCTCTACTTCCAGTTATTAGTACGAATCTCATCAGATTCGCTCTTGCCTCAAGACTCGTCAATTGTTCTCCTCTAAAACCAGGCAGTAGCCAGTCATCGAACTCAGATCATTATGGTTGGAGAGAGTCACGCAAGTGTAGCCACTCCATCACCATCGGCTCGCTGCCCTGAATGCAAGTAATTCCATATAAGAAAAACAAGAAGTGTGGCCTCTTGGGACCCGTGTCTTCCCTCAACTACCACCTGCGCTGCCTCATGGCACCTGGTGCGGCTCGCCTAACCTCCACATGCAATGTTTCCCACCATTTGACGACCTCTCTCTTTTCATATTTATTCAAGCTTGTCATCTCCTTGAGGTTCCACTGAATGAGCTCGTTGGCATCACCTACTAGGACATAGTTGAAACAAAATTAACCAAGCCAGGGGAAAAAAAACCTCTCCTAAAGAGAGTAACAAGTGTCCTCGCACCCTAGGAGTGGGAGAAGAAAAGAGCAATGTTGTCAACTTCTTAAAAATAGGCCCCCAACCTAGCTCGGGTAGAGGTATCATCGCAGAAGGGAAAATACACTAGCACTGTAGCATCATTGCTAATGTATGAGTCAAAACTGATACCCGAGCGTTGCACCATCAATTAAATGTGATCAAGGTGAGAGTAAAGAAGGCCTTGGCACTAAAGAAAAGTTGCCAAGAGCAATGCCGTCAACTTCTTAAAAGTAGGACTCTTTGCTTAGCTTGAGCAAAGCACAACCGCAAAAGAAAGGGACAACAACAATGCAACATGTTTGCCAATGTATAGTAAAAATTGGTAATTGAGGGATACACCATCGATCGAATGAGCGTAAAGATATGAAGAAAGCTAACAAACCACCTCGCTAAGAGGCAAACACCCAACAGAACACTTGAGGCCTCTCTCCCGTTCCCCCTCTGTCTCCCTTCCTCCCTTCCCCTCTCTCTCTCTCTCTCTCTCAAATAGAATCTGTAAAGCTAAGTACAAAACATCCAGAGTGCCAAGAATACCTTCTCTTGGAACATACAAACTGTAGAGACGAGAGAGTAATCCAAGCTTAGCTAGGATGTAACCTCAAAAATAAGAGCTGAGATTTGGCCCATTGCCAAATGAAAGCATGCCGACAATCCTCCCTCCCTCCCTCCCTCCCTCCCTTCAAATGGCAAAGGCACCAAGTTGTAATGTTGAGCTAGCATTGAAAATCCAACATCCTTAAGGGGAGTCTTTACACTTCCTACATCGAGGCCTTGATATATCCCTCTCTCTATCTTTCTCTGTCGCGCGCGCGGGGTCCCTCTCGACCGCCTCTCTGTCTCGCTCAATCTCTGCAGCGACCGCCTCTGTTGCTCTCTCTCTCTCGCGGCTGTATTCTGTGGCAAGGATGGTGCAACATGGTATCAAGGAGGGATTCGTACCCCCCACACACAGGCATGTGCGTGCGCACGCAAGGACCGACAGCCCCTCTCTCTCCCTCTCTCTGCCCATGCAGGGTTTCTGCATTTCTCTGCAAGGTTTTCTCTCCATAGCTTTTTTGTGTAGGGTTTCTAAAAAATCCCAGATTCGCAATAGGCATTGTTTAGTAGGCGTGGGGATTTTCTGAAGGTTCATCCCTGCAATATATATATATATATATATATATATATATATATATATATATATATATATATATAAACTTTGGAGCTTACATTTTGATACACAATGCAAATAGCATGCAATGGTTTGATCAAATTATTATTGTATTAGGGTCACGATACCATTAGAGCGAATCATCAACAGATTCTCTCAAAAAAACCCTCTGCACATTGAGATCAAAGGCAACCGCCACTACCTTGTCTCCTCCCCTTGCCCGACCTCTGTCGCCCCTGCTGTCCCTACTGCCTCAGCGACCACGACTAAAAGCCAGACGCAGAGGCTCCCAAACCCCATACAGAGAGACAGAGAGAGAAAGTGATGCAGGGACCCAACTTTGCCTCGTGCTTGCCTACCTCTAGCGCTTCCTGCTACCTTATTGCATAAGGTTGCATGCTCCCCTGCCTCTATTGGCGCTACCTGCTGCCTACAATGGGTTTTCCAGCTCAGCAAGAGCAAGGCCAACTGTGTGCCCTAGCTTGCAAATAAATGCAATGTGTCTGATGGAGGGCAAGGGGACGATGCAATGTGTGTGATCAAAGCCGCAGGGGGGGGATACCTCTACCCCTTTTATCACTCACACACACACACACACACACACACACCTTTTCATTTCACTCCCTTCCTTTTCCACCCCTAAAGGAGAATCAAAATCTACTTGTTGATTCCATGGCAAAACATAATTGGGGAGACATAATCTCTCTCCCTCTTCCCTCCTCGTTCAGCGTGCCCCGCAAGAACATAGCTTTCTCTCTCTCCTCTCTCTCCCTCCCCGCTACAGTGCATGGAGCATATACTACTTTGATATGCAAACTAACTACATCATGTATCTATATTGGTGTGTAAAATTGTGTACAAAAAGGAGCGAGGGGGGATGTGAAGCTCTCTAATAATCTGCAAGGATTAGCTATGAATCAAGTGAGATACTCCTCTTGTGAAGCTCTCTAATAATCTGCAAGGATTAGCTATGAATCAAGTGAGATACTCCTCTGTCTCTTGATGGTGCACATCCCTAATCACTCGCACCTCTTTATGGATTGCTTTGTTGACCGTCCAAATCCGGGCACCCGCTAATTTTATAGCAGTCTTATTGTACCAGGATGACTACATGTTGTGTGGAGGGAGCTAGGGGGGTATGTCTCCGAAAGAACTCCAAACCCATGATTGTTTTCTTCCCCCTCTCTAAGCTATTTCTATCTGCATTCAAATATCTGATAAGTATTGTCCTAATTTGCACCAATTGGTTGTCATTTTCAATTATTTTATAGTACAAGGATCTCTAAAAAAGGATGACTACTTGTCTATGATGTCTTTGTATACACTACAACAACAAACGTAATGCTTCTCAACATCTACTTTGTGCTCACATGATTGGCATATCCTCTAATCTTTGGCAGTGGTACAACTGCTGTATGAACTTCTAAAGGTAATTGTCGGGAAGATACCCTAGCTCACCAATAGCCACTTGAGTGGAGTGTCATAAGAAAGCCTACTAGCAACAAGGTTTTGGATGAATCCATCATCTAAGATGCTCATGAACAGGTTTATGTATACTATTCTTGTTGATAAGGCTACTTAACTGCAAGCCATGTTTGCTGTATGTATACTTGCCACCACAAAACATGTCTCATTGCTTGATTTCTCGTTCTCAAAGTGAGAGGTATGTATACGATGCATCCAAATGATATTGCAAGGGTGGTAGTCATCCTGTGTCAAGATCATGTTGTCTAACCCTTTCCATGATTTGTGAATACCAACAACCCCGATCGCATGACTCAATCAATGCTCTTAATGCCTCTTATTCTTTGTAAGATAGATGAGTGTGTGAAATATCTCTGAATGAGTGCACAAGCCAAAAGGGCCTAAAATAGCAAAGGTGGTGCAATAAACTCAACTTTGAGAAAGTCATGTGACACTCAAGATTTGTCTTATCCACATTAGCATGCAAACTTGTCTCTCTTAAAGCTTGAAAGGTTGCATATAAATGTGGTTCATACTCTTGCAAATTTCTACTATAAACAAGGAAATCATCAATGCAATCACCACAAAATGACCCATAAATGGCTTCAAGACATCATTCATTAGCATCATAAAAGTCGTTGGAGCATTAGCAACCAAAGGCATTACTTAATACTCACTTATATAATTCTTCTTCTCTTTAAATCTATAGGCCTAAATTGATGAACAACATGAATGGTATACATAGTCACTTTTTAAAACAAGAATGCTCATGAACAGGTCTAAAACTATTCATGTTGTTTTATATACATCTTCTTCTCTTTAAATCTATAGGCCTAAATTGAAGATAGTCACTTTTTAAAACTATCTTACTAAAAGATAATGGCTGCATATATGGCATCTAAGAATGCATCTATCCTAGGCATTGGAAGGTCCCTTTGCTTTATGGTGATCTTATTCAAAGCTCTATAATTGATGCACATTTTGGAAGCTTTGTCTTTCTTATTTACAAGTAAAACTAGTGAAGCAAACATCGAAAAACTAGGTGCCCTTCTCCAAGTACTCATCAATCACTTTCTTGACTTCTATATTTTCCTTTCAACTCATTCTAAATGGTGGTATGTTGGCTGGAAATGCTCCTAGAACAAGCTCAATCTTGTGCTCCACATTCCTGGGTGGAGCCAAACCAGAAGGAAACATATCTAAACAATCTACTCTTAGCTTTTCAACAAGAGCTTGAGCAGAAGTCATTTGACCTCCACTTTGTGTCGTGTTCACATTAGGAGGCACACAAGAAATATTGGAAATGTAACATTAAAGATAGATATACTTACAGTCTATCTTGAGTAGATTCATCTGTGGAGATTTTGTCTCTCCATGAATCGTCACCCGCTTGCCATCATCTTGAAACTAGTACACATGAGTCAAAAATCTATCAGTGGATTCTTTCTAGCATGTCATTGCTTTCCTAGCACAATATCAAACGTGTTAAGTGTGTAATCTCAAGATCCAATTTCTTCTTGTAGCACTAAATTTTGAGAGGTAGATCAACCATTCATTGATCCCAAATCTCAGTTCCTTTGTCATCTACTAACTTCACAATATACTTATATTTTGATGACTATGTTTGGAGCTTTAAATTCTTTACAAACCTGGAACCGATAAAATTATGTGTAGAACCAGTGTCAAACAATATCTTTAACTTGCTTTCCTTCCATATATCCATTCATGAAAATGAGTGCAATATCTCGGAATTGATCCCTTTTGTGCACCCGAAGACAATTATACATTTGGCACGCTTGGCACTTTCTTTGCGAGAGACACTACCAAAATTCTCTGACCTACCAAAGCTGACTGCTCCAATAGGTATGCTACAATGTCATCCAAAGACTCCCGATTAGCAAGATCAACAACACTCGACCAACACTATCAATAGCCTTTGGTCAATTTTCCACAAACAACACTACTTCCTCTGTCTCCTGCATTGTGAGAAATCTCTCTCTCTCTCTCTCTCTCTCTCTCTCTCTCTCTCTCCCCCACACACACACACTATGAGAAGAAACCCAATTCTCCCTCTATTTGTGCTGCCAATGATTTTTGTCCACAGCTTGGTCGCTTCCTCTTCCCTGTACTGTGCGAACATTGTTTTTTCATTTATATATTCTCAAAAGTTATATCTACCAGCTCGGGAGAAAAGAAGATTACAAGTTGTAGTCACAAGAAGCCTCCACAGTGCACGTTTTTTACTTCCTCTAGCTAATGATACCTCCCTTTTCAAAACTAAGGGTTTTGACTTTAGAAGTTAAAGGGCTTTCCCATGGCCATCCGGCCTCTTACAAAGGTGTAGACTCAGAGAAATAAAGAGGGTATTGTCTAATGACATCATGATTACAACTCATCTTAGGCTGAATTACATGGTTTTTTTTCAAAAAAATAGAGTGTCCATAGGGTTTGGTGTGCATACGCCTGTATGCGCCTGTATCCACCAACCATTCTCCCCTTCCTATTCATTGCACGTCCTCGTGCAAGCTATCTCTGAGTGAGTTTACGTTACTGTCTTCTTTCGATCGTTGTAGTGAGATTTTTGAATTTTTGAGCTCTTGCTTCAATCTCGACTTCGGTTGCCAGCTCTTTGAAGGGATTATTGCTGATGGTACTTTGGTAGGCGATGTGGTCGGCTGGCAGATCTTTCATCATTGGATTGAATATGGAAGAGTCCACTTCAAAGAAACCTGCCATGAAAGCTTCCTCGAAGGTCTGCAGGTAATGAGAGGGCACAAACATGACTCTTACATATAATCCCGTGATAACATTTCTGATGGGGATTTCTGTCTCCATATTCCAGCAAATACCCCGCATACCCTCGACAAAAACTTGCCACTGATGCTCTGCTGCTTCAATGTCTCTGAAAGTTGTTATGCATGTGATGAGCATTTTGGAAATCTTTCCAAGCATCTGACAAGCGAGATCAGGGATCTCTTTCATCATATTGATTACTCCTTTTAGAGTTTTCACCATGTACTTCTCGGATGGGGGGTTGTTATCAAGCGGTTTTATGATTACCGGGTAGTTCAACACTACCAGTCTTTTGCTTTTCCAACTATAAAAACCGTCTCAGGATCACCGTATGTTGATGGGACAATAAGTGGGGTCGATCTTGAGATGCGGGGGGGGGGGGGGGGGGGGGGGGGGGGGGGGGTTCCTGCAATATGTTTCATCAGTTGGTCATTGATCGAACCATTTTTTCCGCCAGAGTGGCTGATTGTCGAAGATGGCTTGAATCTGAAGGGCCATAATCGGAACCTCTCTGTAGTCCCCTCTGCTGTTTGGTTCAAGTTCAGGGAGAATCTTTTGCTGCCATAATCGAACTTCTTGTGGCATCAATGGTAGTGCGATCATCTCGTGACCATTATTTTTTACTACCTCACCTGTAGTGATCATGAGGAGGGCAGCCAATTCTAGCACTTTCAATTCATATTGCATATACGCCTTGTGTGAAGGGTCCTTTACTTCTGAGATCTAGCGCTGAATTTCATCTTTTGCCGACTCCGAGGTGGATGTCGTGGCTAGATCTATAGATTCCTGCGTGCCTTTTCCAATGCTCGTAGTGGGCATCTCTGTTTGATGAGTTTCAAATGCTGATTGTTCAAATCCTTCTCCCTGCTCAAATCCCCCTGGGTCCTGCTGATTCTTTGTTTGATTGCTTTCAGAGCTGCTAATTCCCCTCTTGCCTCAACCAGTTGCCTCTTTAAGTCGTCGATTTCCTCATCCTTGGCCTATTGTAGGGCCCTATGACTTGCCGTCATGATGTGTTTGTCATATTTCTCTTGTTTCAGGGCCTTTTCAACTCTTTGATTTCCTGGCTCAAGGAAGTAGATCCTGCAGTCATCGTTGAAGAGGAGGGTGTCTCTTGTATGGCCATGAGCTGAGTTAGAGACCTGCTAACCACAGCGTACGAGCCTTGTAGCTTCTCATTTTGTTCCTTTTCTCTGGTTATCTCCTCCTCGAGGCGTTGTTGTTCGATCTGCAATGCGGAGTTCGCCTTGTTGAATCGTTGCACTTCTTTGTAATAGTACATTGCATTCTCTCGCAACTCCGATTGAGCCTGGAGTTGTGCGTTGTTTAGTGCTTCAATTTGTTGCTTTAATTGCAAGGATTCTGTTGCTGCTCTAGATGCTTCATTTTTGTTGTCTTCTAACTCCAACTCCCTTAGGTTGTAAAGAGCCCTTTGACATTGGAACTGCAGTTTGATCTGCTCTAAGTGAGCGTCAATGTCAAATGACTTAACTATCTCCGCTCCTTCTTTCATGGCCGCTTGTGTGCGTGGCGATCTTTGCCTATGCTGGTCTTTGGCTTTGATCCGATTGCTCAGCCACCTCAGCTTGCTTTTCTTCTTGTTTCAAATCTTTGAAGGCATCAGAGGTTGTGGCAAGCTTTGTTTGTGACTCTGTTTTTTGATCCATTTGCTGTTCTGTCTGCTTTCCTTTGACCCCTTGCTTCGACAGCCCTGCACTTTCTCCTTTCTCTTCTTTTGACATCTCTGAAAGTGTCTCAGCATCCTTGGGGGAACCAAGGTCTTGACCTTGTTGGTCCTGTGTGTCGTGTTGTTCCTCTCCTTGTGAGTGACTTTCCTCTTTTTTGCTCTTACCAGATTTGTCAAATGATTCTAGATCATCGACACGTGGCTTCTTTGATTCTTCTTGCTGCCTCTGCTCCATCTTTCGCTTGAGCTCATTGCGAATGCGCTACCGCATGGCACTGGCAATTTCCCGTTTTTCTTCAGCTTTCTTCCTCTTTTGTTGCTTGATTGTTTCCAAAGCCTCTGTTTTTGCCTGCGTATCAGCGGAGTATTCTCGGCTTCATGGTCTTCTTTCTCATCATCTGCTTCTGCTTCTTGGGTTTGATGCTGATCTTTCTTTTGTTGGTGGAGCTTTTCCCTCAATGTCTGAGCCTCTTCCATTGTCATCCTAGCATGAGTAATGGGGATAGCTTCTGCCAAATGTGCAGTCTTTTTCTTCAACTGGGTAAATCCCAGTGTGTATAGGCTATCCTGCTCCTCCCCCGAAGATTGGTACTCAGAAGGAGTATCTCTTGGGTGGGACCCCTCTTCCTGGCTACTCCGAGCATCTGACTTGATTTTCTCGCTGTTTAGAATCCCTTAGAGGTGCACTTTGCCTTGTCTGTTTGACTACTAGGTTCGCCCTTGTAG
This sequence comes from Adiantum capillus-veneris, assembly GCF_014529385.1. Taxonomy (NCBI): domain Eukaryota; kingdom Viridiplantae; phylum Streptophyta; class Polypodiopsida; order Polypodiales; family Pteridaceae; genus Adiantum; species Adiantum capillus-veneris. The sequence continues at coordinate 1,238,286 of NC_140959.1, forward strand.
AAGGTCCTTCCACTGAACTTATAGCTTTTTTGGATCTTTGGATTAGATCTATCTGCGCTTCGGTAGGTGGTAGATTGTCAATCATTCCTAGTGCTTGATAGGCTATACGTGTGAGCATTGGTCCGTCGTTCATGTAAGCTTTACTTCTTTGAATTCCCTTTAGGTTTGCTTCCACAATCGTGTCAAGAAGATAGTTTCCAAAGTCGCAATTGACCACCCTACCTTCAGCCAAGCCCATCGCCATTACCATTGCCATATGCAACAAAGGTTCGGTATATCTAGGCGGCTTCTGCACCTTGAAATGTTGTGATATAAGGCGCACTGGTAGTTCCGTTTCTGAGTAGATCAGGTCTTGGTACGTCATCTTGTGGCCTTGTTGCTTCAAAAAGGCTTTATCATTGTCTATTGCCTTCTTTTTTTGCAATAGGTTGTGCGTCCCCTACGGCAGATGGAGGGCTTCATCGATAATTTCCGCTGTAATTTTTACCATGACAACTGCCCCATCCTTATCTGTCAGAGTTGCTACCCCATTGTATTGAATTGAACTTATGAGCTCGTGAGCTCGTCTGAAGTCCGTTCCCCAAGGAGGCAGTCGTAAGAAGTTGTCGAGCTGTAGGCACATGACCCCTGCTTGCACTTCTGGTTTTTGGTGCAAAGTCCACAGTTCCTGTGGAAAGATGGTGGTCTTTACAATTTCTCCGTCTGCTTCTTGAAACCTTCCGATGAAGTTGTTTGCCAAAATTGCTTTAAGTACTTGTTTGGTGAGGTGAGCTTTCTCATTTGATGAGATATCGGTTATCTCATAGGGTGCCACATTCCACTCCTTCTGTGCTTTCCTTTGAGGCATCCTGTTGCCAGCTTTAGCAAGTGAAATTAGGTTTTAGCCATTGATCATAATTGTCGGAAAGTGTAAACTTGACCATAAAATGAAAAAGTGAGCATAACTTTGTCAAAACTACTCCAAATTTGACCAAATTTCACCAATGCGCCTAGGATTACTATAGGCACAAGACTGTAATGTAACATATGGATTTTGGCAAAAAGGAACATGGATCATGATCCATGTTGGGAAACATTTGAAAATTGTAACTTTGGGAAGTTGCTCCTGGGAATAAGGGGATGCTACTGAGCAATTTTCTATGGATTTAGGGATGAAGGTAGATGGATCGCGATCCATGTTGGGCAATATTTTGGAAATCTAATGATACCATTTGGTAGGGTTCATCTTGATTATGACTTGGTCCAAATTTTTTGGGATTTGGATCAATGGTTTGATACTTGGTCTGAATTTTGGAAATCATGTACAGATTTAGAGATTTTGGCTTTTTGAAGTGGATTTTGGGATTCAAATGGCTTGAAACTCCATGGCTTGGCTTTCTTGATCATACTGAATCAGATGGCATGGGTTTTACTTATATTGGGCAAAAAGGTACATAGATCGCGATCCATGTTGGGAAGAATTTTTATACAGTTCTTGTGGACATTTGTTCCTATAGGTTTTCCTAGTACACTGGTGAATGTTTTTCAACTTTGGACATGTTTTTCCATAGTTTGCCCCATTTTTTAGTTTATGGCCATATTTTTTCCGTTTTGAACAAATCTGTTTCTGGCAACCACTTTTGGAGTCATGTTTTGCTCGAGATCTCTCGTTGCTTTGATTTCTGATGATTTAGGTATGTAGTCATAGCTTTGCTTGGTTCCTTGGCAATTTCCCCCAGAGATTGAATTCTTTTGAGAAGACAAACTGAATCCTGCAAGTTTCACCATTTTGCAAGTAAACTTTTGCTTAGTTTTGATCCCATCACCATTCTTATGTTACATTTTCTTGTTGATAGGCTTCGAGGAGAGTGTGAAGTTTCCCAAATAACTTTAGCAGTAATTTGACCAAAAGACCATTTACAAACTGAAAGTAGCAATGCAGGTGGGTTTGATGATCTTTAGAGCATTTTTTGTGATCATTTTGCAACACCAGTACTATTTGTACATTGTCCAGCTAGTGAGCCACTTTTATCCTGATTTTTACAAAAAGAAACATGGATCGCGATCCATGTTGGGATGCTTTTTGAAAAACCAATCATAGGAGTTTATTCTTGACCCTCTATTGTTGCTCCTGTAGAAGTTTCCATGATTTTAGGGTTTGGGAAACATGGATCACAATCCATGTTCCAGCACTTTTTTTTGTTGTTTTTAGCTTGGCTGGTTCTGTCAGTTAGTTGGGATCTACTGATGAACTTTTTCTTGTTTTTGATGGGTTTTGGACTTCCTCATTGGCCATGTTAGTTTGCCGATTTTGTGACCTTGTACTGCTTCGATTTGTTGTTTTGGTACTGCTGATGCAGTATGGGTCACATACACATGCTCTTGCAAGGTTAATGATCGTACTTGTCAAATCTGGTGTAGTGAAGATCCACCGAGGTGGTTGTAGTGGGTAGAAGCAACTCCGAAAACTCTATGCTCCTGTGGCTCTCTCTCTCTCTCTCTCTCTCTCTCTCTCTCTCTCTCTCTCTCTCTCTCTCTCTCTGAATGCAAATGAGCTTCTGTTGCCCCTTTTGACTATATGATCCCAGTCTACCTAGAATGCCCCATTTCTACTTACCTTCATTTCTTGTACCTGCGGTTCGAACCGTTCGTCATTTTGACACTCGGTTTACAAATGGCGTTCGATCTGCAGTTTTGATCCTTCAGAAGTTGGCTCAAAATTCATCTTGTGTTGAATTTTTCATATTTGCCATGTTTGAAGTCCTCGCTTGGAAGTTTTGACGTTTGCTTTCAAAGGTCGATTCTGACTTTCCTGGCTCGACTTATCAATGTTTTGTTGATTACCTGTCGTTTTTTTCTTTTTTGTAAAATAAAATTATTTGCAATGATTATTAGTCGGCCAAAAAATAGCCAAAATTAGTGTCGCCTCCCTTATATACATACTCTTATTCTGGTATTAGATGGTGACGGTATGGCTCATGATTATGCCAACTAAGAGTCTGTTAGGCTCTGAAAAACTTGTGTTTTAAAAAAAAAAGAAAAAGAAAAGGAAAGGAAATGAATAGAAAAGAAGTAAGATGATAGTAATGGTATATACAAATGATAATCCAATCGCATTTCCCCCCTTCCTAGAGTGATTTGTCCGTGACGAACATGTGTCAGAGTGCTTGGGAATAAAGCACGTGTCTATGCATAGCAGTATAGTGTGGCTCTATGATGTTGATGGAGGATATGCATGGAAAACAAAATGCTGTGCAAGAGATAGGTGCTGAACAATATATTCAACGGCTGTTGGTGGCGAGGTTCCTTGGAAGCTGCGTGGTCCGAACAATAGTAATTGGAGAAGACGTGCTATGTGTTTGACTATGACCTGCAAAAGTTTTGATGCTACCGGTGGGGTTGCTTCTTGGCATTTTTTGGGCTGCCATCGAAATTGCTTAGGTATGGATCCGCTAGAAGAGGCATCGTGAAGGCGAGGTTGTTTTGGTTGCCATACCCATTTGAGTGTGTTTGGATGTCGAAGATAGTGGTCCATTGGGTTAGGCCGTTTGACAACAACGGTGGGCAATTTATGGTGGTTTAATTTTTGTGTAGGCAATGTAGGTTTATGTGTATTGGTTTGTCATTTAGGTATCCACAATTGCCTAGGCTTGGATTCCATGATTGATTTCTTAACCCATATTTTTGTGACCATGGTGGTGGATGATTGCTGCGCTGCTGCATGTGGCGATGGTAGAGGTTCCCATACATGGTCCGTTTGTACGATACGAATGGAATGGCTAAAGATTGGCCCTCGTGTTTGATGAGTAGAGTGTTGTCCTGCCAGTTTGGTGTGGCTTGATAAGTGTGCATCCACGGCACTCTCAGAATAACTACTTCGTTAAGATGTTGATCTTCGACCACATAAAATTGATGTGGATAAACTGTCCCATCAATGATGATTGGTAAATTTATGTGGCCTAGACTGTCCATAGTACCTTTGTTTGCAACTTTGAACCCCATAGTGTTGGGCATTAGAGGTTCCTGTGTGATTTTTTTGAAAGTGGAGTAGTTAACCACATTAGCTCTGGCCCTTGTGTCTACTAACACTCTTTCAGTGGTGTCGTTGGCAAGTTGTAACTGAATGCTATAGATCCATTCCTCCCAACCATGTATGTATAGATGCTATCGGAGCATTCTTAATAGCCACGTCCTATTGTTCTTTCCTCTGGAAGTTTTCTTGTTCCCTCCATTTTAATATTCTGAGTTTGGCTTCCTACTGTGCTTGTTCCCGAATGTCCTGTGCTTGACATCTGAGCTGAGCTGCTGCATGGAGTATTGCAAGATCTTTTGGTGTTTGTGGAAGAAGATATTTCTTTAACGTGCAACCACTCGTCCAATTAGGCATCTCCTCTCCTGCGAATGTTACAAGTTTGATGGTGCCACTTTGCGATATACCATGGACTACAAAAGGCCCTATTCCTTGCTTTTTGATTTTTTTGGAGTGTTGTTTTAGGGTATACATGAGAACGTAATCCCCTTTTTGGAACTCCTTACCAATCATGTGTTGATCATGGAAAGATTTCATTTGTTTTTTCTGAGCATATATCCTAGCTATCGCTTTAAGTCTAGTTTTATCTAATTGTTCTAGGTGTCTAGTCTCTCCGATAGCTCATGGCCCGTCCATCCTAATTGTGCTGCCACTCTGAGGGATTTGATTATAAATTCCAATGGTAATATCACATTAATCCCGAATACCAGGTTAAAAGGAGTCGTATTAATGGAAGCTTTAAAAGCTACGTGGTAAGCCCATAAGGCTGTGTGTAGCTTTTGATCCCAATCATTTCTTGAGTCACTGACTATCTTGGTGAGCACTATGCATAGGATTTTGTTGGTACTCTCTGCCTGTCCATTGGCTTGCGGATGATAAGGTTCTGACTTGTGATGGACCACCATGAACTCGTCAAGGAGGCTCTCAATGACATCGTTCACAAAGTGTGTTCCCCTATCGCTCACTATTTCGATTGGTAGTCCATATCGCGTAAAGACATTTTCAAAAAGGAACTGAGCTGTAGTCCTTGCATCATTTTTCTGGGTTGCTTTTGCTTCCATCCATTTTGTCATGTAGTATGTTGCTACGATGATGTATTGTGCATGAGTTGTGTATCCTAGAGGTATGATGGGCCCAATGAAGTCAATGCTCCATTTGGCAAAAGCACGTACACCCATCATTGGCCTCAGTGACATTTCATCTCTCCTTTGGGGTGGTTTTGTGCATTGACATTCATCACATCGTTTGACATATGTCGCTGCATCCATGAACAGGGTTGGCCACCATATACCTGAGTGTAGCACGAGCTTTGCCGTTTTATCGGCAGAGAAGTGTCCCCCCGGTTGTCCTGAGTGTGCTTGATCTAGGATGACATAATATTCGCTTTCTGTAGCACACAACCGTAATTTTTTGTCCTTTCCCCACCTATACAGTTGGTTGGCAATGAGCAGATAGTGTTTGGCCTCTTCTTTGACAGTTTTCATTCTTGCTTTGCCCCATCCCACTGGAAAGGTTTTGTTTTGTAAGTACTCAACTATGGGAGCACTGCATTTAGGTGCTTGTACTACGTAAAACATGGTGGCATGTTCCACTGGGGGCTATATTATACAACTATCACAAGATTTTACATATTTATGGACACTGTGTTCCATGTTTGGCCAGTAGATGCCCAGTCTTTGTAACCATTGGCCTGTCTGTGTTTCACCAGCCTGAAATCCCGTATTTTGTATATGAGCTTGTTTGAGGTAGTAGGTGATATCTTTGGGCTGTACACATAGTCTCAGTATCCCATCCTTACCATGTTTGTACAGCTGTCCTACTAAAAGTTGGAGATTTCGTGTTTGATGGATAATTGATGGTTGTCTTTCTACCTGCAATGAGTCGATTGTGAGTAGAAGAATGACCTCTTCTCTCCATCTCGACACCATTTCTATGTTAAACAGATATGAATCAAGAAAGTCATCATCAACACCCTCAAGTGCTTCCCCATGAAATAGTCGTGAAAGATGATCTTCTCTTTGGTGTGTGGTACCCTTTTTTACGACCACCGTCAAGTCAAACTCAAGCAACAATATAAACCAGCGAACAATTCTTCCAATGCTGCAAGGTTTGTTTACTAGATACAGCAGTGCTTGATGATGCGTGAAGAAGACAAACTTGTTTGCTAGAAGGTAGTGTCTAAATTTCTTGACAGCATAGATCATTCCCAGACCTTCTCTTTCTGTAGTGGTATAATTTCTCTCTGCGTTGTTTAGTTGCTGACTAGAGTAGCAAATGGGAAAATCCATTTTCTTCTCTCCTGGCTGGGCTAATATGCACCCGATGGCATAGGCTGGTGCATCCACATGGACATGAAAGATTTTTCTCCGGTCAGGGGCTTGCAAAATCGAAGCTGAAATTAAATGTTGCTTCAATTTTTGGAAAGCCTGCTCACATTCCTCAGTCCATTTGAACTTAGTTATGAGGGCGTACAATGGCTTAGCTATTACATCATACATATATATGAAACACCTGTAGTATATGCAATGCCCCATAAATGCTTGCACTTATTTTATCTTCATTGGTCTCGGTAGTGCAGCAATTGTATGCACCTTTTCTTGATCACTTGAAATTCCGTTTTTGGACACAATGTGGCCCAAAATTCTACCTTGTCTTACCATGAAAGCGCATTTTTTCAGGTTTAAGCAAATACGATACGTTCTGCATTTTTCAAAGACTCTTCTCAAATGAGTGATGTGGTCACTTTGTTGATGGGAATGAACACAAAGATCATCCATGTAGACCTCCAGAAATTGCATGAGATATTCTTTGAATGCGTGGGTCATTAGTCTTTGAAATGTGACCGGGGCATTGGTCAAGCCGAAAGGCATTACCATGTATGCAAATATACCCCACTCTATTGCAAAAGCAATCTCAGCTTCTGATCTTCCGCTCTAATAATCAACTGGTTGTAGCCTGATAACCCATCCAAGAAACTATAGGCCTCTTTCTCTGCTACCCTCTCAATAACATGATCCGTTATTGACAGTGGGCAGTTATCCGTGATGGTGGCTGCATTTATTTGTTTGAGTTTTACACAGACACGTAGTTTGACATTCTTTTTGGGTACCACCACAATTGGAGACACCCACTCAGTGTGCTCAATCTCGTAGATAAACTCAGTGTCCTTCAATTTGTCTATTTTCTCCTTAATTTTCTTTGCAAAAGTTTCATTGTACGTGTAAGGACGTTGTCTGCATGGTCTGGCATCACTCTTAAGGGGAATCGTGTGTTGACATATCTCAAGATCTATCTCCTTTAGATCTTTGTATGACCATGCAAAGACATCTTTATATTGCCTGAGCGTATCAACTAGAAGTTGCTCTTCCTCTTCAATAAGGTCCATGGCAATATATGCCGGTTTAGGCTCCTCACCTGGTTCTACTAAGTTGATGCTTTTCGTGTTTTCAGGCCCATCATATGAAATTCCTGGTTCTTTGGGATCTCGTTTGGGTTTTTGCACCACTACCTTCCTATCTTGAATGGTATACTTCTTATAGTGGGAAGGTGCATCCATTCATCATCATTTGATTCCTCATCAGTTTCCATTTTTATTCTCCAAACTTCCTTCAAAGCTTGTTTCAAATCATTGTATTTGACTTTACACTCCATCTTGGACAACTTAAACGATTTTTCGGTATTTTTTGCTTTTTTTGGTTTTTGTTTTCATGTTGTTTTGGTTGAGTCAGGTTTCATATATCGCTTTGATATCCTGTCCTTGAGGTAGTTAGTCGCTTCAACTAATCTCAAGTACTGCATTTTGTCAGTTAATAGAGGTACTGAGTCCTCATTGTGCTTGTTGTGGTTGTTTCTATGTTTATCTTGATACCTGCATTGTCTTTGAGGGTTTTGGTTTGGAAAATCATAGTAGATCACTCGTCAATCCTTCCGTTTGATGCTCTGACTCGAGCTACTAGACAGCTCGTTGTCCGTGTTATCCTCTAGCGTCTTATCAATCAAGTCATGAAAATCTTCTTCATCCATTTGGACAAGGTCTCTTAAAGAGATTTCGTCCACTATCCGTCGGCACTTGGCCACCCCTTCCTTGTCAGGTACGTCTTCCTCTCTCTTCGGAGTTAGGCGGACATTCATCATCTCGAATGGAATGATATCATACCCTTCCTCATCACAGAATTTGGTGAGGGTCACCTCGTTTACACAAACATCAATAGTAGCTAGTATTTTTTGCCATCCAAAAGGTTCAAACATCTCTTCTGGAAAAGGCTCTGGTATGTATGCTTCGTCTTGTGCAATCCTATCAAGAATATAGTTTTCCTTTTTTATACTTCCACAATCTGAAGCTTCTCCTATCCACTGGTGAGTTTTGTTCTGGAGCCAAGCCGGTATTCCTCGTTCCTGGTCAGTTGTGGAATGCAAGTCTTCTCCTGGGGTTCTTTCTTCGTCTCTATAGATATGATCTGTGACACTAATTTTCGTAGTGACATCCTTGTCCTTGAGATAGATATAGTCGTAGCCCCAATCTTGCACCATTTTGAGCTGATGCATGAATGGTCTGCCCAGTATGATGTCGAAATTTTTGCTCTCATCAAAATTCATAATAGCAAAGGTGTGTTCATATGCAATTCCACAAGAGGTTACTAGAATCTGCTCCAAGATGCCAATAGGTCTCTCCAGGTACCCATCTGCTAGTTGAAGTTTCATTCTCGTTTTCCTTAGAGCAGGTTTTCCCCATTTTTTCCACATTGCTTTGGTGGCTATGGAAATTTCGGCTCCATTATTCAATATCGCTATTGATTTTTCGTCCTTGTACTCTACTAGTAGGGTAGTTTTTCCTTCCTCACCTTCACAATAGTCCCCTACCTTGTTTACTGGCATTGGCTCATGTTTAGTTTGCTTCGAGGGTTGTGTCTTTAGTGTGTTTTGAGAAGCCTTGGGTGAAGGAATTACCAGCCCTATTTTTTCCAAATTTTTGCGACCTCGTCCCAAAGATGCGGTTTAATATTCAGTAACTTTGACAGAGTCGGTGTACAACGGATAGGGGATGACATAAGCTCGTGAAGAGTTTTAGTATCCATCATCTTAGGATTGGCTTTCCATTGAGATGGGACTTTCCTTACCTCAGATTGAGTGTCAAGGTTACCAATAACTGAAGGTAAAGTATTCAACGACTGTGGTTTACTATCTTTGGATATCCGTGTGCCTGCATTGCCATACAATGATCGGATGTCATTTGAGTAGAGATTATCCTCTAGGTGTATTTCTGGGATAGGAGCTGACACAAGTGTGGCACTTCCATCTTTTCTATTCCTAATATGTTTCCATAGCTCTTGAGGCCATTGTTCTTCTACCTCCGGAATCGGCAGTGGTACTTGAGAATGCATTCCATTTGTTGTATTGGCTACCACCCAAAGGTGTTTTGTTTACAAGATTGGGTAGGTTATTCTCTTCAATTACCCTCCCCTCTAACTCCTGAATCTTTTCTCGTATGAGTACCTCAATTTTTGGAGTCGTAGGAACGGATGGTTCCATAAGCGCTTGAGCGGCTTGAATGAGCTCTTTGCACATCTTTAGCCTCTCTTTCTCATAGCCTGGATCAGGGTACGTTAACCACCTATCCTCTTGGGTTTGGTTAGGCTCTAGCCTTGCCTTGTAAGCTTTCAGAATTGCGTCCAAAGGTTCGAACATTTTGTCTACTAAGACTGACCCTCCTGATGGAAGTTCCGATTGTTTCTTTATCTCTTGTTGCCCTTAACACTAGGTTGGTAACCTAACAGGACATAAAAGTGTCCTTTCAGGGTTTTGAAAAAAACCTCCAAAACCATAGTAGATCCACTCATTTTGTAAAATCCTTTCATGAGGTTATAGTTCAAGGCCTACTATACATGGAAAAAATAAGAAACTTGTAAAATTTCTCATCTTTTGGTCACATCAAGCCTCCAAAGTTGATGGACCAGTACATTTTTATCAAAACAGTCATTTCTTACGTTTTGTTGCATAGAAATAAGATTAGGGATTTTTGTAGGACTTGAGATAAATTCCCTAGTTAACTTCAATGGGTTGGTGATCAGAACATATGATTGCTTCTCACTCACTATTTTTTGTTTTTCCAAAAGAAATAGGTACAAAAAAGTTGAATTTTTACCATTCTGCAAACCTATCATCAAAGTTTCTATAGCCACGCTCAATACAAATAATATATGCATGTTTTCTTAGTTCCCTATTGTCCTTTAGGTTCATAAGGAGCCATGGAACATGTCAAAAGAATAATACATCTCTTACCAAGGGGAATCTTGGGGACAAAGATGAAGTACTAAATACAACAAATATGAAAAAGCTGGGTTCAACATTATGAGTTGTAGAATCCCATAGAAACTATTCAATATCTAGCCAGATTTGATCCTTATGACTAGATATGGTTACTGCCTACAAAATGCATGTAGTTGTCACAAGAAACTAATAATATTGAAAAAGCTATACTTGATATACTAGAATGTTTCGTTTTCTTCTATAATTGAAAAAATCAACCATCGTTGTCTACTATGCAAAATAGGGTATTAGGTGCCCCAAAACTCAAGGAATATTAGCTTTATGTTACAATATGCGACATAGAAAATCAAAAATGCATTTGGATATCATGAAAGCCACCAAAAAAATCATAGAAGTTCTAAAATTGGCTAAAAAACAGGATTTAACAATTTTTGTAATTTGGTCATAACTTAAACATTTATTTCTCCCTAGAAGCATCAGGACATGTTGAGGACTACTAAAGATAGTTCTCTAGCATTATAGACCGCACAAACATGAATTCTAGAGTGGTATAGTTGCAAAAAGTTGAAAAAAGCCAAAAACAGGACCCATTTTTTCACACAGTTTAGGTTGTGAAATGTTGTGCAAGGACAAGGTTAAAGATGGAATTGATATTCCAAAAAAATGTCAAGTTTTTTTCAGCTCATGAGACAACTTTCTAGACAGATAGCACCTCAAAATCCATTTTGAAACTCTTGACATAATTCAAGGAAAATGGTCACTTAACAGGACATAAAAGTGTCCCATTACCAACCTAGTGTTAAGGTCTCTTTCCCTTTGAAGTTGTTCCTCTGTTTTCAGCAATTTGGTTTTCAATGCCATTTTTTCCTTTTCTCTTTTGGCTTTCATCTTGTTTCGTTTTGTCTTCCAGGATTTTCTAGGGGTTCGGACAAACAAGTTGTCTATCTCTGTTTGGCTGGCTGGGATGTTTCTTGCTACCTCATGTGCTTGAGCTCTAGTGACTGGGTTTATCGGAATGTTCGGTTCTGTTTCTGATGAACTTGAGCTTGGCACAATCCTATTTTGTTCATGGTTGATTTTCCTTTGTTTTTGGGGTTTTTTGGGTAGTGTGGAATCAGATGGTCAGTCGTGCATCCATCACAGAATCCAAAAAATTTCACCCTCTCTCCTTTGTTTGGACAAACTCTAGCCCAGTGATCATCGCCACATTCATAGCATGGCCCTGCAGGTGGTGGAGAAGCTTGTGGAGCTCCCATCGGTTGTCCTGTTCTAGGAGGGTAGCCTCTAGGTTTGTAGCCCTGATTTTCCATAAACATGTAGCATATTCTCATTGACCAAGTAATGATTTTTGGTTGGTTGTGCTATGTATGAGGACTCGATCATTTCTTTCGGAATTATCCATAGATTATGTCCCTCTAGAGCATGTGCATTCCTATCAATTTCCCTTTCATTAGTATTGTCTGAATATTCTCGGTATGAGACTACCTGGATCATACTATGATTAGAAGGTGGTTCTATGGGTTGAGAAATCCTTACCATAGCCCTATTTTCCTGGGGTAAGGGAGGTTGATGTCCCAACACAGGTTGATCTTTTTCCTGACCCAACATTGCGTTATTTGGCCCCACCTCGTACTTTGGAGGGGGCGGAAGTTGTTGCCCCTCATGTGGTCCGTATTGTCTCTCTCTAACATACTACCGATTATAGAAACATTCATGAGTTTTGTGGTTCGTCCATTTTTGTTCTGTAGCACACCATTTCAATATTCGCTGTGCGTTTACTCCTGGCCTTTGTTGAAGGTTGCACCACTGCGTTGGATGATCACCTCCACAAGTATTGCATTTTTGGGTGGGCGGTTGTCGTACGTCATCACGCCTTTTAGGTATCCAAATAAATCCGGAATGCCACGAAACTTAAGGAGAAGTATCACAACACTTATGGGCTCAATCCTACCAAGTTTTGTCACCATCTGAGAAGGTACATAAATCACGATCCATCACAAAAAATGTGCAGAAAACTGAAATAGAAGTACTTGGAAAGATCTTCCTTAAGCATATAAACACTTATCCATGGTCAAAACATCATAAACCAACCAATCTAACCCCCAAATCAATGCATTTAGCTCACAAACAATACATCACGAACCACAACAGAATTGGAAATGAATACACTTAGGTTGTAGAGCAAGAGACAAGGAACGCAATGTGCTATTCGGAATAGAATTTTGATTACCAGCTCAGGAGAAAAGAAGATTACAAATTGTAGTCACAAGAAGCCTCCACAGTGCACGTTTTTTACTTCCTCCAGCTAATGATACCTCCCTTTTCAAAACTAAGGGTTTTGACTTTAAAAGTTAGGGGGCTTTCCCATGGCCATCTACCCTCTTACAAAGGTGTAGACTCAGAGAAATAAAGACGGTATTGTCTAATTACATCATGATTACAACTCATCTTAGGCTGTTTTTTTTTAAAAAATAGAGTGTCCATTGGGTCTGGTGTGCATACGCCTGTATGCGCCTGTATCCACCAAACAATCATCCCAAAATCTATTGCCCGCCACTCTCTTTACTTAAAGATCATGATGCTCTTATACCAAATAAGATAGGCAAGACCTGCAACCACAATTTTCCTGCTCAAAAATACTAGTCTTCCTCTCCACTTGTCTTGATCGTCGCCTTCCTACTTGACCTTTCTTTGGAAACATATCAAAGGCGTTATATTTTACTCACCACCCATCCTTATATTTCACCCTTGGTTCTCAGCCTTGTTCATACTTGCCCACCTTGGTGACCTTCGACATCTTGTCCGCTGACACTTCCCACCTCGGACACCACGTCCCGTGCTGGCTCATGCCTAATCTTGAATCTTCTCATTCATAATGACCAAATCCTTAAACACTAACGTTTTTTTGTCTAACAACCACCTCCACTTGGTTACCTGCCAATCTAAAGAAGGCCCAAGAAGAGAGAGAGAGAGAGAGAGAGAGAGAGAGAGAGAGAGAGAGAGAGAGAGAGAGAGAGAGAGATTGATAATGTTTACATTTGTGTGTAAATCTTTTTTTTTAATAGAAAAACTCACAAGTGAGTGAATTATATTGAATAGCCCAAAAACTTACAAGGTCTTGTCATGCTCTTGTTGAGCCATGACATCATCTAGGGACCATAATTACATCGTCTATCAGGGTAGCCACCCCTACCAACCCGCCCCCTCATCCTTGATACACAAGGTCCATAATCTTGTCCTTATGAGATCTTTTATTTACCGATGGCCAAGATTTTCCCCCGTCCTAGGCATTCCATCTACTGACAACAAGGCACAAGTAGTCCTAGATCAATCCTCCGAGTGTTGCTTGCACCCATGCATCCATATTAGCACTATCTTGTATAATTTTTTCGAAGCTTGCAACCTCAAAACCTCCTTCAAACACACGACCGTTCCTTGTCTGCCATACTTTATGTAAGAAGAAGTATCTGACGATTTGAGTGCTGACGAGGAGGGCATGACTACTTGAATTCTTACCTTCAAGGAATAGGTCAGTCTTGAAAAAACTAATTTTCCATGTTCTTTGGACCCACTTGCATATTTTCCCTGGGAGGCCTTTGATAGTTGGGTAGTCCATGAAAATGTGGGCCAGATCTTCACTAGCCAACCTGCACCCCAAGCATCAATCTGACCCAATCCCTCTCTCCTGAATCTTCACCCCCCAAATTACCTTCCATAAAAAAACCTTCATGTGCTGTGGAACCTTTGGCTTCCATATGTTCTCTATTACTTGCTCCCACCTTTCCTCCAGCCATTGCTTTTTCCATAGCTTGTTAAGGGGTCTAGGCCAATTCTTCTTATGCACATTGTCTGATGAATGCTTTTAGGATGGGGTTTCCATAAGAGACTGCTTCCGGGCCATTTGTAGGCATTCCAGTCAAACTCTAAATTACATCACTAAATTGTCAAGCTCTTTCATCACTTTGTGGACAAGCAAGACCTTCAAGCTATTAAGTTGGTACTGGGTAACCAGAAGGTCAATGGTTTTCCAACTGTTGTTGCCACTATCGCAGAAGTGCCCAAGTGCTTTAGACCCTTATTATTCAGCTTCTTGGTTGTCTCAATCCAATGGGGAGTTTGTGGCGGATCTACAACTTTGGAAAGACAGGGGGACCAATGCAAAACGGAGTTCTTGAAGTATCTAGCTTCTTCCCCCCACTTTAAGACTCATGCTGCTCTATTACATTTTCTTACCAATTCTCCTAAGCTGCCCCCCAGTCTTAAGGTAGACCACGCTGGGGCTAACAGCTTGTCATGGACCTCCAACCCTCTCCACTTTCCACCATTCGAGCCAAGTTTAGCTGCTTCTATCATATCTCTGACCATGATAGCCCAAACTTGATCCTGTTTAGCCAAGGAAACAACAAATTTGGCGCAACAAGCTTCTGCATGGGCCACAAGGTTGAGAATTTCGAGGCCTCCTTGGTTCACCGGCCGAGCAACTGATTCCCAACGGGCCCATTTTTATGGCCTAGAGGATTCGTGTTGTTTTTTGATGAAAACCTTTTTACTTGTTTTAAGAATTCTTTCCACCAGTGACACTTGACCATCTTGAGAAGCGAGGTAGTGAAGGCAATATAAGGAATCATAAAGGCATTCGTCACTTTTATCCGACTTGAGATATGTAATTTTTACATTTGTGTGTAAATCTTAGCACTAGTGCTAGCTTCCTTTGAATGACCCATGACACTTGACGCCAAAGCTAACTTATTTTTTAGCGCATGAAATTTTAAGGACCCATGCTGATTAATTAAGAGAGCACAATAGACATTGATATATCATGTATCAAACACACATGTCCTTTAGTTAAACTACACTTTGAAACATTATAAATAAGGCTCACGTGTATAATACAAAGGGGCTTAGAAGTTAGTTGTAGCTTTAAAGGTAGTTTGGGCTTTTTTGAAATTCTATTGCATAAGGAGCTAATATGGAAGCATTTATAGTGGTAATGATATGTGTAGGCATAGAAACATCGACGATACATCAGAAAAATAAGTAAAATGCAGTTTTTTTGTACTTAATTCTATGGCCAAACATTTTTTTTTTGGGCCTATAGCAACCACATACATTGGTCATGAACCCATTGATGTTTACAAGAAAAATATGCTTGTTCATTGGAGAATTTTGTGCATTGTGTAAAATGGGTTCACCTAGCAAATATGATTTTTAAAAAATTAATTCTATGGTCTTTTTTTTTTGGGGCATATAGCAACCACATACATTGGTCAAGAACCCATTGATGTTTATAAGAAAAATACATTTGTTCATTGGATAATTTTGTGCATTGTATAAAATGGGGTTCACCTAGCAAATATGTTGTTTTTAATCAATTTGAGCACTCCTTTGGCTTTTAAAGCACCTCATGACCATATAATCAAGTGTTGTATAAGTGTTTCTTATTTTGAAACAACAGAGTGTGGTTTTAGCTTTGAAATGATGAAAGTACTTCTTAAAACACATATGATAGTAGTATTGAATTTTTTTCCAAAACCTGGAAAGGATGCTTTTATGTCCTTTTAGGTTACCAAACTAACCTAATTCCCAATAGAAGCTCGATTGCGATAGGCATCAATGTCCACCCCACTAAAATCCTTTTGCCAGCTC
The DNA here is from genome assembly GCF_014529385.1 of Adiantum capillus-veneris. Lineage (NCBI taxonomy): Eukaryota > Viridiplantae > Streptophyta > Polypodiopsida > Polypodiales > Pteridaceae > Adiantum > Adiantum capillus-veneris. Next base: position 1,254,208 of record NC_140959.1, read on the forward strand.
AAGAGATAAAGTAAGGGTGGGAGATAAAGTGACACGAAAGTTGGAGGATATAGTTGTTCCCACTCTTTGGCTCACAATATACATGCATCCATGAGATCTTCCAATGATTTGGCTCTAAAGTGATGATTGATTCAAGTCACTATCCCTGTGCTTTATTCATGACCTTGTGCTCCATGTACTTAGATTGTAATGTACTTGACTCCACTGTCCCCACAAAGTACAAGTTGTTGGGGTAGAGCCAATTTGTCTTTTACCTGCGATTGGTTGGCCATCCACATGTGTACAAGACTATTGGGGTAAAGGCGTTGCGCCTCTTACCTGTGGCCATGCGGCCGGTAACCTATCCACTAGTGTGTACAGGACATCCCTTTATTCATCTATATGTACATAGAATAAGGAGATCTCTCACTTGAGAGGTTCCTCCACCAAAGAGAGTCTATGTGTCTCTTGTCTCCCTCACCGCACGAGCACCTCCAACAAGCTCTCAATGACGTCTATGGGAGCTCGGATCTCGCGGTCAGATTGGATCTGGAGGTGAGGGATCTTGAGATTGGCTTCAATAGATTGGCAGAGCTCAGGGGAGGACACCTGCCATCAAAGAATGAGCATGGGAGATCTTGTAGATCAAGGATCTGGCTATGGTGGATGCATAGCATAAAGTTCAAGGAGACCAGATTTAAGTACTTGGCAGATCTCGAGAGTGTTAAAGCCCTTGGCATGTGACACACCCCTTGCACTCACATGAGTGGCCAATTGTGGGAGGTACCAATGATAGAAGTGCAATCAAGTGGATAATGAAGGTCTCCTATAGCCATGCAATCATTTTTGTGTGTGAGAGGATGAAGCCGAACTACAATTGTGGAAGCTCATGTAGCAAGTGGAAGAAGGGTGGAAGCAAGAAGAAATCTCATAGATCCAAATCTTGGAATGAAGCATGCTACAATCAGCTTTTGTATGGGTGGAAGGAAGCCATTGAAGCTGCAGCACAATCGGTGTGTGGAATGAAGCTTTGAATCTTGAAGGGGCACTAGGTAGCAAAGAAGGAGCTCGACCCCAATTGGAGGGCTATAGGATTCAAGTAACAAAACTCATAGGGTGACAGAGGTGAAGATAAAGTGGCTGGGCATCCAATTCTGCCAGCTCGACTAGGGGATGCATGAAACAACGCTAACAAATCAGACATCTTGGCGGGCGGTAGCCCATGACTTGACTGCAACAGAGGGAGAATTAGCGGGGAGTGAAGCCCATAGCCAAGGAAGAGGGGAGTGACCAACCCCGATCAGTCCCAGTCGGTCAAGTGGCCCAACCAAGAAAGCAAGAAGGCCTGATAATAATGGAGGCTAACCGACCTCGACAAGAGGCACAAATCCGTGCAAGTAGAGGGCAGAGCGGAGCTACACAAACCGGCACACATAGGACCGAGGAGAATATATATATATATATATATATATATATATATATATATATATATATATACACACACACACAAATAAGTTTTGTTTAATTTTTCTCCTAAGAACCTGTTCACATGTCTGAAGAAAGCGGGACTCATGCCCAACAAGAGCAGCGGTAGTTGCGATGGCACTGACTTACACAAGCCAAATCATGCTTGAGCCCTAAGTGGTTGTTCACACCCAGAGCGGATTGGTGAAAAAGAAAAGTGAGCTCAGTAAGGGATGGTGTACGAAAGCGAAAGCAAGAGCATCAGTAAGGCCACTAAGAAAGCGAAGGCAAGCAGATTTCACCGACGAAAGCATATTTTTTCTCGGCATCGCCCTCTTCTCGACCATTGGTGGTAGCATCCATCAACTTCCGCTTAATTGTGTTTCGATATTCTCAACATTCCCACGGATGACGTTTCTTGGAATCAGCTTCATCTAGCCATCCATGCCATTTTCTCACGGACGGATATTTCCCCCAAACGACTACATTCCCAAATTTGTGGCATGCTCAGGTGAGGTGCCTCTTCCATAGAGGAGTGACATCTGGCATCGGCATCCGCGAAGGATGACTTCTTGACTTTCCTTCCCACTTGCTCACAAACTTGCGAGACACACACACACACACACACACACACACACACACACACACACACATTCCCGCATCTTTTAGACTTGCACAAACATTCCTATTTCCTTACTGAATTTCCATTTCAACATCAACTGGATTCTCGGGTACATGTATAGCTCGAAGGAGTAGATTTTTTGATCGACATTGCAGGTGGATATCGTCTTTTGATCACCAACTGATAGATACATAGTTCTAGCCAAGGTGGAGATTTTAATGACAACATTATAGGTGTTGTGGTTTTTCTGGTTGACAAACATTTATTTGGTCGAGGCATAGTTGTTGGCATCGACACTACAAGTGGAGTTCTTTCATAGATTTTGGCAGGTGATCTTGTCTTTGAACTCATCTACTTGGCATCCATTTTTGTTTAAACACCTAGACCTAGTTGTGCTTTTCTCTACGGTTTTCAAAAATTCTTGGCAGCCATTCTTTTATGGTCTTGATGTATGGTCTTTGTGGTTTATGAGAGGCTTGTTCTCTCATTCTTGTGCATAGCCTAGTTGGCTTGAGAACCTTGTAAATTAGGTCCACAAGTTTCTTTGACATCGATTAAGTGATTTGATTTATGGACTTTTGTGGTCTTTTGCATATGATTCTGGCAAATCGTTTATGCCCATTGTTCATGCATTTTGACGAGCATGTTTGAGTGTCAATGAGCTCTCTTGAGAGCATTGTTTCCACATAGATCAGATCTTCTAGATTGCACACTTTTGGTGCTTCTTTATGCACGGGAACACTTGATGTACGTTGAGTGTGAATTTCCATTGTATGTGGCATTGTGGAGAAATTTTGTGTCTCTACTCGCTGGCATCACAAGTAGTGTTCCGGTTTCTGGCTTTGAGTCCTCTTTCAAAGACTATAAAGGTTGAGGTTTACTACCAATTTGCCGTATATTTTGTTGATAGGTTTTGATCAGATTATAGTGGTTGAGGTTCACTCTCACTTTGGCATCTTTGATGTGGTTTATGGTTTGAGGGTTGCATTGAGAGTTTGCTCATTTTCCAGGGGAGATTTTACTTGATTTTCCCTAGATTTCTTGCCATAGTTTTTGGCCTAATTGCCATACTTCTTTTGATGCATTTTTGGTCATTAGATTGAGATGGTGATTTCCTCTTTTTGTGGTCGAGGTTTACTCCCACATTGATGCATTTGTGGTTTATGCTTTTGGCATCTCTTGGATAGACAATATGTATGATGCTTGCAAGTCTATGGATGCGACTTAAGAGAGACGAAGTTCTAGGACATGCCGTTCTTTGAGATGTTGGGATCGACAAAGCAGTTGTGGATCGGGGACGCTTGGATCTACACAGATATGGCATAGGTTCTTGGATCTATGATTGGAGGTGTCTTGGCTATGAAGAGAAACCCGTAGGTGATGCACATCTTCTCGGACATCATCCCCGTGGCAATGCAGCCTTGTAAGGAGTAATCATGAGACAGTCATTACCCATGTGTGAAATGATTGGTAACCATGTGGCCTGTGTGGAAAATCTCCACAATTGAAGCCATGGTGGAGGTTGAAGCTCTTGAATGTGGGTGGGGAATCATTGCAGCAGGTCTATGAGCTTGAAACCATGGCAGAGAGGTGAAGCTTGATTAGCTTGAGGAGCTCAAGAAGGTGTAACAACTTAACCAAACACTGAGCGACAGTACCAGCATGGATGGAGCCAGGGCCATCATCAAGAGCACTGGGGAAACAAGGGAGCATGAGGAGGGGGGCCAATATTGGCCTTGTGACTAGGTCCAACAGTTAGCCAAAGACATCAACATACCGCCATCCACCAACTCAGGTAGCTATACAGGCAGTTCCACAAAAGGGGGTAGATCAACACCTAACAAAGCTAGGAAAAGGAGCCCGTAGGCAGCTTACTTAGCCAAAAGGGGGTGATCACGTATGTAGGTTAAGGGGTTGCATACAACAGCCAGTAAAAGAGCTGGGGAAATTAGTCTCAAAGAAAGCAAGGTCAAAGCCCATTTGGGCTAGTGCACCAAGAAATACATAAGAGAATGAGAGGACACATAAATCATTCAAACTAGCAACAAAAAAATGGCACCAATAGGAACAAGAGTTGGGCATAAGGCCCATCAAGGAGCACACACATACACAAGCCCAACTAGGGGCTATTGCACATGGTAAGGGGATACACGTGCAGAGAAAGCACATTGGGCAGTACAAAAGAGTGTTGAAGATAAGGGAGGAACCTCAGTTACATTGGCCAGTGACAAGAAGTGGTAAAATTGGAGAAAAGAATGCAAAAGGCAAAAAACAATCAACTAGTGGCCAAGAGACAGAAAGCCAAGGCAAAAAGTAGTAAAACACGGCAAAAAAGTGGAAGTGGAAATTTCTAGACCTCTTTTAGCGGCACCAACCCTCTTCCCTACATTGAATTTTTTGTCAGAGAATCCTATTCGGCCAAGGAGGCATATTTCCTAACATCAACAAGGACACATTCAGAGAGAGCCTAGACATAGCTCTCAGACACCGGACCCACTCTTTTCTACATCACCCCGTAGGTGGAAAACACGAGCTCTTAAATTCCTGTGGACGGCCTCCGCTCATGAATGACTCCTTCCTTGCATGCTCAAGTGAGGAGCCTCTACCATAGAGAAGTGACACTCGACATGGTGACACTCGACATCAGTAGACAACCCTCTTCTAGCCATTTCTACCCACTCACAGACTTCTTAAGACACATACACATATTTTGAATCTTTCAAAAACACACACACACACTCCTATATTCCATAGTGGATTGCCATTTCGGCATTGATCAGATTCTCGGGCATACGCATAGCTGGAAGGTAGAATTTTATGCAGCCACATTATAGGTAGAGTTGCGATTTTACTTACCGATCAATAGATACCCATTTTTGGCTAAGGTAAAGATTTTGGCATCGATGTTATAGGTGGTCTGGGTTTTCCAATCGTCGACCCACATTTTTCAGTCGAGGCATAGTTGTCGGCATTGGCACTACATGTGGAGATTCATTGACAATTTTTGGCAGGTATTTTCTTCGAACTCTATCTACTCTGTTGATGTACATTGAGTGCAGATTGCCACTGTATGTGACTTTGTGGAGCCATTTTTTCATTCTACTCATAGCGATTGAGTAGCGTTTATCGTTTATGATTTTGAGTCCTCTTTCAAAAATTGTAGTGGTCGAGGCTTACTCCCACTTTGCCATATCTTTTGCTGATAGATTTTGATTAGATTATAGTGGTCAAGGTTCACTCTCACTCTGGAATCTTTTTGATTTGTTTTATTGTTTGAGGGTTGCATTGGGATTTTGCTCATTTTCCAGGGGAGACTTTGCTCGATTTTCTCTAGATTTCTCGCCATAGTGTTTGGCTTAATTGCCATACTTCTTTTGATGCATTTGCGGTCATTAGATTATGTCATTGAAATTGTATTTTGATGAAATACTTAGCTTTACCAAGGGAAAATATTCTTGGAATTGATCACTCTAGTCATATTTGTCCACAAGAAAGCTAAAAAGGACGAAAGCTTCAATGAGGCTCGATTCACGATTTCAAAGTGCTATTGAGTCATGATGGAAGCCAAGAGTCTACAAAAGCCTAGGGGATCATTCTAAGATTAAGGGGAAATTTACACAACTTCAAGCGGAGTTCAAATGTGCCCGGAATGGTCAAAATACGACCAAAATACGGTTGGAGATGGGTCCGACATGGGAAATAGGGCAAGTATGGGAGTAGGAAAGGTGGGAATGGGGATGATTGATCCCCATATGTGTTTCTAGAGGGTGGAAGCCCCTAGGGGGCTGATTTTTGCCTCTCTTCACCCCCACTCTCCTCTTTTGGTCCATGGACCTCGCACACACACACAAAAATTGACCAGATTCAGTGAGGCTTGCATGTCACTCATTTTAGGTCAGAAAGAAGTGGTGGAGGAGTCGAAAAGCTCTAGATCCATTGTTCTTGTTGTGAGAGAGTCTCTATGTAACCCCAATCTCTATATAAACAGCCCTCATGCCTCATTACATAGGAGGGAATGCTCAAGGAACAAGACTTTATTGAAATTTCTCACAATTTTTAGCAAGAGCAACGAAGTAAGAGGGCTCCAGTCTTCTCATAGCACTCGTAGGTATTATCCAAGGCTATGAATCTATAGCTAAGGGCTTGAAGTAGCCACTCTTCTCTCTCTCTTTAGGTCTCTTCACTCTCCCCGCAGTATCCCTATCACTTGTGTGTGACAACGGGGCTTGGGAGGGCGAGCTAGTCTTCTTTAATCCTCTTTTTCTTAAGCAACCAAACAATTTGTGTGCCAATTCTAAGTAATAGAAACTTCCAAACACCTTGCAAAGAGGGCTTGTAATCTCTATTTTCCGTTCAAGTTCCTTTAGAGGGGGGTCAGCCTCATAAATCCGGCCCTCAACACTGTGTCAATTGTCCCTATCTATGCTTTTCTCTCCCTTTGATTATTCATGTTGATAGCTTGGAAATTAAATTCCACATAATTGAAAAGTTTATTTCCAATTTAGGTTCATTGGTATCAGAGCTCAAGGTTCTCTCTTCTTTCAGAAGAAGAGGGCGATCTACCACACAAGGCAAGGCCACAAGTATGTTGGTGAGATAAGCAACATGGGAGAGCCATGATCATCTTGGGAAACCTTCAATTTCCATGATGATGAGGGAAGCGCACAAGGCATGCAAGCACTGAGGTTGTTACTTGCAAAGCTACAAGAAGCACAAGCTAATCCTCATCTCAAGTCGTATGTCAACAACCTATTGATGACGGAGGACTTGGTGTTAACAAGTGCTCGAAAACCTCCTCGTGTGGAGCCTCTACACAAATAAGATGTGGAAAAAGTTCCAATGGAGCACGGACCTATGACTAATGATGGTGCTATCAACGAGCATCCACAATCTCATAACCGTAAGGGTAAGGCTCTCGAGGAGGGAAAAATACCAAAGACAGATGAACCACCTCCCTCTAGAGGTAGAAGGAAATATTGTACCAAAGACCCACGTACCAGGAGGTGAAGAAGAGGCTCTATTGATGAGTATTCGTCTTCCACAAGTGTTCATAGCACTCATAATTGGTTTTCTAAGAAGGGGAGAAAATCACCCTCTGCTCCTTCTAGTCCGTCTTCAACATCGATGGACGATGAACACTCTTTGAGTAATGCTACTTCATCTCACAAAGGCAGACACCATTGACAAAACCAACATGCTTGGAAGAGATCGAAGAAGCTTTGCAAGTTCAACGAAGGTGGAAAGAGCATCACCTTCCAAACTTATGATGGTGCATATGGGAATGTAGACAAAGTCCTCACCATTATTCAACAATTTGATGCGGCTTTTGGAGGTGATGACCTTACGGAAGCATCCTAGCTTTGTAACATTGCAATGCATCTCATGAAGCCGGCTCAACATTGGTGGTCTACACTACGTGCCCAGAGAGAAGCTCCATAGACTTGGAACACATGTAGAACCGCCATCATTAAGCAGTTTCTTGATGATGATGCGGAGGATAATGCTCTCACGGCTTGGCATAGACTTAAATTTTATGAAAGTGAGTCCCTCCAAAGTTACATAGAGAAGTTTTGGGACACTTCTCTCAAAACTACCGTTTGTAGGAACATCAATTTCAATGAGAAGAAGCAACAGTTTTGTGCTGGTGTACCCAAGGATATGTGCACTATGTGCAAGAACTCCAACCTAAGACTATTGCTGCAGTAATCCACTATACAAGAGTGGCTCACAAGATTTTCAAGACGAATACTCCTCCAAAGGGAGACAAAGGTAATGGTATCTTGAACACAAATCCAAGTGTGAAGAAGCCAGCTACCCCAAAGACCTATCAAGGAAACAACCGTCTCTCACCTGAAGTGATGGCGCGTTACCGAAAAGAGAATCATTGCTTTAGATGTGGAACAACCAGTCACTCCTATCACAAATGTCCACAATGCAATGCAAAGTGTGAGCCTCTCAAGGTAATCAATGTTCTAAGCACTCCTCATGATGATTGTCCAAATGATAATCAATTGTATTTTATGTGGGGTAAGATCGGTGATCAAAATTCTTTGATTTTAATGGATCCAGATTCAACACAAAACATAATTTCAAGGGAGTTAGCAGAGAAGCTGGGAATAAAGACAGGGGAGATGGGAAATCTTGAATAAGCTAAAGGTGCTTTCAAAGGACAAGAAGTGTCACTCATACCATTGATTGGCAAACTCCGAGTTCATATATAGAGCTATGTAGAGCCAGAGGAATTTAATGTCACTCCTCTTAAATCCCAAGATGTTATTCTAGGTGCTCCCTGGTTTCATAGTGATAGGAAATATTCTAGGCTCATCTATCCTGAAAGGCGCATCTATTTTTCTCATAAAGGTAAAGATAAAATTATCCGCACTGATAAGAAAGGGGACACTATACCCTTAGTAAATCATGTAGCCTTTAAGAAATCAATGAAATGATCTCTTTTTGTGTATATGATTTTTGCAAAGGATCTTAATGTGGATGATGCTAGTGAATCTCTTTCAAAGCTAGATACTAGCCTTAAATATTTCTTAGATGAGCATGCACACTATTTTTCTAAAACCGTACCTATTGAGCTACCACCTACAAGGGGTGTACATGACCATAGAATAGATTTGGTAACAGCCACATCTCCACCCAGTAGACCACCATAGAGGGTCTCTCTAGCTCAACAAGAAGAGATAATGGCTCAAGTTAATGAACTCTTGGAAAAGGGTACGATCCAAGCTAGCTCATCACCATTCTGTTCCCCTGTGCTATGAGTGCAAAAGAACGATGGTTCATACCATATGTGTGTGGACTATCATGCACTAAACAAGAGCACTCTAAGGAATAGATTTTTGGTCCCAATAATTGAATATATCTTTGATAGACTTCAAGGATCATCCTACTATAGCCATGATCACCAGATAAGATAGTCCCAAAAGATATCCATAAGATGACCTTTAGGACCACTTTTGGATTACATGAGTTCCTCATGATGCCATTTAGTCTAAGAAATGCTCCCGCCACATTCAATAGAATGATGGACAATATATTTAGGCCATATCATTCTTTCAGAGGAGTGTTCTTTGATGACATTATTGTCTTCTCAAAGACACTTGAAGAACACAAGGAACACTTAAGAAAAATCTTTGAAGAGTTGCATCGCAACAAGCTCTTCATTAATGGTAAAAAGAGTGAGTTCTTTTTACAAGAGATACGTTACCTTGGACATATAATCTCCAAGCATGGAATCAAAATGGATCGTGAGAAGCTAAAATTCATTGAGGATTGGCCTCAACCTAACAATCTACATGAGCTACGCAGTTTTATAGGCATGTGTGCCTATTACCATAGATTCGTAGAGAAGTTCTCAGTGATCGCAGGTCCTCTCTATGACTTAACAAACAAGAAGGTTAAATTTTGGTGGACGGACAAGGAAGATACGACATTTCAAATGCTCAAGAGCAAACTCTTAAGCAAGCCTCTTTTGAAGTTGCCTGACCTAAGTAAGCCTTTTGAAGTCCATTGTGATGCATGTGGAGATAGTTTAGGAGTTGCTCTCTTAAAAGAAGGTCATCCAATAGCATATGAAAGTAGAAGGCTTGATGCACAAGAACGAGTACTTGGAATTTATGAAAAAGAGCTATTAGCCGCTATAGATGCTCTTGAGTCATGGAAGCATTATTTGCTTGGCACACCCTTTGTTTTGCGAACAGATCGTCAAAATCATAGGTACTTTATGATGCAAACAAAATTGTGCGAGAAGCAAATGATATGGGCTAAGTTTCTCTCTCAATTGCATTTTCATTTTGCACATGTAGTAGGGAAACAAAGTCCTATGGCAGATGCTTTGTCTTGAAGGCCTGGGGTGAATGCTGTTAGTATTTCTTATCACAAGAACTTTATGTCAATGATTGATGATTACAAGAGTGATACTGACATTACTTCTATTTGTGAGCAAGTTGAGCAAGGTATTTCAGCCTCTCCTTGTTCCATCAAGGAAGGCTTTTTTATTTTTAGATCACACCTATGCATCACCAAGACTCACAGGGATAAGGTAGTGCAAGAGTGTCATGAGCCTCCTTATGCGGGTCATAGGAGTGCTCAACCAGTAATCCAAGCTATGGAGTTACATTTCTTATGGATGACAATGTGGCAAGATGTGAATGAATATATCTTCGAAATGTATAATATGCCAAAATGTAAAGTATGATAGACACAAATGTTTTGGTCTACTATAGCCTCTACCTATTCCTGATATGCCTTGGGAAAGCATAGCCATGGATTTTGTCTTTGGCTTAACTACATCAATGCACGGTAATAATGGAATATGGACAATAGATGACAAATTTAGTAAGCAAGCTCACTTGATTCCTGCCAAAAAGACTATTAAGATGCCACATATGGCCAATATTTTTATGATTCACATATTCAAGTATCATGGGTTTCCGAAAAGTATTGTGTCTGATAGGGATCCAAGGATGACTAGTCTATTTTGGGAAGTGCTAGTAGAGAATGTGGGAGCAAACCTCAATTTGTCCTCTGCCTATCACCCTGAGATGGATGGACAAAGTGAAATTGTGAATTCCACAATTCTAGATCTACTTAAAAGTTATATCGATGAAGTAGGTCAAAGTAATCAATGGGAAAAGTATTTACCATTAGTAGAGTATGCGTACAATAACATTGTCTATACGTCAATTGGTAAAGCCCCATTTGAAATAGTTGAGGAATGTCCAAAATTTCCACCTATTCTACATATCAAAGGAAAGATTTTTGCTACCGAGTATGTATGGGATGTGCGAGAAGCCTTTGCTAAGGTAAAGGAAGCACTCCAAAGGGCACAAGTGAAGCAAAAGCTAGCTGCTAATAAGCATCATTGTCATCTTAACTTAAAATAAGATGATTGGGTATTGCTTAAGTTTCCCAAAGCAAGGTTGAAACATACCATAGGCAAGAATCGTCAAGGTACCCATACGGGCCACCGAAAGTTTTATGCAAAATTGGCCAAAAGATACTATGGTCCTGTTGGAATTAGGGTTGAAATATATGTTGACTTGAAAACGCTCGCGAAACCTCAATGAAATTGGAGAAAGTGAGAAGGCATGTGCTAGAGCAGCTGGCGACTAAGCCCGGGAGGACGCAATCTGCTCTGATACCAATTTTTGGAATTAGGGTTGCAAGAAAACACACACAGCTTGGAGAAGAAAAAGGAAGCTCAAGGCACACAACTAGGATTTTATTACTTAGTGTGAAATGGAAAGATAAATAGTCCTAGAGTGATGGGCATATATACAATGCGCGGGGGAGAAAAACTCCTAAAGAGGGAAAAAATGGCCAGGCGGTCCTAGTGTGTTCACACACATCACTATCACATGTATATGGTAACAGGGTCCTTTCAAATATTGCAAAAAATTAATCCAACCTCTTATCGGTTGCAATTGCCAGAGCATTGATATATACACAATGCCTTTCATGTCAGTTTACATAATCCATACAAAGAATCCCCACCTCAAGCTCCTTTTGAGGAGGATTTGCCAAAATTTGATGAAATGGAAGAGATTCTATTGCCTGAAAGAATCCTTAAGCATTAAGACAAATTCTTAAGGACATGCAAGATATTAAGGAGATATTTGGTCAAATTTGCCAATCACCCAGATGAAGATGCCCGTTGGATGCAAGAGCCCCAACTTAAAGAGTCTTTAACTCTTCTACAAGACTATAAAGCTTTGTATGATATATACGATACTCAGGAATAATAAGGTATTATTCATTTATCTTTTATGATTTAAGTTTGCATAAGTTAAGTTTTTAGTGTACACTCTAAAATGGTCAGGTTTCTAGAGACTTTATCTCTTAAGCACTTATGGGCTTGTCATCTCATTAGAAAGGACGGGCTATTAAAATCTTTAAGAAGATAGCAATGGAAAAATGGTCAGGCTTAGCGTTGATGTTATCTCCTAAGCACTTATGGGTTTGTCACCCCATAAGAAAGGACACGCTATTAAAATATCTAAATGGACAGCAAATGGACAAATGTTTAAGGTTAGTCTAGGTAAGGTGGTGCCTCTCAAACACCTACTAGCTTTGGCACCTAGTATGGAAAGGACAATGCTAAAATGGGGATCCAACCAGCACAAATGGGATCCCTCTATCTTATATAGACGCATAGTTGAGGACACCTATGATTTTAAGACATGTCATCAAATTGTATTTTGATGAAATACTTAGCTTTGCCAGGGGAGAATATTCTTGGAATTGATCACTCCAGTCATATTTGTCCAAAAGAAAGCTAAAAAGAACGAAAGATTTTCAATGTGGCTTGATTCCCGGTTTCAAGTGCTATTGAGACAGGACGAAAGCCAAGAGACTACAAGAGCCTAAGGGACAATTTACATAACTTCAGTTGGAGTTCAAATGTGGTCGAAAAGGTCAAAATACGGTTTTGCAGATGGGTCCCCTTAGATGAAATTTTCACTCACAAAGGGGCCCTTTAAGGAGTTTGACTTTACCACTCTCTACCAAAACGGGTGCATAGATAAATTTTTGCAAACAAACTCCAAAGTTGGCGGAGGTTTGACAGTTAGAATGTCGTCTTGAAGATCTATCTACTTATATGTAGCACACCATGAGATTCCTCATATTTTAGAAGATTCTTTTTTTGATTCACCTATGATGTGACAACTCTGTCGGAATATAAGTGAATTAAAAAAGAATCTTCTAAAATGTGAGGAATCTCATGGCGTGCTATGAATCAGTAGATAGAGCTTGAAGACGACATTCTAACTGTCAAACCTCCGCCAACTATGGAGTTTGTTTGCAAAAATTTATCCATGTGCTCGTTTTGGTAGAGAGAGGTAAAGTAAAACTCCTTAAAGGGCCCCTTTGTGAGTCCAAATCTCACCTAATGGATATGAAAAATAGGGCCAGGATGGGAGCAAGAAAGGTGGGATGGGGATGGTTGACCCCCATATGTGGTTCTAGAGGGTGCACGCCCCTAGGGGGACTGATTTGTGCCTCTCTCCTCCCCACTCTCCTCTTTTGGTCAATGGACCTCACTCACACACACAAAAAATAACCAGATTCATTGAATCTAGCCTGTAAGGCTTGCATGCCACTCATTTTAGGTCAAAAAGAAGTGGTGGAGGAGTCCAAAAGCTTCAGAGCCATTTTTATTGTTGTGAGATAGCCTCTATACACCCTCAAGATCTATATAAATAGCCCTCATGCCTCATTTTCATAGGAGGGAATGCTCAAGGAACAAGACTCTGGTGAAATTGTTCACAATTTCTAGCGAGAGCAACCAAGTGAGAGGGATATTGTCTTCTCATAGCACTCTTAGGTCTTCTCTAGGGCTCTCAAGATATCCCTAAGAGCTTGACATAGCCTCTCTTATCTCTCTCTTTGTAGGTATCTTGACTCTCTGCGCCGTATCCCTATCACTTGTGTGTGACAACGCGGCTTGGGAGGATGAGCTAGTCTTCTTTTATCCTCTTTTCCTCAAGCAACCAAGAAATCTATGTGACAATTCTAAGTGGTAGAAGCTTACAAAAGCCTTGAAAAGGGGGCTTGTAATCTCTATTTTCAATACAAGTTCCTTTAGAGGGGGGAGGGGGGTCCGCCTCATAAATCTGGCCCTCAACACTGTGCCGATTGTCTGTATCTATGCTTTTCTCTCCCTCTGATTATTGATGTTTCTAGCTTGGCAATTAAATTCTGCATTATTGCCGAGTTTATTTCCAATTTATTTTCAAGATTAAGACAGCGATTTCCTCTTGTCATGGTCAACGTTTACTCCCATGTTGACGCATTTGTGGTTTATGCTCTTGGCATCTCTTGGATAGACAATATAGATGTTAGCATTGACAAAGCGGCAATAGATGGGGATGCTTGGATCTACATGGATATGGCATAGGTCTTTGGGTCGATGATTGGAGGTGTCTTGACTATGGAGGGAAACCCATAGGTGGTGCGCATTTTCTTGGACATCAATCCCATGGAAATGGAGCCTTGCAAGGAGTAATCATGATGCAGTCATTTCCCATGTGTGAAATGATTGGTAATTTTGCGGCCTCTATGGAAGCCCTGCACAATTGAAGCCATGGTGGAGCTTGAAGCTCTTGAATGTGGTTGGGCAATCATTGTAGCACATCTATGAGCTTGAAACCATGGCGGGAAGCTTGATTAGCTTGTGGAGCTCAAAAAGGCGCAACAACTCAGCCCAACTGGCAGTGCAAAGCATGGGCCTCTCAAGTTAAGCAATGCTATAAGTACTCCTTTCAAGTCCACAACGCAATGCAAAGTGCGAGCCTCTCAAGGTAAGCAATGTTATACGGACTCCTCATGATAATTCTCCAGATGCTAATAAATTGCATTATGTGCGGGGTAAGATCCGTGAGCAATTAAATTCCATTAGGTGAAATTTGTACTCACAAATGGGCCCTTTAAGAAGTTTGACTTTACCTCTCTCTAGCAAAATGAGCGCATGGATAAATTTTTGCAAACAAATTCTAAAGTTGGTGGGGGTTTGACATTTAGAATGTCCTCTTCAAGCTCTATCTACTGATATATAGCACGTCATGAGATTCCTCATATTTTAGAAGATACTTTTTTTGATTCACCTATGATGTGACAACTCTGTCGGAATCGAAGTGAATTAAAAAAGAATCTTCTAAAATGTGAGGAATCTCATGGCGTGCTATGAATCAGTAGATAGAGCTTGAAGAGGACATTCTAACTGTCAAACTTCCGCCAGCTATGGAGTTTGTTTGCAAAAATTTATCCATGCGCTCGTTTTGGTAGAGAGAGGTAAAGTAAAACTCCTTAAAGGGCCCCTTTGTGAGTCCAAATCTCACCTAATGGATATGAAAAATAGGGCCAGGATGGGAGCAAGAAAGGTGGGGATGGGGATGGTTGACCCCCATATGTGGTTCTAGAGGGTGCACGCCCCTAGGGGGACTGATTTGTGCCTCTCTCCACCCCACTCTCCTCTTTTGGTCAATGGACCTCACTCACATACACAAAAATTGACCAGATTCATTGAATCTAGCCTGTAAGGCTTGCATGCCACTCATTTTAGGTCAGAAAGAAGTGGTGGAGGAGTCCAAAAGCTTCAGAGCCATTTTTATTGTTGTGAGATAGCCTCTATACACCCTCAAGATCTATATAAATAGCCCTCATGCCTCATTTTCATAGGAGGGAATGCTCAAGGAACAAGACTCTGGTGAAATTGTTCACAATTTCTAGCGAGAGCAACCAAGTGAGAGGGATATTGTCTTCTCATAGCACTCTTAGGTATTCTCTAGGGCTCTCAAGATATCCCTAAGAGCTTGACATAGCCTCTCTTATCTCTCTCTTTGTAGGTATCTTGACTCTCCTTGCCGTATCCCTATCACTTGTGTGTGACAACGCGGCTTGGGAGGATGAGCTAGTCTTCTTTTATCCTCTTTTCCTCAAGCAGCCAAGAAATCTATGTGACAATTCTAAGTGGTAGAAGCTTACAAAAGCCTTGAAAAGGGGTCTTGTAATCTCTATTTTCAATACAAGTTCCTTTAGAGGGGGGAGGGGGGTCCGCCTCATAAATCCGGCCCTCAACACTGTGCCGATTGTCTGTATCTATGCTTTTCTCTCCCTCTGATTATTCATGTTGCTAGCTTGGGAATTTAATTCTGCATTATTGCCGAGTTTATTTCCAATTTATTTTCAAGATTAAGACGGCGATTTCCTCTTGTTGTGGTCGAGGTTTACTCCCATGTTCACGCATTTGTGGTTTATGCTCTTGGCATCTCTTGGATATACAATATAGATGTTAGCATTGACAAAGCGTCAATGGATGGGGACGCTTTGATCTACATGGATATGGCATAGGTCTTTTGGTCGATGATTGGAGGTGTCTTGACTATGGAGGGAAACCCATAGGTGGTGCGCATTTTCTTGGACATCAACCCCATGGAAATGGAGCCTTGCAAGGAGTAATCATGATGCAGTCATTTCCCATGTGTGAAATGATTGATAATTTTGCGGCCTCTATGGAAGCCTTGCACAATTGAAGCCATGGTGGAGCTTGAAGCTCTTGAATGTGGTTGGGCAATCATTGTAGCACATCTATGAGCTTGAAACCATGGCGGGAAGCTTGATTAGCTTGTGGAGCTCAAAAAGGCGCAACAACTCATCCCAACTGGCAGTGCAAAGCACGGGCCTCTCAAGTTAAGCAATGCTATAAGTACTCCTCTCAAGTCCACAACACAATGCAAAGCATGAGCCTCTCAAGGTAAGCAATGTTATACGCACTCCTCATGATAATTCTCCAGATGCTAATAAATTGCATTATGTGTGGGGTAAGATCCGTGAGCAAAATTCCATTATGTGAAATTTGGACTCACAAATGGGCCCTTTAAGAAGTTTGACTTTACCTCTCTCTAGCAAAATGAGCGCATGGATAATTTTTGCAAACAAATTCCAAAGTTGGTGGGGGTTTGACATTTATAATATCCTCTTCAAGCTCTATCTATTGATATAGCACGTCATGAGATTCCTCATATTTTAGAAGATACTTTTTTTGATTCACCTATGATGTGACAACTCTGTCGGAATCTAAGTGAATCAAAAAAAGAATCTTCTAAAATATGAGGAATCTCATGGCGTGCTATATATCAGTAGATAGAGCTTTAAGAGAAAATTTGAACTGTCAAATCTCCACTAACTTTGGAGTTTGTTTGCCAAAAAGTATCCATGCACCCATTTTGATAGAGAGAGCTAAAGTCAAACTCCTTAAAGTGCAACTTTGTTAGTCCAAATTTCACCTAATGTTTGATTTTAATGGATCCAGATTCAACACACAACATAATTTCAAGGGAGTTAGCAGAGAAGCTGGGAATAAAGACAGGGGAGATGGGACCTCTTGAAGAAGTTAAAGGTGCTTTCAAATGACAAGAAGTTTCACTCACACCATTGATGGGAAAACTCCTACTTCATATACAAAGCTATGTAGAGCCAGAGGAATTTTATGTCCCTCTTCTTGAGTCCCATGATGTTATTCTAGGTGCTCCCTGGTTTCATAGGAAATCTGCTAGGCTTATCCATCCTGAAAGGCTCATCTATTTTTCTCATAATTATAAAGGTGAAGATGATATTATCTGCACTCATAAGAAAGAAGACACTATACCCTTAGTAAAACATTCATAGGAGGGAATGCTCAAGGAACAAGACTATGTTGAAATTGTTCACAATTTCTAGCGAGAGCAACGAAGTGAGAGGGCTCCAGTCTTCTCATAGCACTCTTAGGTCTTCTGTAGGGCTCTCAAGCTATCTTGAAGGGCTTGACGTTGGCGCTCTTATCTCTCTCTCTCTCTCTCTAGGTCTCTTGACTCTCCGTGCAATATCCCTATCATCTGTGTGTGACAACGTCCGGGCTTGGGAGGGCGAGCTTGTCTTCCTTTATCCTCTTTTCCTCAAGCAACCAAGAAAACTATGTGCCAATTATAAGTGGAAAAAGCTTCCAAATGCCTTGCAAAGAGGGCTTGTAATCTTAATTTTCAATAAAAGTTCTTTTAGAGAAAGGGGGGGGGGGGGGGGGGGGGGGGTGGCCTCATAAATCGGGCCCTCAACACTTTGTCGATTGTCCCTCTCTATGCTTTGCTCTCCCTCTGATTATTCATGTTGCTAGCTTGGGAATTAAATTCCGCATAGTTCCCGAGTTATTTCCAATTTAGTTTCAAGATTAAGACGGTGATTCCCTCTTGTTGTGGTCAAGGTTTACTCCCACGTTGATGCATTTGTGGTTTATGCTTTGGCATCTCTTGGATAGACAATATAGATGTTAGCATTGACAAAGCGGCTACGGATGGGGGACGCTTGGATCTACATGGATATGGCATAGGTCTTTGAATCTGTGATTGGAGGTGTCTTGGCTATGGAGGAAGGTCGAAGACCATTCGGGCTAGCACACCAGGAACAACATAAGGAAATGAGAGGGAAAAAAACCCATTCAACACAACACCAAAAATTTGCCACCAGCAGGAACAAGAGTGGGGGATAAGCCCATCAAGGGGCACACACATACAAAATCCCAGCTAGGGGCTATTGCACACAGTAAGGGCTACAAGTGCGAAGAAAGCACATTGGGAAGGACCGAATAGTGTTTAAGATAGGGGAGGAACCTCAATCACATTGGTTGGCAAGAAGCGGTAAGATTGGAAAAGAGAATGCAAAAGGCAAAAAATAATCGGCTAGTGGCCAAGCGGTGGAAAGCCAAAGGCAAAAAGTAGCAAAACACGATGAAGGAAGCATAAGTGATGATTTCTAGACCTCTTCCAGTGGCACCTACATCGGATTTTTGGTCAGAGGACCCTATCTGGCCAAGGAGGCGTATTTCCTAACATCAAAAGAGACACATTCAGAGAGAGCCTAGAAATAGCTCTCGGACATTGGACCCACGCTTTTCTACATCGCCCCCCATAGGTGGCAGAGACGATCTCCAAGAGATTACTGTGGACGGCCTCCTCCTACGAATGACTCCTTCCTTGCATGCTCTGGTGAGGAGCCTCCACCATAGAGAAGCTCGGCATGGCGGCACCGACATCCGCAGACGACCCTCTTCTAGCCATTTCTACCTGATCACAGACTTCTTAACACACATACACACATTTTCAATCTTGCAAACACGCACACACACTCATATTTCCACACCGGATTGCTATTTCGACATCGATCATATTCTCGGACATACAGATAGCTCGAAGGAGGAGTTTTATGGAGCGACCTTGTAGGTAGAGTTGTGATTTTGCTTATCGGTTGACAGATACCCTTTTTTGGCAAAGGTAGAGATTTTGGCATCGACGTTATAGGAGATGTGGTTTTTTCGACTGACAAACATTTTTGGGTCGAGTCATACTTGTCGGCATTGGCACTACATGTGGAGATTCATTGACAAATTGTGGCAGGTATTTTCTCTAGATTCTATCTACTCTGTTGATGTATGTCGAGTGCGGATTGCCATTGTATGTGACTTTGTGGAGCATTTTTGCGTTCTACTCATTGCCATTGACTAGAGTTTATCGTTTATGGTGTTGAGTCATGTTTAAAAAATCGTAGTGGTTGAGACTTACTCCCACTTTGGCATATATTTTTGTTGATATGTTTTGATCAGGTTATAGTGGTCAAGGTTCACTCTCAATTTGGCATCTTTAATATGGTTTATTGCTTAAGGGTTCCATTGAGATTTTGCTTATTTTCCAGGGGAGACTTTGCTCGATTTTCCCTAGATTTCTCGCCATAGTGTTTGGCTTAATTTCCATACTTCTTTTGATGCATTTGCGGTCCTTAGGTCAAGATGGTGATTTCCTCTTGTTGTGGTCAAGGTTTAGTCCCACGTTGACGCATTTGTGGTTTATGCTTTTGGCATCTCTTGGATAGACAATATGTATGACGCTTGCGAGTCTATGGATGCGACTCATGAGAGACAGAGTTCTAGGACATGCCATTCTTTGAGATGTTGGCATCGACAAAGCGGCTACGGATCAAGTCGCTAGGATCTACATGGATATGGCATAGGTCTTTGGATCTATGATTGGAGGTGTCCTGGCTATGGAGGGCAGCCCATACACTTTCAGGTAGTATATTGACCACCGTTCACCATTCTCAAGCTGTCACAACCAGTATCAAACTGTCGAAAACCACTTTGAAGTAGTATATTGACCGTTGTTCACCACTGTCAAGTTGTCAAAACCGCTCAAAAACGCTAAGAAAACCACCTAAAAGTGGTTTAATCTCGCTTCAAGTACTTTGCAAAGCGGTTAAAGTACTAAAACTGATTTAAAGTACCTAACATTACTTTCAACCTACTTCAAGTGGAAACTTGTACTCTGCAAAGTGCTAAAGTAGTTTGTCACCAATTTAAAGTATTTTAATGACGACTTGCAATCTACCAAGTGCTTAGGTAAGCACCTATGTAAGCACTTGAAGGATTTAAAACCACCTAAAGGTGATTGAAAGTGGTGAACAAACAACTTGAAAGTGGATCAATGACCACTTTCAATCATCTTGAGGTGGTTCTAAGTGCTTTTGGTGGTTTGAAATCTACCAAGTGCTTAGGTGAGCACCAAAGAAAATAGTTGGAGGATTTCAAAACACTTGAAGGTCATTGAAACTAGTAAAATAATAAATTGAAAGTGGTTTAATGACCACTTTCAATTACCTTTAGGCGGTTTTCAGTCCTTCTTGTGGTTTGAAATCTGCCAAGTTCTTATGTGAGAACTTGGAAGAGCTCAAACCATCTGAAGGTGATCGAAATTCATAAAAAAACGATTTGAAGGTGGTTTTTGATCACCTTAAAGCAGGTTAAAGTACTTCAGGTGGTTTCAAGTAGTATATTGACAATTGTTCACTACTATCAAACTATAAAAAATGACTGAGAACTAAGAGAACCACCTAAAAGTGGTTAAATTCCCCTTCGAGTACTTTGCAAAGCGGAAAAAGTTCTGAAAGTGATTTGAAGTACCTAAAATATTGCTTTTAACCCACTTCAAGTGAAAGCTTGTACTTTGCAAAGTGCTAATGTAGTTTGTCATCAGTTTAAAGTCTTTTAATGACCACTTGCAATCTGTCAAGTGCTTAGGTGAGTGTAAGCACGCGGAGAATTTCATACCACCTGAAGGTGATTGAAAGTGGAAAAAAAACCTTTTGAAAGTTTTTGAATGACCTTTTTCAATCACCTATAGGTGGTTTTAGGTGCTTCAAGTGGTTTGAAATCTGCCAACTGCTTAGTTGAGAACCTATATAAGCACTTGGAGGATTTCATACCACTTGAAGATGATTTAAAGTGGTAAAAAATATTTTTAAAAGTGATTTAATGACCACTTTCAATTACCCCTATGGGCGGTTTTAAGTGCTTCAGGTGGTTTCAAGTAGCATATTGACCACTGTTCACCACTGTATAATGACCACTTGCAATCTGCAAAGTGCTTACGTGAGCACCTATGTAAGCACTTGAAGGATTGAAAGTTGAAACAAACCTTTTGAAAGTGGTTTAATGAACTTTTACAATCACCTTTAGGTAGTTGTAAGTGCTTCAGGTGGTTTGAAATCTGCCAATTGCTTAGTTAAGAACATATGTAAGCACTTGGAGGATTTTGTACCACCTGAAGATGATTTAAAGTGGTAAACAAACTTTTTAAAGTGGTTTAATTACCACTTTCAATCACCTCTAGGTGGTTTTAAGTGCTTCAGGTGGTTGGAAATCTGTAAAGTGCTTAGGTGAGAACCTATGTAAACGCTTGCAAGATCTCAAACCACCTGAAGTTGATTGAAAATGGTAAACAAACCACTTGAAATTGATTTATTAAACTTTTTCAACTACCTTTAGGTGGTTTAAATTGCTTCAGGTGGTTTCAAGTAGTTTATTGACCACTTTTCACCATTGTCAAGCTGTAAAGAACCTCTGCCAAACTGTAAGAAACCAATGAGAGCTAAGAAAACCACCTAAAACTAAGAAATATTCCTCTTGAGTGATTTTACAAAATGGAGAGTGGGTATTATAACTTTTGGGTGATGGCACCGACCATTTGAGTTGATCTCTTCTCACATTATCTCTTTATTGCTTCCTTTCTTAGGCAGGTGGAATTTTACAGGCGGTTTCAAGAAATGCATCGTACGATGCGCATTTCATTGAGATGCTTTGAGAATTTAAAGCCCTTTTTTGTTCAAAAATTACAGGACCGCAATACTTGCTGCTACAAATATCATGTGCAAGCTGTCTACCTAAAAGATGCTTTCAACCAAATGCCTCGAGGTAGGTTTGGAGTACATGGAGGCTCTCATCGATGTGCTTGTGATGTTTGTGACCCTACAGTAAGTGGTAGCATATGTGTGGCTACAAAGTAGACATTTGAGAGCCTCACAACACTATGGGAGTCCCTTCTGTGTTCTAAAACAGAAAATTCCATGTTTCATTTACACAACTGCTTGATGGGAAAATGCGATCAGTGCGCTGCCAAACAACTCAGATGTTGTCCACTTGAAGTACATAGCAACAGTTTTCAGGTGGTTGCAAAGGTTTTTGTTGGTGTGGAGACACAATCTATAGATGAAGATGGCCAACACCACAAAAGGAAGGATCTTATTATTCAACAGATTGGGTGCTCCACTTTCATTTCATTCATGAAAGAGAAGTTGAACAAGTTTATCTATTTACCTTCACCTCCTCACCATGCGACTAGGCCCGTATCTAGTACCTGCAAGTAGGTTTTTACTTAGTGGTTTATTACCCTACTACCAATACTTGCCGTGAAGGTGCAGGGGCTTTCTCTCTGCAACCATGGGTGGCCTCATTGTGGCATAATGGAGTCGGTACACTCATGGAAATTATGCTCATGACTACGATCTGGCAGGCCGCCTCCCTCCCTCCTCTATATAAACAGGTGAGGGTGCTTCTCTGGCCCTCACTTAGCTTTGTTTGGTTGTTGCCTTGCCTAGAAAATTTGCGTTGTGTTTTGACATTGAAGCATGGAGCTCAATACTATTGGCACATAGGTCTACTTCCTTGGCCATGTGTTTTTCGTTGCAGGTTTTTTATAAAAAATGAAAAGGGGAGCATTGGTTTGAAATAACTACTGTTGAGGGTGTTTTTTACTAATCATGTTTCTCTTGCTCTAATACGTGGTTGTGATACTCCTTGATGGGAAGCATATATGATAATCATGCTATGTCATGGTGACTGAAGTAAGTTGCGGGCACTGCCAATGATAAAGGTGTTTACTGGTTGCTTAATGCATGAGGTTTTTTGGGCCTTTTTTATGAGGCTCTTTTTTCCGCTCTATTGAACCTGACTCTATTTTGTCAAGGGGTACTAAGCATACCATGATGGCCTAATAGGTTTCATCATACTACATGGATTAACAAAAACTGTCGCTGTTTTTTTTTATGGTCCTAGAAACTGTCTTTTTCTGATAGCCGGGTATGTTTTCCAACTACTGGGCCTCTTGGTTAAATTCTATCATCAACTAGGATTGAGCATGTGACTACTCTACTGTAGCAATGGATTGTCCTCTTGGGATTGCCACTATGTTACCTTGCTTGACTGAAAATTCTGGAAGGAAATTTGATACAAAAAAGAGCCTACCGAATACCTGTTGCTTCATAGATTTTGTTAACTTGCTTGGCATATTTAACTACTTAAGTGATCGGAATTTTTTATCTTACTTTGCTCTAGCTCTTGTAATATTCTGAGCTCGGTTGCACCATCCGGTTATTTTTTACCTAATGGACTTGGTTAAGCTATTCACTACATTCCGTAAATCATACATACACTGGTGGTGAGCCGTGATTGTTCTCTATCCAGCTACGCTGTAGTTTGTTTCTGTAAAAAATGTTGGGCCGCTTTTACCATGGCCGCACTAAGGACTATACTGAATTCAGTTTGGATATATATACTTACGTTAATGATGCTCATCTCATAAACTGTAAGTACCAAGGTAAGTATAGACATGGTAAATTACATGACATATGGGGTATATTTTTTCAATGAATGAGAAAAGATGGTGATATGGTTATGGTTTTTTTTTTAGAGATCATTCTATCATAATGGATTGCTGACAAAAAAATTTTACTACTAAAGATTGAGAACTTGGAATAACTTTGAGAAAAAATTCTCATCTATATTACAATTGATTAGGTTTTGAGGAACTATATTACTTCAATATGATGGTGAGTTTAGACACTTGCATTAGAAGGGGTGATTTCCTTCTAATCAAAATGATATATTTTTAAAAAAAAAACTATAGTATTTTTTGGGGATAGAAATTAACATTTTTAGGACTTAGCTTGGTAAGGTTTTTAAAAAAAATCTTGTAAGATGGACATGGATAACAACCGATATGGTCCATTGATACCTATAAAACACATCCAAGGCTAACTAAATTGTTGTCTTGTTTGGATGGATGCAGGTAAGGACTCTATCTTATCTTGGAAGGTTTTTTTAGCTTTGGCAAGATGTCCTACACTAGATTACACTTTCACTTATTGCTTGGGAAGTTCTTTTGTTACTTTGTATATACTGGAATGAGGCTTCATTCTTACAAACATTGTACAAAATAATCCTAAGACTGAATTGTTTTGTACTCATCATTTCATTTCTTCCAAAGCGAGCTGTCTTTTGAATTAAAAGGTTCAATTATGTAGTATTATTTATGATAAAATTGCTACACACACACACACAGACCGGTGAGCACACAATGGAGATGGAGATGGAGCAAGAGCACTTGTTCTGTTACACAGTGAGAGAATGACCACATTTTAGGTTTAGTTGACTTTTATGGTAAAACTGCTACACACACACACAGACCGGTGAGCACACAATGGAGATGGACCAAGAGCACTTCTTCTGTTGCACATTGAGAGAATGACCACATTTTAGGTTTAGTTGACTTTTATATGGACAAGCCCATTCACACTTGGGTGCCCATACTTGGCCAATCTAACCCATAATCTTATTTGTTCAAGTTCAAGGTGCATCTCTCACTGGTGATCACCCTTATCCTAGTATTAGAGGACCAACAAACCCGACCAATAACTTAATGACATAAAATACTAGCGGGTCTGACAAGCCCGGCCCATGGCTACATAGAAGTGGACGTCTGGTGGTTAACATGCCCCCATTCCTGATGCCGATTCCTTCCTTGAAATATGAAAGTGGCAGTCTTGGGATCCACGGTAGGAGTGCCTGAAGTAGAAGAAAAGAAACCATTGTGAAAGCTCAAGGACAGCATGTCAAGATGTGCAATATGATTGAGATGCATACATGTGAATCTAGAAATGCAAAAAACAATGAAGTGTGATATTGCCAATTAGAATAAAAATTCGTACCTGTAATGAAATGTAACTCGAGTTAAGGTTGATTGGAGTGACTTTAAGAGAAGTACACATGAGCTAGGGCTAAAATAAGTACTAGATTGACTAACTTTAATTAATAAATGTCTATTAAAGAGTAGTCAACTCTAGGAACAATTTTCAGGGTCTGAAGACTAGTGTCTAGTTGCTTATATCTCATAATTTTGACAACATAAAATACAAGGAAGTTTGTGCTTTTGTGTTTTTGTTGTTGTGGTTTTGTTTTTGGTTGATATTTTTACCACAAGTAGCTGGGAGACATGAGGTCTCCAACACAAGTAGTTAGGAGACTTGAGGTCTCAAATCTAGTGTAAGCATAGAGCTCAAGCGCATGGACTTCCAAAACACAAGTCACAACTTAGGTGGAAGAAGCTAGAGAGAACTAGATGCTCATAGCCTAAAGCATGACTAAAGTTACTATCATTAATAGACCACTTAGTAATTAAGGTCAGCAAATAAGTTGCTTAGTTTAGCCTAAGGTCCTGATACCAACTAAAAGCCAACTAATAGACTAAAATTGAGGAGAAGAAATGAGGTACTAGAAGTTTGAAAATTTTGTAGCATCTAAATTGGCAATGTAACAACATCACAATGTAATGCATTCCTAGAAACTGAGATGACCATATGTAGACATGTAAACGTGGAAAGTGGAGATAATCGAAAGTAGTACACCTGGTAATAGAGAGATCTCCATTTTCACTATTGTCAAAAGCCATCTCCATGTATCCACAAGCTGCACAAAAGTCACACCAAACGTTCCATCTCACAGAGGCGCATCAATGGCAAAAGGAAAATACTTTTCTAATCACTAGAATCAAAAGAGAAACACACCTAGCACACTAATCCTACCTACACACTCTGACAATGAAATTCAAGGTAAGAGGGTTTTGTAGAGATTGGTTGGTAACCCTAAGGCTAAACCACGATCCTTGTCATCAAGAGAAACAAAATGATCCTCGGTGAATGATCCTCGGTGAGACCATGCGTCTCATCTGTCCAATCATCAGGAAGATCCTCATCGGTTTCCACACATAACACTAAGGAACACACAATGCGTGCATACTTATCTGGTTCACTAGGGAAAACTTGGTCAACTAGGAAAGGGCCTCATCAGAGTAGGGATCACTTGTAAACCAAGAGATGGATCAGCTACTCTAACTCCTCAACATTTCTCTCACGAGCGAGTGTTTCAACCAAATCCCATTTAGTGGAGAACATAGGATAGCACATGTATTACACGTTCCAAATGGGAAGAGAACAGATCTCACCGGGTTCTAGTTGTGAAAATAGTGTCTCTCTGGTGGGTAAACCATACGTGCAATCCAAAGTAGAACGGGTTTTAGCAGCATAGGTTTTTTGTTTCAATACGTAGGATGTAAGCCATGAGTTTTTGGGCCAATGATTTGGAATAGTATTGTGCACTCTTGTTTTGCTAGTCGCTCTTGCTCTTTTACTTCTTTTTGTCTTTTGTTTTATTTTAAATTAAGTGTGTTAGTTACTAAAAATCTATATATATACAACCCCTCAAATCATATAGATCAAAGATGAGGGAAGGAAGATTCAGAGGGTAAGAATCCAAAATACTGACGCAAGTGAGGACTCCCTCCTTCCTCGAGTAGATCATGTTCTCTAAAAATGTGTTGTCACCCTTTGAGATCAATTGTTCCAAATGGTGATAGGAGGTGACTTAGGCCAATAAGTTTTTGCTACCCCAAGTGTCGCATCAAAGCTCTCCCATGAACACGCATGAAGGGTCTCAATAGGTGGTGATTCTATAGGTGTAGGCATGGTGTTTTCTATGTTCTCCTTTTGATTTACAATGGTTTGGGGAGGATGTGTGGAAGTTTCTTCAGAGAGGTAGGAATTAGATGAAGAACTAAAAGCTTCCTGGGACTCTCCCTTTCCTGAGCTAGATGAAATAAATTGAAATTGTTTTGGTTTCCAAACTAGCTCTGCAGCAAGGGGAGGGTATTCTGGAATCTTCCCTTTCCCACGACTTGCAACCAAGATTGGAGTTGCTGAATTGAATTTTTGTAGTGTGGAGGGTGAGATAGAGGAAGATACCTGATGTTTATGAACCCAAATTTGATCATTTCCGACATAGCACCCTTGGGCTTCTAATAGGTATTTAGGGATCCATGATTTGGTCTTGACTTTATTAGGGTGTGTTGTTGGTTTCCTACGAGAACATTTCCTTGAAATGGTTGGAAGAGTTGAAGAAGTTGAATCTAAGGACTTTGGGACCCATTGATATTTACTCTTAGGCAATGTAGGTTGAGTCCTTGCGGTATTACTGCTTGCTGCAGCTAGAGGAGTTGAAACATTGGGTTCATGGGTAGCCAACAAGGATGACTTAACCACTTTGGTTTGTGAATTATGGCTCTCTTGCAATGTCACTGGAGTTCACAACGTCGGTGACTTTTCTTGAATGGTAGGAATAAGACCTGGTGGTCGTGTTGTGACACTTACATTTCCCCAATCAATAGTGCATTGAGTTTCCATCATCCATGTGTTTTGAAGATTTACGTTACCCGCCATAGTTCTCGCAGGCATGACTAAAAAGCTTTGAACTATGCTCCCATTGTTATAGACAACAGGAGTCTGAAGGACTCCAAAAACAGTGGTTTTCTTTTTATTAATGCCCTTGACTTGCATGGTACTCTAGGATAGGAGTGTTTTCCATAATTGACACCAAACTCCATAGGATAACAGATTGTGTCTAGATCCCGTGTTGCTCGTGCCGCTATTGCTTTAGACCAGTCACAACTCCCCCTTGTATTACATCTTTTTCCAGGAAGTGAAATCTTCAACATGTAGGTCCACAGTTGGGAGAAGGAAGATGGACACACGTGAAGCAAGTAGGTGTCACAAATCCCGCATTTAAAGATCCAATATATGCTGCAAAAATCTTCAAAGTCCACTGCATGGACCCATAGTGGATGACCCGGCTAAAGATGGATCTACAGTTCTGGACATTGCTCATCGCGGAATTATTTATCCACTTGCCATGGTTTGTCACGTGGAGCGTCCAATGCTCATTTCACGTTTTTGGAATAGCGTTCATATAGATCAGTGGATAAAAGAGTGCAATGAAGATGGCAGCCAAACGGCCATTCTGGATTATGTAACCATTAAAGGAACAATATAGTTATTTCAAAGTAACATTTTGCAAACAATTAATTCTCTTCTTCAAACCTTGAAATATCTTCATGCGCATGAGTACCTCCACAATGACTTGCACTCCCGCAACATGATGCTCCATTTTGGGCAGAAGGGCATAATCTATGCAAGCATTGTGGATTGGGGGTCATGCACAAAGACCAAAACAACGGCCCACTTTCCTCCTATTTCAGACACAGTCAATATGGTCCCTTACCAGCGTATTTCAATTTCTTCTTTTCATTACATAGCCCATACCTAAGAACTTTGTCACCAACCTTGATATCCTTATCTTTTAAATGGCGGTCAAACCATTTTTTCCTTCTACCTTTCTCCACCAGGGCATCATAGACATCCAATTGCCTTTCTTCTGCTAACCTATCAAGGATGTATAGACGCTCAACTAATGGATTACCATACCAACTTCTTGATTAGCTACACGAAGACTACGAATGACAAACTCCCATGGCATCACTGCTTCTTGGCCATATACCATCTTAAATGGTGTAGAATTAATGGCCACTTTGTATGTGGTACAATAAGCCCATAAAGCTGATGTAAGCTTTAAGTTCCAATCACTGCAATGAGCCTCAACTGTCTTGGTCAAAATTGAGATGAGAGTTTTGTGGTACTATCAGCTTGACCATTGGCTTGTGGATAATAAGGTGTAGAATTATGGTGGGATATCATGAAGCTTGTGGTGAGTTCTTTGATCACTTCATTTATGAAATGTGTTCCATTGTCGCTCACAAGTTCAAAGGGGCATCCAAAACGTGTGATAATGTTCTCAAAGAGGAACTTAGTTGTTGATTTTGCATCAGCCTTTCGTGTTGCTTTGGCTTCAGCCCATTTTGTCACATAATTGATAGCCATAATGATATATCGTGATTGAGTGTTACGCGCAACCGGACTAATCGGACCTTCAAAGTCTAAGCCCCACTTTTCAAATGGTTGGGTCACCTTGATGGGATATAGAGGCATCTTATCCTTCCTTTGTGGATTCTTGAAGTGTCGGAATTCATCACATCCCTTTGCAAAAAGTGACGCATCTTTAAACAGGGTGGGCCACCAATAGCCTAATTGTAAT
The DNA here is from genome assembly GCF_014529385.1 of Adiantum capillus-veneris. Lineage (NCBI taxonomy): Eukaryota > Viridiplantae > Streptophyta > Polypodiopsida > Polypodiales > Pteridaceae > Adiantum > Adiantum capillus-veneris. The sequence continues at coordinate 1,283,394 of NC_140959.1, forward strand.
ATCTCCGTTGATAGTGGTGTAGTTAATCTTGGCATCGTTCAAGTGGCGACTGGAAAATATAATGGGGTAGTCTAGGTTATGTTCACAAGGTTGAGGTAGTACACACCCAAAAGCAAAGTTTGAGGCATCTATATGCACATGGAAGATCACATCCCAGTTTGGCATTTGTAGGATTGGAGCACTTTCTAGAGCCTTCTTTAATATTTCATAAGCTTGGTAATAACCAACATGGCCCATGAATCTCTGAACTCCCTTACAGTTGGTAGGTGGGGGCAATTCTAAAATGACCCTGATTTTGCTATCATCTATGGAAATCTCATTTTTGGACACTATATGCCCTAAGATAATTCCATGTTTAGCCCAAAACTGGCATTTGAAAGGCTTCAATGAGATGCGATACAACCTGCATTTTTTAAACACCTTTCATAGACAAGCCAAATGCTTATCCCAAGGAGAATAAATACACAAGTCATCTTGGAAAGCCTCACAAAAATACCTTAAATACTCATTGAAGGCAGTGTTTATCAATCGTTGGAATGTAGCAGGGGCATTGGTTAAGCCAAAGCCCATAACACAAAATGCAAACACTCCAAACTCTGTTATGAAAGCCGTTTTAGCCTAGTCTCCTAACACAACTATGATTTGATTGTAGCCGGAGTATCCATCTACAAAGCTATAAGCCTCCTTGCCTGCGACCCTTTCAAGAACATGTTCCAAAAATGGCAAGGGGTAATGGTCTCTTCTAGTGGCTACATTAACCTTTTTGAGGTCAACGCACACTCTAAGTTTTCCATCCTTTTTTGGCACAATGACTATTAGAGAAACCCATTCTGAGTGCTCAATATGATATATGATCCACATTCTATAATCTTTTCAAGTTCCTCTTGAACAATCTTGGCATACTTAGGACTCATTCAATAAGGACATTGTTGGACTGGCATTTCTAATGATTGGAATTGTGTGTAGTACCACCGCAGGTGGAACACCTTTCATATCATGATAAGTCCAAGAAAATATATTCCTAAATTCTTTAAGAAGCATTTTAAGTGCCTCTTCTTCAGTCGGGGTGAGGTCTTGATCAATAAAGACATGTTTAGATTCCTCACCAGGTTCTGCTAATTTGATCTCCTTAACTACCGATGGCCATCATAGACACTGCTACTCCCATTGGTAGGCTTTCGTTGGCATTTGTGTATGCGACTTTACGCTCCCTCGTGGTGTAGGATCTGAAATTCTTACCATTTTCAAATGGAGATGAGGAGTATGAAGCCATTCCAAGAAGTCACTTTTCCAAGAATCATTGGGCAAGAGCTACGACAGAGACAATGGTCAAGGTGGGTGATCTTGAAGAGCCATTTGTTGCCTTAATTGACCATGGCTCAGAAATAAACATAATGTCAAAGAGCTTATTCAACAAGTGCAAATTACCAATGGACACAGATCAAGGATGGATGGTTAAGGTAGCAAATAATTCATCAGGTGAGTTACATGCACCTTTCCTAGTGTGAAAGTGACTATTGGAGATGTAAAGGAAGAGCAGCATTTCTTTGTACAGGACACATCTTCTTATGATCTCATCCTTGGACAACCCTACATTGTAGGGGTTAGAATGGAAACAAAGGTAATGGATGATGGTTTTGCTTATGCTAAGATAAGAAGTAAAGATGGAAAATGTCATGTTCAATTTCTCACTGTCTATGTGAATCATGAAAGAAATTCTGACAGTCTTCGAGAGCGCCCATTGACCAGATTGAGTAAAGAGTTTTATGATCATCGAGAGAGAATGATTTTTGGCCAGGGACCATTGTAGAGCAGGATTACAATGGTACAAAAACGGAAAGGTTCTCACATAAGGAGGTTTTCTGTACAGGTTTTGCAGGTCTAATAGAATATGGATATGTCTCTTTTCTAAAATGTGAGAACTTGAGTCGAGGTTCCCGCAAACATGTACATAGTCTACATAAGGAGTGGAAAGAACATGGTCTGCTAGGAAACAATGAAAACATAACAGGTGTGTTTGAGGAGTTTTCTTTTGTGGACACATTACAAGATCTGCAAACTATAGTAGATTATCCTTCGCATGACCAAAATGAGATAGTGAAAGTGTACTCACTTGAAATGTACAATGTGGTTGAGGCATTTCAAAAAGTAACAAGAGGATAGAAAGCAAAAACATGAAGTAAAGGTAGACACCAAGTACAAGACTGTGGCAAAGAAGGTAAAACCAGTGGCACTTCCTTTGCCAAAGGACTGCAAGGAAAAGCTAGAACATGCTTCTTTGCAACCTAGTCTCAGAGATCCAAAAGGGATTGGACACAGGTTTACAAAGGAGTCTCTAAAACAATTGAAGATTAGGAATGAGGACTCCTTAACACAGGTTGAAAGGGAATGTTTTGAAGTGATGCTCTCTAAACATGGAAAGGCATTTGCATTTGAGCCACATGAGATAGGATGTGTAGATCCTACCATTGTTTCTCCTATGTTGATCTTTACTATCCCTCATGTACCTTGGAACTTACGGCCAATACCAGTTCCAAAGGCTCACTTACCAAAGTTAATTGAGCTGCTAAATGAGAAGATCAAGATGGGTATTTTGGAGCCTTCATGTGATCCATACTCAAACAGGTGGTTCACAATACCAAAGAAGAATGGAACTTTGCACTTCATCCAAGATATACAGCCGGTCAACAAAGACACAATCAGGAATATGGGTACATGGCCAATTGTGGATGAGTTTGCAGAAGCATTTGTAGGAAGGGCAATATATTCTATGGGAGATTTGTACTCAGGGTATGATCAATTCCAACTAGCAATAGAAAGCACGGATCTGACTACCATGAGGACACCTTTGGGTTTGGTGAGGATGTGTACCTTACCACAAGGAGCAACCAATTCGGTTGCACATATGATGAATGGTATGAATAAGGTCTTACGTAACTTTATTCCCCAAGTAACTATGCCCTTTCTTGATGATGTTCCTATCAAAGGATGTGAAGAAAGTAATAAAGATGAAGCTTTGGATTCTAAGGGGTGCCGCAAATTTGTGGCACAAGACATAGATAATTGTGACAAGATCCTATCCACACTGGAAGAGGTGAACATTACCCTCTCAGGAGAAAAGTCTGTGTTTCGAGTGAAGGAGGTGTTGATTGTTGGGCACATGTGTGGCCCCAATGGGAGACGATCTTGTCAAGCAAAAATTGATGCAATTCAAAAGATGAAGGAGGTATGCATATCTGTGAGTGAAGTTCGTAGATTTCTTGGTGCATGTGTGTTTTATGTTATATGGATTCCGCATTATGCACATGTAGCAGATACTTTGTATTAGTTGTTGAGGAAAAACCAAAAGTTTCATTGGGGAGACGCACAAGCAAGGGCTATAAGAAAGCTAAAGGATTTGCTACAACAAGCACCGACTTTAAGAAAGGTAAACTATGAATGTGGAAAGCCAGTATAATGACAGTGGATACGAGTCCGACAGGAATTGGATGCGCAGTAGGGCAGGATGACAAAGAGGGACATAGGTATGTGGTAAGGTTTGGAGCCAAGGTTCTAAGTACTCGACAAAGGAACTACCCACAGGTAAAACGGGAGTTGTGGGGCATGGTTACAGCACTAAAGTGTGAAAATCGGAGTACTTGATTGGAGCATATGTGGTTGTGGAAACAGATTGTCTGCCACTCTTTAGAATGATTACAAGCTGCTCAACACCATACATTGCCATGCTAAGATGGATTGCCTACATTAAGTCCTTGAATCCTGAGTTCAAGCATATTGCAAGAAAAAACAATCCAGTAGCGGATATGCTGTCAAGGGCAAGGTATGAGGATGACCAAGACATGGTAGATGATAGTGAAGATGTAGGCACAAGGTTCTACTCCATTAATCATGTTGAGCATAATGATGTTGGCACACCTAGTGCACTTGAGTTATTTTTAGAAGATGGGTATGAAGGAGATTGGTTGCTTATTGGTCTATATTTGAGTACTTTAACAAAACAGGGTGATTGGTCTGAGCATGAGTTTAAGAGGATACACAAAAAAGCATATGGGTACTTTCTGCAGGATGGTTACTTATGGAAACATCCAAAACAGAAGGGTGCTATACCACAAAGGGTAGTATGTAACAAATAGAGTCAAGTAAAGCTCATGCAGGAGTTTCATGAGAACCTATGGGCTGGACACCGGTGGTGTGTGGGCAATCTTTTCAAAGCTAAATGAAACGTATTGGTGGAAAGGTATGTACAAGGATGTATCCCACTTTGTGGAATCATGTGCAACATGTCAAATGTATTCAAATATGTGACATCGTGATGGGTTACATCCTACTTATCCACTAGCCATGCATTACAAATGGGTTGTGGATCTATTCACCATGCCTTTAGGACTCTGGCAGATGAGGTACTTGGTTCTTGCAAGAAGACTTGACTAATCAGGTTGAAGGGCGAGCTTTAAGAACAAAGACTACAGAGGCAGTATGTAAATTTCTCCTTGAGGATGTAATCTGCCGCTATGTTTGTGTGGGAAAGATAACTGCAGACACAGGAGAGCTGGATGCTGAGGAAGCAAGGGAGTTCTTTTCCAGGTTAGGAATCAAGCTTTCCCTTACCACTGCTTACAATCCGGAAGGCAACGGGAAAAATGGAAGAGGGCATCCTCCAATCATCAAAGCCTTGGCTAAAGCTTGTGAAGGAAGAATTAGTGAGTGGCCAAAACTATTGCCATATGCTCTATGGGCTGATCACACGACACACAGCTCAGTAACTGGCTACATGCCTGCAGAATTTATGTATGGTCAAAATCTTGTATTGCCCATTGAAGAGACCATTCCCACATGGAATGTGCTACCTTGGCAAGATGGGATTCGCAGAGAAGAGCTCCTTGCCTTGCGTATACGACAGCTAGAAAGAAGGCCTGAAGACATTGAGGTTGCAAAAGAAAGATTGAACAATGCCAGGTTGACAAGCAAGTACTACTTTGATAGACGACACAGGCTAAGAAGGAAGGAAATTAAGCAAGGATATTGGGTTTTAGTGTATGAGAGTAGTCTTGATAACCAGCATACTGCCATGCGAAAGGTTTCAAAAAGATGGTTTGCACCATATATAGTCAAGTATGTACATGACAATGCCACTTACACCCTGGTTGAATTGGATGGAACAGAGATAAAGATACCCATTGCAGGAAAGAGAATCAGGGTATTCAAAAGAAGAGAGGATAGTCATCCGAATGATCAAGTAAGCAAGAATGAAGGTTTGGAATCACCTAGTGAAGTTGAAGAAGAAGAAACTCCAAGAGAGTCGAACTTGCAAACATTGGTTGTGGCACATACCGGAGGATGTGCAGGTTTAGAGGGCGTGGATGTCGTGCGGTGGCACGTGCATAATGGGAACGGAAGCTAAGCCCTACAATATTATGGATTCTATGTGTATACCTTAAGTGTGCATAAATATATGGATTTTCTATTTAGCATGCAAAAAAGCTAGTCAAATTCTGATGTGTCACTCTTGTTGGGAATGGGCTTCGTCCTATAATCCCGGGCTTCTTTGTGAACCTCTTCTTGGATCCATGATGAAATGAGCCTATAAAACATAGCTCCTATCTACTAGGCATCCTAGGTGGCATATGACATGTGTAGCATGGTCAAAAGTGGCCTTAGTCATAGAATACCCCATGAGGTGTCATTCTACACATAGTAGGTGCACTTTGGAGTAAATATGGACCTAGAAAAATTCCTTAGAAAAATGGTTACGAGTTTGTTTGATGTCATCCATGATGTATGTCAAGATCTCTCTCAATTTTTTATAAAGATACTCTTGGAGGCTTATGGCGGCAAGGAGAAGATATTTGGAGAAAAATCTAGAAGAACCTCTAGATAATTCTTGAAGAGAAAGATCTAGAAACTTTGAAGATAGTTTCAAGATATTTTTGGAAAGGGAGACACTTGTCACACAAATCCCTTGGAATTTCTAAGAAAATATCTTCTTCAAGAGGCAACCTCACCTATAAATAGAGCCTCTTGCTCCTCACTTGGGCATCAAGCAACCCATCAAGCAATCAAGCGCTCAAGCAATCCCCATAATCAAGCCACTCTATCAAGCCATCATCCAACCTCCTAACCATCTCCTTGAGTGAAATTTTCTCTAAATTTCAGCCCAACACATCTTGAGCTTGCTACTTCACACCTCAAGCCTTCTATCTCCTCACTTGTAATACTCATACACTCTATGTAACCTTATGTCATCAATAAAGACGCATTGTTGGTGGCTTGCAAACGGTGTTGGGGACTACTACGGATCATTTACTTCATCAAGCTGGCTAAAATACCACAAAGTCTTGAGGTGTGCTTCACTTCTTTGGCTTGAGCTTGTGTGGGTCTTTGTATGTTGGTTGTCTCTCTTGTCTCTTTCCTCCATTGTTTGACTGTTTTCTGAGCTTTCTTAGATGAATACCCCAATGGTGTAACTTTTCAACCCTTTCACTTTGTGCAACATATTAGAATTAATGTTTGTATTAGTCATAAAATCCACTTCCAAGAGAGAATTGTGTTACTCTTTGGACAGGAAAGACTGCAAGAAATTCTTCTTTCTCCATGTCCTCTTATCTTGCCACTACTAGACTACTCTAATTCTTTCGATGTGCACATATTTATTCTCCTCTAGGGGTTGAGTCTTGATTTCTTAATATTACTATGAACCAAGAAGACTTGTACACATAGCTCACTCCTATCCCTAGGCAAGATATCTACATCTTTGTAAGCACTAAGTTACAGTTTCAAAGAACCATTCGCACTCTATTTGGAGCACAATGACTTGCTGTTATAAATGCATCAGTGAACCCTTTCATCTTACCTTTGATTAGATACGATCAAAGCCTTGATGTTTTCATCTTTGTTTTGTTTTGAGGGTTTCATGTGTGCGTATGTGTGTGTCTGCGTGTAAGATTCCAATGGCTACACACAATGTATTTGGTACAAACACTAAGCTTGCTTAAGTGAAAAGCTTCACAGTCTCCCCACAAACCCTCACAGCTAGAGGCCCGGCGCCTTCCTGGAAAGACCGCCAACTCTTTGACAACGCACGCCATACACACTCACAAAAGGTTAAAAAACAAAGGAATCAACATCGACGCCCAAACAAGAAGGACATCGAAGTCACGTAATGGAAACCTAAAATCAAGGACTGACATTGAAGGCATGCCTTGGCCGGCCCCAAAATTGGCAAACGTGCTACACCAACGCACCAGCAAGGCTCTCCATTCATCGGCATCTTGTCCATGAGGCATCTCCGCAGTAACATCCATAGGTTATTATCATTTTCCAGTTTGAAGCCAAAATCTTTGTATAAAAAAACCATTGTAAATTGCCACCTTTCTCTAGGTGATGGTCACAAAGGCCCACCTAGGAGATATCATTTTTAAAATTCTCCTGAGACATTTTTAAAATTCTCTCGATAGGAAGCCTTGTCCACACCCTGACTCTAAGGTTTGCCACACATACACGAGCGTGGAATCTCCGTGCTTATGAAATCACCTCTAGAGAACACACTATTAGGCTCACTATCTCTTTATCACCAAGGTTGCCATCTTGCCAAAGATAAGGTTTCTGTAAATATTTCATTGAATCAATTTTCCCTCACACCCCAAGGGGTTTTCATCACCCTGCGTCTCTCACTTTGTCCCTCTCTCTCTCTCTCTCTCTCTCTCTCTCTCTCTCTCTCTCTCTCTCTCTCTCTCTCTCTCTCTCTCTCTCTCTCTCTCTCTCTTGGTGTGGAGAGTTTGTGCTGTTTCAAATCACCGCCGTTTGCGTCCTAGCCGCTCAAAGCTAGGTGGTGCCCCCTGTTCATTTCACTGTGGCCAACTCAGGGTGCATTGGATCCTAGCATTTCAGGCCGTTGGGGTGTGTGTCGTTCTTTGCGCTCGTCTTTTGGTGCCCCCATTGAGGAGGCTTCTTGTCAGAAACCTCCAATTTACAATGTTGAAAACAACACACATCATCGACCATGGATGAATGGTTGCAAGAATTCTCCAATTGGAGAACGGAGGAGGAGGAGATTGAAGAAATACTGACTGCCATCATTGAAGTGCTACTCACAGGCTGTAACATTGTCAGTATCCAAGAGATAATCTCCCCATCTCATATTGCTCGTGCTAACTGCAACATAAGAGCAGCACGTGGGAAGGCTACGAAATGCCTTCACTATCATCAACCAAAGCATTCTATCAATGAGTGCCGATAGAGGAGTGGAATTGAGCTAATCTCTTCAGTTAGTTGATTCTAGTGCTATAATTTACAACTAATGGTAAGTCGTCAATTTAGTTAGAGAAGCTGGGATAGAAGGTGAAAACTGGACTGAAATAGCTAACTGAACTGAAATAGTATACTGGAATGAGAAATAGACTGGATGACTGGAAAAGTGTTTACAGTTTCAGATTGAGACTCATAGTTCATGAATAATTAGTACAAGGTATAACAGACTGAAGCTCAATTGACTATAGTAGTTATGATTACAAAGTGGAGTTAAAGGCAAAGAGATGCTCGTGCTAACCGCAACATAAGAGCATCAGGTGGGAAGGCTACAAAAAGCCATCACTATCATCAACCAAAGCATTCTATCAATGAGTGTTGATTGAGGAGTGGAATTGAGTTGATCTCTTCAGATAGCTGATTCTAGTGCTAGAATTTACAATTAATGGTAATTCGTCAGTTTAGTTAGAGAAACTGGGATAGAAGGTGAAAACTGGACTGAAATAGTTAACTGAACTAAAATAGTATATTGGAATGAGAAATAGACTGGAGTACTGAAAAAATGTTTACAGTTTCAGATTCAGACGCATAGTTCATGAATAATCACTACAAGGTATAACAGACTGAAGCTCAATAGACTATAGTAGTTATGATTATAAAGTGGAGCTACAGACGAAGAGATGCTTGTGCTAACCGCAACATAAGAGCATAAGGTGGGAAGGAGGATACGGAATGCCATCACTATCATCAACCAAAGAATTCTATCAATGAGTGCCGATAGAGGAGTGGAATTGAGCTGATCTCGTCAGATAGCTGATTCTAGTGTTAGAATCAGCTATCTGACGAGGAGTGGAATTGAGCTGATCTCGTCAGATAGCTGATTCTAGTGTTAGAATTTACACTAATGGTAAGCCGTCATTTTACCTAGAGAAACTGGGATAGAAGGTGAAAACTGGACTGGGTTAACTGAACTAAATTGGTTTACTGGAATGAGAAATAGATTGGATGACTGGAAAAGTGTTTACAGTTTTAGATTTAGACTCATAGTTCATGAATAATCACTACAAGGTATAACAGACTGAAGCTCAATTGACTATAGTAGTTATGATTACAAAGTGGAGCTACAGGCTAAGAGATTGTAGCTTAAGAACTGCTTAGGAAGCTAAACCAATAGAACTAACAAGTAAGAAGTCAAAAGACAAGCAGCCTGATTATAATATAATGGGTCCTATCTATAGCTTCCAGGAGTTACTGTAGTTATCATTGCTATGTGACCAATCCATTGTATCGCTTCTAGGAGATAGTTTCCGCCTGCTGGAGCCGTCTTCGCCTTCTATATCCTTCCCTTCTTTCTTGAATTTTGGTATAACTCCAAAATTCTTATAAAAATCCACCGCTTGATTGTGAAATGGTGTTGAGGAATCCGTCCGAGTTTCTGGTTGAGTGCCAAACCCTAAACCCGAAACCCATTTGTCGATTTGGTGAGATGGCCGATGTTCCTCATGATAGTACCACTCTGAAGCTACTAGCTCTACTGGTATTGCTAGCTTTATTCCATATTTCATGCTTGTTGAGTGCTTGACACTCTTATAATTGTAATTTCAAGGGTGTCTAGCCAAAGAAATTCCAATGCCTCAATGGGAAAATCCACTGTCTGATTCTGAGATGGAACTACCCAGTATCCGTCGACTAAACCCGCTTCCTTGTCCCCTTCTTCTCTGTTGGTGCTTCAGAAGTTTTAATGCCAGCATTATCCTTCTGGATAAGTTGATAAATGGCCTCTTGCTCAAGCTGATCCCACCTTGTTGTGGACATTTCCAATTCGTAAGGTGTGAGAGGATTATATTTCTTGGTGTTGGGATCATACAGTGTATGTCTACCCTTTATCAGACGGCATCAAGCAATTTATGACCATGCAAAGCTATGTGGATCCATCCTTTTGGGAGAGGCTGATTTGTTTGAATCCTAGTTTCAAAGAGTATCTCATCCATTTCTTTGTACTGTGGCCCCAAACCTGGTTTAGTCGGTATATCCTTTTCAAGAATTTTGGAGGACTCCACAGTGAGCTGAAGCAGCTGATTTGTGATCTTGGTAAGACCTCTGAACTGGATTTTCCCGTCTCATACAGAGCTCGATCCTTTGCATTTCTTCTTAATCAGTGTTTGCCAAGTTTTCCATTCTACAGTGGCCCGCTCATACCAATCTTGAAGATCACCAATGATGTTATAGTATGTGAGCCAGTCCACTCGTTCTAGATGTTGAGGATACAAGGCTGGGAAAAACCTAGGCAGCTCAGTTTCCCTAGCAGGCAAGGCAGACAAGAGAACTGGGAAATCAAGTACAAATTCTAAAAAAATTAGAACAGGGTGGTTCTCCTGCTGCATCATCTTCCTAGTAGCTCTAACCAGCTGGAACAATCTTCAAAGAGTAGTTGCCTATGCCCCTACTGTCATTTGAGTTTGTGGTCCCTTACTGCTGGAAGCTTGATCTTCAATCATAGCTTGTACCCTCTGGTCCAGAGCTCCTGTAGCAATTTGCATGAAGTAGGACTTCTTTCAGTTGATTTTTGACCTCTTTCATACACTTGTATGTGGGCTTATTCCCAAGCAGAAGCTCTAATTCAATGGCTAAGGATGCCAGTAGACTGCCCCTGCTAGTGTGCATTGACCAGCTTATCATCAAAGGTTAGTGCCCATTTAGGTACTCTCTCTAGCAACTAAATTTTTGCTAGGATACTCAGGTAGTCGGCACACCTCCTGATCATGGAAAGCGATTGATTTCCAATGCTGGACAATTTCTCTGGCACCGACATATAACCTCTGAAAACATTCCAAATCAGAAAGAAGAACATCATCCTCCGAATACATCTTGGTTATTGGAGCTTGCTGATGTCTTAGCCATTTTTTAGTGTGATGAGTTGTAATGAATGTTGCTCATCACCTTCCAGAGTTTCAATCACAAATTTATCTTTCCATTTCTCATCTGCATAGTGTTTTGATTGGTGTGCCGGGGAGTCTCCAGTGTTGCCTATTTGTTAATCTTCAGCCCCTTGATCTCTCGACTGCTGATTTTTATATTGGTCTGGTTGGTCCGTGTTGGGCTGACTGCCCCCTATGGCAGCTGATCCACCAGCACCAAATCTTGGAGGTGGAGATGGAGTAGAGTCATTATCATCATTGTGTATATCTGTTGGTTCATCCTCATCCTCTTCATTCTTCTCTTCTGCTTTCTCAGAATCCTCATCAAGGTCATTCTGCTTCTCTATATAGTCCATAATGTCTTGATTTGCTAAAGCATTACTATACTCAGAAAGTTTATCTTGCAATCACTTTGCATGGTTTCCATGAGCGCCCTCAGATTATCCATATTGAAGACGGCGTTGCCTTCTGCATTCAAATTATCAACCAGATTATTATAAATGTATTTTTCTATTAAAGAGCCTTTCAATGCAGTGTGTGTAAACGGCAAAGACAGTCTCAACAGGTGGAAACTGTCTCCTGGAAGCCGAACAGTGGATCAATCAGTAATTACCACGGCGGTTACCATAGTAACCTCAAGATGCTATAAATAGGACCCATTACATTGTAATTGAGCTGATTGTACTTTGGGCTGCTTGTATTTTTGACTTCTTACTCCTAGTCTCTTGGTTTTAGTCTCTGAAGCTGTTCTTGAGCTACAATCTCTTCACTTGTAATTCTACTCTGTAATCATTACTACAGTAGTCATTGGGCTTCAGTCTGTTATACCTTGTACTCGTTCTTCATAAACTCTGAATTTGAACCTAAAACACATTGAATCTGTTCCTAGTCCCAGTAGAGTATTTCCGTTTAGTTAACTATTCCAATTCAATTTCCATATTCCATTCCAATTTCACTGATTGAACTGACGACTTTCAGTAGCTGGAAATTCTAACACTCGAATCAGCTATCTAGAGAGATCAGCTCCAATTCCATTTTGGCGATCACGATGGCTAGAGTTGTTTTCTCATTGACCAGAACGCTTCTCCCAGTTTGAATTTTCAGCTAAAGATATGGCACCCAAAACCAGTCGTGGTCATAAACCATCCTACTGCGTTGACCCTATCCCTGAGGAGTTAGAAAGAGATTTTGATCCTACGACTGAACCGGGGACTGAGACTGAGGCTCCAGAGGAGCACAATCTGGCCGATGAGGCTAAGGACTCTCAGCACTCCAATCAATCCAGAAGAAGAAGGGCTGAGAGGGAAGAATGCAAGGCCAGGAGTTCTTGGACAACACATGGGGATGAAGGAGCCAAAGGCAGTAAAGGTAGTTGCCATAGTTCCAATAAAAAAGCCAAGGAGGAGACAAAAACTGAGACTGAAGAAGAAATTGATTGGGATGCAGACACAGATCATTACAAGAAATCTTCAAGAAGGAGTCAGGTTCCTAAGGTGAGAAGAGATAGAAATGATGCCGATCAACATGATTACACCTCCTTATTGAAAATTTATTTTCCAATGTTTAAAGGTGGGAAGAAAGATGACCCGGATGTTCATATCCAAGCCTTTGAACAATATGTTGAGTTGAAAAATATTGACGAAGATGACTGTGGGGAATACTCTCCTCAAACATTAAAGGAGGCAGCAAGGAGATGGTACTACCATTACCCAGCTTGCCAACTCAGATCATATAACAAACTACTCAAAGCTTTCCGACTTAAATATTGAGATAACAGAGGAGGTGAGGATATCCTCTATGAACTAGATAAGATAAAGTAAAAGAATATTGTGAGTCAAAATTTACGTTGAGAAAATCAAGGAAATCACTAAGCAGTTGCAAGGACCACCATCACAAAAACGGTTGCGAGCATGGTTTTTAAATGGTTTTTGCAGTAAGAAGCTTAGGGAAAAGGAGGCGCCTGCACCAACAAATAGATTTAATAATCTAGTGCAGCAAGCTCTGAAGCTGGAACAACAGGCTAAGAAGGAAGGAGTCATAAGAAGAGGAGGTCCACTGGTAGCAGTACTTCTACTGAGAATTATGATTCTAGTAAGACCTCTAGTAGTTCTGAAAGTATCTTGGATGAGAAGATCAAATACAAGGCTAAGAAGGGGTCTTGGCCTAGAAAGTTTGATGAGATGGCCCGGCAGATTGCTAGAATCAGCGAGACCAGACAACCAATAAGAAGAGTGGAAACATGGTGTACATCCAAAGAACATGTTTCCAATGAATGTCCATAGTGTACTTACTACTAAGCTTACGGCCATCTATGGAACAACTCTGGCATTCCCATTCATCATTTTAAGAAGGAGAAAGATATATCTGTGGTGGCACTTACTAATGTTGAACCAGTAAGAGTGGAGTACCAGTGTACCCCAAGAAGATAAATCAGGTATCAGTGGGGCTGGTACGGGGTGCGACAAATGCCAAGGGGGTACGTAATTTCTAGAGTCGAAGTCTGAATTATTAAACATGTGGTAAGTATGGGTATTTAGCGGCTCATTGTCCACAAACACCTGTCACTGTAGCTTCTGAGGAGAAGCCTGTAAGGTCTCTGACCCCGATCAAAAAGAGCACCCTTGTACCATGAAATGAATATAATGGAATAAGTTACTATTTGTAGCAGTTTTCCAGATTCTGTCAGTGCCATGATGTTTAGAATGTTATAAAGCTTAAAAATATGAATAAAAATAATTTTTATGAAAAAATTCCAAAAATAGTAGGTTTTTGGTCACCCGACCCGTCTAGTTTTGATCATCTCAAAAAACTGCACCCGTACCCCGAATTTGAAAAAAATGCAATTTCGGACCCCGAGGGCTGCTAAATACGGCAGGTACTTGGGCCAGTACACCTTAGTTAGAGCTTCATATGGCAATTTATGGCATCAAAATCCGATTCGTATGACCCGTTTTAGCCTAGAACCAAATTTCCTAAAAATTGTCCGGGGAGGTACCGGGGGCCCGGAACTGTGTGGGAACAGGTCCCATGCCACTCCAGATCAGCTTTAGCAGCTAGGGGGCGCCCTCTTGCTTTGTGGGAGTCTTGGGGAAGCTGCCAAGCCTGCAACTCAGTCTCAGAACCAGTTAACCAAGCCAACCTGCCACTTGGTGGGCAGAGAACTGGACTTACCATGCTTAACTGGAGAAGCTTCCAGATGCATTTAGCAACCCAGATCGATTTTCAGCCTGTAGGAGCCTATTTAAAGACCTGCGCGCACACGCGCACACACACACACACACACACACTTATGATCACACACACACCCACACACATTGGGAAGGTGCTGCCGGAACACACAACCTATTGAAGAAGAAGCAAGGAGGGAGGTGCTGCCGAAATTTCATCTCAAGAAGCTCGATTAGATCAGAAAATCGAGAAGATTACCAGCTCTTAATCATGGTAACGACAGTTTAATTAATGCCATCTGAAAATCCCTTTCTCTACCATCAAAATTTCTCGTACATTATGCCTATTCCTAGTCGAAAATCTCTATGACTACTCTCTAAATTCTCCTTATTCATACTCTATTATGTAATCATCATTCCATAGCTGAATTATCAGCCATTCTTCACTCTCGATTAATGATTAGAGCATAATTATCAGAATCTTCTCTCTCTAGGTAGAATAGTAATTAATCGGCAAGCTAGTATTTGTGCAGATTGAAGAGAATCACTATTGTAATCACTCATTAACATTGTAGATTAATTGAATTCATTTCTCTTATGCATTAAGACGTAATTAAGGTGAAATTAATCCGTCATTAAGTCTCTAAGAATTGGTTTTCCCTCACACATATGCATAGGGTAAATCTGCATCATCTAATTGCTAGGAAATAGTTTAATCATACTTATTCCAATTCTCTGGTAATTCCAATAGCGAAGTCCTAATTATTCTTAATCATGTAAGCCGAATAATTATGTTAGAGCCGGTTCCCATAGGATTATGTGCCATCCTTGATGATTGCTTTATGAAAGAAATCTAGACCTCTCATATAGGAGGGATTAATTGATGTCACTAATCTACCCATTGGACTGTTATGATGCTTGCAAACCTTAGCTCTTTCTCCAAGTTAATCATTTAAAGTAGTGAGAAATGGCCCCGGTTAAGAGGACGCGCTTCGGTGGTGCCCACGATCGCGAGGCAGGAACGAGCAATGTCAACGGGAAGGGAAAGGCTCCCATAGAGGAACAAATACCGGCCATCTCACGGGCCATCGATGAAGAAATGGAAGAGGTAGAACATATTTTTATTTCAAGTTGTTTAAATTAACATTGCATATGCTAGTTAGGAATGCTCATATCCCCAAACATGTTGGAGAAATCCAACGAAAACCTCGGCATTGAAGTCATTGTACATTAAGTTCTAAAGTGGGAAGGTAATGTTTGATGGGTATGCTGTTTACAATAGGAAAAAATGTCTGCTAGGGAAAATTTAGCTCGGCATGTTCATTTTACTTCCAATGTTGATTTAGTCCTGACCCCCCTCCTAATCACAAGGGGCAGAGTTGCTGGTTAAGGGCTCTTGAATCCACGTCTGCTGGTTAAGCGGTGGATACCCACGACTTGATTTCTATGCGGTGGGAACCCACGTCTTGCTTTCTATGCGGTGGGAGTGTCCATGACGTGCTTTCTATGTGGTGGACATACCTAGTTGTATGGGCAGCTAGGCGACAACGGGAGGAGTGAACTCTCGCTGGAGGGGGGATGTTGTACCTCAGAACATTGGAATTTTTATGAATAAGTTTGAGTAGAATTTTTACTAGAATTCTATCTTGGTGTTGTTTGCAATACTGGTTGAAGGGTTGTCTTAACGAACAATGTGATTCGGAATTAAACAAGGAATGTTTATGTTGAACAACCTTTGTGGTAGTAACTAGGTCACACAAGGAAGTGTGAGTGTGGGGGTGGAAAGTGGGGGCTTGGCTCGGGTTGCCAAAGCCTACGAGATGGGTGGTCCCGATTGGTCGGGAACTCTCTGTCCCCATAGTGCTTACTCAATATTAGTATTACTCATTGCCCCTAGAGCGGCGAATCCTTGAGAGTACGTGCCTCTGAAACATGGGGAAAAAAGCACTCGGGGTTTCTCTCCTCTTCGAAGGTGGGTCTTAGGATCGTTAGATAGTTCAAGAACGCTTCCCCTGCGAGGTGGAGCTAGATCTACCTACTAGTAGGCTCGAACTCGACTCACTTCATGATGAGAGATCGTCCTCTAGTCGAACCCTGAACCATTTTTTTTGCTTCCGCAATAGATCTAGTGGCCACTAGGTTCACCATCACATCCGCTGGATTGATACGGTGGGGTGGGGACCTCACAAAGGCCCCATAACTAGTTTTTGTATGAGCAGTTACATGCAGCAAAGGGGTAGTTATTGAGGAAATCCCACCTAACCCAGCGAAACCAGTCAATCCTGAAAGTAGCAAATAGACTCAGCAGAGAGAGGTGTGGAAAGCCAAGGGTAAAGAAAAGGTGATTGATGAATGGAAGGAGCAGAGAGAATTGGCGGCAAAAATCACAGAGGATTTAGCCAAGAAGCTCCAAGAGCAGCCCGAGAATTCTGATGCTTGGGTCATTCAAAAGATACCAACCAAGTCTTCTAAGGAAGCACAGCAAGATCAGCCAAGGTCTAGAACACCTGAGACCATGCTGGCTGCATTTCAAGGTCTGATGGAAGAGTCATGGACTCATAAGGGAGCTGAAAGCACTAGAACAAAGGAATGGTATTGTGCATATACTACGAATCCTTCAAGTTCTGATAACTATGATCATGAGAGGGAGGAAATTCATGTCAAAATTTGTGACAGAATTCAGAAACTCACGGTGGAGTTAGAGGACATTAGAAAAACTTTGCATGAAGCAGCGATTTTTATCAAACAGCAAAGGAAGGCTGAGGTGAAAGCTAGGGCGGTTGACTTGGCTGCTGTCAAAGATGATGATGTACCGGTGATCCAAGTAGATTATAAAGTTAGGAAATAGTGGGAGCCACTATCTAGTGTCATATTGGATGGAGGAGTAGGGGTAAGCATCCTAGGGGCATTACAAATCTAAAATGTGCACCTTTCAAAGTTTGAATGGCGGACCATCGAGGCAACGGGTATGATAGAGTATGAAGATAAGAGTGGGCAAGGAAAAGTTCAAAACCAGCTTCCTAGTATTAGATGTTCAAGGCCCATATGGGATGCTATTGGGGCACCCATAGCTGCAAACGGCACAGGCTGTTCACAATTATGCTAATCAGACTCTGACAATACAAGGTGAAGAAAATTGAGAGAATGCTGGCAGTAATGAATATTTTTCCATTAACGAGATAGATCTCAACGCAGTGTTACTAGACAAGATCAAGTTGAAAAGCAAAATAAGAAATTTCCAGACCAGTTCACTAAGCAGAACTTTGGAGAACGACCAGTTTAGCTAACGGGAAGGCCAGAAGAACCAGTTGATTCGAGTACACCAGGGGATTCTAAACAAATACACTTGGAAGAAGTTATTGAAAATCAACATGGCAGATTAGAGCTTAGGGGACTCTCCTTGGATTACGTTGACAGGTCAACCAAGAGAAAAGGCTGAGGGCCTAACTGGTTACTTCTAGATGACCAGGAAATAGAGGAATGGAATTTAGGTTCTGAGGAAAATCCTAGATTGATCAAAGTCAACAAACTTCTGAATCCTAAGATGAAAGAGAAGGCCCGACATATGTTCCAGTAGTACAAGGATGTGTTCGTATGGGAACATATTGTTCTTAAAGGAGTGGATCTAGAGGTATGTCAACATCAAATACCATTGCAACCAGATGCCAGATCGGTACAGCTACAACAATACCAAATGAATCCAAATTACGCTAAGAAGGTCAAGGCAGATATTGATAACCTTCTGAAGTCTAAGTTCATTACTAAAGTAGCTAGTAGTGACTGGTTGTTCCCTATTGTGGTGGTACCCAAAAAAAATGGAAAGCTTAGAGTGTGTGTGGATTATAGGAAGCTAAATTCTCAAACAATTAAGGATCCTTTTCCATTACCCTTCACGGATATGTTGCTTGATGAAATTGCAGGATATGAGATGTATAGCTTTGTGGATGGTTATAGTGGCTATAACCAATTACAGATTTATCCTGTAAATTGAGACGTCATTTTTCATGTACATGTAGATGCTTAAGGACTGGCGATGGGAGCAATAGTCGCTTATCTCGAAGGAAGAACTAATTATCTAGTGTACTTTGCCAGCCGTAGGTTCAGCCAGGTTGAACAAGGGTATACAACTACTGAAAGAGAAGCCTTAGGGATGGTTTTTAGTGCTACCAAATTCAGACATCATCTGCTGGGCAAGCTATTTCATTTTTACGTGGATAATCAAGCCTTATTATTTCTTATTAATAAAGTCATTATTCAAGGCAGACTGATACGTTGGATGATGTTCCCGATGGAATTTGAATTTTGTATTTTTCATAAGCCCGGAAAAAACCATTGTGGTGTTGATTTCCTCTCCAAGAGTACGGATGGCTACTCTGAGGTGTCTTTAAGAGACGAGCCAGTGGATGCAAAACTATTTCAATTAACAACGGTAGAATAAACTGGTCCATAATTGTACGAGGTATATCATTTTCTTTCTAAGGGAGAATTCCCAAATAGATAGACTCAGAATCAGAAGAAGGCTCTGATTATTAAGAGTCTGAAGTTCACCATCATTGGCGGATCACTTTACAGATTAGGAGTTGATGGGGTTCTTTGCAGATGTTTGCCTATGGAGGACCAATGCAAGTTATTTCAGAGGCACATAATGGGGATTATGGGGGACATTTTTCTACTGATATCACTTCCAAAAAGATTATGTAGGCTGGTTTGTGGTGGCAAACTTTAGAATCTAATGTCAGAAGCTTTTGTAAAACTTGTGATGTATGCCAAAGAATGGGCATACTTATGGCAGCAGATATGACTCCTCTCACATTGGCTCAGCCACTGGGTGTTTTTATGAAATGGGGTCTAGATTTTATGGTTCCCTTCAAGAAAATTACTCCAAGGAAGAATTGGTATATATTGATGTCCACTTGTTATGTGACCAAATGGGTAGAAGCTAAGGCTCTTCCCGACAACATGGCAAAATCCACTACTATGTTTCTATTTGAAAATATTGTTTGTCGATACGGATGTCCTGTGGATATTGTGTCAGACCAAGGTACGCATTTTATCAATGACACTTTGGACATTCTCATGGATATGATTTTAGTCAAGCGTTGGAAATCAACACCATATTATCCTTGATGCAATGGGCAAGCCAAAAGTAGTAACAAGATTGTCAAGACTATTCTTACTAAGATTGTGCAGAAAGAGCCACACGAGTGGGATTTGAAACTTCAAACTGCTCTCTGGGCATATTGGACAGATTATAAGGTCACCACGGGATTGAAACCATTTAGAATGGTGTATGGCAGTGAAGTTGTTGTGCCTATGGAATTTGTCATACCCAGTCTCAGGATGGTAGTCGAGTATGAGCTAGATTTTAATCACAATCTGAAACAGAGACAGGAGGAGTTAACATAGCTGGATGAGTTAAGGTAGAGGGCTATGTTGGAATAGGTAATTGTTCAGTAAAGAAGGAAACACTGGCATGACAGACGAATCAAAGTTAGGGAGTTTTAGAAAGGAGATTTGGTTATGTTCTATCAATCAAAACTAGGCCCTAAAAATCGAACTTGAAGATAGCTTGGGCAGGTGCATATGAAGTTGATTGGGTGTTCTCCAATGGCACAGTAAGATTGAAAGATTTATATGGATTACTGTTCCCAGGGGTATATAATGGGGCCAAAATCAAGCTCTACTATTCAGAAGACAGAGAGACTTTCAGGGATAAGGGTACTGGTAGTCTGGGAACTGAAGACTAGGAAATTCTAGAATTAGCTATTTTAATGTTTCTTCATGTATAGCCAGTTCCAGAGCCAGTCAAAAGGTCAAAAAAGTCTCAGTATGACAACACCATGGCAGTAGAAGAATCAGTAAAGTGTCAAAACCAATATCATTTTTTATGGAGAAAAGGGCCAGTTGGAGTATTAGTAGTAATCATTTTAGAGAAGATGGAGAGGACTAGCCAATGCATGTGTGCCATGTCATTTGTGGTGCACAGGACTGTAGGAATAGTAAGTAGTGGAGATTTTATGGCACGAACGCGTATAATAGTAAGGCGAGTAGGTATTTTTTCTTGTAAATCTTTTGCACAGCATCTGCCTACTGTTATCCATTCACCATCGCCAAGCTCTGAAGTTTTTCCACTACAATTACAAACTTCCTTGCCTAAGGAACCTGCTCATTGCTGTCTATCTTTACCACCACACCAGGATACGGATTTGAAGCTTCAAGTAAGTCCTCTTCTTCTTCTTCTACTGATTCATCGTCTTCACGGTGTATGGGTAGGAAGAAAATGTTGAAAAGGATGCAGGAAACTATAGAGGAAACCCAAGCACTTATTGCTGTTGCAAAAGCTTCTCTTCCACTTATCCCTCACAATAAAATACAACGATATGTGTTTACTAAGCGAGCTGAGGCATTACTCTGACTATGGGATTTGCATGTGGTTGTGCAAGCCACAAAAATTGAGTTTGACACAGCTATCATTAGGCAGGTTCTTGATTCCTTCAATGTGGATGAAGGAAGTGCTATGGTCTATGGTAGAAAAGTGTCGATAACACCTGAAAAATATTGACTTTTCATTCAAGATGCCAAATGAGCCAAAGCCATCTATAGCAACAGCAGAATAGATTAGTGCATCTCTGAAAGCCAAGAAGAAACGCAAAGCTAGTGCGCAAGGGGTTCCAATAGCGGGTCTGGACATTCGCTGCTTACCGCTTTGTAGTTGAAGCTATGACTCTCAAAAACAACCCAACTTATGTGTCAAAAAAAGTGTTTGCTATGTTACTGGCAAAAAGATTGGATGCCACAGTTCTAATAAATCTATCTCAGATTATGTGACATAATGTGCTTCAGGAGGCTACTAAGTTGAAGTCCCAAAATGTTTTCAAAGCTTGGTATGTTTCGCAGTTCCTTTACTGGGCAACTTCTCTGGAAGCTCATGACAAGGTAAGGATGGCTTGGAGCCAGAAGCCCTTTTCGGTAACTAACAATGTAGATTTATCATCAGATGAAGAAGCCCCAGATAACCAGTAAGCTCTCACTGGACAAAAGAGGAAAGCCACGCAAGAGGAAGCTGGCAGTTCTAAAAGATCAAAAACTACATTGGCCAAAAGCAGTGCTTTCCTTAAGCAGCTGGAAAGTAGGTCAAAATAGTGTCTGTTGAAAAGAATCCAACAGAACAGACTTCAGAAGACTAGTCAGAACAGCCTCCCGTCCAGACCACTAGTAGAATCAACCAGCCAACAAGGCAAATTTTAGCGACCACCAATGCAGGAAAATACCAGTTAGATAGGAACAGTGCTCAGTAGCGACGAGTGGGTCAGACTGATAAGGAAAAAGGACTAGCACCTTCAAGTCCACTTGGTAAGGTTTCCATCCCTTATATTGAAGCGGCTTTGCATTTAACCATGAAGGACATGTTACAAGAGCTGCAGACTCATCCTCTCAAAGGAAGCCTACTCTTGCACAAATCTAATTATGCTACACTACCATATATGGCTCCTGTCACAATTTACGAGCCAGTTGCCTGTGACCCATGAAGCACACAAAGCACACTCGGTGGCCTCTACACCACGGTACTACTTGGATTCCTCACGATGAGGGGTGTTAAGGCGGTTACGCCGCTAGCGGAAGCTAAATAGCGAGAACTCAACCAACAACAGAATTTGTCACACGAGGACGGAGCTTGACCCGCAGGTGCATGGAAACAACTAGGTGGGTGTCAAATCACCTACTCGACCTTCTAATGACAATCACTACTAAGGAAATCAAATCTAAGTTCTAAAATACGCAAGTGACTGAAATCCGTACTACGAACGAATGCTATACGAAACAGGATCTAGAATCATTGAATCGATCTCAAACTCAAGGGGAAGTCTATACACTAGGTAAGAACAACGCCCTAAAGACTTGAACTGCAAAATCAACCTATAACCACTCCGTGCGGTAAACGCGTATGAAGACAAGCCGAAAAATACAAGTGACCGAAACTTGACCCCGATGGTACTAATGTGTATCTCTAATTGTAGGAACTTACCACACATAGAAGCCGATAGCGCGCACTCTTGGTATCTGTGCGTAGCTCTTGCCGTTGCTAACACAATGGCGGTGTCGCTTCTCCAATGGCGGCTCCGTAGCTCGCGTAGCAAGTAGATAAGACTCTCTCTCTCTCTCTCTCACTCTCTCTCAAACACAGTCACGGCGCTCAAAAACTCACTTTGATTAATAAACTGAAAAATCCTTTAGGTTACAAAAACTTTGGCTTATATACCTCAGCCTTGGAGGTGAGAACATCTCTAAC
The DNA here is from genome assembly GCF_014529385.1 of Adiantum capillus-veneris. Classification (NCBI taxonomy): domain Eukaryota; kingdom Viridiplantae; phylum Streptophyta; class Polypodiopsida; order Polypodiales; family Pteridaceae; genus Adiantum; species Adiantum capillus-veneris. The sequence continues at coordinate 1,306,013 of NC_140959.1, forward strand.
TAATTACACCAGCAAGTGAAATTACTTTGGGATTACAAGCTGGAAACTCAATTGAGTCCCGTTACTTAATGAATGGCTCAAATCAAAATTAATGTCAGAAAGACATTTATTACAATCAATGGTTACAAAATGATGAGTGTGAGCAAAAATGTGGGTGTGATCCTCTGCTGGCTCAACACTCCCCCCCTCCGCGTTCATGTCGTCCCTGACATGACTTTTATGCTTGGTCAATAAAGTCCTGTCGTCTTGAGCATCTGTAAATGTGATTCGTATCGTAGGTTGTCGATGGTCAAGGTTGGGCCGAATATTTTGCTTTCGTGGGTGAAAAAGCCGGTGTAGAAAGCTTCTTCGAATGTTTGCATGTGGAAGCTAGGCAAAAACATAATCATTTGGTATAGGAGGTGTAACACTTTTGGAGAAGGCTGCAATGAAAGATCGTATATCATATCAGTCACTGTGTCGGCCGTCGATAGTAGACTCGAGGTCGTGGCTTTATCTGGCGCGAACACTTCAATGCAAGCTAAGAGAGTCCTGCAGATTTTCTTGAGCATCTGACATGAAAGGTCAGGAGAGCCAGTAAAGAGCTTGATGGTGCCCGTTAGGGTTTTCACCATGTAGGCTTTACCTATTCTCTCTCCTGCCTTTGGTCCTGGCATCCTAGGATAATTAAGCCAATTTGGCTTCTTTTTTGCAATCCTGCCATGCTCTTTCGAGTTTCTGACTCTTGGCACCGGGCAGAAGGTTGCATCCTCCCGAATCTCCTTTGGTGCCTCCACCAAGTAGATGAGGTAGGGTGGGTATTTTTTCAGCCAGCCTTTCCTCCATCTAGGTTGTGAATCTACTATCTTCTTTGATTGTTCCTCCTTTGTGATGTCACCTTCGTAAAGAGCGACATACTGCTCCTCCTCTATTCTCTTTTTCTTCTTTAGCACTTCAAATTTCATCAAAGGTAAAGGCAGGCTGGGTTGCATCCACTGTTCATGGAGCACTTTTGTGTCTAGTTCCTGAAGTCTAATGGAGATTAGGAGTCTCCTCTCCCATTCCATTTCCGCCTTGGCACTCTCCTCTGCTGACTTTTCTATTTGGTCATGGAGCCTTTGTTCTTCTTCTTCAGAGATTCTTGAAGTCGAGGCCACCTCTTGAGCTGGGGCTGGATCTTCAATTGTGGTTGCCTCTCCAATTTTTGGTAGCTCTATGGCTGCTCCACCTGATTCTTCTTGTGGTGTCTCTGTCTCTCTTCTTTGTTGCTCTTGTAGATCTTGGAGCTGTTTGCGGAGGGCCTCATTGTCCGTAGTGTTTGATTTTCTAATGTGAGCCTCTCCTCTGCGGCCAATGATCCCTCCGCAATGTGCAACCTTTGCACTTGCTCTAATCTTAGCTCTCTTTGTAAGCTTCGGACCTGGTCTTCCAAAGCTGGTATGATAGCTCCCTCTTGTTCGGTTCCTGCTCTGCTAGCTCTAGGGGTAGTCCTGAGTCTACTGATTATTCTTTCTTGGAGCTCGACTCTCTCCCTTAGCTCAATGAGCTCATCCTTGGCTGCCTCCAACTCATCCTCTATCCGCTCCCTTGCTTCCTGTGCACTTGTTACTTCTCTTGAAGCCTCGGATAGCTGGAGTATCAAGTCGTATCTCTCGTTTTCCGCGTCATAGAGTGGTGCTTTATGACTTTCAGATTCAGTCATAGCATTCTCTAATTTTCTCTGCAACTCCGCTTCCCTTTGTTTGGTTGTCTCAATCTCTACTTCCTTTGCCTTGGACCTTTCTTTTATCTTGCTGAGCAGTTCATGCACCATGTGCATGTCTTTTTCATCATCATCTGTCAACTCTAAAGCTCTTTCCGCCACCACCTCCACTGGCTTTGGCTCTTCTAGTACTTTCGGTTCGTCCAGTTTCTCTTCACTTTCTTTTTTACTCTTTGTTTTTTCCTCCATCCCTCTCTGTTCATCTTGTTTTTGTAGGGTGATCCCATAAACTGCCTCAAGGGACTATTCTTCGGTGTATCCTATCTCTACCAGATCCTCATAATCATTTCTCTTTTGCTGAACTGGATCTATCTTCTTTTCTTTGGTCTTGGCCTCTGGCTTTTCCAAATCATCTGTGTCCACCTCTACTGTGGTCTCCTCCACAATTTTTTCCGTCTTCTTCGGGCTTGGTACATCAGTCATAGAGGGATATCTGTCCTCAGCTTCCTTGGCTTTCCCTTTGTCGGCTTGCCCATCTTTCTCTTGAGGCTTAGTAGACTGATCTACTTTCCTTTTCCCCTTGTCGTCTTTTTTCAGCTCAGCTTTTAATTGTTGTACCTCCTCTTCAGTGTATGGCTCGACAGGTTGCTACTCCAGAATAGCCTCTGACTCCTCATAAGCTTTAATATATTGATCGTATTGATCAATATGTGGCCTGGTTGAGCTAGTTCCGACTTTAGTGGGGTCTGGCACCCACTTTTCTTCAAAGTCACCCTTTAGAGCTCTTTCCGCTCTAAACTGCTCCACTAGTCTTTCCATTCTTTCTGCTTTCTGACTTTTGGTTTGCTTTGGAGCAACCTTCTTCGTTACTTTCTTCTTAAGCGGCTCGTCCACATCCTCTTCAGGTTCTGAAACTACTTCTAGTTTCTGGCGTGCTCTTGTGGATGCCCTCTTGGATACTTCAGGCTGTTCTTCCTCCTTGTCGGCTTCTCTAAGCCACTCATTCTGGGAGGGAACCTTTGGCCACTGATCTCTAGCTCCAATAGCTTCATAAGCTATTCTTGTCAGAATTTCCGCTCCTCTTATGTACTTTGGCTTCTCGTTGTGCATGGCAATTACTTGCTCGTGGATGTGTTGAGCGTAATTCACCTCTTTTGGCATATTGCTCTTTAATGCCCATGTGATGGTGGTCGCAATGGCATGGGGTGGTGTCGTATACTTTTGCGGTCTTTTACTGCAAACATGAAGAAATTGGTTGTACAATCCGCAAAGGGTTGCCGCTCTTGGGTCCGCCATATCTCCATAGGTTGCATTCTGTTTCTTGGGCCCATAGACCTCTATGGCCTCCCTTCTTTCCCTGACCGAGCTCCTTTTGTTGTGCAGCTTCAATGCGTCTGCAATGAGCTGTGGAGTGATCTGTACTTCTACTTTCTCTCCATCCATGGCTATCAATGTGGCTTTTCCATCCTTGTGAATGGATGTTGCCAACTCGTACACTCTTCTTGTATCCACACCTGATGGTCCCGAGGTGAAGAAACTGTGCAAGTCTGCCCTTTCCAGGTACCTGCTGATGTCTTCTGACCTGCTATAATCTACCAATTCCTGTGGGATCATCGGTATATCCACCGCTTGCCCTTGAGGATCTCTGAAAGTCCCCTGGTAGATCTTTATTCCCTCTTTCTCCAATACTGCTTCCTCCACCCAAGTTTTGGTTGGCTTGAGGGTTTCTGCTGGAATGTCAAAGGGTTCTGCTTCTGCAAGAGCATCTTTGATTGTCGGTCTTTTTCTCTTCGTTGCCGATGACTTGGCGGAATCCATGGATCCTGTAATTCCAATTTCAGAAGTTAGCGTCTTTTTAGTACTGAAAGCCGAAATGAAGCTTTTAACTATTCAAATGACTTGAAAATTGAAACATGAGCTATTCAGGGCCTAAGGATGCAAGGTAGGTGAAAAAATATGCAAAATGGGCTCAAAATCATGCTGGAGACATCATACGCGTATGATGTCTTTTGTGTCAAAATGACTTCATATTGGTTGTGCTTGTAGCTGATAGTGTATATATGAGTATCATATGCTTGGATTTGAGTTTGGATCCCATTTGGTCAAGTTTTGGCCAGTTTAGTCCAGTTCTGGCTCTTGGCAAAATTTTGAAAGGGAATTGGATTTTATGATCCAAATTGGATAAAACTTGGTGGTTCACTTTCAAATGGCATGTAGATCACTTCTGTTTGGTGGTTGAAGCCCTGAGGTGCCAAAATCACATAGTGAGACATCATACGTGTATGATGTCTTTTAGTGTATTTTTGGACCAAATTTCTCTATAAGCTTGGATTTGGCTTTAGATAGGCTTATTCAGTGGATTTATGAAGTTTGGATATATTTTGGGTTAAAAATGGCTCTGGAGACATCATACGCGTATGATGTCTTTTTCATCAATTTTGCATGGGATTGGTTCTGTGGACTCCCCATGTACTAGTGAAGGACTGTTTCTACTCAAATCTTGGTTTGGACTTGAGTATGTTGGATTTGGGCCAAAAATAGGCTTTAGGTGAAGGATTTTCCCTCAATTGGGCTAATGGGGTGATCCACTTGACCAAATGGTTCCAAATTTCATATGTAGCATGTATTAGATATATATAATGGATGTATGAGGACAAATGAGCAGTTTTGGCTCTGTAAGTGCAAATAGACATCATACGCGTATGATGTCTTTTGTGTCAAAATGGTGCTTTTTGGTTCCAGATAGCTTGTAGATGTGTTAATCAACAATCCTACAAAGTTTCAATGAGTTTGGAGTTATTTTGACAAAATTAGGACCAAAAATCAATTTTATGGCCTACTTTGCGTCTTTTTGGTTTTCCTTGGGTTTTCTAACTCCAATTCTCATGATACTTGGTTCATAGGATGTGATTAACATGTGGAATGAGGCTATGCACTCAAATGTTGAAATGGATGTGAAATTCATGTTGTGAGACATCATACGCGTATGATGTCTTTTCTTGAAATGTTGGTCTTTTTGTGCAAAGAATGCTTTGTGCTAGTGCCCTAAGCCCTGCTAGCTAGTTTTCAACTTAAGAAGTCATCAGTTTAGCTAAAAAACCCCTTATAGGCATTTCATTCTCCAAAGTCATCTTTTTGCCTTGGAGTTGAATTTCTTCAACTTTTCTTCTCAAGAGTTGCATTTCCAGCTCATTGGATATGTTGTGAAGCCATCTATTTGGTTGAACTTGACTCTGGCTCCCCGTTCTCCATCTTTCTCCATTTGGTTGCCCGAAAGCGTCTCACCATCGGTAAGTGAATCAGCTTTCTTTTGGGTTTTGCTTGCAAACATAAGTCATCCATGTATATTTGAAGCTGCTTGTGAAGTTTCATTTCATTCGGTCGTCAATTTCAGCAGTTATGCCAAAATGACGCTTTGTGTGTCCGCAGCCGGAACCGGTTGTTCCGACCTACTTTTGGTGGTCCAAACCTAGAGATACTCCATGGTTGCATTGCCCTCGATGTTGTTAAGCTTCCTGAGAAGTTTTGTGTAGTTTAGACAATTTTTTCTTGTTTGCCTCTTTCAGGCTCTGTTGACCTAGGGTTTTTCCAGTCGTTCTTTCTCGAGCTTTGAGTGTTAGAAACCCATCTTCTATACTAGGATAACCCACCTATAAGTTCTTGCAAGGTTTGGTTAGGCGGTTGTGCCACTACCTAGCGTTCTTCCCCATTCCCTGTCTGCTCTTGTTTCTTGGTTTTGGTCAGTTTTCGCGACAAAAGTTAACGATAAGCATCAAAAGCTTATGGCAACGAGTCTACCTCTCATGTCTGGTGTCCTCTGAGCTCTCGTAGCAGTCGTAGAAGGCTGTAGAAGGCTGGATGCTCCTGTGTGCTCTTTGCTCTCTCCAAGAAGGTAATAGTGGAAATGAGCTTGAAAGTGATGTGAAAAATATTTAACTTCGGACTTCCCGGATCACTTGTTACCAAATTTGACATGTGCTCCTATCTCATCGTGAAATTCACTTTAGGATTTGAAATTTCTCAATTTGGACTCCGTTTGACCTGTTTCTGAGAAATCTATCCACTTTGCCAAAATTATGTCATTTCGGGCTTTCTGCAACTTTTTCAGAATTGTACCCAATTTTTACCATGGGTTGCCCTTGTCATTAGGACCATCACCGTCTATTCTTTTCTTTTCTCCGATCTCATTTCACCTGCTTTTTTATTTTTCTTTTACTTTTATTAAGAAAATCATAAAAAATAAAGGAAAATAGCAAATTGAAGCCAAAAAATTCTAATCATACACGATAAATAGCTGGTAACCCTGTGTATATGAATATACACTTATTTGTGATTTTTGGACTTGGATTACCACTTTTTTCCACTTTTTAGCTCCAAAAACACTCTTATTTAGTGATATTTACACGTCTAGAGACCCAAATTCATCATTTGATCTCTTCTTGTTGCAAAACAAGGTATATAAGGGCATAAATATTATCAATATCCGCAATCAAACATAAAAATTGCAAAATCATGTAAGACACTGCCCTTGTAATATAATTTTTGTTTTTCTTTGTTTTTGTCGCTTGTAGTTGCTTTGTAGCTCCTGTCTACCTGTGCTTTGTAGCTCCTGTATACCTGTATACCTCCCCCCCTCCTAGTCTGAGTCCTCCCGGACGACTATGAAGTGTCTATGGGCGAAGCATTGTAGTTGTTTTGGTCATAAGTTCCCAATGCAATTGTAGAGCGACGATACAACAGTCTTTCCAATAAAGCTGCTCTTTTTTTGATTGAAGGATTGGTGGTCGGGTTTTGGGTTGGTTTTGGCACTTCGGTAGTAGAATCAGTAGATGGATTCTTCTTTACCTTGTTGTTCTTTTTCACAATCCAAATCTGCTTCCGCTTCGCTTGTGCTTGCCACAAACTCTTTGCGACCCAAACCTGCTTTGTTCTTTGTGTTGATTTCCTCGACTTGAAATACCTAGGAGTTTCCGTGGATTGTACTGAAGGGAGTTCCTGTTTACAAATCTTTGGGATCCAAATTTGCTTGCTATAGCTTTGTGCCGTCATGAACTTCTTTGGAATCCAGATCTGTTTCACTGTCCTTGATTGTCTGGAATCACTCTGTTGTCTGGTATTGAAGACTCTGTTTTCCACCTTTGTTTTCTCTGGCACAACCTTTTTTGGTCTCCATACCAACTTTGACTCCGTTTTTTCCCAAGGTTGAGCTGTTATATTATTGCTTGTCTTCCTTATCCAATGTTGAGAGTTCCTCGTCGAAGAGCAATCCACTTGTATAGAAACTTTTGGTTGCCATTGCTTCTTCTTTTTCTCTGGTTGTTGTTTACCTTTGTTCTTGGATTCTTCCTTTGGAGTTGGCTCTGCTCCTTTGGTGAACTTAACTGATTGACTTTCACCTTCGTATTTGATAAGCACTGATTTAGAACTCCAGTCAATCATTGCATTGTATTGCTTCTGCCATGGTTGTCCTAGCAATAATGGATGTTGTGTAGCTTGGTCTTCAACCACGTAAAACATATGAGGATACACATACTGGTTAATCTATATATGTAAAACTGTGCATCCGACAGTTTTGATTGAATTCTCAGAGTAACTCTTTAACTCTTGCTTGGCAGTTTGTAATTTAGTGTCATTTGTCAATTGTCTATACAAACTGAGTGAAAGTAGGTTAGTTTGAGCTCTTGAATCCAATAGTGCTCTGGCTTTGATTTGGTTGGTTCCTACTTTGCATTCAATGATGGGTTCTTCTTTGTCATTATCCATTTCTGTTATACTGACTGCGTTTATTCGTATTGCTCCTTCATTGCGCTGTTTCTGACGCAGTAGTCTTCTTTTCTCCATTCTTCCCTTCGCCTCGGCTTGCGCTTCCTCCACAATCTTTTTCTTTTTTTGGACACGCAGCTTTTCTTGATGTATTTTGAGAAGCATGTCTTGGGTTAGCGGAAAAAGATACTTTTTCACTCTGCATCCACTAATCCAATTGGGCATTTCTTCTCCGTCTAATGTAGCAAGCTTGACGGCTCCACTTGGTGATAGATCTTTAATCACCAGAGGTCCCATCCCTCGCTTTTTAAGCTTCTTAGCATGCTGTTTCAGAGTGTAAACTAGGACATAGTTCCCAACCTTAAACTCTTTAGTCCGCACATGCTTATCAAAAAATTCCTTTTGTCGCCTTTTTTGAGCGTAGATAGAAGCTACTGCTTTTAGGCGAAGCTCGTCTAGCTTTTCCAGGTCATCTATTCTATCAGAAAGCTCGTGCCCTGTCCACTCTAGATCCTTAGCCACCCTTAAGGTTGAAATCAAGAATTCTATTGGTAAGATAGCATTTAGCCCAAAAACCATGTTATATGGGGTCGTTCCTATTGATGTTTTATATGCTACCCTATATGCCCATAATGTTGAATGCAACTTCTGGTCCCAGTCAGTTCTCGACTCAGATACAATCTTCGTAAGGACCGTGCATATGGTTTTGTTTGTTACTTCAGCTTGTCCGTTTGCTTGTGGATGATACGGGGCTGATTTCCTATGGATTACCATGAATTCATCTAGAAGGATCTCTATCACTTCATTTATAAAATGTGTGCCTCGATCACTCACAGTTTCTATTGGCAATCCATATCGTACAAAGACGTATTCATATAGAAATTGTGCCGTGGTCCTGGCATCTGCTTTTTGAGTTGCCTTTGCTTCGACCCACTTTGTTAGATAGTCTGTAGCACTACAAGAGGCTATTCATATTAGCGACGCTCACACAGCGACGCTCAAAAAAAAATTCCCGGCGTCGCTATGAGCGTCGCAAATTTACAAGTAAATTTGCAACACTCATAGCGACGCCGGCTGGGCTAAAAAAATAACAGAGAGCGCCCAAAAACTTATATCTCAAATCTGAGTTTTTCGACGCCCTCAAGCAAGAGCAGGTAGCACTCTCCCTCTCTCTCTCTCTCTCTCTCTCTCTCTCTCTCTCTTTCTTCACCCCACACACACACACACACACACACACGAGGAGAGGAAGGAGAGCCAGGTATGCTCCTTCCCTCTCCTCACTCTCATGTTCCCTTCCCCTCTTTATCTCTCTCTCTCTCTCTCTCTCTCTCTCTCTCACACACACACACACACACACACACACACATAGTGTTTTTGAGAGAGAGAGAGAGCGAGAGAGAGAGAGAGAGAGAGAGAGAGAGAGAGAGAGAGAGAGAGAGAAAGAGTACAAATATAAACAAAAATGCACACACACATACATAAACAAAGAATGCACACACACATTGAGAGAGGAAAAGAGAGAGAGAGCATGCATAAACAAAAAACGCACACATTGAGAGAGGAAAAGAGAGAGAAAACATGCATAAACAAAAAACGCACACATTGAGAGAGGAAAAGAGAGAGAAAACATGCATAAACAAAAAAATGCACACACATTGAGAGAGAAAGAGAGAGAAACTAATTTAACGTCGTAGGAAACTAATTAAAATTAAAAGACCTAAAGATCTAGCCGACGAGGAGTTGAACTCAAGACCTATTATTCAAGAGGGAAATGGCATAACCAATCTATCATACTTGGCATGGGTGATAGAAAGGTTATACCATTTATCTCTTTTTATTGGCACACACATCCACACACCCGCACACACACAAGAAGAAGAGAGTTATAACGTCGTAGGAAACTATCCTAAAAGACGTTAAAAATTAGGTTAGATATAAACTTACATTAAATTAGATTTAGGTTTATTTAAGTTAAATTAAATTAGATTTAGGTTTATTTTTAAATAGATTTACGTTTATTTACGCTAGATTTAGATTTACGTTATATTAGATTAGATTTAGGTCTCCATAGACTGCGATGCCTGCATGAAGCAGGTGAAGAAAGCCCTCAATGGAATATAGGGTATTGCTGCCTTCACTCATGGTGGGCTCCGTCGATCCAAAAGTACTGGTGAAATGTCTTCAGAAGATAGGGAAGAAGGTGGATCTTCAGGGCGGCAAGAGTCACTACATCCCCGACAATGACCATCTAGACAACCTCTAGTCATTCAACAGCAACTTCAAAGTTATTAACAAGAGCAAGAACGGTCCAAAGGGCCAATTGCTGTCGTCAGATGTGGATGGAGATGAGGTAGCGTCACCGCCAGAAGTTAACTCTCACATCTTTAGTGATGAGAATGCCAACTCTTGCCGAGTTATGTGAAAAATAAGTTTTAAGGTTCTTATAATCCCTGTTAGTTTAGTTCTTTGTTTTTAATATAACATAATTTACGTTAGATTTAGATTTATGTTATATTAGATTAGACTTAGGTTTATTTAGGTTTACCCACACACACACAAGAAGAAGAGAGTTTTAACGTCGTAAGAAACTATCCCAAAAGACGTTAAAGATTAAGTTAGATGTAGACTTACGTTAAATTAGATTTAGGTTTATTTTTAGTTAGATTTATGTTTATTTAGATTTACGTTTATTTAGATTTACGCTTATTTACGTTAGATCGAGTCCACACAAGAATTACTTACGGTTTAGGGTTTAGAGTTAGACGAACAGTGTAAAGATCTACTGTGAAAAGATGTTAAGATGCTGTGAAGTGCTACAGCTAGAGAAGAGGCAAAGGGGTTTTGTCCACTACATGCAATATCATGTAGACGTGGGTCTGTAGATTTCTTGTACCCACAAATATAGGTATTGACCAATAAAGACGAGATTATAACCCGGTGGTTTTGATCTCCGTGCACCTCTAGACCGAGGTGTGCGGGGATTGGACATGACTAGAGAATGTGAGGTAGAGAGAGAGAGAGAGAGAGAGAGAGAGAGAGAGAGAGAGAGAGAGAGAGAGAGATAAGACGAAGAATGCAAATAGAATATTAAATTTGTTGTCCAGGTTATAAGATTTTTATCCTCGTTATGAGTAGTGACGAGGATGTGGGACCGTCCAACCGAAACACCTATCTCTCAACGAGGTTCTTATGTCCTTGTAATCAATGCAAGCATGCTGTGCGACGGACAAGACGTGTTTCTTTGCAGCACGTTCACGAATTTGGCGAGTTCGATCCATCTATTATAGATCGAGTTGTTGCCAATTATAACTCGTCGGACTCTGACGCTGGCCAACAAGCAGCAATCTTGCAACCCAATAGACGTGTTCGCAGGCACTTTGGTCAAGCAGCATATGTGAGGCCACAAGATGTAGCCTCTGACAGCTCGGGGGATGATCATGCAGAGCACATTCCCAACGAGGCAATGTTTGAGCCCGAGATTGATGAAATGATCGAGACGATCGTGGATTCAGAAAGGCTTATCTATGATGATATGAAAAGTGAAGCCGATACGCCATTGTATAATGGAGCACGTATGTCTAGATTGAAAGCACTCCTGGTTCTTCTCAACATGCAGGCAAAGTTTGGATGGAGTGACACTAGCGTCACAGCGCTTTTCAGGTGATCTATTACAATTAGTTTACTTTAATAAAACTCTAAATGTATAATGATCTGATAGATTTTCACACGACTGTATCGTATTTTTATGTTGTGTAGATTTCTTAAAGAGCACATACTACCAGCTGACAATGTGATGCCAGATTCCCGAGATGAAGCAAGAAAGATTTTGCGAAACTTGGGGATGGATTACAATTCTATCCACGCTTGTCCTAATGACTGCATTCTTTTCAGAGGGGAATACATAGACATGGAGAAGTGTCCGAAATGTGATTCCGAAAGATATTGAGTAGATCTCCACGGGACAAAAATTCCACAAAAGGTTTTGTGACATTTTCCTCTGCTTCCTCGCATCAAGCATTTCTTCGAATGTAAGTCCATGGCCGCCCTAGCATCATGGCATGAGGAGAATAAATCTTCGGATGGTGTGCTACGAATTCCTGCAGATTGCGCATCCTGGAAACATATAGATGGAACATGGTCGGATTTTTCCAGGGAAGCTCGAAATTTGCGCTTAGGCCTGGCTATGGATGGCGTAAATCCATTTGGTCAAAGATCAACATCTTACAGTGTATGGCCCGTTGTCATCGTCAACTACAACATTCCCCCGTGGTTGACTACGAAGAAGGGGCACCTATGTCTAATCTTGATTGTGCCAGGGCGATATAAAGTGGAGAATATGGATGTGTATCTTCGTCCACTATTGGAAGAGCTACAACAATTTTGGATTGGCATAGAGGTGGTGGATATGATCCGACACATAGGATGACGGAATACTTTGATCAGAGGCATTCTAATGTGGACCATGCATGACTATCCCGGGCTAACAGAATGCTCAGGTGATCTATTGACACTCCTCACTCAGACACTGTAAATCTTGTTTTTTTCCATAGTTGATCTATTATCATGTGTATACATGCAGGGCTTCAAACAAGCGGATAGAGAGCATGTGTCACATGTGGACCTAGACTGAATGCACGTAGGGCGCCCTCACTGAAGAAGCAAATCTACGAAGGTCATCAAGCGTATCTTCCAGAGAATCATGTGTTACGCGACGGATTTTTGGGAAGAGAGCCACCAAGGATGTCTGCACAAGCATGGTTAGAGCAAAAGGAGATGTGCGATGACGGATTGCCTCCAGGGATGAAGAGACTATCTCTATGGTACGAGTTACCATACTGGCCCCGACTCATGATCAATCCCTTTCTCGATCCAATGCACATATTCAAGAATGTGGGTAATCTACTATGGGACCATCTGACCGGCAAGAAAGATACTTTGGGAGCCAGAGTTGACCTTAGAAATGTGGATCGTATGGAGCAATATTGGCCGCAAACAGCGTCTGATGGATCGATAAAACTCCCTAAAGCACCATGGATTTTCACAGGAGCCCAAGAACGCAAAGTAAAAGAGACCATTCGATCTTTGCGGACCCCCACTGGCATAATGCACTCGCTCCGAACGTGTTTTACTAAAGAAGGAAAGCTTACCGGTTTGAAGTCACACGATTGGCATAAAATGTGTCAGGTACGTTCATAGTGGACTTTAATATCATTGCATAAAATGTGGACTTTAATATCATTGCTGCACATACTTTACAGTTTATTTTATCGGTTGCCATTGAGGGATGTTTGTCTCTCGACATCCGTAACACAATCTACAAACTTGCAAAGCTGGTGCAATGGATCTCACAAAAGGAGATCAACGTAGACTCCATACCATTCGCCAAACTAAATGCTGCGGAGCTTGTGTGCATGTTTGAGAAACATTTTCCTACTACTATGCTAACCATTCAAGTGCATCTTCTTGTTCACATAGTTGATGAGGTGGAAATAGCTGGCACAGTTCATTCCAGATGGATGTTCTTCTTAGAACGTTTCATGAAAACGCTTAAGGGATATGTGCGTCAAAAGGCACGTCCGGAGGGTAGCATGGCAGAAGGTTGGTTGGTATCAGAGTCCCTAGTGTACATTGGAGAGTGGCTAGACGGATTTGATAAAGCTCGGGACACGCTATGACGGAAGATCTAGAGGCTAAAATCAATCGATTTTGCATGCTTCACAATCCAGTGATGCAAAAGTGGATTTCACAATATGAGGATGCAAAGCAAGAGCGACAAAGGGCACAAATCGAGTGGAGACGGGGAAGACGACCACCGATGCACTATCCGACGGTTCTGGAGATCCTACCAACATTCATGAGCTTAAGATGGTTGCACAACCAATTGAAAAGCGCACAACAATGCGGTGACGAAGTGACTGAGGAAGAGTGGGAGTACTCTTGGGGTTGCGCGACCAAGGTAAGTTTGCAATGTACGACTAGCTAGTGACTTTATTTCTAAACGTTTGAACGGCCACTCATAATCTTTGTTCGTTGTACTATAAGTCATACACAGCAGCATGGTGTAAAGGTCGACATTTTAGGGTGGAACGGATCGACAAAAAGCGTTTTACTCAAGATTGTGGAATCATGGCAAAATGTGAACAGTCTAGTCGACGACGTTCCTCTGATGCAGATCCTGTGGTGGCGGAACTCACTTACTTCAGCACGCTACAAGAGATTTTGAGGATCGATTACAGAGGATTTTTTGTCGACTTGTTCGACGTGCAATGGTTCAAGATAATCATGGAGGGTCGCAACGCTACTGTGCGTAGAGGAGAGTCTGGTTTTCTTGAGGTGGATTCTACTAAGAAATGGACTGACCTAAGAGACACTTTCGTACTACCCGAGCATTGTGAACAAGTAAGTATGTAAATAGTTAACATCCCCCTTTTACAAGTTATGTGCTTGAAAGCTCTCATGTAAGTTATGTGGCTCTGGCAGGTAATATTTCATCCTACAAAGTCTACATCAAACTGGTGGTACGTCATAGAGGTAGCCCCTCGTAGTGCAAGGACGTATGAAGGCTACCATGTGCCAATCACAACGGCATCAATGGAGGAGATCAGAGAAGATGCTCAATCAGAAGCCGCTGCGGTGGTGCCAGACGAGCATCAAGATGCTACTACTCTATATGGGGTGCATGCAGAGGAGCTACAAAATGAAACAGAGGATATGTGTTTAAACGGAGAGCTCTATATAGATATAGGAAGTTATGTTGAGTTATGCGAGGATGAGAGAGAGATCTCTTAAAGCCACAAATATTGTATTTCAACAATTTTTCTCCGTGTTGTAAAAGCTCTGGCTCTCTAAGTACCTTCCATGGTGTATAACGCTCTTTTCTACTCGCGCTCACATCTTTTGATTAAAAATTCTGAGTTTTCGACTTGCCTCTTCTATCACTCAATTCATTGCGTCATTGTATTTATATGCGTCATTAAGTCATTGTATTTAATGGTCTTTGCGTCATTGTCTACTCTATTCATTCAATATTAAGTTTAAATATTCGTGTGTTTAATGTAGGTATGGATGATGAGGAGTTTCTTTCTTCTTTGTCACCGCAGCAGAGACAGTGGTGCGTGGAGCGTCATCGCTCTGGCGCATCATTGCGCGTTCCTACTCCATCCGCATCTCCCTCTCTTTCGGAGCATTCGGCGTGCTCCAAAGCTTCGGCGTCGACGAGATGAGCTTCACACTCATCTAGACACCGGCGCTCTAGTGGTGGCGGTGGTGGTTGTTGTGGGGATTCCGCCGCCGATGCCTCCACACCGCCTCGTGTTTGACGAGGCTCTTTACCCTCCCCTTCTTTGCCCGCCCCCACACCAGCCACAGCATCGCCATCTACGCCAGGTTTTGCGCGGCTGACTGTTCCTAGCAGGTACACACCTCTACCTACTCCGCGAGGAGCCACCCCACTCGACACTCCTCGCTTCGGGGCCCAGACGCCGGTGGAGACATCTGACATCCGTACCCCCATCGACACGCCACTAGAGACCCCTGCCGGGACACCTAGGTTCACGCGTCACCGGCCAGAGGGCTTGCCTTACTCCATCGACTTCAACGGCGGCATCATCATGGATGATGACGGCAAGAAGGTGATCTCGCGCATGCGTGGTCTTTGCTCTCAGCTGTTTAGACACTACATACTAAACAAATGGAGTGAAGTACCAAGTGATTTAAAAAACAGAGTCATCAGCATACTTCATGATGAGTTTCCCGTTCCAACACGGGATCAGCGCTTCAATGAAGACCTGATGAAGATTCGAATGCGCGAATACTGCAAACACAAACATTCCGAAGTGCAAAAAGCAATCAAGCATGGGTGGAACAGGCCAGATTGGCTGGCCAAAGAAGATTGGAAGAATGCGAAGAAAGCAGCGCGCGAGAATCCCAACAAGTGGAAGCAACAAAAGGATTCAGCCAGAGCGCGAGTAGAGGCAGGGAGCTCTTACCACTTGGGGAGCGGTGGATGGGCATCATTTGAGGCCGATTATGTAAGTGTTTTCGCATTGCTCTTTATGTTCGATAGTTTAGGGTTTATGAGTTTTTTAATTCTAACATAATGAAATCTTTGTATGCTTTGACAGTGGTCGATGACAGGACGTGATCCCACACCGTACGAGCGCGAGTACGCAGGCAGGAAGGGCTTAAACGCCCTGATGGACATTCTCAGTTCTCGCAGCGGCATGGTTAGTATTAGGGTTTACTCTTTTCTATTTTTTGTATTGTTTTATAAATGTCGTTATATGTTTATACTTACTGAAAGCTGTCTTATTGTCTTTTTTTGCAGAATCCGACAGATACGTCGCTTGGACGCGATGAGACGTCTGACTAGACGACGTCAGTTTAGCCGTAGCTAGATAACATTAGTTTAGGGTTTCTCATAGCTTATGTATCATGAGACGGATTTTATACGTCTTTTTGAACCATGTATATTATTACATTTGTCACCGCAGTTCATTTTGCCAATCAATTCTTTATGCCTATGATGTTGTACAATTGTCATTATTACATTTCCCAATCAATTCATTTTGCCTATGATGTGTACAATTGTCAATTTTACGCTTGTCAATTTTGCAAACAATGCGTCTTGTGGGTGACTATTTTGGGTCTATTATCTACCCTTGTACTTTTTTTTAAAAGTGAATCAAGTACAATATGGTTGATGGGTGGCAGGGCATTCAATGCCCTGCCACCAAAAAAAAATTCTCTCGGGCGTCGCTATTTATGGCTCTGTAGCGTCGCTATGAGCGTCGCTATAGACTTTTGTGTAAACGTCTCTATAATCGTCGCTATATGCGTCACTATACGCGTCGCTATATAGCGACGGTTATAGCGACGCTCTCGTAGCGACGCTATTAGAGACGATTTTAGCGACGCCGGGGGTTATAAAAACCCAGTGTATTTCCGTCGCTAACAGCGTCACAAGAGCACACAACCTCTTGTAGTGTAGCCACAACGATGTATTGTGCATGAGTCTTATATGCAGGAGGTGAAATGGGTCCGACATAATCAATCCCCCATTTTGCAAAAGCTCTTGCCCCCATCATTGGTCTAAGCGGCATATCATCTCTTTTAAGTGATACTTTGGTCCGCTGACAGTCATCACACCGTTTAACGTATTCCTCAGCGTCCATATGTAATGTTGGCCACCATATTCCTGCAGCTAAGACAAGTTTTGCTGTCTTATCACCTGAGAAATGGCCTCCACCTACTCCTCCATGATCTTGCTCCAGGATTATCACATACTCAGACTCTGATGCGCAAATCCTAAGCTGGTTGTCTTTACCTCTCTTATAGAGTTGATCTCCTATTAAAGCGTAATCTCTAGCTTCTGTCTCTACAGATTTCTGACGAGCTTTTGACGTTCCTTCTGGGAAAGTTCTATTTGTGAGATATTCAACAATATACTGACTCCATTCCGGAGCGATCATTATCCGATATAATGTCGAATACTCTGCTGGCGGTTTTGATGAACATATAATACATACAGTGACATATTCATGTACGCTTTCTTTCATTCCTGGCCAATAGACTCCCAATTGTAACAATTTCCTATATGTGTTCCTTCTTGAACAATGAAATGCACATTCCTGAACATGTGCTTCGCGCAGATATATATTATATTCCTCAGGATTGATGCATAGTCGTAAAACATGATCATTTCCCAATTGATACAACCTTCCTGCAACCAATTGAAGATTCTTGGATTGCTGAATAGCAATATGTTTCTGGTTGTATTCTCTTCTATCAAACTCTCCTCCATAGGTTATTAAGCTAACGACATTTTGAGACCACTTCGGTATCATTTCTATGTTGAACAAGTACGCGTCTGGCATGTCGTCATCTACTCCTATAGGGTCTTCTCCATTCGTCAATCGCGAAAGATGATCAGCTCTAAGATGTGTTTTTCCTTTCTTTACTACTACCGTGAAGTCGAATTCCAGTAAGATACTGAACCATCTCACTATTCTCCCGGTATTGCATGGTTTATTCACTAGGTAGAGCAAGGATTGGTGATCCGTAAAAAACACAAACATGTTGGCTAGAAGATAATGCCGAAATTTCTTCACAGCATATATCATTCCTAATCCTTCTCGCTCTGTTGTGGTGTAATTCGTCTCTGCATTGTTGAGTTGTCGACTGGCGTAACAGATAGGAAAATCCATGTTTCCTTCTTCTGGCTGAGCCAGAATGCATCCTATTGCATATGCCGAAGCATCTATATGCACATGGAATATCTTCTCCCAATCTGGTGATTTGAAGACTGGAGCAGTAATGAGTGCCTCTTTCAATTTCTTGAATGATTCCTCACACTCCTCTGTCCATTCAAAGTTCACTATTAGCCTGTAAAGTGGTTGGCCTATTATAGCGTACATGTAAATGAATCGTCTATAATATCCGCAATGTCCCATAAAGCTTTGTACTTGTTTCGCATTGGTTGGTCTAGGCATATCCACTATAACTTTTATCTTCTCTAAATCCGTGGATATTCCGTTTTGTGAGACAATATGTCCCAGAATTCTGCCCTGTCGGACCATGAACACACATTTCTCAGGATTGAGACAAATGCGATATGTCCTACATTTCTCAAATACTTTTCTTAGGTGTTCTAGATGCTCATCTTTCAGTAGAGAATGTACACATAAGTCATCCATGTATATTTCCAGAAACAACCTTAAGTATTCTTTGAAAGCATGCGTCATCAACGTCTGGAAGGTTGTGGGAGCATTGGTTAGACCAAAAGGCATAACCCGATAAGCATAAATTCCCCACTCCGTTGCGAAAGTTGTTTTATGTTGATCTTCCAGTGCTATGGCTAGTTGGTTATATCCTGAAAAACCATCAAGAAAGGAGTATGCTATTTTCCCTGATACACGCTCTAGAACATGATCAGTTATCGGCAGGGGATAATTGTCCCTGATTGTTGTAGCATTCACTTTCTTTAAGTTGACACACACTCGGAGTTTTCCGTTCTTTTTGGGTACCACCACAATCGGAGATACCCAATCGGTGTGTTCAATCTCGTATATGAATTCAGCTTCCATTAGCTTATCTATCTCTTCTTTGATTTGCTTAGCAAACGTATCATTATATGTGTATGGTCTCTGTCTGCTAGGCTTTGCGTCTTGTTTTAGTGGGATTGTGTGTTGGCATATCGATGGGTCAACTCCCTTTAAGTCCTTATAAGACCATGCAAACACATCCCTGTACTCTCTGAGAAGACTCAAAAGTTTCTCTTCCTCGCCTGGAGACAAATCTGTGGCTATGTACACCGGTTTAGGTGTCTCACCTAGAGCTGCTAAATCAACTTTTTTTGCATCCTCCAGTCCGTCATAAGATTCGTTCTCCTTTCTCTCTCGAATAGGTTGGGTGAATACCACCTTCCTATCCTCTATTGTGAATTTCCGGTAGTGAGAGGGAACATCCATGTTTTCCTTGATTTTGGTGTTTTCGTCCTCTCCACTCTCAATTTCTGTCGTCCACACTTCTTTCAGAGTTTTCTTGAGCTCTCTATACTTGTTTCTACGTTCTAACTTGGACTCCGTGTGTTCTCTGTTGCGCTTGTTCTTTTCTGATTTTTCTGTTTCAGTTTTCGTTCCATTCCTTTGAACTTGATTTCTTGAGCCTCTTTTGTCTTTTCGTAAGCTCTTTTGATCATTGCCTCTCATTCTTCCAGAAATCTTGTCCTTAACACAATCTTCTGCCTTTACTAGCATTAGGAATTGATTTTTTCCTCTTATTCTAGGCATCGGATTGGTTCTAACCCCCTTTGTTTTTCTCTTTGCTCTATAGCGTTTCTGGCGTTGTTTAGTTTGGTTCGGAAAATCATAAAATCGGACATCCGTTATAGTTTCTTCGTTTCCACTTGAATTGTCTGTTGACTCGTTGTCTGCTTCATTTCCCCACTCTGGATGATCGGGAATGTCATGAAACACCTCTTCTTCATCTTCAATTTCTTCAGTTTCTTTTTTGAGTATAGTTCTCAACATGAAGTACGGAACCACGTCGTACCCGTCCTTGTCACAAAATTTTGTTGTGGGACCATCCGGAATTGCACAAACATCTAGGGTTGCTAGAATGTGTGTCCATTCTAATGGTTCAAGCGTGTCCTCTGGAAAGGGTTCTCCTATATAAGTTTTGTCTTCGATAGCCCTTTCTAAAACATATTCTTCTCGCCTCAGACTTCCACATTTAGAGGCTCCACACATCCATAACTCCTTGGGCTTACCTAACCAAGCTGGAAATTCGGATCTCGCCAAAGTAGCTGAATCAAACTCCTCTACCGGTGTTCGGTTCACATCTTTGTAGCTATGGTCTTTCAGGTTCACACATGTAGTGGTTTCCATATTTCTCAGGCATATGTGATCGTAGCCCCAATCCTGGACCATTTTCAACTGTCTCATGAATGGTCTTCCCAGTATGATATCATAGTTATTCTCCTTGCCAAAATCGACAATAGCAAAAGTATGTTCGTATTCAATGCCGCAAGAAGTCACTACGACTTTCTCTAATAACCCCATAGGTTTCTCCATGTGCCCATCTGCTAATTGGAGTTTCAACCTAGTCTTCCTTATTGCTGGTTTCTCCCATTTTTTCCAGATTTCTTTTGTAGCAATGGCTACCCCAGCTCCGCTGTCTAGTATTGCCATCATGTTCACTCTTTGGAATTCAACTGGTAAGGTTGTATTCCCCTCTTCACCTTCTCAATACTCTCCGACCTTGTTTAAGGGTACAGGCTTAGCATTCTTTTGTGGTTTGCTCAGCTCTTGTATACCCTCTTTCAGTCTCGATGCTGGGTCTTTTATCCCGAATTTTTCCAAGCATTTTCCTATAGTGGTCCACATATGTGGTCTTAGCCTCAAAAGCTCAGCTAGAGTGATAGTGCATGTCACTGGTGTTGACAAGATCTCTATCAATCCTTGCGAGTCCATGACTTTTTCTGATGAAATTCTTCCTGAGGGAAGTGCTTTAATCTCGGATTTTTCTTCATACTCTCCTAAGTATGAAGGTAAGGTTTTCAGTGAATGAGGTTTTCTCTCCATTGTTCTAACAGAGCCCCCATCTCCCCAGTAAGATTGCAGATCCAAGTCCACTTGAGATCCTGCCTCAAATTCCACTATGGGAGGATTCCTGATGTCCTTTTCCCAATTTGTCTGATTAGCTTGGCAACTTAGCTCGTTTGCAAAGTTTGCCTCTCTCACTTGTTTCCAAAATTCATTGTAATCCTCATCTCTTCCGTAAGACCTCTGTATGACTGGATGAAAACTCTCTATCTCCTGATCGGTTGTGTTCAATACTATGCGGTCTTTAGTTCACTTTAGTTCCTCAGCTAGAATAGCGTCTTCACGTTCTTTTCTCAACTTCATGCGTGCTTTTCTAGCTTTCCATGTGTTTTTCTGACTCCGCGGTCCTTGACTAACCACTTCAGTCGCTAACTTTCCATTCTCAGGTTCTCTAGTGGTTTTCTTAGCTTGAGCTCTAGTAACAACTTGCGTTGGTATCAGAGTTTCATTTTCAGACCCATTGCTGGTAGGAATAGTTTCTAGCATATTCAATGTCGTCTTTTGCACTTTGTTTGGATTCTTTGAAAAATCCTCAATGAAGTGAGTAACCCCACACTCAGTGAAATAAGCGTTAATTCTAATGATTTCCGTATGTGGACAAACATTCATCAGATGGTCACCTCCACACTTGTAACAGGGTCCTAGTGCTGGTCTTGGTCCCACTTGATTCGTCCTTTGTGGATAGGATGGTCTTTGTCCTGCTAACCCTCCATGAGCTATGAACATCAATGTTCTTGCGTCCAAATTGTATCTCTCTTCATCAGAAGCACTTGTAACTGTTCGTGTTCCAACATTCCCAATCATGCCCCATGGTTCTGGTTGTTTGGGTTCTTCTGGTGGGTAATACACAGTTGGAGACATGTGTGCACCAGATTCTTCATAATAGGCTTGAACAGGCACTAAGGCTTGTTCTTCCTGATTCTCTAAGGTTTGTGCATATCTAATGCCCACTGGTCTTGCTCCTGGTAAAGGTGGTTGTTGTCCCAATACCGGTTGCGGTCTTTCTACCCCCATAGGTCCTGGTACATTTCCCGTTGGGTATCGAGGTACTGGATGTACCTGAGGTGGTGCTAATTGAGCAGGAGGTGCATACTGACGCTCCCTTACATACCCTTTGTTGTAATAGCACTCATCTATTGGATGGTTTGTCCATTTTTGTTCAATCGCACACCATTTCAGTGGTTTTGGCAATGGTTTTTGGTATGGTGCCATCCTTTTTAGAGCCTCTTCTATCATTTGCTCTACATTTGGCATGGTTGTTGTTTGAACATTCTTTTTAGTGGTAGTCTCGCTTGCTACGGAGGAAGAGCTACTGGATGCAAAATCTGTATCCGCTGACACCTCTCCATAAACCGTACAGTTATCCACTAAGTACAATGCTTCTCTCGTTACTTGCTCAATCCTTCAATAAAGAGAACAGATAGTCTGTCATCTTGTGGTCGTTCACGTACTAGACATCTCTCAATGTATTGTTTGAAGAGAAGTGAAGCTTCCTTCACTTTTTCGTGTTCTCTCTGTTTAAAAGCATATATTTGTGAGACCGTATTGTGCTTAATCCCTTGTTTTGAGAATTCCTCAGCAAACTCTCTTAGCAAATGGTCAATGTCATGGAATCCCCCTCTGTTCAGTGGTTGAAACCATGTCAATGCCGTACCTTCTAGAGTAAGACCAAATCCCTCGTATTGTGTATGGAAATCTGTTATCTGCTGAGCTCTTAAGACTTGCTTAAAGAGTGACACATGTGCATACGGATCTCCTGAACCACCATACTTCTTTGGCATACACTTGGCTACTTGAGATGGTCTCATACGTCTATGGTGTGCTACCAATCTCATTGCTCCTGTGTCCCGGCTAAAGCTTTCTCTAGCATCATGGACTTCATGGGGTTACCCTTGTCGGTTCCCCTGCCCTGAATCTACTACTAGGAGGTAAATGTGATGGTTCCGCTTCGGACCTTGGACCTCGAGTGGTATATGTGGGGATTGGAACTTCACTACCTCGATTCGTATCCATTGACTCTCTGGAATGTAATGATCCCATTGGTCCGGGCTTCGAGTACTGAGGTTGACTGAAAGAGTCAGCAACCTGAGTTCTTTGTCCTCCTGTTGTCATTGGGTTTTGCACTCCATTTGTTGGTGCTGGTCTTTGTGAGCTAGAAGTAACATAATACTGATGTAGTGGTCCCCCAAAGTATGTATATCCTTCTAATTCTTTCTTGCCCATTGTTGAGTATTGCTTCCCATGCTCGTCGTAAGCGGTGATTTTCACTTCCGATCCCTCTGTGTAGGTAAAGACATAAAGTCTTTTTTGGTCTGTCAACTCTCCGGTGTAGGGTTCTTCACATCTATAATAGAGATCTTGCTCCCCATTATTATATTTGTATAGCCCCACATAGATGTTATCAGTGTTGATCCTTGTAGTTTCATTCTCTCTTCTTAACCTCGCATCAGGGAAGTTCATTATTGGTGCTTTCTCCTCGAGTTCTTCATCTACTTTGTCTTTGGTGCCCATCAATCCCCACTTGTCCACAATGTTAGGGTTTAGGACTACCAAGTACATGGCTTCTATCTTTACACAATAGTGGTCCATTCCATCTTTGTAGATCTTGGCACCTTACTCATTGTCGTACTGATATTTTATGAACAATAGCTTCATTGTGGCGGAGGGGTTTGATGATCCTCCTGCCATATTTTCTTTGTTGTTCAGGTTCAAGTGTTCCAAGTGTTCGGTGAAAATCTCGTAAGATCTCTCCGAAGAAGTATCAGAAACACTTCCTTCAAAGATCGGCTCTAATGGTTGCACCCAACTTTGGTTTACACTTCCCTCGGTTGATATGACACTTGCTTGTTCCCCTTGTTTTGGTTGGTTATTCTGGAGATTCCTGCCCGATCTCAAATTCATCAATTCCCCTAAAGGACTTTAACTTTTCCATCTCGGCAATTTGTTTTCCCAAGTTTTTGTGGTCAGAATTGATCCAAACTGATTGATACTTGGTCAATTGTTTAATCTTGTCAGTTGGACAACTTCTGTTTCATCAAGTGAGTATTTTATTGCAGTTATGCTGAAAAAGACATTATACGCGTATGATGTCTTTTTTCACAGATTTGCACTATTTTGGTTATGCTCACTCTCAGTAGCCCCCTTATGCTCTGTCCACTCACAAAATTCAGTTTGAACTCTGTTTGAGCAAGTTATGGCCAATTTAGGCTTTTCTTGGCAATTTTCCGCTTTTGACTTGTTTTGGGTCAATTATGATCCAAATGGGATGAAACTTGAAATATAACCTCTAGACAGCTATTACAATGAATCTGTGTTGGCAAAGTATCAAAATATGTCCAAAATTAGGTCAAAGACATCATACGCGTATGATGTCTTTTTCATCAATTTGGGTCAAGACTTGATATTTATGCTTTCTACAGTCTTTGTAACAATCTTGTTAGGTCAGATATCAAAAATAAGCAGTGGATGTACTAAAAGACATTATACGCGTATGATGTCTTTTGTCCCAGATTTTGACTATTCTTGGTTTTAAGCCTTCTCTAATGTTTATAATTGAGTTTCAAGTGTTTTTGTCAGGTTTGAATGTAAAAACAAGATCTGAATCCAAAATTTCCTATTCTTTGCGTTTCTTGGGCTCCGACTTGCCTTTTTGGGTTTCTTTGAGTGTTAATGCTCTTGTTTTAAGTTGAAATTAGGGTATAACCCCCCTTTTGAACACTCTGGTAAAGTCAAAATTTCTGTTTTGGTCTCTGTTTGATCATTTAGACATCATACGCGTATGATGTCTAAAGTTGCAGATTTCTAGTTTTTTGGCACAGAATCCTTCCTAAAGCTTTCTCAAGTGCTCAGCAACTCCCAGATACACAGAAAATTTCTCTGGCTTTTGTTTATTGCAAGTTTCACTACTAACTCGATGGTTTAGTGATCTAACATGCAATCAACCATATCAAGCAAATACTCCAATGATTACTAGCTCCAGATCAGGATCAAATGAAGTCCTACCTAAGCTATTCCTAATCATAAAATGGGTTTGGTAATTGTGATTTTAAAGAGATCCACTGTCACTCACGGACTAGCAAATTCTTCTTCTATCAACAACTACTCAACACCAACAAAACAACAAACAAATCTAAGCTAAACTAAAAATACTGTCAACACAGAAGACCCAGGAATACCCCACTTCCTAGTATCTCTCGAGATCTTCGGAGTCCACCACTCCTAGATCTTTTCTAACTAAAGTATACAAAGTAGTTTATACAACTCACCTCATAGGATTAGTCTAAGGTCACCTACTTAGGGCTCTCGTCCCCGGCAGCAGCGCCACATGTTAAGGCGGTTACGCCGCTAGCGAAAGCTAAATAGCGAGAACTCAACCAACAACAGAATTTGTCAGACGAGGACGGAGCTTGACCCGCAGGTGCATGGAAACAACTAGGTGGGTGTCAAATCACCTACTCGACCTTCTAATGACAATCACTACTAAGGAAATCAAATCTAAGTTCTAAAATACGCAAGTGACTGAAATCCGTACTACGAACGAATGCTATACAAAACAGGATCTAGAATCATTGAATCGATCTCAAACTCAAGTGGAAGTCTATACACTAGGTAAGAACAACACCCTAAAGACTTGAACTGCAAAATCAACCTATAACCACTCCGTGCAGTAAATGCGTATGTAGACATGCCAAAAAATACAGGTGACCGAAACTTGACCCCGATGGTACTAATGTGTAGCTCTACTCGTTGTGGTTCTATAGATATGCTGCACGCTCAATTCAGACACACGAGTTGGAAGAAAACTCACACCGAAGCTCGTAGGAACTTACCACACATAGAAGCCGATAGTGCGCACTCTTGGTATCTTTGCGTAGCTCTCACCGTTGCTAACACAATGGCGGTGTCGCTTCTCCAATGGCGGCTCCGTAGGTCGCGTAGCAAGTAGATAAGACTCTCTCACTCTCTCTCAAACACAGTCACGGCGCTCAAAAACTCACTTTGATTAATAAACTGAAAAATCCTTTAGGTTACAAAAACTTTGGCTTATATACCTCATCCTTGGAGGTGAGAACATCTCTAACTAATTACATCAGCAAGTGAAATTACTTTGGGATTACAAGCTAGAAACTCAATTGAGTCCCTTTACTTAATGAATGGCTCAAATCAAAATTAATGTCGAAAAGACATTTATTACAATCAATGGTTACAAAATGATGAGTGTGAGCAAAGATGTGGGTGTGATCCTCTGCTGGCTCAACAAGGGGGTACTGAAGGGGCACCACCTAGCATTTTATGCGGCTAGGACATGACCAAGAGCTAGTAGAGTTGACGCTCTATTGTTGAGAATGACATCTTTATGGGAGAGAATCACCTTGAGCATATGGAAGGAGTTTTGATAACACACACCTTCAACCAACCTTAATGGAGAGAGAGAGAGAGAGAGAGAGAGAGAGAGAGAGAGAGAGAAAGAGAGAGAGAGGAAGAGAGCCACCAACAAGGATCCAAGGAATGAATTAGTGAAGTGAGAGGTTTGAAGGGGTGCCTATTTCCAAAACCTCTCTTGGCTAACCGCACGAATGGTTGCAATTATGCATGCGGAGCAAATATACGTATGAGGGTGATGGAGAGAGGAAGGAGAATGGAGAAAGGAAAGATAAGAGAAAGTGGGTGCTTGATAATGGATCTGGGAGAAGGATGAAACACGTACAACTAGAATTGCCTTGATCAAGCCTTAACAAAACTTGCTACACGCACCCATGCCAATGTAAATGCATTCATCACAACAAAATAAAAACTTGAGAATTAATCATTCATTAAGGGGAAATCAAATGGAAAACCTTCACACCTCCACCAAGGGAGGGATTACACACACACAAAGCATCCACAAAAATCAAGCATGCTAGCTACAATCATGGGAATGTAAACACTATCACCCTGCCAAATCGATGGTAGCCTAGAGGTGCACAAAGAGCCTAATTAGGGCATGCTATGATGGAGAGGGGCTCAAGTGTTTTTGGGCTGAGATGGGGGGATCTTCATATAGCCTCTCCCACCCCATTACAATTAATGAAAATTACAATTAAGGGCTTGAATTGGGGGACAAATTGTGATGCCCTAGGAGCCGCCACCTTGACCTTCTTGATGCCTTCACCTTGAAGTTTCACCTTGCCACTTGAGAGGTTGATTCTTGATCATTATTTGCAGCAATTCATCTTCTTTTTTGGAGGTTGTGGAATGACTAGCACATATCTCACAAATTGTGGTGAAAAGGAGAGAGGAATGGGCCATACTTAGAGGGATAGATACATGTGTGTGAGGATGAATGAGAATTGGGGGAGAGGGGTGAAGCTATGGAGTTGTTTTAAGATTTTTTGTGGTGATTTTGATTGAATTAGGTAGAGATTATAATAGAGAATAGAAATCCATTATGGATCCTCAATATGTGTAGGATTTTAGTGATAGTGTGTGTAATTAACTAGTGCATACACACACTAGTAAGAGGAGGAAGATGGAGTGTAGCCATGGAAGCTTGAGAGGGCTAATTAGGAGTGGAAAATGATAGAATTTTGAATAATGTTAAGTGTGAGTGTGAGCCAGAAGGTGGCTAGGGTGAAAGGGGGAAAGACTAGGTGATGAATATGACAAAAAAAAAAGACTTTTTCCACCACAAATGGCTCCAATATGGGGGCCCACTTTATTTTCCCGAATTTAGTGATAGAGGACAAGGGAAGGGAGTGGAGGGGGGTCTAGGGTGACCTTTGGGGGGTGGGAAATTCATTTCCTTCAAGAAAATGCAGAAAAATGAAGAAAATTGACTTGGCATTTCCCTCTTTTCCTTATGACCCAAAAGTGAGGTGACCCACCATGCATGATGCTCCTTTTGGACTTCTTCATTATGCATCACATGTGTGATGACACCTCAAGAGGCCCCATGGGCCCATGATGTCACTAAGGCATCTTATTTGTAAGACTAGTAGATATTATGTACACATGGCAATTACATAATAGGAAATACCTAGGTAGTGGATCCCACCACTTGGCCCTTCAAGTCTCACTTATACCATAGGTGAAACCAACTCCAAGTCCCCTTTTTCAATGAGTTTAAACTTTGTTTAGGGCTCCTTCCCATATGAAGCTCATCCGTGTACCAAAACCATGCTGAAATCCCTTGCCAAAAATGGACATTTTCCTAGTAATAGATCCATTACCAAAACTTATTTATTTTTATTTATTAAGTTTGTACAAGGTTTAGCCAAACTTTAAGTGCAAAAAAACCCTTCTAGTGAGCAAGGTTCACTCTTGTTGCTCCATTGCTTCACACTTCTTGCTGTGATCATTCTACTCTTTGTTGTAATCCTTGGTGGTGCAAGCTTAAGTGGTCGCATCTGGGAAACACTTTTACCTTGCTAATTATGATCATTACCAAGATGACTTTGTGGCAACACCCAACATTGTTATACATGCACTAGAGCCTTCTTGGTCAAGAGGAGCTTCTTCATTTTGGTTGCTAGCAATGCCAAAATTGTGGTTTTAAGGGGGGTTAAAAAAACACGTATCATATAGCCCTCCCCCTAAAGCTAGAGGTATTTTATGCCTCTAGCCATAGAAGGTGTTGTAATATGGTGTTTTGTGGAGTGCATTACACACCCCCAATCTTGAAGCAATTGAGCAGTAGATGAAAGCCTTTTGATATATGTGAACGTTATATCTTGGACTTCTATCATGACCTTTTCCTTTGCCATGTAGTTGCCCTTTGATTGTTGCATCCTATTTGTTTTTTTAGCCCTTTTCAATGAATGATTGTATCCATCCATGACAAAAAATTCGTCTCCTAGACCCTTGAAAGCCATACCCCATCCATTGTCAATATCCGCTCTCAAAGGTAACATTTTTTCTTTTTTCTTTTTCCTTTTTTTTTTGAAATAAACTATGTACATGATTGTTATCTTAGTCGACGCTCAAATATGATGAGCTCTCCTCTGAACCAACCTTATCATTGATCCCACCAACATATGGCTGTAAAAGACGACAGTGGTAGGCCTTCAATCGCCAACCATTTACTGGGGTCTGATGTACTTTACCATCTAAGTCACCTAGCTAGTAACTGCCATTTGAGAACCTCTCTATCACTAAAAAAGGGCCCTCCCACTTAAGCAAGAACTTACCATCCTTTCTGCGATCAAAGTAATTGTCGTATCTGAGCACTAAAGATCCTTCCTTGATGTATTTCTTGACAAGTTTGCGATTGAACTTCCTTCGCTTCTTCTCTACTTGAGCCGCATAGTATTTCACTGCTGACTCTTGATCTAGCCCTACCCTCTCCAAATCAATGATTCTTCTCTCCACCTGCTTCTCTTGACTATCTTCTTCCTGTGCCTTTAGAACTCGGAGGCTTGCTAGCTCCACTTCTATAGGTAGTAGTGCCTCTTTCCCGTAAACCAAGTGAAAGAGTGTATACCCCAAGGATGTTTTGAACGATGTTCTATAAGCCCAAAGTACTGCATCTAAGTGTTTTTCACATGCCTTAGGATGTAAATGCACTTGCTTAGTGATGATTTTACATATAAGACCATTTACCTTCTCCAGAAGACCATTACATTGAGGATAGTATGGCATTGAGTGCCTGTGCTTGATTTTCAACTTGCTCATCAATTGCCCGACTAAATCCGCTCGAAATCCCGGTCCCCTATCGGAGAGAATCTCCAAAGGTGTGCCAAAACAACAACAAATGCAATCAGAGATGAAATCACTCACGTCCTTGGTTGTGATGTGCTTTGTGGATTGAGCTTCTGCACATCTAGTCATATACTCCACCCCCATAATGATGTACTCCTTTCCTAATTGAGTGCAAGGTAGTGGCCCTATTGCATCTATTCCCCATTTTTCAAAAGGCCCGTAGGTTTTAATTGGGTGCTGATTTTCATGAGCAAGACGCCTTGGTCCGGCTTTTTGGCAAACCTCGTATGTGCGGCACCAGTGTTGTACATCGGCCATATAAACCCTGCTTGTAAGATCTTCTTGCTAGTGATCTCTTGTGCAAAGTGGCCACCACACAGACCTTCATGACAGCTAAAAAAAATATTCTTGATCTCTTGGGATGAGGGAACTCTCCTCATGACAGCATCTTTCCCCTTACAATAAAAGTCCTCACTTACCAAACTATATTTGGTAGCCTTTTTTGCCAGCCACCTGCGTTCACTTTTACTCATACCAGAGGGTGCTTCACAATGCTCAAGAAAGTAAAGTAAATCATGAAGCTCCTCCTTTCCCTGGTATAAAAAGGACTTTTCACAAGGACAACACCTACCATGAGAGTTTGTAGTTCTTCAGCTGCTAAGGCATCTGCTTCTCAATTTTGATCTCAAGGTACAAAGTGAACTCGAACTTCTTTAAAACCCTTCAACAAGGTCTTTGCTTCCATCATATTAATAGACAATTTGTCATTTTTACAGGCCCATATGCCAACCATTTGCTTAACAATCAACATGGAGTCACCAAAAATGTTTAGCTTTGTGATGCCTTGAGAAAGACAACATTGTAACCCTAAAACAAGGGCATGGTACTCTGCCTCATTGTTAGAATGAACTTGTTCCAGGTGAAACCCTTTTGCAAAAATCCTCTCCTTTTTCGGACCTAGTATCACTATACCTGCTGATGCCTTGTCTTTTGTTCTCTTGTAAGCTCCATCAAAATAGAGACTGTGTGCCCCTAATAGAATTCCAGGCTCCGGGATAGGTGGTACCTTACTAGGTGCATCTTTCTTGATCTTCTCATAACACCTTTGTGTGAGGACGTCTTCCAAACAAACACGGGTGGAATCCTCTACCTGTAGTGTGTAGTCAAACTCTTGAAGCTACACCACCCACTTTGCTATTCTTTGAGATAGTTCCATGTGTTGTAGGGCATATGGAAAGTCCTCTTCAGTTGTGATCACCACAAATTGTCTCGGAAGCAAGTAAGCCCGAAACTTTTCCACAGTAAACTTAAGAGCTAGCACTAATTGCTCAGTTGCGTTGAAACCCTTTTCAGCAGCTTTCATCACTCTACTAGAGAAGTAAACTGGTCTCATGAGAGACGTCTTTGGGTCTTTTTGCATCAAGACAGCTCCTAGAGCTTCTAGCCTACACTAGGATTCACATATAATAATTCACCCCATGTGGGCTGCACGATGACACGCAATGAGCTCAAAATGGTTTTAACTTCTTGAAAGCACCTTTCACCCTCCTCACTCCATGCCAATGTAGCGTGTTTAGTGAGTTGTTGCAAAGGATAGATTGCCTGAGAAAGGAGATGTATGAATCGTCCCATGTAGCAAATCTTTTGAATGAAGGAGACTAGCTACTTCATGTTTGAAGGAGTAGGTAAGGCTAACAATGTCTTTACCTTTTCAGGGACAACCTCAATACCATCTTGAGACACAACATGGCCTAGTAGAGTGACCTTACTCTCACATATATGGCACTTGTCTTTATTTAACTGCCCACCCAATTGGGCCAGACGGGTTAAGCCTTCATCAACCTTAGAAAGATGCACTTCCCTAGAGCTATAAATGCAAAAATCATCAATGGAGACTCGTATGGATTTACCAAAGTAGGGTTGAAACATCAAGTTCACAGACCTTTGGAAAGTAGCTGGGGCATTAGTTAAGCCAAAAGGCATAACTCTGTAAGCAAAACACCTCCAAGGAGTTATGAAGGTAGTCTTCCTTTGATCTTCATCTGCAATTCTGACCTGGAAGTAGCCTAAGTACCCGTCACACACTGTGTACCTTTCATGACCAGCCACTTCATTTAGTATCTCATCTTGGAAAGGCAAAGTAAAATGGTTCCTTTTTGTCGATGCATTTAGAGGCTTGTAATCAACACACACCCTCCACTTCCCATTTTTCTTTGGTGTTACCACAACCCGGGACACCCACTCGGAATCTTCCACTGGGTAGATAAATCCTGCATTGATTAATCTTTTCAATTCGTTTAAGAGCACATCTTCTTGCACTAGCACTAATCTCCTAAGCCTTTGCACCACTGGCTTGGCACCGTCTTTCAATTGGATATGGTGTTGAGTCATTGTTACTCCCTTAATGTGTTCATAATCAGTTATGAAGAGACTAGCATGTTTCTTTAGTACCTGCAAATAGGGTCATTTTTCTTCTTCTGGTAGGTCTTTAGCTAACATCTCCTCTAGGCCTATGACGTCCTACTTGTTTAGAGAGTCTTGACTACCCTCTCCTTCAGGGTCTTGTAGTACTATACCCATTACCTCCAAAGAGCTAGCATCCTCCTGAGATGACTCATCCTCAGATGAAGAGTAGTTTCTTGTGCTCCATTCATCCACCAAAGTCTCCATATTCAGGTCTTGTTGTCTACCCTGCTTCATGTCATACACAATTTTTTGTTTCTTTCCACTGGCCTTATGACTTGGGTGCAACTCAAGGGAACCTCTCTCCCAATCCTTCCTAGCCTTCCTAGCCATAAGACAAGGTCTTCCAAGAATTAATGGGTAGCCCTCCCCCTTAGTTGGGATCACATAAGCATCAATTGAGACTGCCACACCAAAAGCTGAAACCTTCACTCATTAAACTTTCCCACACAAGCCACCCTTACATTATTTGCCATCTTATCTTGTAAGGAAGTCTACTCGTTTACTTCCAAACCCAACCTGTGCATCAATTTCTCTGTCATAACACAAATCTCGGCTCCACCATCCACATACACATTGGAGACTTGCTGACTCTTAATATCTGCATCAATGACTGGCACAATATCCTTCATGCCTCTTGCACTAATGGACCCAACTGACTTTGCCTTAGGCCTCCTAGTGCTAACCATCTTAGATCAGGTTCTACCCATCTTTGGGGAAAGGTGGAGGAGTTTTTGCCATGAGATCTTTGGTCCTTTCTTACTCACATCTACTATGAGATCATAGGATATGGATCCCACCCCAAGCGTAAATTCTTCTATTCCTATGTGTCTCCTTGACCTACTCTTCCTTTTCTTGTCTCCTATCACTTGGGAGGAGCCCTTATTCCCTTTATCCGGCTCTGAATCTTCCATTTCATCAATTCTTTGTCTCCTAACTCTCTTAATTGGCATGGCAATAGCTTCCTCCATTTTTTCTTTCCCTTTATCCTTACCATTGTCAAGACTTATGACAAAGACAACCCTATCCTCCCCACCTGATGGTAGTGGAGGGATCTCTGCTGGTGCTTGTGGTGGTGGAAGAGGGGGTCTCAATACTTGAATTGGTGGAGCCACATGTGCATTTTGTCCATTTGGCAGCCTTGCTCGAGGAGGGTGACTTGTTGGCGGGGAGGTCGTCTTTGATTACCAGTTCCTTGATAGCGTCGTGGGTGAGGGCAATAATACATGCCGTGACCTACCTCTCCACAATTGTAGCAAACGTACTCACGGGTTTTCCTTTGTCCTTCTTGTCTATTTCATTCATTTCCTGGCTGGGGAGCCCTTACACCTTGAACCAAATTGATGGATAGGCTGTCTAGCTGATTGGTGGTTTGTTGAAGAAAATCTTGTTGAGAGGAATCTTGGTATGTTGCTCCTATCCCTGCTACTACCACCCTTGCCGTAGGTTGAGCTAGCGGTGGAGGCTCCATTCCTCCTTGTAGATGAGCTTGAAGCTTTAATTTCCTATCCTTCTCCCTTGCATAATTCATAGCTTTCTCAAAGGTGTCTGGGAGTTTACCTTTAACCTTTTCTCGAAGGATGGGGTGAAGCCCTGCTAGGAAACAATCCTTCTTTAGGCACTCTGGTGCCCTTTCCCCTTCACCTAGTGATGCACACCACTTCTCCCACGGGTTGGAAAACTTCCCTTCATAGCTTCTATAGTCATTGGGTGATGTTTGGCGTAGCTCTAAGAGTTGTCTCCATATCTCCTCTGGGGCTCATGATGGTGAAACTCTTCGATGAAGGCCGTTTTTAAGGCTTCCCAGTCTCTTCTTTCTTCGGGTGCCAAAGTTTGATACAATACTTTAGCACCTTCTCTTAAGACTAGTGGAAAGGCCCTTAGCTTTGTGGCCTCATCCTCCCTTCCTGACACTAAAAATACCATTTCCAAATTATCCAAAAAGTCTGAAGCAACCTCCCCACGCTTAACAAAAAAATTAGGGAAGGCCATAATGTAACTAAGAGAGTACACAATTACACAAACAACTCCAATTTGTTGAAATTAGAGTATGATAAGTACAATTTGCATCTTTAGCATAGCTAGCTCAAAATAGGATGAATATTGACACATCAAAGGAGTGGTAATAATCTAATAAGGGTAGAATGATAGGACGAGGAGAGGGCAAGATTTCCCCAAGTCTTTCAGCTCCAAACAACAAGGCTATTCTTTGCTAATAGAATAATTTCCTATCAATACATATATTAACACGCATATGATGCACAAAATGGAAAGGAAACATCCATGGATCATTATTGTCATTATTGGCATCCATACTTACCCACACAAATGGACTAGCTTAGTTGCACCATCTTTGGACCAATGAGCCTGATCAGCCATAGAAGTTCGGCACCTCGGATCACTTCTACTCTTCTTGACGCGTCTGTGAAGATGTAGGGGGTGATGGCAACACTTCTTACTATGCCGAGCCATTTTGCAAGTAGTAGTTGGATGCTATTTCCATAATCAGCATGATGAACAAAAGTTACACCATTAATGTGCAAAACATCATCAACAAGGACACTCTCTTTAGATTGATATAACTTCTTGAAGATTAGCAACAAAGGTAAAGCGGGAAGGCTCTTCACCCGATCACCCAAGCACTCTGGAAAATATCCAAAAATCTTCGCGCGGACGGGAGGTTGACTTAGGACTGTGGCATTTGGATTCACAAAGTGCACTGGGAGCACACGCATACGAGCGGCAATCTTATAGGCAAGCCTCCGCCTCTTTGCTTCATGAGGGTTTAGAGGTGAAATTCGTGGTTGTAGGTTTAATATTGAAGTTGTTGCTCACTGGACTTTTTCTTGCCAAAAGTAGTCATGTAACCCCCCCTAAATGAGATGGACCAAATGTCACCTTCACGCTTGAGCATGTGTTGCAGCTTTAGGCCACTTAGGTGTGGATGTGATCTTCCTTTGCTTAATTACCTATTTAGGAAAGAGAGGTCTAGTAGTACTCTCTCTTCCTTTAATGTGCGTTACGGTACTTTCATGTGAATTGATGTAGAGAATTTCAACTGTGTGTGCATCAGGGGTTATTGGAGCATTCATAGGTTAAGAGGAGAGGTAAATCAAGCTTTTCTCCTCATTCCTATTTGTTGGCAATGATCACGAACAAGGCAAGGAGAGGGACTTACTTCTTGAATGTCGATGACGCTACAGTCGCAACAAGATCTTGATGAAAGCTTTCAAGGCCTCTAGAGCCTCCTCCTCCTCTGTACTCCAATTTGCAAACTCCTCACGCCACTCGTCCATTGTTTTTGAAATGAAGGTCCATGTAGCCCTCCTCCGTGGGGGCACCAAAATGAAGCACACAAAGCGCACCCGGTGGCCTCTACACCAAG
Organism: Adiantum capillus-veneris; assembly: GCF_014529385.1. Lineage (NCBI taxonomy): Eukaryota > Viridiplantae > Streptophyta > Polypodiopsida > Polypodiales > Pteridaceae > Adiantum > Adiantum capillus-veneris. The sequence goes on from NC_140959.1 coordinate 1,341,084, forward strand.
GTATTACTTGGATGCCTCATGGTGAGGGGGTATTGAAGGGTCACCACCTAGCGTTTTATGTGGCTAGGACATGACCAAGATCTAGTAGAGTTGACGCTCTATTTTTTAGAATGACATCTTTATGGGAGAGAATCACCTTGAGCATATGGAAGGCGTTGTGCTCAAACACACCTTCAACCAACCTTAATGGAGAGAGAGAGAGAGAGAGAGAGAGAGAGAGAGAGAGAGAGAGAAAGAGAGAGAGAGGAAGAGAGCCACCAACAAGGATCCAAGGAACGATTAGTGGAGTGAGAGGTTTGAAGGGGTGCCAATTTAAATGCATTCATCACAATGAAATAAAAACTTGAGTATTAATCATTCATTAAGCGGAAATCAAATGAAAAACCTTCACACCTCCACCAAGGGACTGATTACACACACAAAGCATCCACACAAATCAAGCATGCTAGCTACAATCATGGGAATGTAAACACTATCACCCTGCCAAATCGATGGTAGCCTAGAGGTGCACAAAGAGCCTAATTAGGGCATGCTACAGTGGAGAGGGGCTCAAGTGTGTTTGGGCTGAGATGGGGGGCTCTTTATATAGCCTCTCCCACCCCATTACAATTAGTGAAAATCACAACTAAGGGCTTGAATTGGGGGACAAATTGTGATGCCCTGGGAGCCGCCACGTTGACCTTCTTGATGCCTTCACCTTGAAGCTTCACCTTATCACTTGAGAGGTTGATTCTTGGTCATTATTTGCAATAATTCACCTTCTTCTTTGGAGGTTGTGGAATGACTAGCACCTATCTCACAAATTGTGGTGAAAAGGAGAGAGGAATGGGCCATACTTAGAGGGATAGATACATGTGTGTGAGGATGAATGAGAATTGGGTGGAGAGGGGTGAAGCTATGGAGTTTTTTAAAGTTTTTTTGTGGCTGATTTTGATCAAATTAGGTAGAGGTTATAATAGAGAATAGAAATCCATTATGGATCCTCAATATGTGTAGGATTTTAATGATAGTGTGTGTAATTAACTAGTACATACACACACTAGTAAGAGGAGGAAGATGAAGTGCAGCCATGGAATCTTGATAGGGATGATTAGGAGTGAAAAATGATAGAATTTTGAATAATGTTAAGTGTGTGTGTGAGCAAGAAGGTGGCTAGGGTGAAAGGGGGAAAGACTAGGTGATAAATATGACAATAAAAAAATACTTTTTCCACCACAAATGGCTCCAATATGGGGCCCCACTTGATTTTCCCAAATTATGTTGATAGAGGACAAGGGGAGGGCATGGAGGGGGGTCTAGGGTGACCTTTGGGGTGTGGGGGAATCATTTCCCTCAAGAAAATGGAGAAAAATGAAGAAAATTGGCTTGGCATTTCCCTCTTTTACTTATGAGCCAAAAGTGAGGTGACCCACCATGCATGATGCTCCTTTTGGACTTCTTCATTATGCATCACATGTGTGATGACACCTCAAGAGGCCCCATGGGCCCATGATGTCACTAAGGCATCTTATTTGTAAGACTAGTAGATATTATGTACCATAGGTGAAACCAGCTCCAAGTCCCCTTTTTCCATGAGTTTCAACTTTGTTTAGGGCTCCTTCCCATATGAAGCTCATCCATGTGCCAAAACCATGCCGAAATCCCTTGCCAAAAATGGACATTTTCCTAGTAATAGATCCACTACCAAAACTCATTTATTTTTATTTCTTGAGTTTGTACAAGGTTTAGTCAAACCTTAAGTGCCAAAAAAACCTTCTAGTGAGCAAGGTTCACTCTTGTTGCTCCATTGCTTCACACTTCTTGCTGTGATCATTCTACTCGCTGTTGTAATCCTTATCAGTGCAAGCTTAGGCGGTCGCATCTGGGAAACACTTTTACCTTGCTAATTATGATCATTACCAAGATGACTTTATGGCAACACCCAACATTGTTATACATGCACTAGAGCCTTCTTGGTTGACAGGAGCTTCTTCCTTTTGGTTGGCTGGCAATGCCAAAATTGTGGTTTTAAGAGGGGTCATAAAAAACACGCATCAACCCAGCCATAGTGAATGATGGTTTTTCAATACTTATTCAGTCATCTTGTAACACTATTGTGAATGCTATATGACAAATGTTGGATGCCTCGGTTTCTAATGATGAATTGACCAAGTTAAAGGCTGAACTGAGGGAGACTGAGCAGCAAGTTGAGAAGCTAGAGCAGGAGAGAGGAACAGAGTCATTGCGGCATAGTATCCTTGAAAATCAATTAGCTAGGACCATTCAACACTTAGAAAATAAGTTGTCCAAGATAGAGTCTGAGATGCGGATGCTTAGACAAGACAAGTTAGACGTTGAAAGAGCTGCTGACAGATTCAAAACCATGCTGCAAATGAAGAGAGTTGATTTCAACTCATTGTTGACTAGCCACAATGTATTGAAAGCCACTTTAACTGTAAGATATATCTATAATAATTTGGTTGAGATATTGAATCCAGAGGGGAATGTTGTTTTCAATATAGGTAATCTGAGAGCGCTCATGGAAACAATGCAGAGTGATTTGCAGGATAAACTTTCTGAATACAACAGTGCTTCGGCAAATCAAGCTATTCTAGACTATATTGAACAGTAGAACAACCTCGATGAGAGGATGATGATAAAGCAGCACAAGAGGAAGAGAAGGAGGATAAACCAGAAGAAAGGCATGATGATGATGACTGTCCTCCATCTCCACCTCCAAGATCTGGCGTTGGTGGAGCAGGGGCCACAGGGGAAAATTAGCCCAATATAGAGCAGCCAGACTAGTATAAGGGTCAACAACCCAGAAACACTGAGAATTCACCAGTACACTAGTCACAACACATTTCGTATGAGAAAGGGAACGGTAAAGCTGTGACTGAGGTTCTAAAAGGTGATGAGCAACATTCATTACAATTCATCACACTGAACAAGAGACTAAGATATCAGCAAACTTCTATAACTAGGATGTATCTAGAGGATGATGTTCTTCTATTTGATCTTGATCTATTTCAGCAACTATATGTCGGTGCCAAAGAAATAGTCCAACATAAAAAATCAGCTACTTTCCATGACCAAGAGGTGTGCTGACTGCCTGAGCATCCTAGCAGAATTCAATTGCTAGAAAGAGTACCTGAATGGGTACTAAACTCTGATGACAAACTAGCTAATCCACACTAGTAGTAGCAGCCTACTGCAGACTGTCATTCCCTAGCCAGCAAATTAGAGCTCCTGCTGGGGAACAGACCAACCTATAAATGTATGAAAGGCATCAGAGGCCAATTGAAAGAAGTTTTACTGCAAGATGCAAATTGCCAGGAGACTTCTGGATCAGAGGGTACAAGCTATGCTAAAAGCATGCAATGGTGATACAAAAAAGGGACCTTTTTTTGTTTGTACTTAGTTATTACTTCTACAAAAGCAAGAGGTTGTTTTGGAGGAAACCTTTTTTGACCTCTAAAATTAAATGGTGTAGGAGGGAAGCTAGTAAAAATCCAAAATCCAGTGACCACTCCCTTTGAAGAGACATCATGGATGGGGCCAATGATGGATTGGAGTTACAGCACCTTTGAACTCGTGTGACGTGGCATGTGTGTTATGCGTAGTACCAATGGATATTTGTAGTGGTTCTCAAATGCACAACACTGTCACAAAGCTCTCAGGAATCACCTTCAGGATTCCCTTGTGCAGCTAGCATGGTCTTGGCCTGCTGTGCACCCATGCCATAATGAGGACGCCCACAAGGAAGTCAACTGCTGCCAAGGGTTCACTTGACAAAGTCAAGCAGCCCAGGACAATGGATGCAACCTCCCCCCTCAAAGGCACAAAGTCTCCCCAAAGAATCAACACACCAAACACAAGGGCTAGCAAGGGGAGCATTTTTGTGGAGCAATCAGCAAAGTCTACAGCACCTTTTGCCGAGGACAAGAATCAGTCTTCAACTAAAACAAGAGGTTGGTGTTTCTACACTATCATGTTCTGTTACAGGATCCAGTTTTGTTTCATGAGACGTAGCTATGTCAAAGTTTGTAAGGTCATTGCATGCAAGTTTATGTATTGTTTCTTTCTCAAGAGCCTTGCATTATGCATTCATGAAAGCATATGTGCCTTGAACTGAACACAATTTTAGGAGAAATTTCAACAATTGCACGAGTGTATTGTTTCATCTATGCATTGCATGTAAGTCAATGTTTTGTTTCTTGCTCATGAGCTTTGCATTTCTATCCTTTTTTTGCATTGCATGCATTCATGATTCAAGCATATGTGCCTTCAGCTGAACACAATCTCAAGAGATTTTTCAACAAATGTGAATGTATTGTTTCATCTATGCATCTATGCAGAAGGGGCTTCTTGTATCCCTATAATCATACCCTGTAGGACAAGAGGGTTTACTAAGAAAATGAGGAAGTTTAGAGTTCAAAATATGATACTATACACTACCAAATTTGGTAATGTACAATGATAACTCTGTATAGCCTCAAATTTGGTTAGTACCAGATTGTGCATTGGCAAGGTCATTTGTGTGACCAAAGGGCTATTTAGGGTGTAGGGTTTAGTTTGACATTGCTGAAATGTTGGAAATAGAAGGTCATTTAGGAAGCATTTCAGGAAAAAACAAAATGGAAGAATACCCTATTTTGACCAATTTTTGTTATACAGTAGAGGATCTTCACGAAGAGTATGGTCTCAGCATGGAGGGGATGCTTGCAAAGGATCTTAGGGATGAAGACCTCCCTCACAATGAGTGGATGACGGTGTTCAAGGAAAGCTACAAGAAGAATGCAAAGATCTACCTCTCCATCTTGTGGGGAAATCATTGCGAAGTTTGCATGCTGCTATTATTTTGAGAGATGCCATGCGGCAACAAAGGACCGTGCACACCATAAAGTCGCACGGGCAAGGTTTGGAGAGGCAGTACTGAACATGTGTGCCAGCCACCCGAGAGGGTTGGAGCGGAAGGTCAAAACTTGGCGAAGGGAAAACGGTGCCTCCACGGCGGTTTAGGGTCATATATTAAGAAGCCCCGCCTTACGCAAAGTGGTAGTAACCTCTATACGGAGGTAGACCCCCCACAACTTCAAGTAGAGTCGCCTGATTATGTTACAAAATTGGAAAGCGTTGCTGAGAGACTGACTCAAGAAAGTGCAGCTGCATCGGATAGGCTGAAAGAGTTGAAAGCATCTCTACAGCATAATAAGGAAACATTGTTGAGAGCTGAGGGTTCCAATGCTGTTGTGAAGCGAATAAAGGATGACATAGAGCACTATGAAGTACAGCTTGAAAAACATAAGCAAGAAAACCCTTTCAATGATGAGGACATCAAAGAGGTTGAGGCTGATCCGGGAGCCAGTCGGCGCATGCTTCGTCAACTTCGAAACACTGAGGACATGCTAAATCTAGAGAAGGAGGTTCATCTACAACAAGTAATTCCTATAATGTCTTAAGAAAGTGATTTTGGTAGTGCATGCTTTTTAGTATCTCTAAATGCTTCTTTGCTAGTTTGACAGAGTTTGGTGGTTTTGCTTTTGTATGGTAGTTGCTTATTCTAGGTAGATTGCTAGGCCAAGGTGGATTTTTTGAATTTTCTCAATGTTCTTTGGTACTTTTTGTCCATACTGGTATCTTTTGGGTTTTTTTTAATATACTTTCTTGTTTTGGTATCTTCTATCATGCTGTTTTTAGTAGTTTGATATTCTAATAAATCTGCTATTTTGGTAGTTCTGGTTGTGTTGCTAGTACCACTAAACCCTTAGTTGCTTTGGTAGTTTCTAGAGTGGATCTAACAATGTTCTTTTGGTAGTTTTGGTTGCTTTTGGGTAGTTTATTGGTGGACTTGGGTGTATTCATAATGCTTTTGGTACTAACTGGTAGCATTTGGTACTGTTCTGGCACTCCCTTTGGTAATTTATGGTTCTTTTGTAACGACACTACTTTGAATGTATTGGTACTTTTAGGGTTTTAGGGTAGCTTCTTACAATGCTTTTTTGGTGGCTATTAGGATTTTTGATACTAATTGGTAGCTCATGGTTATGATTTGGTACTTTGGTAGCTCATGGTTATGATTTGGTACTAATTGGTAGCTCCTAGTTATGATTTTTGGTACTAATTGGTAGCTCATGGTTATGATTTGGTACTAATTGGTAGCTCACAGTTATGATTTGGTACTACGGTTGTATTCTTGCATTGATGACCTGCTAGTTTTTGGTACTAATTGGTAGTATGATGGCTTTGGTACTGTGTGCTAGTTCTTGGTACTAATTGATAGTATGATGTCTTTGGTATTGTCTACTAGTTTTTGGTACTAATTGGTGATGACCTTGGTACTGTCTACTAGTTTTTGGTAGTAACTGGTAGTATAATGGCCTTGGTATTGTTTGCTATTGTTTGGTACTAACTGGTAGTATGATGGCCTTGGTACTGTCTGCTACATTTGGTACTAATTGGTAGCATGATGCCTTTGGTACTGTCTGCTAGCTTTTGGGTTCTAATTTGGGACTGTTTGTATCGCTGCTGGTTGACAATAGGGTGAGTATGATGTGGTGGAGGCAACATGGAAGGAAGCACAAGGCCATGTCCTATTTGTGAAGCAGATGATTGCTGAGGTTCAGCACGGGAAGAGATTTATGTTATATCGTAGGCCCTAGGTTGTTGATTTGGGGAAGATGATCCATGTGTTTGGAATGTGTGTTGCATGTGGTGAGCTCTTGGATTCTGCAGGAGTTGTAGGAACATTTATGCTTGAGTGCTGATATCAGTATCACCCCCTTTTCTTTAGTGCTTTGCTACTAAGAAGGGATCATTGTGCCAAACTTGGTTGTAACATGATGATCCCCGAGGTGGCAAAGTCTTGGGTCGATGGGCATCATGGTGTGAAGAGCAAGTATGTGTGTGTTCTGCAAATCATATGCTTACATACACTAAATGTGAGGTTGTTTGTAAGTATGTGCTGTCTTTATCTGTTTTTGTAGAGGAAGAGGATGCTACAGCGGCTGGGCCCCGTGGGAAAAATGGACAGGCAGTCAAGGATGGACCAGATGCCACAAAATCTAATGCAAGTCATGCATGGGAGAAGGATGAGGGTACTACAAAGATAAGGGATGTTCTCTGGAATTTAAAGCATGGTGGTGTGAAAGGGAAAGGGACTAAGAAGGGACAACATTATGATACCATGCTAGAGGGCAAAGAAGATAGTGACTGTGAGGACAAAGATGCTAAAAGGAATAGATACAATGTTGGAGGTAAAGTGCCTCACATAGTGGAGATGGATGGATCAGATGATGCTGCAAAGGGGCTTGAGGATCGGGTCACTAGAGAAGACGAGAACAGGAAAAGGTAAGGTGAAGGGGAAGAGGCGACTATGGGGGAGGAGGACCAGAAGGGGGTTAAGGGGGAGGCCAAGAGGGGGGTGGAAGCCAGGGATGACAAATGTGCAGAGGATGCCAATAAAGGGGATGATCGGGAGGCCAGGAAGGGGGAAGAGGCAGAAAATGAAAAGGTAGGCAATGCGATGAAGGGGGACGGGCCCGAGGATGCCAAGAAGGAAGTGGCAGTGAAGGATGCAAAAGTGGACAGTACTAACGGGAGTGCGTATCCTGAAGTTGAAGATGTTGTGCAAAAGATGGCAGGTGGTTCCACTGATTCGATGACCCTGCAATCCAAGTGCAAAAGAAGGATGTCGTTCTTTCCTTCTCTAATTGTGTTTCTTTGCAGCCCAATAATCACCAAGAAAATCTTGATTAGTGACACATGTCTCAATGGAGCTAATAATGGGATGGTTTTGTATCTGTTCATCCATGTGTGATTCCTCCTCATCCAACTCGTCAAAAGAGAGTAGCTGTGAGTCACCCGAGTGGTAAACTCTTGTACTATTGTCCATTGGCAAGGAGCAAGAGAGACACACAAACGCGCACACACACACACACACACACACACACACACGCGCGCGCGCGTACACACTCACACACAGAGAGAGATTGAATTATCATCCATGGAGGTCAAATATGACCTATGGGACCAAAAACACAACATTACAACATTCATTCTCAGTGTGGGCTGATACATATCAGTTAAGGAGTGAGGCTCCATCAAGAGGGTAGAGTAGGAAATACCTAAGGGTCGTCTGAGGGGAGATCCAGTTTGGGATTTTGAAATTCCTAGATGATCGCTTTACCACCTCAATAGACTGCCCATTTGCCTTGCTTACGCGCTTCATGCACCTTCTTAAGCTCGCTCGCTTTACTCTTGAGTTGATTCATAGTCAGCTCTTCTGCAATCCAAAGCTTGGTTCCTTTGAGAAGACGGGATTGATGTAAAAGCTTGACCCGCTCCTCTTTGTTATTGAAAGTAAGGACACAATGCTCGGGATGCACATGGTGATGTGTATCATTGATCCAAGCGACATTCTCTGGCTTGATGTTGACTAGCGCAATAATGTTGTTGAGTTTGATGATTGCCTCTTCAAGGGTATCCTCAACAGTGCACCACTGCAAGGGGAGCACACCGTTGTGTACGTTGAGGGCATTATCTTCTTGAAAAGTTTGTTCGGAGATTTCCTTTGCTACATACATCTTCACTTGGGTGATGGTTGTTGAATGAGCTTGGCTAACCTTAGCCTCAACCTCCTTTACCTTTTCGGTGGTGAGGTCAACCATAGAATTGAATTGTCCTTCTAATTTGTTGAGGCAAGATTTGAGTTCAAAGTTTTCTTCTAGGACTCAATCAAGAGTTGCTTGCAACTGCGTGATGCGATTGAGTTTGCTAGGGGCTGCCAGCACTGTTGCAAAACTCGGTGTTGTTTTGGCGGGGTCTTTAAGGTAGTCATCTTTGTGCTTGAGGAGGTAGAAAGGAACCACTCACTGATTTGCAAATGGTGGGAGGAGAGCAGATTGCTCAAAATTTCAACCTTTGAAAATGCTCAAAGCAAGACGGCCTTCTATAGTCCCACAACCCTGTCAAGAGGCTCAGCCTTATTTCATGATCTGTATGTCTGTCCCCTACCGAGTATTGCCTGAAGAGCACCGCGACCTACACAGAGCCAAAACTAGGGACGAACTGAGGCCATAACCTTGCAGGGTAGAGCTTTGCAGGGACAGCAAAACCAGCATACTTTGCAAGGTTGAAGCACTGTAGGGCTGAACGAGGGTCGTAGCCTCGTAGGGATAGATCTTGATGTTGAGGTGGGCTAGGCTAAGGCTTAACACCTCCCCCCAGGCAGCCCTTTGTCCAAGGGGGGCTGAGGAGAACATTCATAGTTTGCTCTGTGCTAGGGTTATGCGAGAGAGAGAGAGAGAGAGAGAGAGAGAGAGAGAGAGAGAGAGAGAGAGAGAGAGAGAGAGAGAGAGAGAGAGAGAGAGAGAGAGAGAGAGAGAGAGAGCGATAGAGAGAGAGAGAGAGATGCAGTAGTGCTCAATAAACATCAATTAAAACCAAGGTTTTGTGTGCATCTTTCTGGTGCAGAGAGAGAGAGAGAGAGAGAGAGAGAGAGAGAGAGAAAGAGATGAAGCGAGTGGTCAACCAGGACTTAGCTTGCTGGTGGAGAGAGAGAGAGAGAGAGAGAGAGAGAGAGAGAGAGAGAGAGAGAGAGAGAGGTGGTGTCGTGAAATCCAATAACCATAATGTGGGTCCAGCCCTCTCCCTCCACCTCCTCTCTTGGAGTGGCCCCTCCAAATAGTGAAACATCTAAAAACAAAGAAATATATGGCCCCTCTCCATTTCCAATTAAAAGGTCCAATTATACACAAATGAACCACCAAGCCCATATTGTGTCAAGGAGAGTCCCATTTTGTACCACCATTGCATGGTTTGAGCCTACCACTAGTAAAGGGCCCTCAACTCAAATGACAGTAGGAGAACAAGCAATTTCTCTCTAAAGACAGTTTCAGCTGGTCAGAGTAACTAGAAAGATGATGCAACAGGAGAAACAGGCTATCCTCAATTTTTTGGAATTTGTACCCGATTCCCCAGTCCTTGTGTATGCTTTATCAGCTAGAGAAGCTGAGCTGCCTGGGTTTTTCTCAGCACTGTATCCTCAACATCCAGAACTAGTAAATTGGCTCACATACTATAATATTAATGATGATCTTTGGAATTGGTATGAGTGATTTACTATAGAATGGAAAACCTGGAAAACACTGCTCAATGATGCTCTTCAATTAAATGATCCTGGGGAACTAAAGGAGGCGATACAGAGGGTTAAGTTGTGTATGGGAAAATGGAAAATCTAGCTTAGAGGTCTCACCAAGATCACAAACCAGCTGCTACAACTTACTGTGGAGTCCTCTAAAATCCCTGAAGAAAGGATGTTACGGCTAAACCAGGCCTGGGATCACAGTACAGAGAGATGGCTAAGATTCTCTTTGAAGCTAGTATTAAAACAAATCAGCCTCTTCCAGAAGGATGGATCCATACAGATTTGCATTGTCACAAATTGGCGAGAACGCGTCTAGCAAAAGGCAAACGCACGCTCTATGATCCCGACACCAGAACCTATCATCCTCTCATGCCTTATGAAGTGGAAATGACCACAAAAAGGTGGGATCAGCTTGAGCAAGAGGCCATTTACAGACTTATCCAGAAGGAAAATCCTGGCACTCGAACTTCTAAAACACCAACACGATCGAAGGGCAAGAGGAAGCGGGTTCAGTGGAAGGATACTGAGTAGTTTCATCTCAGAATTTGATGGTGGATTTTTCCAGACATTCTTAGAATCAGACGGTGGATTTTTCCAGCCAACTTTAGAATCAAACGGTGGATTTTCCCATTAAGGTGTTAGAATTTCTTAGGTTGGACACCCTTGGAATTACAACTATAGAGGTGTCAAGCACTAAACAAGCATGAAGTATGGTATAAAGTTAGCATTACCAGGAGAGTTAGCAACTTTCGAAGAGTACTATCATGAGGAACATAGGCCAACTCATGAGGAACATCGGCCAACCCAGCAAGCAGGCAAACAGGTTCCTCAACACCTCAGAAGAATCAGACGGTGGATTTTTTTTCTTTCAAAATATTGGAGTCTTACCAAAATTCATGAAAGGAGGGAAAGATGTAGACGGCGAAGACAGTCTCAACAAGAGGGAACTATCTCTTGGAAGCCGAACAGTGGACTAGTCAGTAATTACCATGGTGGCTACCATAGTAACCTCAAAAGACTATAAATAGGACCCATTACATTGTAATCGGGCTGATTGTACTTTGGGCTGCTTGTACTTTTGACTTCTTACTCCTAGTCTCATGGTTTTAGTCTCCAAAGTTGTCCTTGAGTTACAATCTCTTCACTTGTAATTCTACTCTGTAATCATTACTACAGTAGTCAATTGGGCTTCAATCTGTTATACCTTCTACTCGTTCTTCATAAACTTTGAATCTAAACCTGAAACACTTTTCCAGTCATTCAGTTTGTTTCTAGTCCCAGTAGAGTATTCCAGTTCAATTAACTATTCAAGTTCAATTTCCATATTCCATTCCAATTTCACTAATTGAATTGATGACTTCCAGAAGCTATAAATTCTAACACTGGAATCAGCTATCTAAAGAGATCAGCTCCAATTCCAGTGTGGCTGGTTAGTAATGAGCTGAATTCAACTCTCTTCATCCTTAACATTGTTTCAAATCTATCAGCAACTCTCTCAGCCTCTGTTTTTTCTTCTCTCAACTGCCTCATCTCAAACTCAATCTTTGTCAGCTTACCTTTCAGCGTCCGAATTGTCCTGGCTGAATGATTTTCAAGAACACTATGACTCAAGGACTGTGCCCCAATATCCTATTTTAACTTTTCAACTTGCTACTTATTGTTCATGAGTTCAAGTTGTAAGTTGGTCACCTCAATAGTAGACGCTGAGGCATCCATCATTTGTCCCAAGGCATGGACAATTGTATTCCAAGATGACGGGATTAGCATTGCGCAACCATCATTGATTGTTGGTGGGTCAGAGGCAAATGGCTCATAAATTGTAACAGGAACCATTTATGGTAGTGTGGTATAATCAGGTTTGTGCATGATTAATTGTCCTTTGAGAGGATGAGTCTGTAGCTGTTGTAATTTTTCCTTCTTCGTTAAGGCCAAAGCTATTTCACTGAAAGGGATACTAGAATTACCAAGTGGGCTAGCAGGCATCGAACCTTTTTCCTTATCAATGTGGGTTGCCAACTACTGAGCACTGATCTTGTCAGGCTAGCCTTTTCCAGCACTGGTGGTTGCTGAACTCTTCTTCGTTTGTTGTCTAGTCCCAACAGTAGTCTTCGCTGGAGGCTGGTCTGTCTCGTCGGTCTGCTGGAGATTTTTCAGTAGACACTGTTTTGACCTGACTTTCTAGCTGCTTTAAGAGAGCATTGCTCTTAGCCAATGTAGTTTTTGGTCTCATGGAGCTGCCAGCTTCCTCCTGCGTGCCCTTTCTCTTCTGACTAGTAAGAGCCAACTGAGTGCTTGGGTTTCTTCATCAGAGGAGAATCAACATTGTTAGTTGCTGGGATGGGTTTTTGACGCCACGCTGTCCGTACTTGATGATGAGCATCTAACTCATATTTAGGAATTTTGGAAAAAATGCACAATTTTGGGACAAATTTTTGTTAACCAAGCTCTTGAATGATGGTTGCAACTTACTAGGTTGCAATGTTATCAACCATTGGTGTCACATTGTAGAGCTTAGTTTGCATTATTGTCAAACATTGGTGTCAACTTCTAGAGCATATGTTGCATTCTTGTCAATGATTGGGTGTCATAGAAGTTGCATTGTGGTAGGAATGAAGAGTGCATAGAGAACTTGTGGAAACTTTGATGTTTAAATTGGAATCAAAAGGATACAAAGCACTTGGGAAACCTTGATGCCTAAATTGTAAAGTATACATAGCTTTTGCTTGCTCTAGAAGCAAACGTAGAACTTGAAGAAACTCGAGGGCTTTGGTGGTTAATTGTGAGGGCTACCATGTTCAATGCCACTTCTTTGTTGGAAGGTTTGGTTAGTTGTCCTACCAAAATCTATTCTAGAATGTGCTAGTTTTTTATAGAGAAAGCGTTGTTGTTTTATTTTGCACAAAGAAATAATAGATAATTTTTTTATTTCTAAGTCCCAAGGAATGACTTTTCTACAAGCACAAACGGAAAATCTTGATTTTAATGAAGCTTAAATGCTGAAACTTGAGTTAGCTAGAACACTCACTACAACAAGAAACAACCCAAAATTTGGAAGCAAGTTGCACATACAAATTGAGAAGAGGTTGCAGACACGTGTATGTAGGAAATATGGTACTTTCTCTCACCCTTTTCCATACAATGTTCAAGATCATAAGCTTCTTAGGAGAGGCCACATATTGGTGACTAGCCCGCCATCAGCTTCAAGGTTACCACCCCAATAACACGTATTTAGTTATGTGGTTCTTCCCACAGGAAAACTCATGACGATGTGGTATGCCACAATGTGGAAAATAATATGAGACTTTGTTGAAAGCTTTCTATGAACATCACTAGGACTACAAAAATACTCTCACAAATATAAATGGAATAATCAAAGTTGATGTAAAGCTAAAAATACTTTTCTAGTACTTTTTGTGAAGATTACACCAACACATCTCAATAGCACCTAGTTAGGTATGTGGTGCCCCCCCACACAAAAGATCATGATGTTGAGGTATATCACAACACAAGATGTAACATAAAATTTTGTTCAAAATTCCTATGAACACCACTAGAAACTTTTGAAGTCTCTCACACATTGAAATGGAATGAATCAAAGTTGTTGTGCTAAAAAAACATTTATGTTACTTTTTTGTGAAGACAAGTCGTATTTTTGTCTCTACTTTGATGCTCAAGGAGCCACCACCATGCAAAATCCATGCTAGGACTTGCTTTTTAACTAAAATAATGGTATACTACTAAATGAGGTCAAACAATCAAAAACCCCAAAAAATGAAAATTCATCTACAAATTTACAAGAAATGTAAGATCTTAGTGGATGCTCATCATTTCTCATGTAGGGCATAACATCAAGAGATTTTTCTTTTCCGCATACCTAGCCATGTACAATTGGAGTGCAAGGGCCAATAGTACTTAGCAAGGTATGTGGTTCCTCCATCGCAAAAGAATGTGATGCTTTGGTACGGTTCACTCTTTGAGATGTATTCTACTCCACCTTCTCATTGATAGCGAACAAGTGCACAATGCATCTATCAAGACCTAGCCTTGTAGCTTCGTGGTTTGCATGGGATGGCATTGTTATAACATCTTGGGGAAGTGTACTAGGAACTTGTAAAGTCTCAGATTAGAGATTAAGACTTCAAAAGCCACTCACAATTGAAAGATTCCACTTAGTACGTGAGTTTTAGCTCAAACATCCAAAATATCAAACTACAAAAGTAGCAAAAAAAAAATTGAAAGCAAGAACAAATTTGCAAGAGATTTTAGACCTCTTGATGTAAGAAAGTGGGACTCATGAGCTTCCACTTGAGAGGCATTGTATTATGTGCAACTGTAGGGCAAGGGCCACATGCACTCTCCCATCAAATCATGTGCAATTGAAGGGCAAGGACTACATGGAAATTCCCTATCCCAAAACACCTACTTAGGATGTGGTGCTCCCTTCATAGAAGCTCATGAGGTTGTTCTAGGTCATAGTCTAGGGTGTATGATGAGAATTAGCAGAAACTATCTAGGACTTGATAATTATTTTACAACCAAAAAGAAATCAACTTCAAATTCATGTTGAGCTAAAATTTTATTTTAGCAATTCTCATAGGCAATAGGTTGCAAGAACAAGTTCTCATAGGAAATAAGACTCGAGCTATAATTAGGTCCTTGAGGAACCATCTAGAGCCTACAAAGCTTGAGCTCTGATTTGAGCCTTGAGGATCCCCCTAGAGCCTCGAGTAATTGCCTCCACTGAACATTCAAAGTACTGATTAACTAATTCCATAAAGTTAACATCAACGTTAGTTTTAAAATTTCAAACCAGCATTACAAACTCTATCAAGTTTATTCATTTGTTGCCTCGATGCCTTCTCAAATTCTCCTTACCTCCCAGGGCTTTGAAACCCATCATGATTGGCTAATAATCATGAAAAAATTTACTAATGGATTTGAATCCCCACAACTTCCACATTCAACTAAATTCTTGTCGTTGTTATACACCACCCGTGCCAAGACTGCCCACTATCAAGGGCATGTACCTAGGTAATACCACTCTCTCTATGCTCATTTACACTAGGTGTGTTTGATGTGCAAGACACACATCCATGTACACCTTGCCACTTGCTTCTATGCTCTTTACATCATGTGCAAGTGTCGGGCAAGGGAATGCATGCCATCTCCCTTCAACATGGCAATCACCTATCCCACCAACACCTACTTAGGTATGCCGTACCCCCTTAATAGAATCTTATTAGGTTGCTCTACGTCATAGTCCAAGATGTATGATGAGATTTAGCAATAAACCATCTAGCGATACATAACTAGGATTTGATAATTCTTTGACAACCAGAGAGAAAACAACTTAAATTCCATGATGAGCTAAAAGTCTATTTTAGCAATTCTTGTTGGCAACAAGTTGCAAAGTTCTCAATCATCACAAAAAACAAAGCTCGAACTATAGTTCGAGCCTTGGCAAACCACCTTGAGCATACAAGTCTCAAAATTTAGATTGAGCCTTGAGGATCCACCTAGAGCCTGGAGGTTCAAACCCCTCACAACTCCCACATTCAACTAAATTCTTGTTTCCGTCGTACACTATGCTAGAGCTCCTCATTGTCAAGGGAAAGCACCCAAGTACTATGGAAAGAGAGAACATGTTATCTACAATTGTTTACACGTGGTGTGTTTGTTGTGCAACAAACCCCCCCCCCCCCCCCCCCCCCCCAACACACACACACACACACATCTGCTTCTACGCTTATCCCACAAACTCTTCACACTCCTCTACTACTTGCTTATGGCCGCCTTGCCTCAACAAGGTGTAATCCATGATTCTCTTTAATTGAGCCTTAATAATGATAGTAGCATGCATACACTTTTGAGATCTAGTAAATAAAAATCATTGATTGAAAGATTCTTTTGCAAGGACGAGGCGAGGATCAAGGTCGGCTTGCCACGACACACACACACACACACAGAGTTGTGGCATCCCCAAGTCTCATCCGTGTGAGTGGGGGAAGAGAGAGAGAGAGAGCATTTGAGCGCATGAGAGAGAACAAGAAACCAATCAGCAACAACCAGATTTGCCTTACCAGTGATTTTCTTAAAATCGTGATTTGTGGCGACATAGGATTTGATAGGAGTCAGGACTCCGTCAAATTTGAAATTGACGTTAGGTTTAAAATTTGAAATTGACGGGAGAAAGATCTATCATCTGACATCACATCAGCCATGCGCTCTTGCATCTGGTTTACAATGCGTTGGATCTAATCCCCTTGAACTGAACGTGGCCTCTATTGTAGGTTGCCGCATGAATGTTGAAACATCACGTTGGCATAAACTATAACATGAACCAAACATTTCCTTGAGCTAAACGTTCCTGTATAAAGAACTTCAACAGCATGAGTTGAAAGCATGTGTGTCTTGAGCTTACGCCTGTCTACCTGATCGGCCTAATTATTAGTTGTACATACTGTAGCGCCGCTCCAGATGTCGATTCAATGAAGCTCTACCTCTGCCTGCTTGTGTTCAGTAGAATGAGCTGAAAGCATGTGTGTCTTGATCTCACACATGTCTACCCGATCGGCCTTATCAGCGAAACGTATTGTAGCGCCACTCCAAATGTCGATGATGCAAAGAAGCTCTACCTCCGCCAGCTTGTGCCCAGCTTCTACAATGATGAGAGCTTGCAAGAGTGGGAGGTGTTTCTCAAGTGAGGGTTCATGGTTGTGGGCCAAGCACTCGAGCTATCCCTCGTGGATGAGAGAGGCAGCTTGAGCCAACTGCCATAGTGGGTGGTGATGCTGCAGGCGGGTGGGTATGCACAAGAGTGGCAGAGCAATGGAAGTGTGGGCTGGGCGTGAGCCCCCTGGAGGCCATGCTATGAGTGTTTTTTCATGTCCATCTTCATTCGAGTGTTGTTGGACCCACCCACGGTGTAAGGATTGGGAGGGAAAGGGAGCTCAAGGAGGCTCAAAGTTGAAAGGATCCATTGTTACACAGTGAGCTGCACACACTTAATAAAAGATGCAATACCACTAAAGGGAAAAATTAAGATACACACAAAAGTAGGATATCATATTGCATAGCTTATATGTACAACACAAGGCTTTATTTATAGGCCTTGATATTACACGGTTGGTAGACTTGGCTCACTTTTGTGTTTAAAGCAAATATACTTAGGTGTCAACATCAACTGAAATGAGGTGTAGAGGGATGTCCCATGTCTATCTCAACAATCCTCCCCTTAGGCATGGACTATACTGAATGAAGCTGAATTGAGATCTAAAGCCACACAAGCTAATGGTGACACAGACCGAGGTAGTCACACAGACTATAGTCACACATACTGAGTGGTCTCATTACATGGTGTCACACAGACTAAGAAGTCCTCCCCTTAAACAAAGAAGGTGGAAGACTATCCATTTTACCGTACATCAGTATATTCGCAAAAGTCATTAGGGGCGGCACACACATGGAGACAATTCTCTTCTTGTTGAGCTGCATCTCCATCCTTTTCTTCTGCAAGATTGACTCTATTTTTGTTGCTTCCTTGGCACTTTGATGGTGGATGACCTTTGATGCCGCAATTGCTACAATATTTGTTCTTGTAGCAGTCCTTGGAGAAGTGTCCAGGCTTGCCACATTCATAACACTTCTTGTTATTTAATCTAGGTGATGATTATGATGCCCTAGATGATGATGATGATGATGATGATGATGATGATGATGTAAAATAAGCTCCTCCCACTGATTCAGATTTCTTCTTATTTTTCTTTTCTTCTTCATGGATTGCCCCTGTAACCTATTGCAGAGAAGGTATGGGTTCCTTTTGCTCTAAGACTGTTACTATGTTGTCAAAACTTTCGCGTAGAGCACTTAGCAGCACAGCGACTTGATCTTCTTCCGAGACTTGGCACTGAATGTAAGTGAGCTGCGTGATTATGCTCATTAGTCTATTAACGAGGCTTGAAACATCCTCTTCTTGAAGCATAGTAAGTTTGTAAAGATTTTTCTTTAAGCTAATCTTACTTTGCTTTTGTTTAGCACCGAAGTTATGTTCCAAAATATCCCATGCTTGGATTGCAGTGGTACAGCTATCTGTAAAATGCACACAATTATCATGCAGTGATGTGATAATTATGCCGAGTGCCTGTTCATCTTTAGCTTGTGCTTGTGCGATTTGGGCTCTAGTGAGAGTACCTTCAGCAGAAGTGGATGGTTCGCTTATTCTCGGTTTTACAACAGACCATAGTTGCTTTCTCATAAGATATCCTCACAGCTTGATCTGCCAAGTGTGGAAATCGTCTCCATTGAATTTATCAATCCCTTTCTCTCCCATGATGCAAAGTGGTTCCAAATGCAGAGGGTCTCGGTCTTACAAGTAGAGATACTATCTCTATGGTAGTGTCTTGCCCTTTACAGGAGGTAATATGAATGCCGGATTATGCTTAACTTGCGAAGTCACTCTTTGCAAGTAGGATTTGCAAAGTTCCTCTTCACAAAAAAAGAAGGTTTAGCCTTGAAGTCGAAGGAGAGCTTTGAATATCTGCTTTGGACTAGCTGCTTGTAGAGAATTTACAAAAGCTTTTTTTTTTTTTTAACTTTGTACAAAAAAGCTTGTCGCTTGTTGCTATGTGTTGTGAAGAGTGTTGTCGATGTTGTCGAGCTACCACAAGATGAGAATCCTATGGTGCTATGTGTACGCTTGCAAAGGATTTTTTTATTTTTTTATTTTATTTTTTTTACTTTGCAATACGCAGTGCATGTGGGACATGTTGCTTAAAGGGGTTTAAAGGGGGCCAAGAGATGGGCGGGTATGAAATCTAAAACTTTAAAAAAGCTTTATAAGAGGAAAACGATTTTGGTGAATTCGAATAGCAGAAGCTGTCGAGAACAAGCAGATACTGTCCAGAGATGGTTGATGGCGTTTTTTATCTTTTGAGGGATTTGATGTTGTAGATGAGATTGCCTTGTTGTTGTGCTTGCATCCATGAGGTTCAATGTGGATAGGGGATGCCAGAGGAGAGCCTTGAGCGGCCGCAAGTGTGTGTGTGTGTGTGTGTGTGTGTGTGTGTGTGTGTGTGTGTGTGTGTGTGTGTGTGTGTGTGTGTGTGTGTGTGTGTGTGTGTGTGTGTGTGTGTGTGTGTGTGTGAGAGAGAGAGAGAAGCAATCAAACTGTTGCTCGCTGTCAATCTGACTCTATTGCTTGTGTGTGCTTGAAAATCAGCGCTGCAGCAATAGCTAGTGTCGATGGCAAGGCTCTATTGAATGCACTTTGATTCTTACTAATGATGCTGCTCGATGCTCCCAGCACTGCCCAGTAAGAACTTGATTTGAGCTTGATTTAACTTCAAGCTTTGCAACTAGCAAAACCCCGTCTCCCTTGATTCTATTCCTTTTCTCTCCTCCTAGCTATCAACGACTGCCTGCCCGATTGTGAGTCTTTTCCTTGATTTGCTTTGCAAGGTTGGCTCCTTTTCTTGATCAGAAGTTGCAAGACAAAGTGCCGCTCTCTGATATTTGCATCCGTGGACTCCGATTGGCATAATTCCAAGTGAATAGGCCAATTTTGCACAATTTAGGAGGGTGATTTAAGGATGTTAATTGGATTCTAATCGACAGTGCGATTAGTAGAAAGTGGGCAAGTGGTGTGTCTATGCAATGAGAAGAAGATGTCTAAGCTAATTATGGTGCTCACTGGCTCTGATACCAGTTGTAAGGATTGGGAGGGGAAGGGAGCTCAAGAAGGCTCAAAGTTGAAAGGCTCCATTGTTACACAGTGAGCTGCACACACTTAATAAAAGATGCACACAAACACACAAAAGTAGGATATCATATTTCATAGCTTATATGTACAACACAAGGCTTTATTTATAGGCCTTGATATTACACGGTTGGTAGACTTGGCTCATTCTAGTGTTTACAGCAAATATACTAAGCTGTCAACATCAACTGAAATGAGGTGTAGAGGGATGTCCCATGTCTATCTCAACACGTGGCACACCTCAACTATGTTCACCCTCTTCTATTACGCGTCAACGCTCTCCAGTTCACCCTATTTTGTGATAAGTCACGTGAATTTCACCATGCGATCAATGTCGACTACAACTTGCTTCTTCTGTTGTTGTGAGCCTCGCCATCCCCAAGAGCCTTGCATTGCCTCTTTTGTGAGCATATCTGTAACTTGTGCAGATCGTGCTGCTTCCCAATAATGATATGTGTGGGGTGTGCAAGAGCATATATTTTTGCTTCAACTCTTGTTGGGGGTGACCAAATTCAAGGTATGCTAGTCCAATTCTTGATCATATATCATGTTTAACTGATGGTCCAAGAAAGCATGATGTGGGCACGGACTAAGTTTCTCCTCAATTTCATGGATTCTCTCTCTCTCTCTCTCTCTCTCTCTCTCTCTCTCTCTCTCTCTCTCTCTCTCTCTCTATCTATCTATCTACACATGTCTCTAGCTTATGAGAGGTCGCTTGGAGCCTCATAAGCTACAATGTATGCTCCTAGTGTCTCTATCTTACGTGGCTCGAACTTAAGTTCGAGCCTCATGACTTAGAGACGCAAATTTGAAGCTTCTTAGCTAGACATTGTAGCAAGATTCTCTAGCCAAAAACCAATTGCAAACATCTCTAATTCATGAGGCTCAAGCTAAATATTGAGAGCCTCTTGCTCGACAGACTCTTGAAAAACTCATAAACTTGAAGCCTCATAAGCAACCACCTCTACTTTGACTCTCTAGCTCATGAGGCTCAAACTTAATGATTTGATTGTCTAGCTCATGAGGCTTGAACTAAAGTTCGAGCCTCATGACCTAGTTTTCTAGCCTCATGAGCTACACATCACTACAATTTTTAGATGATTTCTCCCTCCAAGGTGCAAATAAGCGATTGCATGCGTTGAAATTTTAGAGTTTGTTTTGTTTCCAAAGGAAAAGAAAATGAGCAATCATGGTCGTCATGACTGATCAATGAGAAAAAAACTTACTTTTGATTGAGAAAAAAGACATCTTTTACACCTAGCAACATTTTCCATAGAGAATTGAGTCTCTACGTCATGAGGAATCCTTTTATCTAGAAACCATTTGCAAAGTTCTCTGGCTAACCAGGCTCGAGCTTAAGCTTGAGAGCCTCTCGTGACACCGAGTCTTGAAAAACTCATAAACTTGAAGCCTCCTAAGATATAATCTATGCTCCCAAAGTATCTTGCTCATGAGGCTCGAACTTAGGTTCGAGCCTTGTGACTTAAGAGACTCATGAGCTAGAGATTCTATGATGATTCTTTCTAGCTAAAAACCTTTTGCAACATCCTCTAGTTTGAGAGCCTCTTGAGACAAAGATTCTTGAAAAACTCATAAGTTATAATCTTTACTCCCCGAGTGTCTGGCTCATGAGGCTCAAACTTAAGTTTGAGCCTCATGACCTAGAGACTCAAGTCTCAAGTCTCATGAGGTAGAGATTCTAGCTGGATTCTTTCTAGCTAGAAACCATTTTCAAAAGTCTTTACCTCATGAAGCTTGAGTGTAAGCTTGAGAGCCTTCTAAGACGAAGACTATGGAAAGACTCAGAAGCTTGAAGCCTCATAAGCTATAATCTATGTTTGAACGTCTAGCTCATGAGGCTCAGACTTAAGTTTGAGCCTCATGACCTAGAGACTCAATTTTCTAGCCTCATAAGCTACATATCACTCCAATTTTTAGATTTTTTCTCCCTCCAAGGTGCAAATGAGCTATTGCATGCATTAATCTTTTTTGAGTTTGTTTTGTTTCCAATGGAAAAGAAAATGAGCGATCGTGGTCACCGTTATTGCTCAATGAGAAAAAACCTTACTCTTGAGTGAGAAAAAAGACCTCTTTCACACCAACAACATTTTATGTAGAGACTTGAGTCTCTACATCATGAGGATTCTTTCTAGCTAGAAACCATTTGCAAAGTTATCTAGCTAACAAGGCTCGGCCTTAAGCTTGAGAGCCTCTCGTGACAAAGAGACTTGAAAAACTCATAAACTTGAAGCCACATAAGCTACAATATCTACTCCTAGAGTATCTTGCTCATGAGGCTCGAACTTAAGACTTAAGAGACTCAATTTTCAAGACTCGTGAGGTAGAGATTCGATGATGATTCTTTCTAGCTAGAAACCATTCGCAAAATTCTATAAGCTGAGAGTATCTTAAGACAAAGAGTCTCAACAAACTCATAAGCTATACTCTCTACTCCCAAAGTGGGAAGAGAGATATGGATCCAAAGTCCAAAAATAATACTATTTGTCATGCCCTCGGTTGTGGATGGCATCTCCAAAAGTTGGGAACGCTCTCTTATGAATTCCATAAGCATGCTTGCATTTGAAACGAAATAACACATATATGAAGGATGATTTCATGAGATATTTTCATGAAGGTGGCACCTTTGGTTTATCTTCAATAGATTTAAGATTGGTACAAATGCTAGATTTGTTTCTTGATGGGATGGACGTATGCATTCTTGAATTTGGGAGATATTAATATGTATTATAGGATCCAATTTCATGAGGTAGCCATTAATTTGTATCGATCTGTTGAATACTAACTAGACAATCCAAAAGCATCATGACTTAGTATCATCAAATTTAACCATAAATTATATGGTTACTAAGATACATGATGTAGTTTACATTTGAGAAGTAGGATTATGTACCAATTTAGATGTAATGAGATTTGATTTTTTCTATCCACACAGAGAAATAAGGAATACAATCATGCATAATACAATACCCACAATTTTATACTTTAAAATGGAAAAGCCAATATGTGCACAATTCATCTTTTTTGGCACATCTCTCGCTAAGGAGCCCTAATCATAAGTCTTTTTATTTTCTTTTGACTTCCATGCTTTGTCAATTTCAAATAATACCTTCTGCACTCCAATGCCACCTTGGAGTCCTTGAGAAAAAATTGAGTTTAGCATGCTTAACGTGTATTAATTCCAAAAATTCTCCCTCCAAGTGTTGGTATATACGGCTACTCAAAACATCTCCCTTCAAACCAATTTCTCTAAGGAGTAAGGCTACTAGAAAAAAACCTTTAATAAGAGGATGTAAAAATTGAGTCCCTTCAAAAAGAGGTACTAAAATTTTGGAGGAGACATGACAACTTTATCTTCACGTAGCATCATATATCAATCTTGTCCACCCACCACCCATCATGTAAGCATTGCTTAACTTTACCATATAGTCATATATCAGACTAATACAAAGCCAAAATACCAACCTTGGAATCTGGAAAAATAGATTTTTGAGCCTCACCATGGCTAGAAACACAAGTATTTTAACTTTTAGCTAAGACACATTCATATGGTATAGTGGAGGCTCGATAAATTTTGATCAATACTCCAAGGCAAGAAGTACCCCATTTTTGACCTAAAAGGTTTTTCACGAGATGGGAGAGGCTTAAAGTTACATTGGAGGGTCTCCATAGCTTCAAGAAGAAAACACTAAGTCTTTAGAGCTAGGCTAGAAAATACCACTTTTCCCTAACGAACCACTAATGAAAGTGCTGATCATAAAACTTAAGTTTGGGACTTGAGAAAAGGGTAGAGGCTTAAGGACCTAATAGAAATACGATAAGATGGCACAACATGAATTAAATACTTGAGGTTTATTCCTTTAAAACAACGTGTTTTTCATTTAAGCTACCTCTTATAAAAGAGATGTAAATTCTCTCGGGAAGACTTCAAATTAGGGCATACATATTTATGTACTTTTCTTGATATCTTTGTATAATCCAAATTATCAAGGCTTGATTTAATCAAATAGCTATAAAGAGGAACTCGATAAAGCTAGAAATGAAGGTACTTAATGTATCCTACGGTCTTGATGATGTGGCACTTGAATGCATGTACATCTGCTTACAAAATTAGCAATGAACCTTATCTTGTTTTCTATTCATGTGGCTTATCTTCAAGAAATTAGATTCTATCTATAAGATATTCTCAATTGGTAAGGAAAACCCCAAACATCACATGAGGAAAAAATCACTAGATTCATTTAAACATGTGCCATAATCTAAGAACCATAGCCAAAAAATAAAATACCAATTGGAATTATTTTGGTCCTATTATTTAATTCAAAATTTAAATCCTTCATATCCTCAATCTTCCAAACTAATATGGCCATGTTTTAAGATAATAAAAGCTATAAGGTTTTAGATATGGGCTATCCTTCTCATGAGAGTAACATATAGCTCACAAGATTGGTAAATGACACTCAACAAATAAGCCCTCGCAATCAGTTTTACTATGTTGAATATAGGTTGAAGATCTTGTGCTTAAGACAAAGTTCAATGATATTATAGATGTGTACACAATTGAAAGGCTCTTCTAGTATATCACCTAGAAACAAAACAATCTAAATAGTTAGAGTTTTTTAGTCTATGGGACTTAGTTTGAGCCATATGGTTAAGAATGTGTCAAGGTACTTTTCAAGGTTTTGATCAAACTAAAGCGGAAGTATAACAACCAAAGGCAAACTCTATAGAGATTTAGGCTCTAACGGATTCAAACCTAATGTTCATGCATGGTCTTGCAATATAGCTAGTAAAACAATTCATATGGCAACTTTGTAAATATATAGCACCTAGAAATTCATTTTCAAACTCTTAAAATGATTCAAGCATAATGCTCACTTAACAGGACATAAAAGTGTCATGTTACCAGTCTAGTGTTAAGAGTCTCGTGAGCTAAGATGGATTTCACTAGAAAGACTTTTTCAAAAGTCTCTAGATCATGAGGCTCTTGATTTTAGAATGATCGATACTTTTGCACATGGTTTATACCTAGAAAGAGTCCTATTAACGTTATCATTAGGCTTTCAAACCAAGTCTCCAATCCATGAGGCTCAAACTTAAGTTCAAGCCTCGTGGAGTAGAGCACATGGTTCATACCTAGAAAGAGTCCTATTAGCGTTATGATTAGGATTTCAAACCGAGTCTCCAATCCATGAGGCTCAGACTTAAGTTCAAGCCTCGTGGAGTAGAGACTCACAAAGAGGATCAGCTAGAAAAAGTTATGTAAGCGTCTCTGGCCTTTTAGTTCAAGCCTTTGAGATAGGACACTTGTGGATGGATTCTAACTTGGAAGAGTCCTACCAAAATGGTCATGATGCTTAGAAATTCAATCCTTGGTTCAACTCAAGCATAAGTTTGGGCCTCATGAGGTAAAGATTCATTCATGCCTTGTGAGATAGAGACTCTTGCAAATGGTTTCTACGTGGAAAGAGACCTACTACTGTGTTTATGAGGCTTGAAAACCGAGTGTCCATGTCATGGGGCTTGAGCTTAAGTTTGATACCAAGAGACTCTAGATTGAATGTTGAACTAGTTTTTTAGAGAGTTTTTGTCTCTCAAGAGGCTGACAAGATTGAGCTCAAGCCTCATGAGCTAGAGACTTTTCAAATGGATTCAAGTTAGAAAGAGTCCTGCTAGAATGTCTAGCTCGCGAGGCTTGAAAATTGAGTCTCTATGTCATGAGGATCGAGCATAAGTTCAAGCCTCATGAGCTGGAGACTCTAGGAGAAGATATTGTAGATTATGGGTCTTTCAGATTATGAGCTACAGACTCCTAGCTTACGATGTTCTAGGTTATGAGCCTCTAACTTAAGCTCGAGCCTCATGAGCTAGAGACTCTAGGAGTAGAGATTGTAGCTTATGAGACTTCAAGACTAAGAGTTTTTCAAGAGTCTTTGTCTCGAGATGTTTTCATGCTTAAGCTCAAGCCTCGTGAGTTGGAGACTTTTGCATGGTTTGGAGATAGAAAGAATCTTTATAGAATCTCTAGATCATGAGACATGGAAATTGATTCTCTAGGTCATGAGGCTCGAGCTTAAGTTCGAGCCTCGTGAGGTAGAGACTCTAGGAACATAGATTTTAGATTATGTGGCTTCAAGATTATGAGATAGATACTTCTAGCTAATGAGGCTTCAAGCTTATGAGATTGAGACCTCTAGCTTATGAGGCTTCAAGCTTATGAGGTTTGAGTCCCATGAGCTAGAGGCTCTAGGAGCAGAGATTGTATCTTATGAGGCTTCAACCTTATGATTTTTTCAATCATCTTTCTCTCTATTAGAAGGCTTTCAAGCTTAGGCTCATTCCTCATGAGGTAAACCCTTTTGCAAATGGTTTCTAGATAGAAAGAGTCCTCCTAGAATCTCTAGCTCAGGAGACTTGAAAATCAAGTCTTTAGGTCACGAGGCTTGAACTTAAGTTCGAGCCTCATGAGCCAAACACTCTAGGAGTAGAGATTATAGCTTATGAGTTTTTCAAGACTCTTTGTCTTAAGAGACTCTCAACCTAGAGAATTTTGCAAGTGGTTTCTAGCTAGAAAGAATCATCATAGAATCTCTAGCTCATCAATCTTGAAAATTGAGTCTCTTAAGTCACAAGGCTCAAACTTAAGTTCGAGCCTCATGACCCAAATACTCTAGGAGTAGAGATTATAGTTAAGGAGACTTCAAGTTTATGAGGTTTTCAAGTCTTTTTGTCATGAGAGGCTCTCAAGCTTAAGCTTGAGCCTCATTAACTAGAGAACTTTGCAAATGATTTCTAGCTAGGAAGAATCTTTAAGAAAACGCTAAAGGGAAAATAAACGAGAAGAGAAACACAAATTGCTCATTTTCTTTTCCATTCAAAACAAAAAACACAAATTGCTCATTTTCTTTTCCATTGGAAACAAAACAAACTCTAAAAAATTCAACACATGCAATAGCTTATTGTCACCTTGCAAGGAGAAAACATATAAAATTTGCAGTGACATTTAGCTCATTAGGGCTAGAAAATTGAGTCTCTAGGGCATGAGGTTCAAACTTAAGTTTTCGCCTCATGAACTAGACATTCAAAGCATACATTATAGCTTATGAGTTTTTCTATAGTCTTCGTCCCAGAAGGCTCTCAAGCTTACACTCAAGCTTCATGAAGTAAAGACTTTTGCAAATGGTTTCTAGCTAAAAAGAATCCTCCTAGAATCTCTAGCTCATGAGTCTAGTTCAAGACTTTTGCAAATGATTTCTAGCTAAAAAGAATCCTCCTAGAATCTCTAGCTCATGAGTCTAGAAAATTGAGTCCCTAGGTCACGAGGCTCAAACTTAAGTTCGAGCCTCATAAGTCAAACACTTTGGGAATAGAGATTATAGCTTATGATTTTTTCAAGAGTCTTTATCTCAAGTGACTCTCAACCTAGAGAATTTTTGTGAGTGGTTTCTAGCTAGAAAGAATCATCATAGAATCTCTAGCTCATGAGTCTTGAAATTTGAGTCTCTTAAGTCACAAGGTTCGAACTTAAGTTCGAGCCTCATGACCCAGATACTCTAGGAGTAGAGATTATAGCTTAGGAGACTTCAATTTTATGAGTTTTTCAAGTCTCTTTGTCACGAGAGGCTCTCAAGCATAAGCTCGAGCCTCCTTAGCTAGAGAACTTTTCAAATGATCTCTAGCTAGAAAGAATCCTCATGACACATAGTCTCAATTCTCTACGCAAAATGTTGTTGGGTGTGAAAGAGGTCTTTTTCTCACTCAAGAGTAAGTTTTTTTTTGATTGAGCAGTCACGACGACCATGATTGCTCTTTTTTTTTTCCGTTGGAAACAAAACAAACTTTAAATGATTCAACGCGTGCAACATATTATTTGCACCTTGGAGAGAGAAAACATGTAATAATTGCATTGATATGTAGCTCATGAGGTTAAAAAATTGATTCTCTAGGTCATGAGGCTCAAACTTAAGTTTGATCCTCATGAGCTAGACGTTCAAAGCATAGATTATAGCTTATGAGGCTTCAAGCTTATGATATTTTCTATAGTCTTTGTCCCAAAAGGCTCTCAAGCTTACTCTCAAGCTTCATGAGGTAAAGAGTTTTGCAAATGATTTCTAGCTAAAAAGAATCCTCCCAGAATCTCGAGCTCATGAGACTTGAAAATTGAGTCCCTAGGTCACAAGGCTCAAATTTAAGTTTGAGCCTCATGAGCCAGTAGGCTCCACACTCAGGCCTTTGCAATGTGACATCCATCTTATTTTGAGTACAAATATAGCTTTTCCACATGTCTTCTCTATTGTGATATTGTAATACTGAATCATAACTCGCTGTAGTGCCTCTACTTCAATGTAAATATTGTTGAACTTATTGTAAACAAAACTCGTTGAGGACAGTGACATGCTGCCATCCACCCACTTGTACCCACCTAGCAGGGTTGAAACATTCTTGTTTGCAGTCTTTCTTGCCATAGCCATACTATATGGGGTCGGTAATGTTGATCGATCCATTCCCTTGATGCGTAGACACCCCATTATGCATGTGTATAATTCTTTGTACCCGTTATCAACTTATCCCTGCTGAGTCGCACAATATAATCATGTCGCAAGCGTGAATATTATCTTGAAAATCTTTCAGCAATAGTTTTTGAAGGGATTGTACCAATGTAGAATGTGCAGGATTAGAGATCATATCTAGAATGTCTTTCTCATCAACCACGTTGAAGTATGGATACCTTGATTGAATCTTTGATATTGTTGCAACCTATAATTTATCGTGCACATTCTTGCAAAAAGAAAATAGAAACATAGTATATTACTAAATTCCATTAACAACCTACTACACTCTTACAACCTGCAACTACCTTGTTTTCTCACACATCTCTTATGAGAACCTCCAAGTTTTGCAAGGATCCCTATAGCCCTACGCTTTCATTGTCTCTTTTTGAATCTCATAGGAAGGTAAGTAAAGTGGTCGACGGGCCATCTGAGATTTTGAATTGAAGGTGAAAGACGCATGTATTTTTATACACCATAATAAATGCTTACTTTATTGTTGACAAGCTTCACCTTTTGCTCTGCAAGGTGCTTCCTTAATTTCACTCTTTACACCATGAACTGATCCTTTGCTATCAAGGCTGATGTCTGAAATTGTTCCTTTTTAGCTAAGCTTTCGACTTGCAACATGTCCATTTTTGTATGAATTTGATTACGTGTCAAGAGATCTTGCAAATACAAGTTGTAAAGCCTATGGCAATAGCCTAATAGTCCATGGTAGTGTTCACCTAGAAATTGTAAGAGTTGTGTGATGTTGCGGATTGGTGGATATGCACATGTCTGAGGATCAAGGGGGTAAATCGCGCCATCTGTCTGAAGGTCGATGGATTTCCTCCCTTGCAACTATATTATGTCCATCAGAATAGACCCTCTGTCTTGATTGCTTCACAAAGCTGAATATTGCTGCTCTAAATTGACATGTAATCTAAACTTCGAAGGCTTGTTGGTGATGTCTTGCATAACCATTGTAGCTGGAGATGGAGATGGAGGTGCAGATGCAATTGGAGATGGAGATCTGAGAGTGTGAATTTTGAAATCAATTATGGTTAATTGCCTATCTGTTGTACATCCTTACTCTTTTTGATTTGCCAGTTAAAGCCTTCAAGAAATTCAGATCTCGGTTTTTGCAATTCGTGTGGGGCTCATCTAGTAAATCTTGCATTGCTTGGGAATACATTGCAAGGTTTGTACACATGTGTGGATTGGGGATTTTAAACTTGAGAAATCATATGTTTCCTTGACGAGCCACTCTCATCAAACATATGCTTCAATCTGGACTAGATTGTTGTGGTGGTTGATTTAAAAAACAAGAGTGTACTATCATGGCACTTGGGACTTGAAACCTTGGGATAACCTTTTCTCTACAACCTCACTCAAATTGTGTGGAACAACAAGGAATACGTTTGTAAAATTGTAGAAAATCATTTGCTCTAACCTAGTATGGGATGGTTGAATCCGATACACAAGGAATACTCTAGGGAAAAAATCATGGTTTTGGAGTTTTAAGTTATAAAACTACCTGGAAATCTTTGACCCTCTTTAAAAGGGGGCTTAGCTCAATTGAACAAATAGTGGAATCTAACAACCGGTTGGTGGCTTTTTTATTGCAAGGAGAAGGTTCAGATTAGACAATGGACTCAAAGTGCCATGGGGTCATTTATGTGCTTGTGTTTTCAATCTACCTCTACCATGTAATCTAGACTCCTCCCAAAGATTCAAAGATTTGGAAATTTCAAGCCACTCAGTCAATTTTTGGAATCAACCCACCGAAATGTTGTACTAGATGCTTTTAGCCTGAAAGTTCCATTTAGATTAGATGCAATCGGATATGGGGTATCTCCCAGGACAGGAATAGGTGGGTGCATAGATTTCAACTGGTGTGGACCTCTCATTGCTCCTACAAGCTCTTATGGAGAGGGCTTACGAAAGCCATGGCCATTGGTGAACTGATACTTAGAAAAAATATAATGCAAGGAAAATGTATTAGATGTAGCAGAATGGAAACAGCGACATCCCTTATTCTGAACTATAGTCTTGTAAGATCTTGGTGGCAAGTTGTGCCAGACATGTGTACGTTGCATTGGATTCAAAAGTTCACTAAATTTCATATGGTGTTTGGCTTGGTTGAGTCTAAGAAAATGTTCTTGTAGGCTTGTGTGATGCATGTTAGAATTTGGATGTTGGTGTTTATTTGGAATGCTAGAAGTTCATCAATTGTTTTATAAATCTACTTTGGGACACACTTTGCCATAGACTCAGCTAAAAGATAGAGCTCTTCAAGATTATCTGGCATCGCCTAAACTCATCCAAAGGCATATGCACAAGTACATTTAGAGATTGTAGAAGACAATGTAAAATATATGAAAAGATAATATAGAAACAAAGATTTTCTTGAGAGAGAGAGAGAGAGAGACCGCTAGGCTTGTCAAGCACCTATTTGATGCATAAAAAAGTACATGCTATGCCAAATTTAGCATAAAGCATGATCTTAGTAGGAAATTTGTTTTTTAATCGACTCTATGTACGTTATGTTGTGGATACTATCTCTGCACAACTTTTGCGGTGCCATATTTGGCTAGTCTTGGCAGTTCCCCAACCGTCTCCGAGATTTCATTTCAAAAGAGCTCTTTTTGAGACTATGACTAGAGTCTGAGTGTGAACAACCTATTGGAGGGACCAGCGTGAGGTTTTAAGCGCAAAGCGTGACACGGACCCCGATGGCCTCAAACGTCAAGGACCGATGCACGCCGAGCTGGCCACGATGAAATGAACAGGGGGCACTACCTAGCTTTGAGGGGCTAGGACACGGACAATGGTGATTTGAAATAGCACAAACTCTGCACACTTAGAGAGAGAGAGAGAGAGAGAGAGAGAGAGAGAGAGACGTCGGGTGATGAAAACCCCTCACGATGTGAGGAAAAACTGATTTAGTGCAGTATTTACAAAAACCTTATCTTCGGCGAGATGGCAATCTGGTGATAGGGTGAGATAGAGAGATAGAGAGAGATAGTGAGCCTAATAGTGTGTTCTCTAGAGGTGATTTTCATAAGCACGGTGATTCCACTCTCGTGTATATGCGGCAACCCTTGGAGTCAGGGTGTGGACATGGCTCTTTTCTCATAGTGCTAACTTCCCAAAATGCTGTCCCAAAATCCCCTCTCTCTTGATGCAAGTGTTGCCAGTCCTCGATATTGACCTCTCATTTCCCTTTTATAGGTGCAGGCTACATCAGGTTTAGGATAATCTAATTAGGTTAGGGCCCTAATCAGGAGAGACAAAGCAAGGAGTTGGGTCCCAGATGGTTGACCCTTGCTTTGTCTTAGGAGAATCTTAAAAATGATATCTCCTAGGAGGGCCTTTGTGACCATCACCTAGGGAGAGGTGGCAATTTACAATGGGTTTTGTATACAAGATTTTGGCTTCAAACCGGAAAATAATAATAACCTTCAGATATTACTGCGGAGATGCATCATGGATGAGATGCCAGCGAATGGCTAGCCTCGCTGGTGTGTTGGTGTAGCACGTTCGCCAGTAGTTTCGGGGCCGATCGAGCCTTGCCTTTTGACATCACTTCTGATTTTAGGTTTCCACTGTGTGACTTGGCTATCCTTCTTCTTTGGGCGTCGATGTTGATTTCCTCGTTTTTTAACCTTTTGTGGGTGCGTATGGCATGCGTATACTGTGTGTTTATGTGTGTGCATGTAGGCGTCTGTGCTCGTGTATATGAGTGCATATGTTTGTGAGTGCTTAAATCGGTGTGTGGGTGTGTATGTGCTATGGGTTGTGTGTGAGTGATTGTGTAAGTATCGAGGGTATGTGGATGTGGGAACGAGAGAGTAGGATATTGAAAAGCCATTAAATCATGCTTTCTTTAAAAGCACAAAACAGTGCAACAAACCAAAACTTTATTCTCATCCAGATAGAGGTAAACTTATCTCAAGAGATAACTAGAAATTACAACTGTTGTGGAGAAATGGAGACTTGCTTTCCCAGATGTATAAGAAGTAGAGAAAAGAGAATCCAGTTACCTGCCACCATGACCCAAAACAAACAGTCAAGTTAGTCAATAGAGTGGAAGGCAGGTGACAGTGGATACTCTTACTTGTTATTGATGTCACCCTATCTCTAATAATAAAAAGCAAATAAAATTAACTTCAGATCCACTTGGTTAGAGAGACTGCTTACGTACAGGCTTACAAAGAACGGGTAGGGGTGGGGGGGGGGGGGGGGAGATGGCGATGGTGTGTAGGGGGGGGGGGCTGGGATGTGTGTGTGTGTGTGTGTGTGTGTGTGTGTGTGTGTGTGTGTGTGTGTGTGTGTGTGTGTGTGTGTGTGTGTGTGTGTGTGTATGGAGGTAGGATTATGTGTGTGTATATATAGAGAGAGAGCAAAAGATTCCTGCGTTGGTCCGCGTTATAGAAAGGAGGGAGAGAGTGAGCGTGAGCGAACGAGGGGAGGAAGAGGTGAGGGAGTTGGGGAGAGAGGGAGTGTGTGAGTTTGTGTGTGGGATTCTATGTGTACATAGATATATATATATATGTATATATATATATATATATATATATATATATATATATAGAGAGAGAGAGAGAGAGAGAGAGAGAGAGAGGCTCTTGTTGGATGCGCATGCAACGTTGTGTCGTGGCATGTACATAGTGTGAAGTAAAAACATTCACCTCACTTTTTAAACTTCTCAATGCATGGCAAGAAAATTAATCATGTACATATTGTGGTATATGTTGAACCGGCTATTGTGGTTGCTACATGTACATGCCTATCCGGGGAATCGTGGCCCTTGATGTGGCTCCTTTGCGTGCTTTTCCACTTGATAATATTGATAATTTGGTTTGTCAATGTACATATTCCAAGTGTTTCATGGTGGCACACTCATCTCGCCTATAAAGACTGATGCGGGCAAAAACTACCAAAAATAGCAATTAACACGTGCCACTGCAAAATTGCATGGAAAGTGACCCAAAATGGTATATTGATGAAAAATGATGCTTATATGCTTTTTATGCTTATGCAAGTGATCCCACAAATTTATGGATTTTTTTAACTCCGTTTGGGATTTTTTGCCTAAAAAATTGGCATTTTTGGATTAAAAATGAGCTAAAAATGGCCTAGTTTTGGTCTAAAGTGGAAAAATGGCACAAAAATTGACACATCAGCTCATATTGCCGTGGGTAAGAGAGAGAGGGCTGCTTTTTACAGAAAAAATCCAGCAATTTTGCTCTACTGTGGAATAGCTTCCATGGTTGCCCAATCTATGTGTGCTGCAATCCCGCCTCTTCGCAATCTTGTATCTCAGCTTGTGAGGGAGTGAATAAGGTTTTCCCCTTATGAAAATGGTGTGTGGGCTTCACTTTAGAATCTCATAAATCTCTACAAAATTCCAAAATTTTTGTGGTGAAGGTGGAAGCTCGAGCCTTCCTTTCAATTGTTTGATGTTACAACAATGTAATTGGGGCGAGGCTACATGCTTTGATTGAGAATTGTGCTTATATGAACATTGAAGTTTCATGGCTGAAACTTTATTGTTTCTTAAATGGTCTTTTAAAGTGAAATTAAATGTGATTTGGTGATCCTCTTGACGAGCGCAAAGCGCAACACGGACCCCGATGGCCTCGAAACGTCAGGAGTCGATGCACGCCGAGCCGACCACGGTGAAGCGAACAGGGGGCACCACCTAGCTTTGAGCGGCTAGGATGCGGACAAGGGTTATTGGAGATATCACAAACTCTACACACACACACACACAGAATGACGCACGTGATAGAGAGATACAGGGAGAGATAGTGAACCTAATATAGTGCCTTCTCTAGAGGTGACTCACAGACACAGAGACTTTGCTAGCATGAGTGTGTGTGTGGCGACCATTCGATTCAAGATGTAGACATAGCTTCTTTACATAGTGCAAATTCCCAAAATTGCTACACCAAATTTAATC
The DNA here is from genome assembly GCF_014529385.1 of Adiantum capillus-veneris. Lineage (NCBI taxonomy): Eukaryota > Viridiplantae > Streptophyta > Polypodiopsida > Polypodiales > Pteridaceae > Adiantum > Adiantum capillus-veneris. Next base: position 1,375,481 of record NC_140959.1, read on the forward strand.
TCTCCTGATGCAAGTGTTTTCAATACCTCCCACCAAAATACTACCAAGTGCTCACCTCTGATGAAATGGCTGCCCCCCAATTTCTCTCCTAATCTCCCCATGACAGTGACCTCTTAGTGCCTTTCTATAGGTGTTGGTTGCTTTAGGTTAGGGTAATCTAATTAGATTAGGGTTCTAATCAAGGGAGACAAAGCAAGGTGGTGGGTCCTGGATGGTTGAACCTTGCTTTATCTTGGGGAATATTATAAAGGAGAGCTCCTAGGTGGGCCTTTGTGGCCATCACCTAGAGAGAGGTGATAATTTACAAATTGGGATTTTTACAAGATTTGGTTTGAAAACTGGGAAAATTGATGACAACCTATGGATTTCATTGAAGAGGGCGTCGTGGATGCAGCGCCAGTGAACGTTGGCCTTAGCTGGTCCGTTGATGTAGCGCCTTTGTCATTTTTCGAGGTTGGCCGAGGCATGCCTCCGGCACCTTTTCTTGTTTTGGTGTCGGTGGCGTGCGACTTGGCTGTCTTTCTTCTCTTTGGCGTCGATGTTGATTATTCATATTTTTTTTGATGTGTGCGTGTATTCGTGCTGTGTTTTGTTTTTGAATATTTGCCTGCATGTGTGGGGTAGTGTATGTATGTGTTTATGTGTTTACAGGGGTGTGTGGGTGTATACAGCAAGGGTGTGCGTCGGAATGGGGGTATAAGTTATTTATTTATTTATATATATATATATATATATAATTATTATTATTTTATTTTATTTTATTTTATTTTTTCTCGGTGCCTACTACGCAAGGAAACAGAGAGAGGGAGAACGAGAATGAGAGAGAGAGCGGAAGAAGGTGATGGACAAGGGGAGGGGAGAGTGTGTGTGTGTGTGTGTGTGTGTGTGTGTGTGTGTGTGTGTGTGTGTGTGTGTGTGTGTGTGTGTGTGTGTGTGTGTGTGTGTGTGTGTGTGTGTGTGCGTGTGTGTGTGTTCGGAACAAGAGAGAGAGGGAATAACCTTGAGTTGCTGCCGGCGGCTACACAAAAAGCGAGAAGGAGAGTGAGAGTGATGGTAGCAAGCCAGAGAGCGTGTGTGTGAGGGTGTGTGTGTGTGTGTGTTTTTGTGTCCGGAATAAGAGAGAGAGGGAATGACCCTGAGTGCACCCGCATGGGCCAAGAGTGCGAGAGAGGGAGAGAGGGATGGGGCTCGCGGTTTTGGCCTAAAGAATGAGGGAGAGGGGAGGGTAAGGTCAATGGGTGGGGTTACGGTGGCGGTCCACCAGAGGGTGGGATGAGGGTGGTGTCTGCAGCGCGTGTGTATATAGGGAGTGAGAGAGAGAAATTTTTGTTCATGGCGGGTCTCCACACCGTGGGGAAGAGAGAGAGAGAGAGTGTGTGTGAGTGAGAGGGGGGAGCGAGAGAGAGAGGGTATGTGTGGGTGAATTAAGGGAGAGAGAGAGATACTTCGGCTCCATGCGCCCACGGGGCCACTTACTGAGAGAGAGAGAGAGACATAGAGAGAAAATCGAGGGAGGGAAAGATAGTGTGAGAGAGAGAGACGGCCCGCCGGTGGAGGAAAAAAAGAGGGGAGACAGGGAGGGGAGAGTGAGGTGGAGGGAGTGTGGACGAGAGGGAAGAGGGAGGGATGAGGTATGGCGGTCCGCTGGTGAGGCAAGGAAAAGAGAGAGAAAATTTATGGCCCACCGATTGAGAGGGGAATTGTTGAGCCCTCCGGTGTTGTCGTGCTTTGGGTAGAGGAAAGATAAACCTTTTCTTCCTTTTTTTTTCTTGATTTCCAAAAATCGGCTATCATTAGCCCTCCCCTCTTGGCTAGAGGCATTCATGTCTCTAGCCCTGACTTTGATTCTTCTTCAGTTGATCTGTAGGAGCCGATATGGAGTTGCCTTCTAAACTAGCCATTCCATTTGACCATTGGTGAGATTTCTGGGATATTCATGAATCTGCAATACGTCCGGGTGATAGCCTATTCCTTGGAATAGTGTGGGTTGATTAAATGGGAAGCCCATGGCTTCTAGAGATTTATGCTAGTGTCCTGTTGGATCCCAAGTGAAGAATAGGATCATTATCTGCAGTGTATGAACAATAAAATTTACATGCCAAATAGGACCAAATTTGTAACCACTAGTAGCGAGAGGAGAAATGAGCATCTTGGCTCCTACAAAGGAAGAACTGAAGATTATGATTCCCAAGAGTGTGCCAAAAATACACCATATATGGCCACCTTGTTGGTGTGGTGAGATCCAGTTGTCTTCAAAATCTTGCTTACTACCACGACTGGAAAAACCTGCAAGCATATCATGCTTCTCTTGGGTGTGCTCAAACACGTCAGCTGTCTTTTTTGATGTTGATAGTAATCCACCTACCTTGCGGCTTAAATACAAGCGTAATCCACTTATCTCTCTCCATAGAGAGGATGCACTATTTGTAAAAATTTGCACCAGATCAATAATGAGGCCTTCATTCTTGCATTCTATCAGCCATTTGTCTATCCAGGGCTCCTTAACTTTTATCTCCATGCTGATCTTAACTCTATATGTTCTAGCGGTTAACCATAACCATAGGTCTGATGCATCCCATGCAAACACAATGCTGCGTGGTGGAGGAGTCTGGAACATCCTTAAAATGTTGGCAACACGTTGATCATCAAACTTACTCTAAACACCCTCACATAAACTGGAGGCATTACCCATCTTCAAGTTTATAACACCTTTCAGTAGACTAGAGACATTACCCATCTCTAAGTCTATGACACTACACAATAAAGTCCTGCTGGGCTGCCAAGCCTCTGGAACAATATCCAACTCCAAACCTTCATTCATACTTACCTCTTCGTTATGGTCCTCTGGTGAAACTTCCTTGATGCAAGATGCCTTCAGCTCGCTACCATGTCCTTGCTCCATACTGATGCACAGGCTGCTGTTTTCAAAGCCCTCCCCTTTGCTTGATATGTTGTCCATCGTTTGCAAAGCCCTGCTAGCAAAGGGTTTTCCTCTTGTCTTGTATCTTCCATGATCTTTGCATTCCTCTTACTCTGACGAGGTTTGATCAACACTTTACACCTTCTTACCCTTACTACCCAATGCTGGCAATTGATCTCTTCGGTGTCTACTTCACCCAAGGTTAGAGATGTACTAGCATTTGTAGCACAATTTTCTTCACTTACCTCCCTTACTAGGGTAGAATATTTTGAATCTTTAATCTCTTGTTCCACTGCTTCAGTCCCTTGAACAAACTTCTCGCTTGATACTTCTTCTTTATCTTCATCATGAACTCCTTTGCAAGACCAATGAGACTTAGAGTGCGGTTGCCAATTGGTAGTGGAAGTAGGATTAGTGTAAGTGGTGATTGTGGTGGTGGTTGCATCGGTGCCTATAGGACTTGAATTGGCTGGACTAGCTATGGTTGCACGGTTGATGGTGGGATTTGAACAGGTGGGATCGGTTGCCTGGGTGGTGGTGGTCTCACCCTTGGTGGAGAAATCTAATTCTGCCTTCCTCCTCTATTGGAGTTCTGCCTTCTTGGATGTGGACAGTAGTACATGCCATGGCCGTCTTCCCCGCATATAAGACCTAAGCACACATGCTTATGGTCTCAAACCCCACTTTAGGTCAAGTTCCAAAATCGTGATTATTAACAGCAATGGATTTTTGATCTAGTCATTTGCGACCCAGAATGCATCTAAATGCTTAGAAATGATGCCCCAATACCCCGCCTATGCTTAGTTTTTTATTTGAAAGTTTAAATTCCTAGTTATGATGAAATTAGGCCGCGGGCTGGCGACGCCAAAAGCTACAAATTACTGTGAACTACTCCCGTCAATACGTAGAGCTCTTACCTGCGGCTGCAATGTAACAAACACGAATGCAATGTGACAATTGGGGAGGGAGTAGGAAGCGTGAGAAGGACAGGAGTGAGCGCCGTTAGCTCACGCTGTGTATTTCATTATCCAAAACTTATAAAAAACTTTCAAAAATTGGATGGTCAAAACTAATAATCTAGAGCTCTACCAAAGCTGGGTAATGACAGGTTGATACAATTTGGAAGCTTGTAGCCCCGGGTCATTAATTACATAGTTTATCCAAGAAAATAGGAGTTACAATATTCCTGATTTATCAAAATAATAACTATTTTACAAAGAGACTCTGAAAAATGGTATCCGTGTTAGCTTGCTACTAATAGACACTTGTCGTCCGTACCCCCATCCAGATGCCACTTGAGACCCCTATTGAGACACCCAGGTTCATGTGTCAGAGATGAGAGGCCTTGTCGTACTCAGTCGACATCGGCAAAAACATCATCTTCGATGACGACAGCAAGAAGGTGATCTCGCGCAGGCGCGGCCTTTGCTCTCAGGCTTTGCAACACTACATACTAAACACCCAAAGTGAAGTGCCAAATGGATTAAAAGACAGATCATCATCATGCTGCATGATGAGTTTCCCGTATCAAATCAGGATGAGTGCTTCAATGGAGACCTTATGTAGGTGCAAATATGCGAATATTACTACAAGCACAAGAGTTTTTGAAGTGAAAAGGGCAATAAAGCATGGGTGAAACACGCCAGATTGACTAGCCAAAGAAGATTGGAAGAATGCAAAGCAAGTAGTGCATGAGAATCCTGACAAGCTGAAGCAACAAAAGAAGATAGCCAAAGCGCGAGTAGAAGCAAGGAGCTCACACCACTTGGGAGCGACGGATGGGCATCATTTGAGGCCAACTTTGTAAGTTTTGCATTGGTCTTTAGGTTTGCTAGTTATAGGTAATTGTACTTTCAAACTCTAACATATTGTATTCTTTGTATGTTTTGAACAGTGGTCGATGACACGATGTGACCCCACACAGTACAAGCACGAGTATGCGAGCAGAAAGAGTTTAAACACCCTTGTGGATATTCTTAAATCTTGCTTTGGTTTGGTTAGTTAAATTTGTTGTATTTAAATGATAAGCTAAAAAATAGATTGTTTTATAACTATATGTTTATACTTACAGAAAGTATTATTGTTGTTTTTTGCAAAATCCGACAGATACGCCGCTTGGATGAGATGAGACGTTGGATTAAACAACGTCAATCTAGCCGTAGTCAGATAGCACTAGTTTTCTTTTCTCATAGCATGTATAAAGAGACGACGTGTGTACATCATTTTTGTAACTATTGGTCAACGACGTATTTTCTCAATAATGACAATTGTGCTGGTAACTATTACATTTTAGTCAAAGCTTAACAATCAAGTGATTTTCCCTATGACGTGTATAGTTTTGTCATTGTATTACTTTTGTCAATTCACTTTCATCAAACACTTTTGCCAGTTTTGCATATTTATTCTGGAAACTTTATGTTCTCTATGAGCGTCGCTCAATTAGAAATTGTATGCATCACTATAAGCGCAGCTATATGCATCACTAAGCGATGCATATAGTGATGCTTGTAGGGACAAATATAGCAAATTTTTATTTGCAACATTTTTAGCAACACTTTAAGTGACATCCGGGGAAAAATATCCCATGTATTTTCGTCGCTACAAAGCCTCTTGTAGCGACGTCGGAGAAAAATTATCCCCGTGTATTTTTGTCACTACGGAACCTCTTGTATTTTTGTGCACGGAACCTCTTGTCGTGTGACCAATTGAAGATAGGATTGCTTTCATGTGTGTTTTTCAAATAATTATCTTTGTTTGAATGTAGAAATTGATTATTTGTATCATTTGAAAATAATGTGTCTTATTGTTTTCCAATCAAAGAGGATGTATAACTAATCATCATATTTATAATTGCATTGAAAAATTCATAATTCCATGTAGAGAGTACATTGCAATGTATATATTTTCTCACAACATATATGGTCAATATGTGGATTGGCTAGAGTGCATTGCAAATCTCATAATATGTAGATTTCACTGCTTTCTTAGTGATTGTTTTGCTAATCTATATTGAAAAAAAGAAAAATGTGTTTAAAATTTAACATCTAGTTCTTATGCCGTCAGTATTAAATTGAAAGAAATGGAGCAAAATGTTGGCACAAGTGGTACGAAGAAGGCAAAGGATAAAAAATCTGCCCCTGGCAAAGAGGGATTAGGCTCCCAGCATATGTGGTCAATACATGGAGTGGCAATGTAAATTTTGCTCTACCACAAATTCAAGTGGTGCACCAGGAATTAGAGATCATTTTTTTGGTAGCATTACAAAGAGCTGTAAGAAATGTGACCATCCTAAAGCTCCAAGAATTGCAAAGCATTTGAAAGAAGAGGTCGCTAAAACGGTGGTCAAAAACAACAGGTACATGTATATCTCTATTCTGGATGCATGTCAAGAGCAGACAGAGTCAAATGTCAACTCTCCTAATCGTGTGGTGACACCAAGTAACCCTACAAAACACCCTGCATAGGGAAAGGAAATGCCAAGTGGTGTTCCTTTTAAGCACCACAATGAAGGTGGACTTGGACAAATGCATCAAAAATCATTGCATCAAAGCTTTGGAATGAAATCACTAGAAGAAGCACAAACTATGTTCGCCAAAGAGATTTTTTCCCTTGGAAATGCTCTAGTCATGGTAGACAACAATCAATGGAAGGCCACATGGATGAAAATCGGTGTGTTTGGCCCAGGGTTCTCAACCCCTTTGTATCACAGGATACGAAATGATCTCTGAGACAAATATGTCATAAAATCTAATATCTAACCAACCCAAATGATATTCTCATATTAAAGTGAGCGTTTAATGTGGGAGAATGAAAAAGATTCAAGGTTATAATATAGACATGTGCTTATGGATCTATCTCAACATAGGGCCAAGGTTAAAGGGGTCCAAATGAGAGATGGTCTGTCAAAGATCAAGGCTAGATAATGGAGCTTAAGACCTTAGGGATAGCTTCATTAAAGACCTCCAAAGGTTAGTGTTACGAGTCCTTTAACCTTAGGCAATCTAGGGATGTGATTGAGGTGGGAACCCAGCCCAAGATTGAGGTGCTTGTCAATCTTGCTGACTAGAGTGCTTGTCTTGCTTGCTGACTAATGTGCATGTGCTTGAGGTGCTTGTTGTGCTTGAGGTGCTGGAGGTGCTTGAGGTGCTAGGGCTGATCTTGACGTGGAAACCTAATCCAAGATTGATAGGGTTGTGCTTGAGGTGGGGACCTTCTCCAAGCAAGAGTGGTACTCCTGGTTTTTTCTTCTTTGTCCTCTCCCTTTCTCTGGATTTTTGACAGGTGCATGCCTTTGCTGCACCAGATGCACGGATAAACTTTCAAGCCGCGTAGTGATGTGACTCAATAGGTCTTGCTACTCTTCTGATGCCTCCTCTGGTTGGGCTCTATGAATGGCAGTCGGGGACTGAGCTCCATTTCCTCTGACTCGTTGACCCTTGCTTGCATGTGCAGCTTCTTGTCTTTAAGACGGGCTACTTCCACTGCCAACTCATACATTGCAGGGAACCTCCCCTTCACCTTCTCTTTTAAGTGGCGACCACATGCCAGCAATTAAACGGTCCTTCTTTAGGAAATTAGGAGCTCCTTCACCTTCCTCCAGTGAGGCAACCCATCGCTCCCACAAATCCACAAACTTGGATTTGTAAGTGGCATACTCTAGCAGACCCCCTGCTTTAATCCATCAGTAGCTGCCATAACTTTTTTGAGGTTGTGCCTCCACCAAACCTCTTCTCAAAGGCAGCACGTAGTACCTCCCATGCATTTTTGGTAGCTTGGGGCAAAGCATTGTACCAAGATTTGGCCTCTATTTTCATCAGTAGAGGAAAAATTCATAGTTGTGAGACATCGTCATCCTTGTTGGAAACCACACAAGCGATGTCAAAGTCATCCAGAAAGTCGGTGGTGATGTCTTCTCCCTTCTTTCCACTGAATGTGGAAAAAGAGACACTTGCCATGGTAGTAACGCAAGAAATTACAAAGATTTTTTTTTTCTTCTTTTTTATAACATTAATGACATCAGAGGCTCATAGCGGCTTTTTACAGGGTTGGGTGGATAGATTTAAAACATGAAAAAAATTGATCACGAAGCTAGAACAAAATAAAGATGCTTATCTCAAAAGAGTGATAATAATCCAGAAGGGACGTGATGATGGGACATGGGGATCTGAAGATTTCATTAAGCATTTTTGCTCCGAATAGCAAAACAATCCTTTGCTGGTAGAATATCTTCCTATCAATATACACGTTTACGTGCATGCGTTGCAAGAAACGGAAAGGAAAGACTTCTGGCCTATTGTTATTATCCATGTCGGGTGTAGGAAACTGATTACTTAGAGTTGTGTACCTCAGGTGTTGACCAGGTGACACCTTCACCACATGCCTCTACCTCTTGTAGAAGTCCACACAATCCTCCACATTAGTTCAAAACAGACTAGGCAAGAAGAGTCTACTTCAATCGGCTTTCCATTTTGCATGCGGCGGCGATGCTTGGGTGGTCGAACTTCATCCAAGCCTAGAGAGAGCATAGGCCCACTTGCGTCCATCAAATGCTTTAGGCTTTCTGGCTTAAACTTTGTGGCTGATGTAGTTGACGACTCCTCTCGGACCATTAGAGAGAAAACACTTGGTGCTACAAAAAATCTGAATGTCGTGAGAGTGTTGTGGTTCTCAAAAGCAAAACACGCCGTTCTTTCTTCACTTTCTCTATCGGCACTCATTGAGAGAATGCTTTGATTGACAATAGTGACGACATTTTGTAGACCTCCCACTTGATGCTCTTGATTTACAGTTAGCATAAGCAATACAAGGTAGTAAATTTACCTCTTGGATGTTTACGATGGTGTATTCTGGCAGCAGCACTTCGATGAAGGCGGTCAATGCTTCTCTAGTCTGCTCCTCCTCCGTTCTCCAGTTAGAGAATTCCTTCAGTCATTTGTCCATGGTTGATGATGTGCGTTGTCTTCAGCATTGTAAACTAGAGGTTTTTGTAAGGAACTAGGAAACTAGGCTCTACTGGATCCTCCTCCCAACCTCCCTTTATAGGTGGGCTCCTAGCCCCTTGCCCTAGACGGATCCCCCGTTCACACTGCCTAGCCCGGCCCTTGGCCATAGTCCTTGCCTAGCTTATTTCTTAGGGTACAGGACCCTTGTCCTGACATTACTTCCCCCTTAAGGAAGAGTTTTCGTCCTCGAAAACACAAGTAGTAATATCTTCTTAAGAATACCGATGTTCTCTTTATTGACGTCCCATAAGTGAGCCAGTTGTCTGTATGACCGATAATTGGTGCAGTGAGGAGGTTCAATGAAACCAAGAGGAATATCTTGATTTTCAACATCTTAAATGGTAACTCCATTTATAACTCACTTGAGTATTGTAAAGGAGTAACCACAACTAAGAGTTGTCCAATGGCATAACCAGTTTTCAGATCTTCTGAAGGTACTTGAATAATGCAAGGAAACCTTGGCATAACTTTCCATGCAGCTGTGAGCCAGATTTCCTACTCGCCTGAGTATCTTGAAAACTAACCCGTTACATGTTCATCCCTAATGAAGGTTACTTGCCAACATACTCTGTCAGCACACCTGGTAAGTCCTTGACGTATGAAAGTATTGACACAATCTCCAACCCCACCACAAAAGGTGTTCAAAGTCGAAGATCGTACTTAAGCAAATTCTAGAATAGGGATAAAATCATCTATTTAGAAAAGCATTGTGTTAACGTATGCTCTTAGCAGATCCTGTAGCACAAGATTACTCTTTGTAATCTTTGTAATATGCCTATCCCCTTGGATAACTGACAGTGCTGAGGTGTGTTTTCCTCACGGTTTACAGACAGTCGTCCCATATGACTGGTAAACGGGAAATCACAGTAGTGTTTAACATTGGTGAAGAATCAACAATGTCCGAAATAACCATCGTGGTTAACTTGAAAAAAAAAATCCAGAAACGCCCAAACCAAGCCATGACCTCTATTGGTGATTAGTGGATTTAAAAGTAATCTCATAGAGATAGTGCACATAGAGTGAAAAATGCTTCATAAGCAACTACCTGTGGATTATGCATGCCGTTCCAAATCAGCCTTTGCTAAACACTAGGGGCCATAACACCTAGTGTGCATGCATTTAGCAAAAACTAACCCGAACCTGTATATCCACAATGATCCTTGCCAATACTTATGGCAATTGTGATGCGCCTAGCACACAATGAAAGGAATGTAAATAGTTCTGAAAGGAAACTAAATACTGTTAGTTTGCAATCTTTTGTAAGCCTTGCTGAAACGTCTGCATCACAATAAAAGGTGAAACATTGATCACTTCTAGATACAGACAATGAAAATTTTTCGTTAATAGCTTATAGCCTTGCTATATGTATAAACAACCATCTGTAATGTTGTTTAGCAGTACTTGTACCTTAACAAGTCACTCTAAGTATCCGACAATTTCTGGGCACGAAATTGCGCCTGATACGTCGTGCTAAAAATGGTCTAGAAAACAGATGTGACCAGCACCTAGGGACTTTGTCGTGAAACATAATTGACATAATGGCGCCAGTGTCAGTCCAGAGACTCATATTCTCCACATGTGAAATATGTCTCATATAAGGATCTGTGAAAAGGAACATCCTTTAAGTACAAGAAGTACTTGTGTGTGGAGGTAGCTACAGACACTCTACGACGGGAGTGAGAGAGACCCTCATTCATTGCTCCACACTGGCTAAACCGAACTCCTTGAGTTCCTAGACCATGTTGTATCCCATGTGACAACATGTGCCATATTGAATCCTACAAGTGGATTCATAACAGCATAAGGCATAAAGATAGAATCGACATTTGGCCCAAAATACTGTGTGCCGACATGCCCTTGCCATGGCTCTATAACATTTAACCGTATTTATACGTCTTGAAAAACCAAGCAAAGCATACTAAAAATGGAATAACACCAAATCAATAGATGCGTACCTGGAGATTTGAACGTAATGTTCACTTACCCGTATTCAAATGGAGAGGAGCACGTCCTCTACTTGAAAACAAACAGTATTGCATTGGGAACCCTGTTTGTTGACTTTGCAACCTATGCCCGTGAATTAGAGTCTACGTAGTCAAATCCCTTGATAAGACTTCTTTGTAGAAACTGCTCAACTAGGAGATAACGGTAACCAACATAGTTAACCGTGTACCGATTGAGTGGCATCAACTTAAAAAGTGTGTTCGTCTGCTACCGCGTGGTAGATTGTGTAATTCTTTCCTTGAAAGTAGAACTAGGAGAGATTAACTGTGATCCTCAATGCAGATCAAACTGTGATCCGTAATGCCTATGGGGTGATGTAGCAATTACTTGCTGGGTCTTACCCCAAAACCGTATGTCCATATATACTTCGTAGTGCTATAGAGAGAGCAAGAGACGCAGACGAGTGAACTACCGATCCCTTACAACCATGTTGTCACCCCTGATTGCTGCGTCTATACTCCGTGGTAGAGATCAGCCTGTGTGAGGTTAAGATTATCAAAAAATGCACATGAGCGTTTGAATTGAAAACATGTAGTGAAAAAAATGACACCCTAAACATCCATAATAATATATTAATGACAAGACACTTGCTTGTCAATTAATGTCAATGTGTACACCACTGGGTAGAGCTGTTCGATCTTGAGAACAATCATCGAAGGAATACCAACAAGTGGATCGTCTCCTAGATTTAGCAATGGCCCGTAGCCAGCATGCGTGGTTCATAGCCCGTATGGCAATGAGTGTTCAATCGATAAACCGATGAAAACTAAAGTGGATGGCATCTTGCCCAATTTCTAGCTGAGAGTTAGAGCATCTTGGCTCAGGAGGACTCACTAATGAAACATGTAGCAAAATCTTCTTAGAAGATTTTCATTATTCCCTTACGGAGAGAGAGAAAAAGAGAACAAGAGCATGCTGGGCTAAGGAACTTTCCTTAAATTTGTAGAATGTGTGCCCAGAATGTGTGCTCTTAGACATCTTATGCCCGAATTGCAGGTTATCCTATAAGCATTCCACAATCTGTCTGTATGATGCTCGCATCACAAGAGGGAACACAAGTCAGATCTTGATTGTCTACCGTGTATGGGTTGTGAATCCAGTAGGATTTTTAAGGTTGTTTTGTGTGCCTGGATAGCAACCAAAAATTATGGGAAACAATGCATAACTAATAGTGTCCTTGACAGAGTGATTTGTGATAGCGTACTGTATACCATTTGGGTAGCATGCCTTGTATACAAAAACGAAAGCCCCTGGCTACCCTGATAATCGTTGAAGTCAACACCCTAAGTGCCTTGCACCGGTTTCCCCAAACTAGGTTGCCAACTGCTCTAATCGGAGTATGAATTAGAAGCCTTATGTCCAGTAAAATGGGCCAAGCATTTGGTTTTTCATAACTGTCCAAAGTAAATGCAAAACGTGAGTTGTAGGACCTGTGTATCATATACACCCTAATTCAGTGATCTTGCATGCATCTCAGAATGTTTTCAGCAGATCATATAAGCCGAGATGATGTGACTGGTCGTACCAAAAATGACTCAGCAGAAAACAATTGGGGTTTAACAGTACCCAATTCAAAAAAACTTACAATGCGCTGAAAATTCCATATTGAAGTATGAGAAAATTGCTACGCATAACATATTCAAAAAGCCATATAACTACTGTGACGTGCACCAACAATGGAGTTTTATGTCAAAGCACAAACTCATACATCATGCTTAAGTTTTCCGACATGTGGGCATTGCTTTTTTTGATGTGTTCCTAAGCAAATAAAGCATAATTTTTGACTTTTTGCACGTTGAAATTCGGATGGCGATAGGTGCTTCCTGACCACGATGGCCGTGCCTTGATTTGTTTCGACAACCGAAGTATTGTGGACATGTTGGACTTCTTTGGTCATAGCTGGTAAATTGGCAACCCCCTGGGTTGCTGGCAAGTGGAGAGCTGATTCTGGTAGCATTCTGTAAATTAGTTGTGTAAGATTGTCTACTTGTGTAACCAAGATTTGAACCCTGACAGCGAGCTTGCGAAATCGGGCATCAAAAGTTTTCCAGTCCTGTCGAGTGAGGAACTCCCTGGCATCTGGCAATTGACTGTCATCCTCTAGATTATTCAACACATTTTGTGGAGGAGGGGTTTGTAAACGAGGAGACAGAGATTTATCACCTGGGTTTGCACCATCCATCCTTGTTGCCACGAGGGTACTCTCCGTGAGAGTATCCGGCCCCATGACATCCATAGGTGGAGCCCATTCGATATATTCAAAGTCAAACATGTGTTGATCATCAATTTTGGCACTCATGGCAAATTTGTGTTGTGCACTCGCATAGAATCCACTTTGACCCTTATCGCACTCTGCATTGATGCCATGCAGCATGCTTGGTGGGGCCTTGCGACATTTGCCACTTGTTGTTATACTCTTGATGAGTCCATTTCCGCACTTCCTTAGCAATCTTGGAGTGTCGTGCACGCTCCATTGTGAGCTTACAAGAAAATTTTGTGTGAAAAAACCAGTTGAACATCTCCTCCAAAGAATTGGATTGCACCATTCCACCACCATGTCGAGTATTTTTGAAGTACACCCCCCTTGCTCGATAATGGGACTTCTCCATGACTTGAGTGCTAAAAATCTCAAGCGAACCATATTTGTGCATAAAAAAAGCATCATGCACAAACAAGATATGTTGTTCACATGAGAAAATGATCCACATTATTTAATGAAAATGATCCCTTGTGATAAGTTCACCACGTAACATGGCTTACAATGTAATTTGTGATGTTATTTTCACCCCAAGAAAGGGTGAAGACCTTGGTGAGCTTGACCAATGCCTTGTTCTTCTGTTGTGTTGGTAAGACCCATAAAGCTTGACCATTTTATCAAAATGTACCCAAACTTGCTTGTGCTTGTTTGCAAGCTCGCCATTTGAATCATTGTCAGTAGTAGCTTTGCATAACTCCTTCCAAAGTTTCCAAAGGTTACCTACCTGCTAGTTGGAGTTGTTTTGAGCATCATATACACCTGGCTTTCCTTCGGTTACTTTATTCAAAAAGTGTCTATATTTTTGTCCACTCATTGATACTTGTTGCGAAATTTTTCCCTGTGTTCTTTGAGGCAACGATAGACACATTTCCTCCGTGATAGCCAATGGAGTTCAAGAGTACCTCCACCCTTACGATCACTTCTTGGGACTTTTTGAATGGCTTGATTGTGAAAGCATAGTCAATGTGGAGCTTCAATAGCCTATCAAAAATGAATGCGTGTAATGTACAAAAATGTACATTCGATAGAGAAAATGGAAAGATTGGATTCCAAGCCTGGTCCTTTTGTGCACGTTCTGGGGCATTGAGCATGGGACACCTCAAAATAGACACTTCCCATTCTCTGCCTTCATCTCCGACAATCCAACCCTTGTTCTCCATCCCCTTGCAATGGAAGCATTGAACCGACCTTTGTAGAGTTCATGTGATTTTCATCCGCTAGGTTTGTACCCTCGAGTGCAAAACGGACAAGGCATGAGAGAAGAAGCCCCTTGTTTGCAATCAAGAAAACAATTTATGGTCGTCAAGTCCCCACTTAAGTGCCACTCCACTCATAGCTACCAAAACCCCCAACCTCCAACTTCTCACCTGCCAGTTGGAAGTGTATTACTTTTGTGATTCATGGAGCTCTTTACTCCATTGATCTCTTTGATGTTACCATATACATGTGCTAGTGATGTGTGTGAACACATTAGGACCGCCGGGGCATTTTTTCCCTCTTTAGGAGTTTTTTTCCCTCGAGCATTGTATATACGCCCATCACTCTAGGGCTATCTACCTTTCCATTGCATACTAAGTAACACACTCTCTATTGTGTGCCTTGAGCTTCCTTCATCTTCTCCAAGCTGTGTGTGTTTCTCTGCAACCCTAATTCCACAATTGGTATTAGAGCAGGTTGTGTCCTCTCGAGCTTAGTCACCAGCTGCTCCAGCACACACCTTCTCACTTTCTCCGATTTCAGTGAGCTTTGGCGAGTGTTCGCAGGTCAACAAATATTTCGGGTGAGATCGTAGAGCTCAGTCTGCTCAGATTTTTTATTCGGGCTCATTTCGGCCTCTGTTTCCACTACAAGCAGGTCATTTTGCACAGAATTTCTGTCAGTGTTGATTTCTGCATAACAGGTGCCTTATAGTCTTCTATGGTTTGTGCTATATAGCACGCATTGTTCCCGCTCCATTTCTCCTATATTCAGGCAGTTTTCACATCAGGTGCAGCATTTACAATGGCTGACAACAACATCACAGATGTGTTCAAGATGTTTGCTGCCGAGGATAGGTTGGATGGGAACAATTACCCTATGTGGGCTTATATGATGCAGCACGTTCTTGTGTCAAAGGGCATCTAGAATATTGTGCAGGGCATTGATGTACGTCCTAGTTCTGAGGATGTTGGCGATGTTCAGGATGTTGCAGGTCTTGCTGCAAGGATTGCTGCTATTAGATTTGTTTTTCCTACGGCAGAACAAGCTCGTTGGGATGTAAAGAATGCGCAGGCTCATGCATTGATTGCATTGTCTATGAAGCACACCATTGTTCCTCACATCCGTCTAGCAAAATCTACAAAACAGGCTGTCTTTATGCAAGTTGCAATGAGGCTAAAATTGCTTTGCTGCATAAAGAGCTGGAGTCAAAGATTATGCATGAGGAAAATGATGTGGACACTTTCCTTGATAGTGTCAAGGATACCAATGAGCAACTTATTTCTGCAGGTTAATTCATTTCAGACAATCCCTTGTGCAGACTGTTCCTGATGCCTTACCAGATTCTTACCAGACTTTTGCTAGTACTTGGAGACTTATGACCCAAGGAAATCCAAAAGTTTTCAAGCTTGATGCATTGTGCACGTTGCTGTTGCAAGAGTCACTTTCCAAAAAAAATAGGACTAGACAGCGTGCAATTAAACAGGCTTTTATTGCTTCTCAAAGAAAGGGTAGTAACAACAATGCAGCCACTTCTTATGGTTCTACTGCGAGTGGCAAAACTTCTGTTCCCAATGCTTCTACTAGCAGCACAGCTTCTGGCAATTCTGGTGATAAGGGAAAAAAGAAAATGCGTTGCCATTATTGTAAACCTTATGATCAATTAATCAAGTCGTGTCCAAAGTTGAAGGCCAAAGAGGCTAAGAAGAAAGAGGGTGGTTCCACTGCAAATGCTGGTTCCACTACAAATGCAGCCATTGTTGAGTCTTCTGTGAAAGGAGACTGTGTTGCTGATGTTGATGCAGAATGGGCTTTTAACGCAAAGTGCACTTACAATCCTGCAGTCCATGATGCATGCTTGTCAGTTGCTGCAGATTCACATGTGTGGTATTTTGATAGTGGTGCTACAATGCACATTACCTCACATCGTGAATTTTTTACCTCTCTCAAGTCTGTCCCTCATGGGAATTCAGTCACTTGTGCCAACAATGCCTCTTATCCGATTCATGGTGTTGGAAAGATTGTGCTCACTGCTGCAAATGGCACTTCCTTTACACTTGTTGATGCACTTTATGTACCTGGGATCAAGAAGAATCTCTTGTCTGTATCCGCACTTGCTAGACTTGGACTTGTAATCAAATTTGTGGATGACAAATGTACAGTTCATGATCTCAGTTTTGGTGATGAAATTGTTGCAACTGGCCTTTTGTGCCGTTGGCTGTATAGGCTCACTTTGTATGAAAAGTGTGGACAAAATTTTGCAAATGTTGTTGCAGATTCAAGGGCTATTTCAGATGCAAAACTTTGGCATGCACGTTTTGGTCATCTGAATTTTGCCAGTTTGCTGCATTTGCAGAAATCTAATATGGTTGCTTCTTTGCCACCTCTTGAAGCACCTGTCAAATATGTTTGTGAAGGCTGTATTTTGGGTAAGATGCAACGTTCTAAGTTTCCAAAGGATGGTTCAGTTCGGGCCACATGCAGGTTGCATCTTGTGCATAGTGATGTTTGTGGGCCCATGCAAACTCCATCCTTGGTCAATTACCTTGACTTTGTGACTTTCCTTGATGATTACTCCAGGCATGCATGGGTATTTCCGCTTAAAGAGAAGTCTGAAGTTTTTATGTGCTTCAAACAATTTCTGGCTATGGCTGAAAATGTCTCAAAATGTACTATGGGCACCCTCCGTTCCGATCAAGGGGGAGAGTATATGTCTCGTGAATTTAATGCATTTTTGGCTCGTCATGGGATAAAACACCAATGTACAATTCCTTATACACCTCAGTAAAATGGTGTTTCTGAGAGGAAAAATAGGTCACTGATGGAAATGCCACGATGTATGGTCAAAAGTCAAGCTTTGCCGCATTCTTTTTGGCTTGAGGCCATCATGTGTGCCACTTATGTACTTAACAGGTGTCCTACGAAAGCTTTGCAGTCTATTACTCCATATGAAGCATGGCATGATAGAAAGCCTTCTATTGAGCACATGCGTGTTTTTGGCTGTTTGGCATATTCTTTGGTGCCACAAACATAGCGCAGAAAATTGGATGATAAGGCTGTCAAATGTATTTTTGTTGGTTATAGTGCTGAAATCAAAGGTTACAGGTTGTATCATCCGCAAACAAAGTGTATTTTGGTTTCACGAGATGTAGTTTTTGTGGAAAATTTTGTTCAGCCCTTGCTATCATGTACTAGAGGTAGTAATGTAAGCTCACAGGACATTTATGACACATTGTTGCCTCTTTTCAATGGTGGAAATACGAATGTAAGTTCCAATGAGGCAAATGTACAATCGATGGGGTTTTCTGAAAATGTTTTAGATCATCCTATTATTGATGCAGATGTACATGATGTACTTGATGAGGAAAGGGATGAAAATGATCAGGCTAGAGGTATGCCAAAATGGCTGGTTCACACTTTGCGTGATAGTAAATTGGATGCACCTTTGTCTAGTCGTACTCTGCATGCATCTTATGCATCAGATTGTTATGCTTTGGCTGTGTCTAGCTTACATGATGTTGAGGAGCCATGCAACAGAATATGATGCACTTATAGAAAATGACGCATGGACTTTATGTGATTTGCCTCCTAGAAAAAAGTCCATTGGTACAAAGTGGGTTTACAAGTTGAAACGCAAGCCAGATGGTGAGATCGATCGCCATAAGGCTCGATTTTTTGCAAAGGGTTATGCACAGCAAAAAGGCATAGATTATATAGAGACTTTTGCTCCCACTTGTCGTATGACTACTGTGCGTTTTCTATGTGCATTGGAAGCTCATTTTGGTTGAGATGCACATCAATCAGACATTGTTACTGCTTTCTTGAATGGTGACATATTTGAGGAAGTTTATGTAACACAGCCTCGCGGTGTTGTCATAGAAGGACAAGAGGACAAAGTGTGCAGATGTAAGAAGGCTTTGTATGGGTTAAAGCAATCTCCTCGTGCTTGGTATGAGAAAACTGACACTCACTTGGTTAAGTGAGGCTTTCGTAACAGTCCAACAGAAAGCACATTGTATGTTAAGCGTGAGGGTGATGTACTTCTCATTGTGGTTCTTTATGTCGATGATTTGCTGATCACTGGACCAAATGAGAGACATATTGCTGAATTTAAGGCTGATTTGAATGCTATTTTCAAGAGGAAAGATTTGGGGCTGTTGCATCATTACTTGGCTATACAGTTTCAACAGTGTGATGGTGGTATTGCCTTGTGTCAAAAAAATTACATAGAGACATTGCTATGTAAGTTTGTACTTGAGGATTGCAAACCTATTTCCACTCCCATTGAAACAGGTTTGAGGTTGAGTCTACATGATGCTAGCAATCTTGCTGATGTCACTCTTTACCAAACTGCTATTGGCTGCCTCATTTATGTATGCAACACAAGGCCAGATATTCAGTTTGCAGTCTCACAGGTCAGCAGATTTATTCATAGCCCATGGTCTAAGCATTGGCAGGCTGTCAAGAGGATTTTCCGCTACCTTAGTGGCACTTTACATGTTGGCTTGTTTTATCCCAAGGGGAGATCATTGTCGCCAGACTTACATGCTTTTTTGGACTCGGATTGGGCTGGTTGTTTTGACATGCGAGTGTCCACAAGTGTTTTTAGTTTCATGCTTGGCAGTTCATGTATATCATGGTTGAGCAAGAAGCAACCTACTGTGGCCACTTCTAGTTGTGAGGCTGAGTACAGGGCAGTCTTCACAGCTACAATTGAGTATGTATGGCTCAGACACCTTATGGCTGATTTGGGTGTTGGACAGGACACTACCAACACTATCTACACTGACAGTCAAAGCGCATTGGCAGTTGCGAGGAACCCAATTTTTCATGCTAGCATAAAGCACATTGAGGTGCATTACCACTATGTCAGGGAGAGGCTCTCAGCAGGAGAGATCAGCTTGGCTTATGTGCCAACATAGGACAACCTTGCACATCTTTTCACAAAGGCATTGTCTTGTGAGAAGCTTGAAGCTTTCCGCAAAGCTTTGGGCTTACTCCCCTTTGTGGACTGATCATGTCCTCAGGGCATGGCACTTCCCTTTACTCATGTGCCAGCTCTCGTTCACCGCATCAATCCAGGGGGGATTTGTTACCATATACATGTGGTAGTGATGTGTGTGAACACACTAGGACCGTTGGGGCATTTTTTCCCTCTTTAGGAGTTTTTTTTCCCCCGAGCATTGTATATATGCCCATCACTCTAGGGCTATCTATCTTTCCATTGCATACTAAGTAACACACTCTCTATTGTGCCTTGAGCTTCCTTTGTCTTCTCCAAGCTGTGTGCATTTCTCTGCAACCCTAATTCCAACATTTGAGCACCTCAATAGCACCCAACCACCAAATTTCTTTCTCTGATTGCACACTAAAAGACTGAATCCCTTCGCTTGGTTTGCAAAAGGTCCTCATTCATTTGAGTGACATTTAGCCTCTCTAACCTTCTGCCTTTCACTATTTGACACTCATCAAGTTTTAGCACAAAAGTGACGTTTGTGCCAAGCACTACAAAATAAATAGTGGCAAATACTTATACTTCAAATCTATGATAAAAACACAGCAAAGAGAAATAAGTATAGTGTGTCACCTTCTTCAAGTAACTCGTAAAATCTAAGCATGGCTTGTTGAAGCCTTCTAAGGTATTATTCCACATTGTGTAAGAGAAGCCCTTCTCCAAAGGTCTTATGGAGTGTTTCTTACCTTTTCCCCTTGCCTCTCTTGTGCATGAAGCATAAAGCAAAGTTGGCATTCTGTCCTCAATGTGTAGGTATGCCCCAATGCGGGAGAACGCATTCATTTGTCACCTTCTTTGCAATGTTGACCTTGTACAAAATGGGAAATAGGTTTTCCACAATGCCACGCACTTTGAGGGCATCCTTTAGGAGTCAAAAATTAGCTTGATAGGCTTCGGTGTTGATCCCTACCTCAGCACAAGCTTGTTGCACGTCATCTTCACTAACCACATTTCTCAATTTTCACATAAGGTCCTTGATGGCTGCATCCTTAATGTGCTTATCTCCAGGTGATTGTAAGATAGAAATCACATCATGGGTATTGAGAAAACTAGTGAGAAGGTTGACTAGATCATCTTGGCTTGTTCCACCGCATGCCTCCTGGATGAAGTTTCTACCAACCAATAAGATCAATGTTAGAAAATAGTGTGAAGTAAGAATGTGTCATTCAAGTAAAGACCAAAGCACCTTGTGGCTGTCACTCATCATTTGTGTGCTCCACCCGAATGTGCAATAGTTTTAATGGATGAATACGTGTGTTTACGTTCCCTTGCAGCGAGGGGTGTTTCTTTCAAATATGTGATGGTGTTGGAAAGCTTCATAATGTGGGAATCCTTTTTCTGCATTTGTTGTTGAAGAGTTTCAACCTCCCTCTCCAAAGAGGCAATACTATCTTGTAATGACGTCGTCTTGAGCTAAAGATCTTGACATTTGTGCATCCACATATGCAAAGAAGCACCTGCACCCATACACAACCACTTGCAATAGCCTAACAAGCCTGCTTCTCTCCTTCCAAACTATTGAAGAAATATCAAAAGGCTATTAAAGAATGGATGGAAGCGACTTATAGGATTGTAAGGGTACAAAAGGCCATCCTCCCAAATGTCAACATTCGTTTCACCGGCGGTGCGATGTTCCTATGATGACCTTTGATCACCCTCACATGCGGTCCTCGGTGCAAACGCCGTGGGCAAGCAAATATGCACACTTTTAGTGTACAGATTACATGACGGTGGAAGCAAACAATTTTTGATGTCCGTAAGCACCATGGCAGTTGTTGTGAGAGGAAGCAAAGGATGAAAACATAGAGGCGGAGGGGGAGGGTGAGGGAGGAAGATAGGAGGAGAGAAGGGGGGAGGGGGGGGAGGGAGAGATTGGGGAGGAGGAGGTAGGTAGGGGCAAGGAGGAAGAGAGAGGGAGCGAGGAGGGAGGAGGAGGAGGAACAAAGTGCTTTTTACTTTTTGAGGATTTTTTTCTGAAAAATTGGACTTTCAAAGCTTGTAGGTAAAAGAAAGGGTCAAAAATGATTTTTGGATATATATATATGTTGGGATGGAGTTTTAAGTCAAAAATAAATAAAAATGAGATTTTTGAAAAAAAAACAAATTTTGGCTATTAGTGACCCACATTTTTGCTGATGTGGCCACACCCCTATACTTCCTTCACTTTCAAAAAGCTAGATATAGAAAGTAACCTCTTAGGTCCACATCCTACATTTATCTTTAAAAACTCTAGAAAAGCCGACTCAAAACTACCTTCTTCAATGCCCTTGTCCTCTTAACCCTACACAACATTAGTCTTAATCCCTAAAAATTAGGATTCCTTACAAGGCCCATGCAAAGTCCATATTTCTCCTAATGACGTTGGTGACATGCACAATGACGATAATCAAGCTGTTAAAATTCAGACCTCATATGTGGAGATTTTGATATATATCTTGCAAAATTGGGAATTAAAAATCCTGTTGAGACAATGGGTCATAAATGGGAGATTGAAGCCAACCCAAAAAGGATGCAAATCCATTTCCTATACACAAAGTGGGTGATCATTGCTAAGGTGAGGAGGGGAACATCACGTTGCCCATAGAGAAAAAATAGGTGTTATTCTAGATAGTGGTGCATGAGTTTCTATCGCCACTAAAGTAATTTGGGAGAAATGGGAAAAACTTGCCCTTAGAAAAACACGGATGAAATTGTAGTTCGCTGATGGCTACATTGCAAGCCTTTTGGTATATTGGAGCAGGTGGTGATGGCATCTTGTGGAATTGAGTATGAGCATACATTTGTAGTAGAAGATTTTTGTGCTGAGAATAACATGACAGTTATTCTAGGAAGACCATTCAGCGCGAATTGAAAATGGTTAAAGGTTGGGGCTATGACTATATTTACTTGTGCCACAAGGAAACCACCACTTGCATCGATTCAAGAGACCATAACTATAGAGATGTACAAAGAACACAAATAGAAGATTTTGATTCGGTGACTGCTGCAGAGTCTAAAGTACCTGCGTGGTTGAACTCTAAAGCTCACCTATGGATGTGTAGAGGTTTCAATGCGACAGCCTTGCAAAAGAGGAGTGTAAAGGGCATAGGTCATTTGAAGATCTCGACTATATACATGAACCTTTCCCAAAGGAAATAATGGAACCTCTAGAGTGGACTCAAATTTGGCCCCCTTAGATGTGTGTGTCAATGAAATCACCCCTACAAAGTTTTGTGATAAGGAACGCTCTAACACAACTCCCTATTTTATGATAAAGGTGTTGCATTAGGAAGAGGATGGGATCTAGGAGGGCCTCTTTATTTTCCATGAGATTTTGGAGATTATTAACATTTTGACAAATAGATGCACGCCATGTGTGTGGGATGGGTGTCTAACCTCACTCCTATCTTATTGCAGACGTAGCGAGAACCAGGATTAAATTGTCAATCCATGGTACGAACCTCACTCGCCTAGTGCATAGAGGCTACAAGAGGTTGTCAATCTCTTGGAAAACAACAAACAACTCGCATCTAACTCAAGATACACTCAAGTGACTGAAATCACCAAAAGCCAATCGCTCATCGACGAACAAATCACATCCGTTGCAGCATCAAATGACATCCAAACGTAACAAAACTTCTAGGACATGTTTATAAGACCTAAGCACACATGCTTATGGTCTCAAATCCCACTTTAGGTCAAGTGCAAAAATCGCAATTATTAACAACAGTGGATTTTTGACCTAGTTGTTTTTGGCCGAGAATGCATTTAAATGCTTAGCAATGATGCCCCAATACCCCACCTATACTTAGTTTTTTATTTTAAAGCTTAAATTCCTACTTATGATGAGATTAGATCGCAGGTCAACGACACCAAAAGTTACAAAATATTGTGAAATGCTTACGTCAATGCGTAGAGCTCTTATTTGCGGTTGCAACACAACAGACGCGACTGCACTGTGACAATCGGGGAGGAAGTAGGAAGCACAAGAAGGAGAGAAGTGAGCAGCGTTAGCTCACGCTGTGTATTTCATTATCCAAAAACCTTTAAAATAACTTACAAAAATTGTCTTTTATACCTTAGCCAAGGTTTTTTGTGGTCAAAACTAATGATCTGGGAGCTCTAACTAAAGAAAGGTAAAGACAGGTTGATACAATCTGGAAGCTTGTAGCCCCGGCTCATCAATTACAAAGTTTATCCGAAAAATAGGAGTTACAATATTCCCGATTCATGAAAATAATAAATGTTTTTACAATGAGAGCTCCAAAAATGGTATCCGAGTTAGCTTGCTTCTAAAATTCCCCCTCCTCGCATGTGTCATCCCTTGACACAGCTTTATGGACTGAAATAATATTCGGGTTGACGACTAGCGAGGCGGTCCGTAAGTGCATGTAAAGCTTTTTCATATCTGATATTTCTTTCTTTGTCTGGAACCTACAAAAATTGCATAGTGACTTTGTTCTTTAGCTCGACAATGAAGTAGCCTACGAATCTGGAAGCCAGGTTGCTGATCACTAGACCAAAAATCTTCATTCGCCAAGTGAAGAACCCTGCGTAGAATGCTTCCTCAAACACCAACATATTATGAGATGGCAAGAACATGCAGCAGACGTAGAATCCATAGAGGAATTCTTCAGAAGATTGGCCGCTTAGGTCGTAGCATAGACCCTTATTGCCCTCAAGGAAGGACAGCCACAGTGCTCCTGCTTGCTCTGGTTCATGAAAGGCTTCAATGCATGTGAGTAACATTCGGCAAATTTTGTAGAGCATATCACATGAGACATAATGGAGATTTTTGAAGAATGCCATGGCGCCCGTTAGGGTTTTCACCGTGTATTCCTCTGTCGGCATTCCCTTTTCTAAGGAGCTGGCAATCTCGGATAATTTAGCCATGTAGGCCTCTTCTTTGTCATTGCCTCGTGTGCTTGCCATGTCCTGACTCTTGCTAGGACAAAAAGTTGGGTCTTTTTGAAGTGCCGCAGGTGCTCTTGTGAGTAGAATCAAGTATCTAGGATTCTTGTTCAGCAAGCTTTTTCTCCACTTGGAGTGGACTTCATTTGCACCTTCTACTTGCATGTCTTTATATAGTCGTTTCTTAACCTATAGCAGCTCGACCTTGATCAAGGGATATGGTAGTGATTGATGATGCCATTGTGCATTTATTTGGTTGGGAGTGAGTTGAGTAGCATTCATAGAATGAAGAATTCTCAACTCCCAATCCATCGCTACCTTCCATTGGTCATCTGTCTTCTGAGCAACCTTCTCCTTAAGCGCATCTTCTTCAACTTTTGACAGCTGGACCATCCACTCTTGATCGACATCTTTTATTGGTACTTGAAATTCTTCTTCTACCTTGAGCCCTTCTGCCGGCTATGTTTCGATCTCATCGAATGAGAATGAGGGAATATCAATGTGTGGTTTTTCGAATGTACCTGCTTCTTCCTGTGTCTCTTGATGTCCATCCCGCAGTAGCTGGTTATCTCTCTTCAGCTCTGCTTTCTCCTTGAGAAGTCCTTCTCTTTGTACCCGCATTAATGCGAGGTCTCTACGTTGTGACTGCTATCTCTTCAGCTCTAACTCGATCTTTTTCTCTAGTGCTTTATACACTTCATATATACCTTTGATCAAGGCAGCTGCGGGATTTTCTCTTATCTATCGTAAGAAGGTTGTTTGATCATTGATCCTCTGCTATGAGTATTATAGTGAAGTGTTTGCTACATCTAGCTGCACTTGGATATTATGAACTGACAGAGTTGTAGTTAAGAGTTTGTTGGTAACTTCTGTCAATTGTTCGTCTTTGGTCTTGCAGGCCTCTGTTAACTTCATGAGAAGTTCACCTAGCTCTTCCATTTCCATTTGCTGCTTTTATTGGGCTAGCTGGTGTTGTTCAGCTTCAACTATCAACCCTTGGACTTGTTTCTACAGATCGGTGATGATATTTAATCTATCTTCTACCTCTCCTTGAAGAGCATCTATCACCATTTCCAACTCTTTAGCCTTAGCATTGTGGCTAGGTGCTGCTGACCGCATTGTTTTGTCATCTCCTGCATCTGCTTTGCATATTCATTAACTTGGAGAATTACCTCATCATTGGTCTGCTAGTTCTTCATCTCTTGTGCGCTGCCTAGACGATTTGGCAGTCTCTTGTGATTCTCTTGGTGGGGCTGTGGCAGCTGTTTGTGGTACCGCTCGGGTTCGTTCTTCCCCTTGAGGCTGTGCTTTAGTTTCTACTGCTTTGTCTTCTTGAGTCTTCGTGGATGCCTCGACTGTTTCCTGTTGAATGGTGGTAGATGGTGTGGTTTCCAATTCTTGTGCCTTTGTTTGCTTAAACCTTGTTGCCTCCTCTGGTTCAGGACTTGCTGCCCTTTCCGGCTCTAGCTCCTTTGCTTTGGTTTTTTCGGTTGTTGCTTGTTGTTCAGATCCTGCTGCTTCTTGCAGTCCAGGCTTGTTTTCCTTGTTTTGTTCAGCCTTAGTGGATCTAATTGTTGGTGATGGGGGAGGGCTTGGCATGGGGTGGTTGTTTTGTTCTGTAGCAGGTAACGATGGTCTGGGAGACATCTCACTTTGTTCGTGTTGGGCCTCACCTTGTTTTTCTTGCTCGGACGCATCTTCTCTAGCTTCTCTCTCAGCTTCTTGAGCTTCTTTTAGCTTTAATTCTTCCATGTCCTTGTACATTCTTTCCAAAAAGTCCTTTGGGTCTTCTGCTTCTTTCCGAGCAGGGTTTTTTGTTCTCGGCCCCTTTAGATCTTTTGGTACCCACTTTCCAGGGTCCTCGCCTGTAGCTTGCCGGCTTCTTTTGTAGGTTTCTTTTTCTCGTTCAATCCTCGCCTTTTTCTGTTGAGCCTCTTCTTGACATGCGGCCACTGCCTTCTTCTTCATCTCCTCACGTTTGACTCTCTTTGTTTGAGCTTTCGCTGCTACATGCTTCATGAGAGTTCTCTAAATATTCTTCATCTGATTTGTAAACTCGTTTTGTGGACCTTGTGGTTCTTGGAGATGGTTGTGCTGACACTATCCATGTGTTTTGATCTGGGACAGGTGGCAAATTATCTGCCATGCCAATAGCATGGTATGTTATTCTTCTGAGTACCTCAGGTTCCCCCATATAGGTTATCTTGCCCTCCTTCTTGGTACCCTTCAATGTGGATAGCACATACTGTGCATGATTGATGGGTTGCTTTGTTGTCGACTTTAGCACTTGTGTAAATGTAGCTGCAACTGCATGATTGGGTGTTGTGTACCTTGGCGGTCTCTTTGCTAGAAAGTGGAAGTGTTGATAATATAATCTTGCTGGTTCTTCCACTTGCTTCTGAATGAGATTAGCAAAGGTTTTCGCAACGGTTTCCTTGGTGAAAGTACATGCTGTCTTTCTGCCTCTAGCCCTCTTGATCATCCCTTCTGTCAGCAACTTGAGAGCTTCAGCCACTATTTCTTTAGTAATTACCACTTCTATCTTGTGCCCTTGCTGGTTAGTAATCTGGGCTATTCCTTCTTCCTTGATTGTGGACAAGATCTCATAAGATTTTTGAAAACCTACACCACATGGCTCTTGGTCGTAGAATTCTCTAAGTCCAATCTTTCTGTTGGCTTCTTTTGTTTCAGGCTTTGCTGTGACATCGTAGACCTCTATTGGCAAAAATTGTAGTTCTACTTGATGTCCTTCTTCACTTGTGAATCTACCTGTGAAAATGTTGTGTTGTTCTCCTCAAGTTGTTCTTTTGACAAATAGGTTGCTTTGGTTGTCTTTACGAAACTAGCCTCCAGTTGGTATGGTGGCAACTCTTGCAGCTTCTCCTTTTGAGAGACCCTCTTCTTGGCCTTTTCTGCAGCTTGCGTGGCTCCTGTTAAGTGAATAGAGTGCCAAAGTTAGAAAATTTCTGCAGATTCTCTCTGAAATGCCCTTCTGTCTGTATTGTTGAAAATTTGAGTCCAATTTGCTTCAAATCAATTTTTGAACATGTAAAGATCAAAATCATGATGTCCAAGAAAAAATTTGCAACAAAAGTAAATAATCGTGATTATTTACAGCTGAGGAATTTTTTAACTTTTTGCAATTTTGGCATTATAGGCTTGAATTATATATCAAATAGATACTCTGAGTGAAGTGTGGGCTCATTTGAGTGCACAGGGTGAGAATGGTACTAGATTTAGGCTTTAGGTCTCGCAAACAATAGATATAAAGAAATTTTGAGATTTTGAGCTCTAAATTTGTTCAAACTTGGTTAGTGGGCTTAGGACATCATGTGCTTTGGTCCCATGAAGTCAAAGTTGCAATTTCCCCCCATCTTGGCCAAAAAGTAAATAATCGTGATTATTAACTTTTTCATCAAAATGGACTTTTTTTGAAGCATCATGGTTCTAGGCATGATGTAGACTGTGTGTGTGAGGTTTTAGGTGATTTGGATCAAAAAATGTGACAGATAACTTAAAATTTGGTTTGAAAGGACTTCCTTGCGTTTTTTTGACAATTTTCCAAGTTATCATTGATAAATTTGGTTCATACTTGAAATGTGGCATGTAATAGGTGTACACAAGTGATAGGTGAGGTGATGATACCATTCTCAAGCCAAAATATTGCAAAAGTAAATAATCACAATTATTTACAACAGTCAACTTTTTCTTGCAAAACTTAAGAATTTTGACCTAAAGATATTCTATACACCTAAAACAAGTCCTAAATTGAATTTGGAAAGTTTTGTGTTGCCGACATCACTTTGTGCTTTGTCGACTCTGAAATCACCGGTTTTTGTGGCTACATGGCTTATAGAGTTGGTTAGTCACTTTTGAGGCTGTGGACTTGTCCGCTACATAGTCTTGAAGTAACCCATTCAATTTTGGCCCATTTGGAGTCAATTTGACCTCGTATGTCAAATTTGACGCTTTGTAACCTTCCAGCTATTTTCTGCTTTCCGAGGGTTTGGCTTGATTGATTTTATGAAACCAACCATATACATTGTATATATACCCCATATATAAGTTGTCTGTGGAGTCAGAATGCAATTCTGGCATCTCTCAAAAACTTAGCTTTTCCACTTGGGACCCCCCTCGACCCTTGTCAAATGGTCAACTGTTGATATAGAAGTGTTCTATCATCTAGGGCATGCTACAATTCAAGTCTCGTCTGATTTGGTTGAGTTGACAGGCCGCTATGGTCAATTTTTGGTCATAGGTCTTCGTGCACTGCTCAAATTCTAGGGTTTTTCCCAAGGGTTTAGACTAGCTACCGGCCGTACAGAATGGATCATTGATAATTTTAGAACTTACCCCTCATGTCTTTTGTGAGACGGCACTGGAAACAGGCGACTGTGGACTCTAGAAAATGCGCGCGAAGAAGGTCGAAAAGTTCTCTCTCCAAAGGCAACAAGTGGAACTGAGGTGATTTTAGCCTACCTTGAGTATCTATACTCGAACTCTCCAAACCATTTTTCCCCCATGTTAGTCCTACTAGGCCGTGAAATCTATGTTAGAGTCAAAAATTTCCCCAATCAGATTCATGTAGCTCATTCTGCAACAAGTGGAACTGAGGTGATTTTAGCCTACCTTGAGTATCTATACTCGGACTCTCCAAACCATTTTTCCCCCATGTTAGTCCTACTAGGCGTGAAATCTATGTTAGAGTCAAAAATTTCCCCAATCAGATTCTTGTAGCTCATTCTGCAAGAATTGCGCAAAAGTAGGTTTGACCACCCAATTTAGGCTTCCCGCTTTCGTCTGTCGATTTGATTGAAATTTCTTGTGTCTATCCACCTTGTCCTTCTGATCATCAGCGTGTCTTCGGTTTTTCCATCTGAGCTCATTTGCTATTTGTTATTAATTTTTTACCTATTTATTAAAAAAATCAAAGAAAATAACAAAATATGCTAAAAAAAAAAGCAAAGTAAAAATCCAATAATTAAATAAATCCATTGAAAAACACAGCTTTATTATCTTTGATTGGATTCCTTCATTTTTAAGTCTCAATAGCAAGAAAAATGATGAAAAATAACCAAAAAGGACTATTTTTTAATAGTGTATACACTATTTACACTCATCGGGGAGATCTTATTAGTTAAATTTCCCTTATTAATGATTTATAAGGGTATTATTAGGTAATTTTGCAAAAAATCACACATTAACATCAAACTTTTTCCTCTCTCTTCAAGCATTGCCCTTAATTACTTAGTGTCCTTCCACCCCTCCTAGATGGCATACTCCGGGATGACTGTGTGCATGGGTTGAACAATCGTGTATATGCATAGCCTTGGTTGGCTCTACCATGCTTTGAAGATCAATGCATTTCAAACCATTATGATGTACAAGAGTTGGGTCTTGAGTAATTAACTCAAGGGTTTCTGATGTCGAGGTTTTCTGATACTATCTTCCAAAGAGAAAATATTGTAGCTTGTGTGCTCTTTGCTTGATTGTATGATCAGGATGCTTTGGTATGCTGATTTCCTAAGATGTTGGTATCACTAGTGATTGTTGTCGAGCTTTTATCCGCCATTGATATCTTACTTTGTCTTGGGTAGAATAGTGTGGTTGAGTCTTCTGAGACTTAACTCTCCATTGCTTGATTGGTTTTACAGTTTGTGGAGAAGATAAATGCCCTTTTTTCTTCCAAATCCATGTCGTGTTAGGTTCCTTGCTCAGAGATGCTCGTCTCTGTGTTTTGCACCTTGGAATCGTCTTTGGTATTGTCGGTGATGTTTTCGGTACCCAGATTTGAATCGGCTTGTCCTTAAGCTGTGCTTTTGGTACCCAAATTTGCATGACTCCTTACATGCTACTTGTAGCATTTACTTGTCGATATGATGGAGAAGATTGATTGCTTCATGGTTTGCTCTGCTAGTAACCTAATTTCCATTCCTCTTTGCTTGGTGCAATTGGAACAACAAGTTGTTCACCTTTAGGTGATAGCTTCAGCTGATTGGTATGCCAATCTGGTACTGCCTTGTACGTCCGCATCCATGAGATTCCAAGAATCATTGTCTCATTCATGTGCTCATCTGGTAAGCATACAAACTGATGAGGACATGAACATCCATGTACAGTTATCACATTCAAGTTGACTACTCCCAATGTTGATATTGGGTTCTTGTTGCATCTTTTGATAGTCGTTATTCCTGATGCCAAAGACTGATTTGTTGCTTTCTTGTATGTGGAATAACTGACTGCATTTACTGGAGATCGACCAATGAATTTGTGCTATGATTGTTGAGATGTACTTTGATGCAAAGGTCCATTCCATCTAACCATTCATCATCTGTTGACACGGCATCTTTCGGCAATTCCCCTTGTCGGTTATCTGTTTCCAAAGTGTTGATGGGAATAGGTATTTGTTGATTCTTGAGAGCATCTTTCCTTTTGAGTACTCGAAGCCGAGCTTCTTCTTGGGCTTCATCAATAAATTGCTATCGTTTTAGCTTTCTTTGCTTAGCTGCATGCATTCTTTCTAGCAATTCATTGGTTAGTGGAAAAGTGTACTTCTTTAAACGACATCCACTAAGCCAATTAGCCATCGGTTCACCATCTAGGGTGGACAACTTAACTGCTCCACTTGGAGATGCACCGTCAATGATAAACGGTCCGTTTCCCTTTTTCTTAAACTTGGGAATGTGTTGCTTAAGGGAATAGACTAAAACTAGGTCTCCCTTTTTGAAGATTTTTGTAATTAGATGGGAATCAAAAAACTATTTTTGTTTTCGCTTTTGTGCATAGATGTGAGCTATAGCAGTTAGCCTTTGCTCATCTAGCTTTTCTAAATCTTCAAGTCCTTCTGACAATTCATGTCCAGTTCACTCAAGATTCTTAGCTACCCTTAGTGTCGGCAATAGAAATTCTATAGGCAATATGGCATCAAGACCATAAACAAGGTTAAAGGGTGTAGCATTTGAAGTTGTTTTGCATGAAACTCGATAGGCCTATAGAGCTGCATGGAGATTCATCTTTCAATCTGTCCTTCCTGAACTAATCACTTTTGTCAATACCGAGCTAAGAATTTTATTCATATTCTCAGCTTGTCCATTTGCTTGTGGGTGATAGGGAGCTGATTTGTTATGGATGACCATAAACTCGTTAAGCAGATACTCGATTATCTCATTGAGTAAATGAGTTCCCCTATCACTGACAATTTCTATTGTCAATCCATATCTTGTGAACACATACTCATATAAGAATGCGGCAGTGGTTATGGAATCATTCTTTTAGGTCGCTTTAGCCTCGGCCCACTTGGTCAAATAGTCCGTAGCTACAAGATATTGAGCTTGGGTTCTATAAGCAAGTGGTTGTATTGGCCCAACAAAATCTATACCCCATTTTTCAAAATCTCTAGCCCCCATCATTGTTCTTAAGGGCATGCTATCTACACAGGTTGGCATTTTTGCTCGCTGACATGCATCACACCTTTGAATATATTATTTGGCATCTGCAAAAAGTGTTGGCCAGCATATGCCTGCCATTAAGATTGCTCTTGGGGTGGCCTCACTAGAGAAGTGACCTCCAGCTAATCCAGCATGTGCTTGTTCTATTATCGAAATATATTCGTTTTCATTTGCACAAAGACGTAAATTTTGATCCTTACCTCTCTGATACAATTGGTTTCCAATAAGAGCATAGTCTTTTGCTTCTGTTTCAATTGCTCTTTGATGGTGTTTACTCATATCCTCAGGAAATGTTTGGTTTGATAAGTAAGTAACTAGATAGTTACTCCACTTAGGAACAGGTGACATTTGGAACAATGTTACATGAGGTATGGGTGTTTGTTTTTGACATTGAGGACAATCTTTCACAAAAGAATGAACATCACTGCTCATAGTTGGCCAAAATACTCCAAGTCTCAAAATCCGTCGCATAGTTTGATCTTCCGCAAAGTGAAGTCCTACTATGTAATTTGTGCTTGACTTAGGTATTGGGATTTCTCCTCAGGATTAATGCACAACAGCAATATTCCATCTTGATTTCTTTTGTATAGCCTACCAGCTAGTAATTGATACATAGAAGATTGCTCAATTAATCCGGTTGTAATAGAAAGTGGTATTTACGAATCCACTTGAGCTATGGTCATCAATGATACCATATTTTTTGACCATCGAGGTATCATTTCAACGGAGAATAGATATGCATCTGGTAGATCATCGTCTACTCCCCTGAAACTATCCTTGACAAATGATCTGCTCTTTGATGAGTAGCGTCCTCTTTTACAACTACAGTGAAATCAAATTCCAGAAGAATGATGAACCATCTCAGTATTCTTCCTATGTTGCATGGCTTGTTGACCAAGTAAAATAAGGCTTGGTGATCCACAAGGAATACAATTTTTTTTTGCTAATAGGTAATGTCTATACTTTTTACGGCATAGATCATTCCTAATCCTTTCCTTTATGCAGGTATCTCTAGCTTTGGGCATCTTGCAATTTATTGTTTCATTCGTGTTGCACAATCCCTAACAGACTCACCTTGTTTTTGTTTAAAGCTGTAGATTTGAGCTACCGTATTGTGTTTGATTCCCGTTTTGGAACAAGCAGCTACAAATCCTTGAGCTAATGTATTCAAGTTCATGATTGACCTTGGTGGAATGTTTTGGGACCATGTCAATGCTTTTCCTTCTAGTGTCATTCCAAACCCCTCGAATTGAGTATGGAAATCAAATATGTGTTCTGCTCTTAGCACTTTATTAAAGCTTGCTAAGTGGTTATATGGATCCTCCGATCCACTGTATTTTTTGACCCATTTTTGAAAATCAGCTAGTCTGACACGTCTATTTGGTTCAACTCCCGGTGTCCTGGCAGTTGGTGTCCCGTTCCGAGTCCTTTAAACCAGTATGTTGGAAATAGTGACTCATGTAGCCCTAGACTGGCTTTAGTGTCACTCGGTTTTCTACGTGATGAGGTGGTTTCTGGTATTACTCTCAGAAGATCTCTCATGGTGTTCATCTCCTGGAATAGTTTCTGGTCCTTGGCCCAATATCCAATCCCTTATAGAGTACCCTTGGTATTTGATTTGTTCTACCTCCTCAAGAGTCATCATAGCAAAGTTATTGTTTTAACAATCCCTAGACAGGTAGGTTAGTAGGTTTGTTGAACCCTTATCTTTGATCTTGAAGATATAGATGATCTTCATGGGTGTTAGTTGTTCTGATTTGGCATGCAAAGTCCATAGAAGATCTTAAACATTCCTATCCTCCCAACAATAGACCCCGATCCTAGGATTATCCGTACTAATCCGTTTCAAAAGCTTCAAATCAACTTGATCGTATCCCTGGAATTCTAAAGTTGGTGGTCCTTCTTTAGTTGCCATGTCTAGAATTATGGTGTTTACTTCTAACCCCATTTTTCTATCACATCAGGGTTTTCGACTTGTAAATATTGAGTTCCGTTTCTATCCATGTACATCTTCCTTGTTTATTTGCCCTGATCTCCTCTTCAAACTCAATACCATGGTCATCAATGCGAATAGCATACTCTTTGTTAGGATCCAGGTAAAGCTGAGCTCCATGGCGATTAGAGTTATAAAAAGATAGTATATGCTTATAGCGCACTGTCGTTCCGATTTCTGAGTGAGTCGAGTAAGAAGACATTTCAGATGTTGAATCTGAAAAAGTGTCTGAGACTTCTTCAAGGATAGTGTGCAAGGGATTGCCTTGATTCACACTTTCTTCGGTGGATACTCTACTGGATATTTCTCCAGATATGCCTTGGTTTTCTAGTATACAACCAAATCTAAGGTTCATAAAGACTTGTGAAGCCCTCGATAGAATACTTACCGTTGGATTGACTTGTTGTTAATTTTTTCCACTTAATTTGAGTGCAACTTCCATCAAGCCTCCGATTCCTTGTCTGCAACCTGATTCATGTATCAATTTTGATCAAGTTAGATGTTCTTTCACAAAAATTGTATAGTTTTTGCTAACTATTGTGATTGGTTCTTGTGTTTCACTTCAAATCGTGCTAAATGAGTCAGCAGTTGAGACCTTCATATTCCACTTTTGCAAAAAGCCAAAGGACTAATCTGCAACCTGAAAACTGAGTGAACATGTGTCAATTTGGATCCGATTGAACCCAAAATTTCCCGGTGGCCTTGTATTATGTTGGTCTAACACTGTACAAGTTCAAAAGTCAAAAAATGGTGTCTTTGTGTAGCAGTAGTAAATAATTATGATTATTTACTTTTGTCAGTTATTTGCACTTTTTGGCTTGATTTGCCAAGTATAGCAACTGTTTGGTGTCCGTAAACTCTGATTTCAAGAATCTAGCTTAAGTCTCACTTTTGTGATCCAAATTTCACCAAGATTGATTTGTGTGGTCTACTTGATATGCTTGACCTTATGGTATACTCAAATGTGCAAGATTATCAATCTTTCAAGCCGATATAAATAATTACTCCAGCTATTTTTTTGTAAGTTTTTGTCCCAATCCTGACACAGACCCGTTAAGCACCTCAACGTAAGCTCCCTAGCCAAGTTTCATCAAGTTTGGATAAATGTTTTTTCAAATGGTCATCAGTTTTGTATCTGACGACTAACTTTTGCAAATTTGGCCAGAATTTTCAATCCAATGATCCAAATCTTACCAGATTTAATTTATGGGCTTATTATAACATGGTAAAGCTAGTGGTATGCTAACTTGGTCAAAAAAGTTAAAAAATGGGATAGATGTAAATAATCACGATTATTTACTTCTGGTAAATTTTTGCATCTTTTTGGTCAACTTAGCATATACACATGTATATCACATCAATATAAGCCTATGAATCAAGTTTCCCTGAGTTTGAACAAAATTTTCTCCAATTTACACTCAAGTTTCTGAAAGTCAGTACAGACTTTAGTTTTTACCCAGTTTTTGGTCAATTTGATGATTCAAATTCTATGTGCCTTTACAAAAGTTTTTTGTACACATGCATAGAGTCATTGGTATCAACCTTGGTCAGTTTTGAGCTGAAAATAAGTAATCGTGATTATTTACTTTAGGCCTAATGTGAACATTTTTTGCACTTTTTCAATGAACAGTCTTTTTATGAGTTATTTTAAGCCTCTGAGTCAAGTCAAAACTTAATTTGGCCAAAATATCAAGGAAAAGTAAATAATCTGAGTTTTGACAAACTCTTGAAATTTTTACCTCAATGTGTCCTTGAGCTTACCCACTGGTTCATGCAACTTTTAAGCATACTCTCCAGTCGGATTGAGTGGTTAGCAGTCTTTTGGTGCTATTTCTAGCCATAGATCTGAAATTCTGTAACTTCAAATAACAACTAACAATTGATTCTTTTAGAGAGAGCAATGTTTTGAAGTCCACCTTGGATACTACTTACCCTACTCTTAGGTTCTACTGCAATGGGGTTGTGAAAAGTGTCTACAAACATCGTTTTCTTGTTTTTTATGGTTTTATGAGCCTTGATCTTAAAACTTTGTCTTGTCTATCAATCATTCTCAAAACCCTACTCTAATTCTACAATCCTACAGTCCTAAAGGCACTCAACAAGTACGATTACTTCCAAGCTACCTCTACATAGCAAAAGACGACAATCTTAAGCTATGCAATTTTAAAAAGAAAGTTTCGAGTCTAGGTGAACCTAGAGGAAGTTAAAAGATAACTTCACAAGACTTTTTTCCTAGTTTAGGTCTCTTCGATCCCTTGTAGAGGCGCCAAATATGGGACGGGTAACCTCACTCCTATCTTATTGCATACATAGCAAGGATCACAATTAAATTGTCAATCCATGCGACGAAGCTGACTTGACTAGTGCATAGAGGCTACAAGAGGTTGTCAATCTCTTGGAAAACAACAAAAAAATTTCATCTAACTCAAGCTACACTCAAGTGACTGAAATCACCAAAAGCCAATCGCTCATTGGCAAACAAATCACATCTGTTGCAGCATCAAATGACATCCAAACGTAACGAAACTTCTAGGACATATTTATAAGACCTAAGCACACATGCTTATGGTCTCATATGCCACTTTAGGTCAAGTGAAAAAATTGTGATTATTAACAGCAGTGGATTTTTAACCTAGTGTTTTTACAATGAGAGCTCCGAAAAATGGTATTCGAGTTAGCTTGCTGCTAACATCATGTGTGCAAGAATGATGGGGTTGTAAGAGAGGTGTAAGAGTGGTCAAAGGATGCACTCTCATCCCCCAAAAAAGGAGGTGAATACTTTTATGATTTTTGCCTTCCATAACTTCTACATATGATCTCCGATTTGAGTGGAGATTATAGATTTGTAATCTACATGCCGAACTCTTTCCATGAATATATTACATGATATGGTTTTATCCGCTATATTTAAATTTTATTTTGGAGGGAAATTTGAATTCAAATAAACTAATCGATTTGCCTGTTTGAATTCAAAAGCTATCCTGTGATTGATTTCTAAATACTAGAGGTTTGACTCCCTTAATCTGCCAAATAAAGAGGCCCTCGTAGACCCCATTCTCTTCCTAATGAAGGAAGCTAGTAAAATTTGTAAGTATGGAAGTAGAACAGGCAAGACAAACAATAGTGTCATGAATCGTGATGCAAAAGCACAAAAGGAGGAAGCAAAGCAACCACGAGAATATGTCATCATCGACATACTTGAAGGATCGACAACAGCTGTTTTAAAGAAGCCGACTCCAAGAGAAGCACAATTGAAGGTAGACAAAGAAGCAATGCCTTCAAGTACCACAGAAAATATTCACTACAAAATCAAGAACAAAGGATGAACAAGGATTAGTTAGAAGATTGAGTGTCTCCTACAATGATCAAATTCAGCATATGTGGAGAAACAAGACTCAAAATCACACGTTCACATGTGATGAATCCCTATGAAACAAAGAATCTAATGTCTTGTGACATGTGGATAATCATGGGAAATCCACCAATTTAAGATCTAGATTCAACAGTGTACACAAGTTCCAAAATGTCAATTCCTAGCATTGCAATGGCAAAAGTCGTGCTCAAGTTGAGTACAAGGGAGTACTAGGACACATTCTACATGGTCCTGATGAAAAGTTGGATAAGAATCTTCCTTCAACCACAAGGAAAAGCTTCAACAACACCACCACCAAAAGCCCCAGAAATTCTCAAATCCATGCAAAAATGACACAACCAAGCATAGCCAGAAATGGTAAATCTAAGGCAAACACTGAAGAAGATCAACCTCACAAGATGAATTCACCTCCAATGAGCCTCCATCCAACCTTCAACATAGCCTCTACATCAAGAGCCACACTATCAACAATGCAATGAAAACCAAAGCAAAAAGTCTATCAACCCAAGTTTCCATCACCACAAAGCCTCCAGAAGAAGAAGCCGAACCGAGTCAAACCAAGTGTTGATATCCAAAAAGCACATCAATATCAAAGACCCAGTTTGGATACCCCAAGCACACATTCAACCTCAACAACCAAAGGTAATAGGGTGGGTAGCATCAAATGAGTCAATCACTGCTCAAGGCTCTTTCATAGAAACAAGAATGTTTGGGCCAAGAAGCCTAAGATAACAGCCTGGACCTACTCACCTTAAGAAGAGAGTTCTACAAATCAAAAACCAAGATATCAACGGAAGAAAAATACCTCAACGAGTAGAAAGACCAACCACAAGAAGCAAAATCAAAGATCGAAGAAGCGAGCAATGCGACAAGTATGAGCACCAAAGTCAAAGGCTACCCAACAAAAAGCAGGTGAAGCAACGGATGATTTTGGTCAAGATACTCAAAGTACAAGGAATTTATGAAGGTAACACACAAATAAGGTTTCCAAAATTAGTATCTCAACCTAGAACAATGAAGATCAGCCATGTTGCACAAAGCTCCAAGCAATCACAACCAAGAGCCAATTGAAATCAATCACAGCCAAAGGTGATACGACCTCTAGGTGGATACCTTGTATTCAACTTCAAAAGCAAGGATTTTACAACAGTAATAGCCAAATATGGATACCCAACAATAGTGTCCATCAAGTCAAACTAGAAGGGAAAATACAAAAGACGATCAGACAAGGACCAAAGACAAGATGGGTTTCAAAATTGCTAGTGGGAACTCAATCACAAAGAACCCACACACATCAACGGCCGCTTCTCGTGGGAGATAAAGAAAACTCACTATCAGTCCCTACAATAGCCAAAGAACTTGTTTCACAAAGCAATGTCAACATACAATAAGCAAGTCAAGCAAGGCCGAAGTATGCCAATCTACTGAGAAAAATGATGGCATCCATAGACCAACACAATGAAAGAGACCTAAATCTCTAAGAACTTATGGAATTGGGTTTTTGGCTTTGAATAGGTACCTCCAAGTTTCCATTCAAAATACATGGCATAAAAGTCACAGTCGGGCAGTTAAGCCACTAAATGAGCAAGGCATCAGTCCCAAAGCTTCAAGTAATATTCTATGTGGTCTAAGCGTCTTAGTTATCCTAGGTATTCCTCAAACTAGAAGAGTTGAGAATATTTACATTGTGTCACTCATGCTGGTGAGAGCGGGAAAAAGAGCAGTGCAATCGGGTGGCCTCTGTACTCGTGCACACTCCACAAACCACGCCTCATGCAAACAAGCAAAGAACAAAACAAAGGGGGCACCACCCTAAATTAAGAGGTTTAGGGACCTCACACATAGTGCACATAGGCAAGTGAGACTTCTGGCATTATGATGGCATCAAAACATATGGCAAAACACATAGAAACGAAGTTTAGGGACCTTATGTAGCATATATATACACAAGACATCAGCTTAACAATACAACGGCATCTGATCATACATAACAAGGATATAGAGAAGCAAGCCAAGGATGGCATAATCCCTTGTCAAAAACAATCAACCCAGCAAGTAGGTATGATCCTACTAGCAACACATCAATACCTTAGAGAATGATGGCGAGGATGGTGGTCATGGAGCATGAGAGAAGACTCCTTATTTAGGTTTTAGGGCTAGTAATGTAGCATACTAGAGGGAGAGAGAGTAGAGCTCCATCCATAGCTCCTCGTTGTGAGCAATGTCGTCATAGCTTCATTGCTTGGTGAAGTGGGTGAAGTGTTGTGCTTTTGAGTGAGAGAAGGCCTCCTTATATAGGTTTCTAAGAGGGTTTAGGATTAGGGATAAACATGCTTAAATTCGCTGATTGGGGTTACTTTTTTCTTAGGGTGGTCAACAGATTGAGGTCACCTGATATGTCACCATCAAGATATTCTCTAGAGTGATGTGAGAGGGGAGGGTAAATGCTGATTTTTCTGATTGTGACACATGGGGATAAGGCCTTGACCAACATTTAAGAGCAGGTAGGTGGCTGTTGAAACTGGAGGTTCTGCACATGTCAGGGGGGGACCTGGTGGGTCCTCCTGAATATCAAATTCTCAAAAAATCCTCAACCATGGCTTCTTTTGACATGTGTTCTTTGAAAAAATCAGCATGTCTCTTTTCAACTCAAAAGTCTTTATCCCTGTTGACTCACCTTCACCATAAGATTTTCCCCTTTTCTCCTCCTGTAACTGCATTGTTGATGCCCAATCACTGCTTCTAGTAACAGTGAACTGTTACTTACCAAATACTTATGGTGCAGTAAAAAATATTTACCATGGGTAAAAAAAGTTACTGTAGGTAAAAAGTGATTTGTATTTACCATGTCGGTGAAAAATATTTACTGTAGGTAAAAAATATTTACTGTGGTAAAAAATATTTACTGTCGGTAAAAAAGTGAAAACGGAGTATGCTGTGCTGTGAGTCCACACGAACATCCTCGTGTAAATTTCACTAGAAATTCACACCTAGAATGGGCTATTCCGTAAGATATAGGTTGTAGGTATGCATAAGAGCTCGTTCCCACGTATCTTCTTTCCATGGCACTTTTTACTCTTTGATGCTTGTGAAGTAGATTTTTCTTCTCTTTCGAGATCCCTTGGAATAGAGTATCCTCATCTCCCCAACAACTGACTGTGCCTTTATTGCATCTTCAGAAGGGGTCCTAAAAACCATGCATCATATAGCCCTCCCCCTTAAGCTAGAGGTATTTGATGCCTCTAGCTGTAGGTTGTGCTACAATAGGGTTCTCTTGAATACTTACCCACCTGGTACCAATTGAATTTGCCATGTTACTGCTTTCTTGGCTGATGCACCCTGTTTAGTCCTTTCTGATGAATAATTGTATCCATCCATGACTAACAACTGGTCTCCTAGACCCTTGAAATCCATACCCCATCCATTGTCAATATCCGCTTTCACTGGTAGCATTCTCTTTTTTTCTTTTTTTTCTCTTTTTTCCTTTTTTTTTTTGTTTTTTTTTGCCCAACCCCTCGTTGAGCATTCATGCTCAACCATAGTATTATTTAGGTAAAAGATGACTGTATAGAGAGAATTATATAACATAGAGCTATAGACTGCATAAGAAAATTGATAGTATAGTGGCTATATAGATAGGATAGAGATAGAGAAAAAAGCATCTGCTACTGCATCACCCTCCAGGGTCAAATGGAAAGCTCAAAGCTCCCCCACGCATGGTGTAGAATCCACCTGGATCAAAAGTAAAGCATTGCTCATTTCCATCAACCTGTAAAACATGTATATCGAAGCCTTCCTTTGCACTTGTAGGCCAATAGACAGGCCACCCTTCCAGCTCTTTATAGCACGGAGCTTCGTCACCCTGCATCCATAATCCTTCGTGTCCACTATAAGCATACTTGCCATCACTTGAGAAACCAGAATCATAAGCAGCTATCCTACCATCTGCTACAGAACCCTCCATGGTATAGTCCACTTCAAAAAAACCTCGCCATTGACACAAAAATATATGTAAAGCAACCTCCAATAACACATGTATCCATAGCATCACATAACATAGCAAGACCCTGCCATTTGCCTCCACTTGCTGCATAGCCAAGCAAACCTGATCACTTTTCAAACCTGTATCCAAACCCTCTGTAAACGTCTCCACAACCATCTCTTTATACTCAGAAACATGACCTACTAGAGCTTCAACCTGTGCAAATACCTCATCAACAACAAGGTTGACGGCACCTTCCTTTAATTGGATATGGTGTTGGGTTACCGTCACTCCTTTAATGTGCTCGTAATCAGTTATAAAGAGGCCAGCATGCTTCTTTAGTACCTGCAAATAGGGTTCTCTCTCTTCTTCTAGTAGGTCCTTAGCTAGCATCTCCTCTAAGCCTGTGGCTTCTTCCTTGTTTAGAGAGTCTTGACCACCTTCTCCTTCTGGGTTTCGCAGTATTATACCCATGACTTCCAAAGAGCTAGCATCCTCCTTAGATGACTCATCCTCAGATGAAGAGCAGCTGCTTGTGCTCCATTCATCCATAGAAGTCTCCATCTCTAGGTCTTGTTGTCTACCCTGCTTCATGTCATACACAATTTTTTGTTGCTTGCCACCTACCTTATGATTTGGTCGCAACTCAAGGGAACCTGTCTCCCAATCTTGCCTAGCTTTCATAGCCATAAGCCAAGGTCTTCCAAGGATTAGCGGATAGCCCTCCCCCTTAGTTGGGATCACATAAGCATCAATTGAGATTGCCACACCAAAAGCTGAAACCTTCACTCCATTAACCTTTACAAGCCACCCTTACATTATTTTCCATCTTAGCTTGTAAGGAAGTTTGCTCGTTTACTTCCAAACCCAACCTGTGCATTAATTTCTCTGTCATAACACAAATCTCGACTCCACCATCTACGTACACATTGGAGACTCGCTGACTCTTAATCTCTGCATCAATGACTGGCACGATATCCTTCATGCCTCTTGCACTAATAGACCCAACTGACTTTGCCTTAGCCCTCCTGGTGCTGACCATCTTAGACCAGGTTCTACGCATCTTTGGGGAAAGGTGGAGGAGTTGCTGCCATGAAATCTTTGGTCCTTGCTTACTCACATCTGCTACCAGGTCGTAAGGTATGGATCCTACCCCAAGTGGAAAGTCTTCTACTCCTATGTGCCTCCTTGACCTACTCTTCCTTTTCTTGTCTCCTATCACTTGGGAGGAACCCTCATTCCCTTTATCCGGCTCTGAAGCTTCCATTTCATCAGTTCTTTGTCTCCTAACTCTCTTTATTGGCATGGCAACAGCTTCCTCCATTTTTTCTTTCCCTTTATCCTTACCATTGTCAAGACTTATGACAGAGACAGCCCTGTCCTCCCCTCCCGATGGTAGTGGAGGGATCTCTGTTGGTGCTTGTGGTGGTGGAGGAGGGGGTCTCAATATTTGGATTGGTGGAGCCACGTGTGCATTTTGTCCATTTAGTGGCCTAGCTTGAGGAGGAGTGACTTGCTGGCGAGGAGGCCGTCTTTGATTACCATTTCCTTGATAGCGTCGTGGATAGGGGCAATAATACATGCCGTGACCTACCTCTCCACAGTTGTAGCAAATGTACTCACGTGCTTGCCTTTGTCCTTCTTGTCTATTTCGTTCATTTCCTGGCTGGGGAGCCCTTACACCTTGAACCAGATTGATGGACAGGCTCTCTAGTTGATTGGTGATTTGTTGAAGTAATTCTTGTTGAGAGGACTCTTGGTCTGTTGCTCCTGTCCCTGCTACTACCCTTGCCGTAGGTTGAGCTAGCGGTGGAGGCTCCATTTCCCCTTGTAGTTGAGCTTGGAATTTTAACTTCCTATCCTTCTCCCTTGCATAAGTCATAGCTTTATCAAAAGTATCTAGGAATTTACCTTTTACCTTTTCTCGAAGGATGGGGTAAAGCCCTGCCAGGAAACAGTCCTTCTTTAGGCATTCTGGCGCCCTTTCTCCTTCACCTAGTGATGCACACCATTTCTCCCACAGGTTGGAAAACTTTCCTTCATAGCTTCTATAGTCATTGGGTGATGTTTGGCGTAGCTCTAAGAGCTGTCTCCATATCTCCTCCGGAGGCTCATGGCGGCGAAATTCTTCGATGAAGGCCATCTTTAAGGACTCCCAGTCTCTTCTTTCTTCAGGTGCCAAAGTTTGATACCATAATTTTGCACCTTCCCTCAAGACCAAAGGAAAGGCCCTTAACTTAGTAGCTTCGTCATCCCTTCCCGATACCAGAAAGGCCATTTCCAAATTATCCAAAAAGTCTGGAGCAACCTCCCCAGGCTTACCATAAAAATTAGGGAAGGCCATAAGTGAGAGAGTAAACAATTACACAAACAGCTCCAATTTATTTTAAAATAGAGTATGGTAATTACAATTTGGAGCTTTAGCACAACTTAGCTCAAAATAGGATGAAGATCGACACATCAAAGGAATGGTAATAGTCTAGTAAGGGTAGAATGACAGGATGAGGAGAGCGCAAGATTTCCCCAAGTCTCTCGGCTCCAAACAACAGGGCTATTCTTTGCTGACAAAAGATTTTTCTATCAATACAAATATTCACACGGATATGACGCACAAAATGGAAAGGAAACATGCGGGGATCATCATTCTCATTATTGGCATCCATACTTACACACAAGAGCCTAGCGTAGTTGCACCACCTTGGGACCAATGAGCCTGATCAGCCACAGAAGGTCAGCACCTCGGATCACTTCGACTCTTCCTGATGCATCTGTGAAGACGTAAGGCGTGATGGCAACACTTTGTACAATGCTGAGCCTTTTAGCAAGCAACAATTGGATGCTATTACCATAATCAGCATGACGAATGAAAGTGACACCATTAATGTGCAGCACATCATCCACTAAGATAGTTTCCTTAGATTGAGATAACTTCTT
Organism: Adiantum capillus-veneris; assembly: GCF_014529385.1. Lineage (NCBI taxonomy): Eukaryota > Viridiplantae > Streptophyta > Polypodiopsida > Polypodiales > Pteridaceae > Adiantum > Adiantum capillus-veneris. The sequence goes on from NC_140959.1 coordinate 1,419,495, forward strand.
GAAAATTAGCAGCAAAGGTAGGGCAGGGAGGCTTTTCACCCGGTCTCCAAAGCACTTTGGACAATATCCAAAGTGATCTTCACGCGGACAGGAGGTTGGCTTGGGATTGGTGGTGTCTGGATTCACAAAGTGCACTGGGAGCACTCGCAGACGGGCGGCAATCTTGTAGGCAAGCCTTCGCCTCTTTGCTTTAGGAGAATTTAGGGGTGAGAGTCGTGGTTGCAAGTTGAAGGTTGAAGTTGGTTGCTCACTAGCCTTTTTCTTGCCTGTAGTGGTCATGTAATCCCTTATTAATGAGATTAAGCCAAATGTTACCTTACGCTTGAGATGGCGCTGCGGCCTTGGGCCACTTAGGTGTAGAGGTGATCTTTCTCCTCTTAGTCGGCTCCTCAGGAAAGAGAGGTCTGGTGATGCTTTCTCTTCCCTTAATGTGTGTCACAGTACCTTCGTGTATGTTGATGTAGAATATTTCAAGCTCGTGTGCGTTGGAGGTTTCTGGAGCACTCATAGGTTGAGAGGAGAGGTATATCAAGCTCTTCTTCTCACTCTCCTTCGTTGGCGACGATCACGAACAAGGCATGTAGAAGAACTTACTTCTTGAATTTCAATGACACTGCAACCTGGTAACAAGACCTCGATGAAAGCTTTTAAGGCCTCTAAAGCCTCCTCCTCTTCTGTTCTCCAATTTGCAAACTCCTCACGCCATTCGTCCATGTTGTAGATTGCACATCTTCATTGCTTGTGGACTGAAGGTCTCTGTAGCCCTCCTCCGTGGGGGCACCAAAATGAGAGCGGGAAAAAGAGCAGTGCAATTGGGTGGCCTCTGTACTCGTGCACACTCCACAAACCACGCCTCATGCAAACAAGCAAAGAACAAAACAAAAGGGGCACCACCCTAAATTAAGAGGTTTAGGGACCTCACACATAGTGCACATAGGCAAGTGAGACTTCTGGCATTATGATGGCATCAAAACATATGGCAAAACACATAGAAACGAAGTTTAGGGACCTTATGTAGCATATATATACACAAGACATCAGCTTAACAATACAACGGCATCTGATCATACATAACAAGGATATAGAGAAGCAAGCCAAGGATGGCATAATCCCTTGTCAAAAACAATCAACCCAGCAAGTAGGTATGATCCTACTAGCAACACATCAATACCTTAGAGAATGATGGCGAGGATGGTGGTCATGGAGCATGAGAGAAGACTCCTTATTTAGGTTTTAGGGCTAGTAATGTAGCATACTAGAGGGAGAGAGAGTAGAGCTCCATCCATAGCTCCTCGTTGTGAGCAATGTCGTCATAGCTTCATTGCTTGGTGAAGTGGGTGAAGTGTTGTGCTTTTGAGTGAGAGAAGGCCTCCTTATATAGGTTTCTGAGAGGGTTTAGGATTAGGGATAAACATGCTTAAATCCGCTGATTGGGGTTACTTTTTGCTTAGGGTGGTCAACAAATTGAGGTCACCTGATATGTCACCATCAAGATATTCTCTAGAGTGATGTGAGAGGGGAGGGTAAATGCTGATTTTTCTGATTGTGACACATGGGGATAAGGCCTTGACCAGCATTTAAGGGCAGGTAGGTGGCTGTTGAAACTGGAGGTTCTGCACATGTCAGGGGGGGACCTGCTGGGTCCTCCTGAATATCAAATTCTCAAAAAATCCTCAACCATGGCTTCTTTTGACATGTGTTCTTTGAAAAAATCAGCATGTCTCTTTTCAACTCAAAAGTCTTTATCCCTGTTGACTCACCTTTACCATAAGATTTTCCCCTTTTCTCCTCCTGTAACTGCATTGTTGATGCCCAATCACTGCTTCTAGTAACAGTGAACTGTTACTTACCAAATACTTATGGTGCAGTAAAAAATATTTACCATGGGTAAAAAAAGTTACTGTAGGTAAAAAGTGATTTGTATTTACCATGTCAGTGAAAAATATTTACTGTAGGTAAAAAATATTTACTGTGGTAAAAAATATTTACTATCAGTAAAAAAGTGAAAACGGAGTATGATGTGCTGTGAGTCCACACGAACATCCTCGTGTAAATTTCACTAGAAATTCACACCTAGAATGTGCTATTCTGTAAGATATAGGTTGTAGGCATGCATAAGAGCTCTTTCCCACGTATCTTCTGTCCATGGCACTTTTTACTCTTTGATGCTTGTGAAGTAGATTTTTCTTCTCTTTCGAGATCCCTTGGACTAGAGTATCCTCATCTTCCCAACAACTGACTGTGCCTTTATTGCATCTTCAGAAGGGGTCCTAAAAACCATGCATCACTGGTATATGTGAGTATAAGAGTCGAAGTCTATGTATTTTAAGTCTGTGAAGTGAAGGAGAAAGTCAAAAAGACACTCATGCACTAAGCATAGTGAGATATGAGTGGAAAATCTTCTATCTCAAAAACCTTTCTTGGAAACGTGGAAGCTATTGAGTCATCCCTTGATGTCACATGTGAAACATTTGTTCCTTGAAGCACCCATCAACTCCATCTTTTACACTGCATGCTTTTGTTTGACAAAATTCTTGTATGCATCTAGAGCGTCCCATAATTGAAACTTGCATTAGGCACTCTTCCTTTGTTTCTCCCAAGCACTCACCTTGCATGAACAGGTGCTTCAAGTCAAAATGTTGAACTCCAATAGAGAGTATACCAAAGGCTCTTTTTTTCACTCGGGTTTTTTCCTTTGGTCATCCAGGTGCAAGACCCTAATCTAGAAACACTCATCATTATCTTCTTGTATATTCTATCTACATCAACAATAAGGACATGGCTAGCCAAATCATTCGTCAAAGAATCAGTGAACACTTGTAAATATTCACATACTTGTCAAGAGAAACTCTTCTCTTCAAAGACAACAACACAAATGGCAAGTCAAAGAAAGGCATATAAAGACAAGTGCCAAGCAATGACAAATTCATCAAGAGAGTTCTCAACAACAATCATAAGGAGCTCACAAAGTGCTTCAAAGTTGGTAAAATATTGTAGAAGACTTGCATCATAGTGGAATCTTGGGCAAGATCTGTCATAACGACAACAACACAAAGAAGCTAAGTTCCCATAAATACAGGCACATCAAAAACCATCTTGACATCCAACAGTGGACACACAGAGGAGAATGTGCAACAAAATGTAAACTTGCCTCGACAATATAAGGAGGTGCTCGAAAGGTCTTTTGAACATGCATAACACAAAGTTGAATGTAAATTTCCCATCAAAAAACTATTAGATCTTTCTTCACTTTTTATTTATGTGGAATCCGGGGCTATGAGCTTCCAAGCTATATCATAAGTTACACAATTTCTTGGATAGGTTGCTTCATTTTGAGGTAGTTTAGTCCTTGTACATGTAAAACCCTTAGCCTAGGTACAAAAGGAAGCTTTGTAATGTTTAAAAACAGAGTTCTATCATCATTAATAAAGAAGGGAAGGTTGCTCTGTACGTTGTGAGCTCCCTCTTGCTGTCAAGGGATTTCATCTCTTTGCACCTCACTGCAAAATTATTGTAATGATAGTCCAAGAGCATCATCGCATTAACCTCGAGGATATCTTTGCATCAATATCTACATTGCAAGCATCTCGCAAGATCCGAGCATCGACTCCCATGACCTTCCAGGTGCTATATCTCATTATCCGAGCGTCATTACGCGATTGGGCACCCTCCTGTTGCATGTGGCTAACTGCAATTGGGATAGCTGGCTTAATGGTTAATTATGTGTTGTCTATTTGAATTTTACTAACAGTGAGTGCATGATGGTTTGTAGATTGGAACTCTTGGAGTTGACGAGGAGGCGCCAGCAAACAATAATTCTCTCAGTCATTTTATCTTAGCACAGTATTTTAGATCTTTTATCAATAAGCCACTATGGCTGCTTTGTAAATAGGATAGTGAGAACTCACCCTAAGAGGGTCATGCAATAAGTAGTATGTACCACCCATAACTAAATTGGGACTAAAGAGGGACTAAAGTGTAAAAGAGGGGCCTCTAATTTTTGGCATCAATAATAAATCAAATATCAAATACCAAACTCCACAAGAGGTGCCGTGGAGTTTGGGGCTGCAATCTTTAGGCCTTTTTTGTGAAGATTCTCTTAATTTTTCCCTTTCCTCTCTCTTATGCTATCATGTGTTTCTATGTGTCCTCCATGATTATGTCTATATCTCTTACACCCCTCTTACACTCTTCCCTTGTCAATTTGTTCTCTTGTGTGTGTGTGTGTGTGTGTGTGTGTGTGTGTGTGTGTGTGTGTGTGTGTGTGTGTGTGTGTGTGTGTGTGTGTTGTCATAGTCTAGGTGTGTGTGTGTGCGCTTGGAAATTGGAAAAAGAGGTTGACATGTTGTTTTTGTGAGCAAGTGTTGAATTGTTTTAAGCAACTGGTCTCCCCTAATTCCCAACAGATTCTATCAGTTGCATATGATTTCCAATGCTTAGAAGCATCTAGTAGGTGTGTCTGACATCAAATTCAATGACTTGTAATTTCGTTGTTGAAGAAAATTGCGACTTTTCAAGTGTTTTTGACCTAGTAAGGAATATGCTTGCCAAGTTTGGTGTTGATCGGAGTTGATTTGCTTTTGGTTTTGCATGTGGATGTGTGATCCGGTTGGAGAGATAGGAATCCGGTTTTTTGCAATTAGGGAGTTCATGGATCATTTCCACAGTGTACTATGTTCAAACAAGAGATTGACAACCTCTTGGCATGCTTACATGCCCTATTCGAGTCACTTGCTCCCTCAGATTGACGTTTTAGTCGTGGGACCGTCTCTTTGTGAGATGTGACGAAGTTGTAAAAGCCCCCCTCTACAAAGTGCCAAATCTCTTAGTATTTTGCTTGAAGATGGAATTTTGCTTGTTCCTGCCAATCTAGGGATTTGTCACACGGTTCTCTTTTGTGAATTGAAGTAAGTATTATGATTGCTTTATGGCATTCAAATTGTTAAATGTATGTTTTCTTTTGATTGCTTTGTTTAATGTTTCTAAAAAGTTTGGTAAGGGACCTACCTGAGGAGTTCTCCAAGCAATTTTTTGTGCTTGATCCACCGGTCACACAATGTATTTTCAAGAAGTAGAGAAATTTGAAAGATTTTTCAATGAATGATTTGAAACGTTGGATTGTAACATGAATTTATCCCTTTGTTGGAAGGTAGAATGTCCATTTTAGGAGTTTTGATTTGTTTGAGCAAAATACTAATTTGCTTTGGTTTATTCCATTGACATTGGAGTTTTATCGTCTTCAACCTATTGGAGAGATATGCATTGTTCATTAATACAATTACAAGCATCCATTGACAATCAAAAATATAATCATCCTTTTTCTTTACATATTTATCGATACCTTCAAAACCTCTTAGAGCCTTATTACAATGTTGACAAGCTCATGGTGGCCTTCTTATTACAATGTTGACAAGTTCATGATGGCCTTCTTGAGTGTGATTTTAAGATAGAGGTGTTAGAGTTTCGACATCTCGTGAGCTGTACAATGTGATCCCTTTCTTTATTTTGCCTTTTAGGTATTTATTTTATTTATTTTTCAAAGTCTGGGTATGGCAATTTATTGAGGTGGCTATATATGCAACCCCTTGCCTCCACTGTATTACACATTCAATTATTCATTGCCAAGGTTGATTCGTTCAGGATAATCTATCTCTCTCTCTTTCTCACGTGTGTGCTCACTCCCCTTGGTCTCTATGCTTCTGCATTGTCGACTTTGACATGGTATCAAAGCACAAGGCTCATTGATCGTGGGAGAAGGGCATCACTATGAAGAAGGGGAATAGTAGAAGAAAACTTGGCAAAAAGTGAAGGAGCATTGACGACAGACTTCTAAAATTCTCCTTGCATGGGCTTTTATGCCTCTACTTGTGCTTTGAAGCTTGGAGGCGATGACACTTTATGTGCAGCATTTTGAAGCGCTAGTGCATTGGCGGCCGTTTTTAGGCAAGGAGTGCAGCATTTCAAAATGCTCATTGCAGAAGGATTGCGTGCGTTTTGATATGCTTGCAAGACTTGCCTAGATCGATGGCTAGTTTCTGCTTTGTGGTCCAACCACTTGCAATTTGAATCTCCAAAAAAATGAGCATTGTAAAGGTTGCAGGTTGGGTAGTCATTGCTATATACAACATTTTGAAACGTCCATGCTATAGGGGTTGTCTACTGATGGAAACGCTTCAAGAGCCTGCGATTTTGTTTTTGTCTATGAAGGTCTTTTTATGCATGAGATGCTCACTCAATGCAACGTTCAGAAACATCGGGCCCAGTGGCCTAATTTGGGGCTAAGTTTTGGCACGTGTTTTGAAAATTTGAGAAGGAAAAGCTCTCAACAAGGCAAAGGCAAAGGTAGTAGGCATTCGCACAAAGCCTCATCATCAACGATGAACCAAGACCAACAGCCACACATGGCTATGGAAAGATCATCCAACATCAAATTAGCGGCCTATGCACGGGCAAAGTTCTCACTGTCAATTTGTTTGGCTCAAGATTGTGAATCCAGAAGCAAATGTACAAGTTTGCCAGAATACGAAGGCAAAGGCAAATATGATAAGGACGGTTGCACGTTTATCAGTTAGTGCCTCTGTACCCACGAGGTCCGACAAAAATTGTTATAAATAAGACTCGATGCTTTGTTTGGCTCGGGAGTTTGAAGCCAAAGACAAAAGTAGGAATTAAAAGGAAGAAAAAGTTAAAGGCAAGCTGGACAAAGATAATGGTGATAAAGATTTGATAGAGGAGAATGGCATGGCACACGTGGTGGCAACCATAGTGGCCACAATGCCAGCTTTTTAGTCATGAGGCAGGTGCCGCCACTAGCTTCAGCTAGAGAGAGGCTTGTAAGTGGCAAAGAGGGGAAGAAGTGCTTGGTATGATTAATTTGGATCCTTGTGTTGGAGTTCAAGTTACCGGTGTTTGAACCCGTGAGTCAGAGTGCAAGGCACATAAATCTTGCAAGGAACCAATCAATGTATCTAAAACACTATGGATGAGTACAACAATCCAATGTTGTTGGTCGGATCATCGACAGGATGTGTTCCACAATTCATCATCTTGGAGTATTATGTTTTGGACGTGATGTGTTCACAGTTCATGGATGGGACGCAGTGTGGTCTATAGGTGAATTTTCTAAAAAGACAATCGATACTCAAGATGGCATTCTTCTAAGGTACAAAGTTGAGGGTAGCAAATCCAAGGTGTATACAATACTCCAAGGCCTTCTACTCGGGTATCCATGGTAGCTTCTTGATCGACTTGGTCTCACTATTGATGTGCATTATGAGCTACAGAGAGGGTGTTAGAGTTTTGGCATCTCAAGTGAACTATCAATGTGATCCCTTTATTTTTTGGCTTTTAGGTATTTATTTTACTTATTTGTCGAAGTTTGGGTAGGGAAATTTATTGAGGTTTTTATATGTGCAATCCCTTGCCTCCATTGTATTATACATTCAGTTATTCATTGCCAAGGTTGATTCAGGAGACTCTCTCTCTCTCTCTCTCTCTCTCTCTCTCTATATATATATATATATATATATATATATATATATATTTATATTTATTTATTTATTTATTTATTTATTTATTTATTTATTTATTTATTTATTTATATTTATATTTATTTATTTATTTATTTATTTATTTATTTATTTATTTATTTATTTATTTACTCTCTAGAGCTCTCTCTTGTGTATATTATGTGTGTTCAAAGACTATTTATAAAAGTCCTTATCTGTGATTTTTTAACAAATAAAATACATCTATTATTTAATCTGTAATTTTTTTGGTGAAATTTCATTTTATAATACTCTTCTATATGTAAAAATGTGAGAAAAAATTAAATATTATGGCCCCTTTTGTTGCACTCACGTGATAGTCACATGATTATTAAGGTGCCCCCCACCTCGCCCCCCCCCCCCCCCCTCCCCTGAGAGTTAGAGAAGACAAGAATGCCATATTTTTGTACATGTGTCAATATTTTATTTGCCTATTCTTTAATCAAGTAACTAGAAAACGTCCCGTTTTTTGCCCTAATGATTTATTTCATGTATTTTTTTCGTTACATTGCATTGTTGCGCATTAGTTGCTCTCTCTCTCTCTCTCTCTCTCTCTCTCTCTCTCTCTCTCTCTCTCTCTCTCTCTCTCTTCAATATGGCCCTTTAAAAGACCTCTGAAATCTCCTAATGCTTGAAGGTGCAAGCATAGGTGATTTCGTCTGGAGATAGGCCCTTTTTGCTTTCGATCGATTGAAAACAGTCTAGAGTCTCCTCACCACAGCCATATTGGGCATATCCTACAGTCAACCTGTTACAACATACAACAACCCGAACTAGGATCTCATCCAAAAAAAATAGTGATTAGCTGAGGGTCCCACATTTGCCATAGATATTGATCAATGTTTCTCCAACATGCCATGACTATCGTGGAATCAACGCTCTCCAAGGGACCACATTCTGGGCAAGGAGCTTGTCGAGACCTTTCAAACTTTTGTAAGCTTTTGAAGATGTGTGTATGCACCCATTCTGGGACATCCACAATCCAACTTATTATTATGCGCTTGCTTTCTTCCATATGATGCCCTATGGTGGTAGCCATTGTTGTGAACTATTTTTGGAAAGCAAAGAAAGGTCTGATCATAGGTGTTTGGAACGTGCAGTCTTCGATAGAAAATGTACCCGGCTTTCAATTTGCAACAAGTGCCCTTTGCATTGGAGGGGCTTGTCATTCTTAGTGATATGGTCCACCATGTTTTGACTTCTCATATAAGCCCCTTTGAGCTTTGTGTATTCACAAATAGCAGCACTCTGGGCTACACTATTGCAGATTTAAGTTTAGTAGGTATTTGGTGTCCACTTATATTTTGCGCACAGGATCCCATTGCAAGGTCTATCGCCCAATATATCAAGGCATAACACTAAGCCCTCAACCTTCTAGGTGCAGACACAGGTAGAGTGTATTTGAAAAAACGTTTGCACTTTATCACTTGAAAATAGTACACATACATGATCATTCTTTACAAATCCCTTCACTTCAATTTCTCAAATCATCCCACAGTTAGGTTGCGAATTTTCTACTATCAATATGCCCCATTGGGGCACCCACATGACCAAAAGAACACGTGGTCTTTAATGAAGACCGGGCCCATCATGGGATCGACGGTGGGCATGGCGCGCGCAAATCTCAAGGGAGATGGACGTCCAACAAAAAACGCAAGTCAACGCCCGCCCGGCGAGTCGAACCCACCACCTTCGCCACAGCAATGTGGTGAGCTAACCACGCATGCGCGTGCATTTCGATGTCAACAAAACGAGAAATAAATTATATAACCTAAACTTCCTATGGGGAAAAGTAAACTAGGACAAAAAATGTAGACTCGGACACGTCCGTTTATAATCGGACGGCCGAGCTTACCTCTGCTTTTGTGCACGTAGCTGCTCGTCGTGAATCCTAGGACGGGGTCTTCATTTAAGACCCCGTTTACTTAGTCCTGAGGCTGGGGCACATTCTAGATACCAATCTCATTATGAGCTTTCTTACAAATGTCGAGATTTCGTGCAATGCCATGTACATGCAAGATGCTAGAGAGAGAGAGAGAGAGAGATAGATAGATAGATTTTATTATCGTCCTTGGAGGTCAAATATGACCTATGGGACCAAAGTTACATGTGATGTAGTATGTGTATGGCTGATGAGTGACTCTCGATGCTCCAAAATTGTAGTGATGAGAGTCGCAATGGAGAGCCCACACTTTGGCTGGGAGAGGAAAGTGTGTAGGTCTAAGTTATGGCTGAAAATGTGAGAGAAGCAAGTTCGGATGTGATCAAAAGCTGAGCACTCTAGTAGTGTGTGGTACTCAGACTCTCGAACTTGCAGTGAGCATAATGTGCACAATCGATTTGACTCTTCTCCATTGCCCCAACGCCCTATCTCGCATCGAAGGAAATGGGAGCTAAGCCGAATTGCTGCGATAGTGCGTATCGCGGACAAGGGAATAGGCTCAAGCATGTAAGTGTGAGTACGGTTTCCTCTCTCAGCGAAGAACATGGTTTTGTAGTTGGGGGCAATATAGGTGGTGTAATGTATGAAGCGTGACCCACCGGATTTCTCCCAAGCCGTAATACATTGGCGTTGTAGAAAAGCTTCATTCACTTGAGAGTCAATTGAAGCATCATGTAGCAAGTGTAATGCATCCCATCTCCCAAACCACTTCTTTATGTCTTGCATCCATCCCGTGCTCAAGATCTTGCTTTTATGCGTCTTTTGAACTTTTTTGCTTGCTTCCCATGCAATTGTAGGAAGTCGATGTGAGGGGTTTTGACGCATCTTTATCATGTACTCCACAACCCTTTCCATGCCCATAACCTCAATTGGAAGAGATCCCGACTCAAGAAGTAAGAGCATATATGGTGTTTGTGTCTTAACTTGGAGAAAGTTTGTAAAAAAACGCTTTTGGACATTCTCAAACTCTTTCCAAGTAGACTTTGAGATGCTCCCGCCCCACACTTCAACTCCATAAAGAAGAACCGGTGTCACCAATGCATCAAAAAGATACTTCTTGAGAACCCAACACTTGATGTTTCCCGCATTACACATGTTCTCAAATGCATAATATGCTCTCTTTCCCGCTTCCAAACGACGCATAGCACATTCATGCCACTTGTGATTGGATGGAACCTCAAGGCCAAGGTACTTAAAGCTCTCAACAACTTCAAGTGTCTCGTTGTTGTACACAATGCATGGCTTCTCCTTATGGTTGGTTTTCACAAGCATAACCTTTGTTTTGGATTCATTTACAATCAGCCCACTATGCAAGCAAAAGTTTTCAAGGACAACCATAAGCTTTTGTGCATCTTCTAAAGTGTGTGCTAGAAGCACTACATCATCCGCATACAACAAAAGCATGATTACCGCATTGCAAATAGTGACCTCTTCAATGCCTTCTTCTTGCATAAAGTCAAGTACCATTTGTTCCAATTGATCGATACATAGACCAAAGAGAGTTGGTGACAATGGACATCCTTGTTTAACCCCAATAGTGCTTACAAAAATTTCTGAAATTTCTCTTCCCATGCGCAATTGACAAATCACCTTCTCATAGATTCGAGAAACCGCAAGCATAAACTCACTTGGCACTTGGAGTTCTTCCATCCTTCTCCACAAATTGTTACGTGGAATCATATCAAAGGCTTTCTTAAAGTCCACAAAACAACAATACAATCGCTTGCCTTTCAACCGACTTTCCTCCATGAGAACACGAAGAGTGACAAGATGATCAATGGTGCTATGGCATCGACGAAAATCCGCTTGTCCCTTTGCACGCTTATCATTCTCTTCAGCCCAATCACTCAATTTCATCTCCATTATGCACCCAAACAACTTTGCCATAAGAGACCCAATCATTATAGTCCGGTAGTTGCTTACATTCTTTACATCCCCTCCTTTATGCAAAGGCTTAACCCAATTAGTACTCCAATCATAAGGCATACCATGTTGAAGTGCAAGGTTGAACATATCACACATCCACTCATGGGTAAAATCTCCCGTCCATTTGATCATCTCCGGCTTGATACCTTGAAGATCTCCCGCTTTGCGAGTGGCCAACTTTTCAAGCCCACCGCATACATCCTCAATAGTAAAAAAAAACGGCATACATGGGAGTGAACCATAAAATGGCATTTTTTCAGTATTTTCTTGCTCATATAATTGCCTACAATGTGTGTACATATCCACTAGACTCAAGTTACCAAAATTCTCAACCCGCTTGCCTCTCAAGTTTCTCCAAAATCTTCCACATGCATGTGCCTTTTCTTGGACTTGAAATTCTTGTTGCTTTACTTCCCATCTTCTTCTCTTCTTTTGAATCAATGCCTTGTATATACGCAAATGACTTTGATAGTTGTCTTTGTCCATAGTTGCATCAAGCTTTATCAAGGACTTTCGAGCATCTTGACATTCTTTATCAAACCACCTTTTGCGCGATCTATCTTTGTGGATACCATGGAGATGCTTTATGGCAAAGCATTCTTCCGCACAAGAACAAATAGCTTTCTTGAAAGCTTCCCATTTAGTTTCCAATGGTGCATCACATTGAAGCTTTGTCATCCATAATTTTTGCTCAACCATTTCAATGTACATTGGTGCCCGTTTGAAATCCATACATAGTGATAACTTCTCTTTCCTTTGGTTGAGATTATCATGCTTAGTTGCTTCTCCACATGAAAGGTCAATACATAAGGTGCGATGGTCGGATTCCGGGGTCCATTGACCAAACATAAAACTCTTTATGCGATACATGATGGCTTCAGAAAGTAGCATATAGTCAATCACACTATCCCCATTATGTCTTCTACATGTAAATCCATTGGTTCCACTCCACAAAGATACACCATTGGCAATGAGCATACCCGTGCTATTACACATGTGTAAAAGTAACTTTCCATAGTGATCCGGCTCATTCTCATCCATTGAAGTATGATCATACAAGTGAACTTCCTCCAACTCCCTTGAAATGTATGGCATATCAAATTGTTCAGTATCATGTTGCAATGTTTTTGTGCGAGCATTCATATCCCCAAATACAATAACATCACCTTCACCTTTGAAATAAGCAATGTCCTCTTCCAAATCAGAAAATGGTTGATCTCTATCCATGCAAGCATAAAAGGGAGAATCATGATGAGGAATGTAGCAAGCGGCTACAAAAATGGGTGCTCTTTTTGGTGTCATAATTTTCAGCCATACATAACGTTTGTACTTGTCATCTTTCACAATTGATACAAAATCTTCCAATCCTTTCTTAACCATACATGCTAACCCTCCTTGTCCTCTTCGTTGCTTGAGATTCTTTGACCACATCAATGAATGTACATTGTAATCCTCCAAGCCGTTAATCCTTTGTGTATCATGCTCCCAAGTTTCAACAAGAAGTACAACATCGGCTTTGCTTGTTAGTTCATCAATGCCAACCCCCGCATTCCATGGGTATCCATTACAATTCCAAAAGCATATTTTCAATTGTAACTCGGTCTCATAGGTCACGCATCCCTATTTGCTTGAGAGACTTGCCTCCTCCTTGGGCACATTTTCTTCATGAGAGATCTCCTTGTTTTTATTATTCTTTTCCTCATATGCCTTGCGACGCATATTTTGTTGCTTAATAGTGCGATCTTCACATACAAAACATTTTGTATCCCTCAAATAGATCCAACTATTATCAAGGATAATCTTTCGCTTGGTCTCATCCGGCATGGTGCATACAATTGGCCGTTCTCCCGAGCGAAGAGCTCCTTGCTTCCCCACTCTATGTGCTCCATATACCATAACTCCGGACATGCCAAAGTGGGTTTTGAAGAAATCTTCAATAACAATGGCAAGACAAGGAGGTGTCTCTAACTTCTCTTCGGGAATTCCACGAATAACAATGTTCTTGGAACGTCACTCCCGTTCCTTCAACTCCTCCACATCCACATTCTCAACATTCTTTGTTTGAACCATAGCTTGCATGAGTGAAGAATTAGAAACCACATTGCTACCACATACATCAGTCCAAGACTTGTTTGTGCATACATTTTTCATGTCGCATACATCCCGGCTCATAGTGTCAAATTTCTCCTCTTTCAATACATGGTCATGCTCTACTTTGCTCATCCGCTCCTTCAAAGCATTCAAGTCCACAAGAGAGCGTTTACATTCCTTGACTTCCTCTTCAAGTTGCATCAAACGTGTTGTTTGCATCTCAAGTGTCCTCTTGAGATTCTCATTCTCAACCACAAGTACCCTTAGTGTGCCATTCTCCATTGCAAGTGCTCGTAAGTCTTCGCCTTGTTTGTTTACGGTCCCTTGCAATGATACCAAGTACGCCATGATCATGGTTTCCGATGTCGTTGGTTGGGTGGTTGTGTTGCTATTTCCATACTTAGGAGATTTTGGATCATTTTCCACAATGGTTGTGGACCTTGTTGAAGAAGAAGAACCCTTGCGAGTGCTGGAAGACATTGTATGTAAAATAAGAGATGAGAATCAATTTTGTTGAACCTGTTCACTTCGGAAATACTGCTACAGAAACGCCTTCCATAACTCTGAAAATTTCTGTCTTTACATCAATGCGTAGAGGACTTCGTGCTCTTCGATTGAGGCTATAGATCACCCAAATCGGAGTTCGGATGAAGAAGTTATGATCAAAAGAGTGGACTACTGTCTACTAGGTCAAAAAACGACTGCACAAAGAGAGAGAGAGAGAGAGAGAGAGAGAGAGAGAGGCACGCTCGGCTCATCTGCGTGCGATGTTGCTCTGGAGAGTGCGAGCAATAGAGGGAGAGAGAAGAGAGAGTGAGGAAGGCGGTAACAAGGGAAGGGGCATGGCCCCCATATGGCCTCTACTACCCCACAGCACCACATGGCCCCTCCCGGCCTTGCCACCTGCAACGCACCCCCGCTACTCCTCCATCAAAACTGTGAGCATCCTCGTTGGATTCCGCCTTTCCACTATTTTTAAAACTGACCAGACGTACTCACTATGTTTGAAACTTGATACGACCCATCAAAATGTTCATTTGTAGGCCACCAAGGATACCAATTAGGGCCTAAAATTGACACCTGTTTTTTCCTGTCAAGGCTATTTTGCCTGTCAGAACAGGTGCTTCAAAAAACCTCATCATTCTACATGCTCGAATCTCAAAATTGGCTGTCATTTTTCGTGTTTATATCGCATTACACAAAGCATATGAAAATGGGCCTTGGAAATTGCCTGTCAAAAGAAAATTCTACCATGCCTGTCAATTTTAGGCCCTATTACTACCAATGCAGAAAACTGAATTGACTGTTACTGAGCTCTTCTTTAAGACTAATTTAGGGCGACAAAGCCTGCTGCACCTGCGGCTATGTCGTGTAGCTCCAAAACGAACCTTGCCAAGGCTAACTCTGCCATTTTTGGCAGAGTTGGACTAGCGAAGACAACGTTGAAGTAATAGCGACAAAGCAGCTGACATTATTTTAACCCCCGCCCTATGCTGCATGCGGATCCGCCCTTATACACGAGGTTGTTGCTTGCGGCTTTTGTAGTACTTTAACGTGCGCAATGTCAGTATCATGTATAATAGCACACCAAAGGCAGTCACGCCTGTCATAATTAAAAAAGTTGATCGGAAACACTCTGGCCCTTTGCACAGGAGGATGGCAGACCTGCTGACCGATTGCTTCAACGCCTCGCGGTCGTACAGAGCTCCAGCCACTCGGACAGAAAGGACATACTGCGCCAGCGGCCCTGCACACGCTACCACCGTGTATGTTGTACCAACTGATTTCAGGCCGAAGAGCTCCGAGAGGATGACAGCAGTGAGAGTGTACTGAGCCCCAAGCGAGAGGCCGGCGAGCATGGACCCAACATATAGTGCACCACTCACTCCCAACGCAACCATGCAATTCCCCACAACCAATACCAACACAAAAATGCCCATCAGAGCGGGGCGAGAATATGTGATTAGCGCTGGAATATAGGAGTTGCTTTGCATGAGCAGTATGTCGGAAAGGGAGCCAGCCAGGATCCTGCCAAAGAAATTCCATATGTTCACTAGGGCAACCAGAGTATTCACTTCGGTAGATGAATAGCCCTGTGCATATCCTGCCTGTGCCATGTTATTGAGCAGTACCATAATGGCACCCAAGCCACAGCCCAATGCACAAAAAAAAATCCAGAGATCCAAAGACAATAACACCTGAATAATGGAATGCTCCTCACCTAATCTGACATTTCCTGGCTGTGCAGTTATGAGTCTGTGTAGTGGCTTCCCCCACCTCCAAATGTGGCGAATGAGCCGTGTTGACAATATACCAGTTGAAACATGGCAGTTCTCCACAAGGCACTCCTTATGTTCAGCATGCACTGTTAACTCGTCGTCCACCACAGAAGAAGACTTGAAATTGGCTCCAAGACTGAGGCCTGGCAGCTCGATGTAGCCTTCAGCCGGCTGACAGTTAGCCGCAGCAAGCGACGGTTGCACCTCTAGTTCTGAGCTTTTTCCCTGTGGTACTACGCTAGGCACAGTCGGGTACGCCTCCGCCCATAACACTACCAAGAACGGTAAGGTTAAGATGAGAATCATGATACCTGTTAGACCTGCAACCAGGGGCCTGGAGAGGTCAGCCACATTTCCCTGCACCACCACAGTGCCCAACAGATAAAGAGAGAGGGTGATGGCAATGGCCTGAAAGGAGCGGAGGGTGGTTGCATCACGGCTACCGGGAGTAAGGAGGTCGGTTGTGCTTTGATCCACAGCAGGGCGCATGAAAGGAAGGCAGAGCAAGGAGACCACAGTGGGTAGGCAAGCAGACAAGAGGAGAAAGGAGGCAGGGTTGTCCCAAAAGAGGGCATAGTAAATCTGGGGGAGTATGGCGCCGCTCAGGCCATAGAAGCCCTTCACCAAGCCCATTACAGTCCCAGGGCGGGAGGGGAAATTGCGGAGCACCACCACCATCACAGCAGTCTCGGCGAATGTCTGCCCGTTGGCGCCGACTGCCAAGGAGAGGCCTACATGCCAGACACGGAGCTTGCGTATGTTGCTCAGCAGTCGGCCAGTGAGCCCGAGCCAGGCCATGATGTAGCCGCCCGTGTTGAGCAGGATGCCAACAAGTATCACCCCCCACGGCTTCCAGAGGTCATAGAGCACTCCCGCAAGGAAGCATACGCCGTCCCCGATGCCCAGGCATAAGGCTATGGTGTTAAGCTGCTCTTGATTCAGATTCATCGTCGCCTTCACGAATTGGGAATAGATGGAGAAGTCGTACGCCGCAGCGGCGGACGCCATGAGGTACATGCCGGAGACCATCACCATCCACTTGCTCTGCAGCACTCTTCTAAAATGGCGACCAATCGTTGCAGAAGCCTCCATGGACCCAAAGTGGTTCTGTGCGTACAGAGAGAGCGAGAAGAAGAAGAGAATTTTAACGGAGGGAGATTAGGGGAAGTGCGGAAAAACCCTTAGGGCCTAACCTAAAGACATATTTTGCAAGTTAAATTGTATTTTAGCTAATATTATGTATTTTAGCTAAAAACTGGGTCATAATGGCATACTACCGGGAGTTCTTTTAAAAAATTCATTTACTAGCAAGATGCCCCAACAATCCCGAAGGCTATTGGTCCTTCCTAAGGCCAAGCAGCGACGTCGTGCGGCATAGACGAAGGAGGCTGAGCCTTTGCTCTCGCGAGCGCTCTGTTGAGGCAGCCTCATGTAAGCCCCAGCCCTTACGAGAGAGCATTCTCTCCTCTGCCGCATCTCTATGACAGCACAAAGAGAGAGAGAGAGAGCGAAGCAGCCTCTGCGTCGAGACCTTGCAAACATTGTGTGTGTGTGTGTGTGTGTGTGTGTGTGTGTGTGTGTGTGTGTGAGAGAGAGAGAGAGAGAGAGAGAGAGAGAGAGACGTCTGCATAGGCTGCATACAGAGAGAGAGAGAGAGAGAGAGAGATGAAAAGGGAAAGTAAGCACATGGCCTCCATGTGAGTGCCCCCCCGCCCCGCCCCCCCCTTTTTCCTTTGGTTTGTAAACCCTTCCTCTTTCCTTCCCAAACTAATACCATCATTTTATCAATTTTCTCCAGCTGGTACCCCATACTCACGAGGCCTGCCAATGATGAGATGAACCTAAACATGTTCAGTTAAACCAGAAATAATGTGAAGAAAACTTCTCTTTGAAGCTCTCTCTCTCTCTCTCTCTCTCTCTCTCTCTCTCTCTCTCTAGGTTGTGGAGAATGGCAACAACTTGGAGTAACTTTCAAAGAGCTAGAGTCAGAGACCCTTTGCCAAGCAAATGATGTGCGAGAGAGAACCACCTCCTCTTCCACCCTCCTGCAACTCCCATCTCCTGTTTTTAAACCTCGGGCTACCCTCAGCACCGTCGCAGCCTACTGTCGATACTAGCTATCCCTTGCCATTCTAGTAACTCACACCTACAGAGAAAGGGAGAGGGGACCCTGCACCAACGAGAGCTCACTTGTTTTTCAAGATGTGGTAACCACAAGTTCCAACTATTAACTACATACGGCTCCGATTTTAGAAAAAATAGAAAAAATCATAGGCCTAGTAGGGACTCGGGAGATGCCCCGACTATCCCCCAACACATGTCTGGATTGCCCCTTCCTCGAGGCCTGCATACTGCTCATATGAGAGAGAGAGAGAGAGAGAGAGAGAGAGAGAGAGAGCGCTCTATGTAGGCCAACGTAGCCCTCAACTTGCAGATGTCGTGATGCCTCCCTTGGAAGAGACGAGACAACCTGTGAGTGAGAGAGAGAGAGAGAGAGAGACATTCTTCTCTATATTGACCAGAGCACCACCCCACAACTCACCTTACAATTGACTAGAAGTTGTTTGCTCAGGACAAGGTCCTTCTCTTAGCTTTTCTTTGGTCCGCATGAGTGGTTTCATGTGCTCTCGTTCACCGTTGTGGGGGCCGGGGAAAGATGCTTTCTCCCTGGTAGTCTTCAACTGCCTCACAAGCTCCTTGAAGGTGCTTACCTCCTTGCAAGTACCCACATCAACTTTGTCCTGCCAGCTTCAATCCCTTGTACTCTATGAGCATGGAGTCATATATCCGTGATTCCAATCTGCCTCATAGGGTCCTTGAAGGTGCTTCTACCTCCTTGCAAGTACCCACACCAAATTTGTACTGCCAGCTTCAACCTCTTCTATTCTATGAGCATGGCGTTTTACAGCCTTGATTCCAATCGGTATTCTGGCATGCTTACTCTTCATCCGTTGCTCTTTCTATGACTTGGAGCTACTTCTACGATTGGAGGTTTACGACTCCAAGCATGAGAGCTGGAAGCCTCGGCCAGTCCCTATACGAAGGGGACTTCTTCTTCTTCTTAACACTCTGTAACACCACAATGTCTGTGCCAGTTTTTCATGTGTTGCATGATTCTTGAAGCATAAGGACATGTTTCAAGTCGAAAGGCTCGTATCTCGAAAGTTGTTGCTCTTGAGGCACTCTGTCAAGAATCACATGTGCCATGAATTTTGGAGCTATAGTCTTTTAGGCTCTCAAAGAATTTGGCTTTTCTGTAAATTGTCCAGGCATAATAAGAATACCAAGTCCTCAATCCTTGAAATGGGTGCATAGTGTCTTTGTAATGAGTGCCCACATCAGCCAATAGTAAAACTATGCATGTCTATCGTCATTTGGAAATATTATACTCTAGAGAAGTAGAAGCACCCAGCCATAGCATATTGCAGTTGATCATCCCTCCCCTTTAAGTGCCACGGGGTTGCAAAGCATGGGATCAATGGTCCCAATTGAAAGGCGGGATGGCGATCGATCTGGATCGTTGATCGATTAAATCTAAACTTGAGATCCCGAGTTTAGATTTCGAAAAACTAATCTCGAGAGGTCAGCCACGTGGACCTGTGGAGATCTATTATCGGGGCGCCTCACTTCTCCAACCAGGTTTTGAACCCTCGCCATCAGCTTGAGGGGCACACGTCTTGACCAACATGCCCACGTGCGCCTCGTTGAAATAGATGTGATTTCACATCTATTTGAAGGTAAACTCGAGATCTCGACATAAAAACTAAACTCGAGATCCCGAGTTTAGTTTTTGTGGACCCCACCATAAAAACTAAACTCGGGATCGAGTTTAGTTTTTACCCGTCGACGGTCAAGATCTGCACGCGCCTTTGATTTTGTACAAGAGCCCATGGTTGGAACCCCGTGGCACTTAAAGTTGAGGTTGATCATCCCAGTTCAACTGTATCAAGTCATAACAAGCAAAAATAAGCTCTAACGTTGTTTGCATCCAAATAAAGATGATCCTTGCAACACTGACATCCATTCACATACATTCATTGCAGTTCACAACCAACAGACTCCCTTGTCTTGCGCCCTGTGGCCCTACCGGCCTTGCTTCCTTCCTAAGAGAGATGGAAGCGCCACATATGTTGGACGATGTCCCCACTCGCGAGAGAGAGAGAGGAGAGAGAGAGCTTGTCTGAGAGTAGTGAAACCTCTACAGGCCGACTAAAGCATCACCGCCCTTTGCTAGGAACTTCCTTCACTTCCATTTTTGAGAGTTTTCGAATCTTTAAAATGAGAGTCACTCTTTGCAATGAAGATCTTCTCTCTTTCCAATAAGTTATGTATTGCCAAAAATTATGTATTTCCAAAAGTCTCATCATGACATATAGTGTTTTTTAAAACATCTAAAAGTAAAATGTTATATTTTTAAAAATTAATCTTCTCTTTTTCATTAACAAAAAGGGAAACCATCACTAAGGCCTTCCCCTTTTGGCAAGCCAAAAAATATCTAAGATGCATGGAGTTTTGAGTGATTCTCTCTCTCTCTCTCTCTCTCTCTCTCTCTCTCTCACGTAGAAGTAGATGCAGTGCTGCTCTCTCTCTGTCTCTCTGCAGGCAAGCTGCAACTTGCGAGGCCAAGAGGCAAGCTCGTAGGAGCACATCCCCCCTCTCTCTCGTGCGCGACATAGAGCTCTCTCTCTCTCTCTCTCTCTCTCTCTCTCTCTCTCTCTCTTCTTCTTCTTCTCTCTGAGCTCCTGGCCCTCTGTTGCGCAACCATCTCCAGCTCGCGAGAGGAGTGGTTCGAGAGAGGAGGAGATGCAAAGCGAGGGCAAAAGTGAAAGGGGTGGGCAGAAGGGGAAGGGAGATTCCGCAGTTTTTTTTTTTTTGGGGGGGGGGGGGGGGGGGGGATCTCAGTAATTGGGGAATTTCTTTTCACGCAACCCGCTATGATAGTTTCATTGTTTGCCTAGAAATTTAATAAAAGTTGAACCCGCGATTAGACCATATAGACGATAAGGTTAGTTATATAGGTTTATTACAATTTAAAAACGTGGCATTTTTACTACATGAAGACGTACAAGGCGACAACGCGAGAGACAACGGCTCCGACCACTTGCGAGAGAGAAAGAGGCAGCGGCTCCAACCTCCTTAGGTCGTACAAGAGACGGATCCACGGATAGAGAGAGAGAGAGAGAGAGAGAGAGAGAGAGAGATAGAGAGACCTCATAAGGCAATCCCTACTCCAACACGCAGCTGTGTATGTGTGTGTGTGTGAGAGAGAGAGAGAGAGAGAGAGTGTGGAGGAGGTGGTTAAATTTTTTAAAGAAATTTTCTACTTTAAAAATAGAAAGTTTCTCCCATTCCAATTTGTAGGAAGACATCTACTCTTCGTTCGGCATTGTTTTTTATTCCTCCAAAGAAATCTACTCAGGTTGTGGGTGCCTTATTTACACCATTCTTTTGCAAAGATCCAAGACTTTTTTCCTTTTTCTTAACCGGGTGTCTCAAATTTCTAACCGGCTCAAGGCTAAGCTAAGGCACACTTTTCCCGCACACAAGTCCAGGGTGAGAATATATGAGAAACTTTGTTGTGGTGATTGGCTGAGCCTTTTTTGAACACACATTTCCACCCACAACATGGTCAAGCAAATCTCACAGCCAAGATGGGTGGGTCAGTACTCTTGTTCGTGGAGGTGAATAGTCTGAATACGGCTTTGCTTAATCACGAATATGTTTAATCCTTGCACTGGTGACGGGATGTGATGACCTCCATGGGGGCAAGGCAATTCGATATTCATCTCCATTCATGAATATATGGGTCTCCACCTCAACGTCTATGGGGCAGTGCTAAAAAGAAAACCTAGGTTTAGTGCAATCCCACCTACAAATTTTGAAATTTACCTCTAAATTTTATATTTGAAGGTGAGAAAACCTACAACATTTTGAAAAAATTAGTGTAATTTGATGTAAAAACCTTCAAATTTTGTCAATCTACCTCTGTTGTTTCACATATGTAGGTTTGCCAAGTTTTTGGAAAAACGTATTTTTTGAGCATTGTTATGGGGTGAGACATCAACAGTTGCATAAAACCTACGCTTTTAAAGTATGTCCTAAAACTTGCGTAAACATGAGGGTAGTGTGAGAAGTTTGCTAGTGTTGTTGTGTCAAGAGAAATTTGCTAGCTAGATCTTTTTATTCAAGTGAGTGACTGGCCAAGTGATCTCTCTCTCTCTCTCTCTCTCTCTCTCTCTCCACGTTGCAAGTTAGATGCTTGAATTTCAAGCTGACAAGCCTGTCTGTGTGTGCGTGTGCGTGTACATGTAGGTAGTGCCACTGTCAACCCGATATTGATGGCCCTTGTTTTCCTCTCTCTCTCTCTCTCTCTCTCTCTCTCTCTCTCTATGAAAGAAATATGTCATGCGTTGTGTATGGTGCCGACATATTAAGAGCAAGATGCTTTGACATCACAATTTTCACATAGTCTCTCTCTCTCTCTCTCTCTCTCTCTCACCTATGAAACATAAGAAACATGTCATGTGTTGTGCATGGCGCTCATAAGTCTCTTATTTTGAAATGAAAAGAAGATATCATGCGGTCTATAAGTTTCTTCAGGCTCAAGAGCGTGAAGATAAGAGTCGTAATCAAGAGTTGTGAAGATAAGAGTCGCCATTAAGAGGCCACATCATGGTTGGGAAAATGTATAGACGAAAAGCTCATGGTTGAAACTTGGGGAAAAACTTGTTCTAATGAGACCAAAACTTCAGCAATCAAATAGGGTGTTGCACACTTACTCCATGACAAAGTGTGAAGGACATAAAGACTTTTACAGACCTACTTGGTGCCCCAACGCTCCTCTATGGTTGAGATCGTACTTGGATGGGAGCAAGATTTCTCAAGAAAAACATATTCTTTGTATGTTGGGGGTTAAGATAGCCCTCCCCACGGTCAATACTGATGGTTGAAAACTTATAGAGTGTTAAAGATTTTTTATCCCGATACCTTTCGTATAGGGTAAAGGAGCCAGTTTAGAGGCACCGAAATTGAGCTGCTAATTGCAAGTAATCTTTTGCACCATCTCAAGCATAAAGGGACTCATTAGGTAAGTGCATGCATCTGTTGGGTTCTTGTCGGTCAGCCCGTGGGAAAAGCCTCTCATAGGCGTGCAATAGAGATTCAGTTAGAGCTCAAGTTTTGCATGGTTTTTTGTGGCTTTATATACTTTGTCAAGCTTATACACAACTAGTACGAAGGCGGCACCACCTCTGGCGGTGCTGTGTGGATCTTCTTAGCTTAGACATGCCAACACTATCTACATGTAACTTGGACATGCAAGAGAATTGGCCATGAAAGACATGGTTGTCATAAATTTCATGTGCCCAAAAGAGTTGGTGATCAAGTCCACCCCTCGAACGTCTATAAAATAATCAAAGAACTGGAGGCACCGCCTCCGACAGGGGCACCTTGCATAGTGTCACATGCCTTCAAGATGCAAGCGTATGTGATTGCATCCGAAGAGACACCTTGGTTTTGCATTTATCAAAAACAACCTAGAGCTTCTTGCCCTGCCCAAGTTGGACATATCCCGCTCTCTCTCTCTCTCTCTCTCTCTCTCTCCAGATATCTATGTGTGTGCTTGCGCTAAGAAGCCTCGCCTCAACCCCTATCAAGGAGGTCATTGGATGTGTGTGTGCAAGCAATTGTTTTCAAATTTTTACTTTTTTACATTTTTCTATCTTTTCCATTCTGTACAATTTACGTACAATTATAAGCTTTGTGGGTGAATGCAAGCTTAAAATGGGAGTATGTAGTCTATCTGTCCCCCATAGGCCCTCTAAAAGTTCCTCTAGAGACCCTCGAGAGTGCTCCAAGATGCATCAGAGCTTCAACGCACGCATCACTTATGACTGCTAGATTTTCGCTCACGATTGCCGCTACAGTTTCATTGGGGGCCCGAGGGTGGTTCAAGAAGCGGCTTTTGGACCTACAATATCCGATGCCTGATTAGGAAAAAGTCAAATTGACTGGCAACGGTTGGCTGTACTTGGAGACGCAACTCATAGCATGAGGTAAAGAGCACTTGTCCATACGCCTGCTAACAACAGTTTCGGAGGGCCTTTCGAATGTAAATGCTCTTTCCATAAATAGGCAGAAATGATGCGTTCAAAAAGTTTCGCCTCTCACTTGGAGAGTGGTCGAACCACCCAGAAAATCATTTTTTCATACATACAAAATCCAAGAGGAAAATTTTAAAAATTAGGTTTATTTTGCAGGTTTTTACTCTATTTTTCTCTATGACATAGAGCATGAATCTCTCTCTCTCTCTCTCTCTCTCTCTCTGAACCTATGATGGCGCACGACAACCGAAGCGGCATCATGAATCTCTCTCTCTCTCTCTCTCTCTCTCTCTCTCTCTCACAGGCCCCTACAGTCTCACCGACCCACCCACCTCGCCGATTGGCAGTCGAGACCCTGAAACAAACATTCTATCTCTACCCTCAACTCTCCAGAGCCGGCAGCACACAGTCAACAATGCGAGTCAACCTCTGTTGGGGACGCAACATACATCATGAATCTCTCTCTCTCTCTCTCTCTCTCTCTCAAAACCTCTTATGCTGCACTGCAAGCGTTCTCTCTCTCAAAACCTCTTATGTTGCACTGCAAGCATGCCAGTGCATGCAATAGAAAAATCCCTCCAGGTTACTGCACCCTCAGCCTTGTTGGCGTCTCTCTCTCTTTCACTCTCACTCAAAACCTATGATGTTGCACTGCAAGCGTGCCTGTGCATGCAATATAAAAATCCCTCGAGGTTATTGCACCCTCAGCCTTGTTGGCGTCTCTCTCTCTCTCTCTCTCTCTCTCTCTCTCTCTGTGCCTTCGCAAGCTTGATGGATGACCTGCAGTTCGGACGTGATGGAGCATGGCTCATTGCAGCAACCTCTTGAGCATTGTTGGCGAACCTCATGAGCATTTCTGGCGGATCTCCCTCTCTCTCTCTCTCTCTCTCTCTCTCTCTCTCTGTATGCAAGCTCTGTCAAGCCGGAACTACTGTACGCCCAGATGGAGCACGTGCACTTCAACATGATGGAGCGCGTACAGTAGCATGGGACGTCCAGCAACATCATCACAGCATGCAGCTTGATCGAGGTTACCCGCTTGGTTGGTGCAGAGCTTGCAGGAGGGCGTGAGCATCTTATTGCTTCTGGGGAGCCCCCCCTCTCTCTCTCTCTCATGCTGCTAGTGACTGAGGTTGTTGAGCACCTGACGATCAGGAACTCCAGCTGCTTGATGTTGATGAAGACTATGAGTTTGTTGAGCAACGAAATATAGCCGGTCGTTTGCAGCAACAATAGCGAGCAGCCCGGTTGCACGTGCGCAACAGTAGCCACCTCGCTCAACCCTTCTTGCAGGTGCGCCACAACGGATTGCAGCGGCAGCCAGTTCGCTCGCCCGATTGTAGGTGTGCAACAACAGCAACCTCCTTCGTGAGAGCTTGAGAGTCTCTGGCATCGCCTTCCTTCTAACTCGATAGCACGACATGCATAATTAGACCTTGCGGCCTCGCTTCCCTCTTAACAACACGACATGCATTATACCTGCTCACACTGTCTCTCTCTCTCTCTCTCCGCTCTCCGTGAGGTTGCAGTCTCTCTCTCTCTCTCTCTCTCTCTCTCTCTCTCTCTCTCGTTAAGCTTCTAGTGCTTCTAGTGCAGCTAAGTAGCAGGAAATCTATCTCTCTCTCTCTCTCTCTCTCTCTCTCTCTCTCTCTCTCTCTCTGTGGGGTTTGTGGTGCAGGCTACTACAAAAGTTAGTTCTCTCTCTGCGTTCGACTTGAACAACTCCTCACGTGAAATAAATTCGATGACGACGGCCTTTCATTTCACCGAATTAGTCTCTCCCTCCCTCCTCCGTTGGGCGGATAAAATCTCTCACACACACATGCCGGTTACACCCAAGAGCGCCACCAAGGGGGAGGCCGGAATCCCTCCCCCTTTAACAATAGCAAAAGCGTGTTTTTATTGGTATCGGATCTCTGTTTTCTCTCTCTCTCTCTCTCTCTCTCTCTCGCTTTCTCTGCTGTAGCACACCATGGCTCCATAGCCCATAGCACTCAACACTAGTATCAGAGCCTGCCCCCGGCCTTGGCTCGACTCGAAGAAGCCCTGTGGGAACCGCTGCCTGTAGAGAGCACAAGGCGCATGTCGACCTGCTGCAAAACACACAAAGGAGGCATCATGGTGATCGCCCTGGCTTGAGCAGCATTTTTCGACACGTCGAGTACTCCTGAATCAGCTCATACAACCTGCTGCGAACGCCTTTGTCATCTACGCCATCGACAGCCCTCTGCTACAGAAAATCGACGGTATTAATTTTTTTCTTTGTTAATCTTTTCACACTACACTACCTATTTCTTGGCCACCCCCTATGGAAGAGGTTCTTCACACCCCGTCATTTGTGCTCGGTGCTCGTAAGGGACTTTGAAGGTTTATGCTCAAGCTGAAGCCGTTGCAAATGGGCTATTGAATGAAGATCAGTCGCACTGTCGGCTCTTCTTGGTTATTTTATGCTACGGATCCACTGATGTGTTAAAAGGTAATTCGAAATTTCATTAATAAAGATCGACGATCATTCTTCGCAAGCATAACAAACACGACCAAGCACGACCAAGCTATCCTTTGCATATTGAATATGGCATCAAAAGTCGACAAGTTTAATGGATCCGGGCTTCCATACTTGGCAGATCAAAGTTAAAGGCTATTTGATGTGCAAAAACCTATGGAACGTGGTCAAGCCTCTCACAGTCGACGAATCCGACACATCCGCTGCAGTTAGAAGGGCACTATCTGCTGAGCTACAAAGGAAAGACCAACAAGCTTTTGGTATCATTTTAACCTCCTTAGAAGACGATTTTATTCATTATTTGGACGATGTTGATTCTTCAAGTGCTGCCTGGATAGAGTTAGAGAAGCTTTTCGGTGCCAAAGCTAAGTATTCAAAAATGAGTTTAAAAATGGAATTATATTCCATCCGCATGTGTGAAAATGAAAACATTGCAGCTTTAGCTAATAGACTGAAGAGTATTAAAACTCAACTTGTTTATGTCGAAGCTCCAGTACCAGAAGAAGACCTCATAGCCATTTTGTTAAAAAGTTTGACTGAAAAATTTTCATCAGATTGTTACTGTTTTAAAAGAGAAAGATCCGCTGCCCTCCTTGGATGGTATCATCAATTCATTGCAGGAAGAAGAACGCAGGGTACCTAGTACCAACTCTACTATTTTTCCCAGTGCATATACAGTCTCGAATGCCGTATCCCCCACCAGTTCTTCTGATACTTCCAGTGCATATGTAGTCACTAAATGTGTTGCTACAGCAGCTTCATCTCGACCATTCAATGGAACCAGATCTTGTGCCATTTGTGGGTGCAACAATTATCAGACGAAAGACTATTTCAAGAAGAATACTTGTGTTCACTGTGGTAAAACAAATCATCCATCAAATAGATGCTTTCAAAAGGGTAAAAATCAAATTCATGTGATTGAGGGAGAAACTGAATCTCCAATATATTATGTTGACGAGGAAGCTTTTTAGGTCAACTCTTTTCATGTTGTTTAGTCGAAATAACTCTTTTTATGTTGTTTAGTCGAAATAAATTGTACGGGCTATAGACACTGCCACACATAAGTGGTAAGACCTCCCAAAATATATGTTCTCAAGTCTTGTTTTGTTACCACTTCTCATGAGGTTACTGGGTACACCTGAAACCCAAGGTTTGAGATTGAACCAAAAACTCCAATTTTTGGTAGCTAATTTTTTGACCTACACCCTATCTGTTCAAGGGGGGGTTTCCTATCATAGCACTAGGTTATGGATACACCAAAAATCCTTGGTTGTGAGAAAACATAAAACTCACGGTTGACGAGTACACCAAAAACTCAAGGTATCATGAGTTGCTTGTCCAGTTTGGGCTTGAGGGGGGATTGTTGGGTTCAAGCCCTTGTCGGTCAGCCCGTGGGAAACGCCTCTCATAGGCATGCAATAGAGATTCAGTTAGAGCTCAAGTTTTGCATGGTTTTTTGTGGCTTTATATACTTTGTAAGGCTTATACACAATGATCAATAACAATAGCAAAAGCGTGTTTTTACTGGTATCAAATCTCTGCTCTCTCTCTCTCTCTCTCTCTCTCTCTCTCTCTCTCTCCCTCTCTCGCTTTCTCTGCTGTAGCACACCATGGCTCCATAGCCCATAGCACTCAACAACATCATGTATCAACCATTAGATAGCCCTTTAATGGGGTCGATACTTGTGGTTTAAAACTTATTGAGTGTTCAAGATTGTTTATCCCAATATCTTTTGTATAGGGTAAAGGAGCCAGTTTAGAGGCACCAAAAT
The DNA here is from genome assembly GCF_014529385.1 of Adiantum capillus-veneris. Lineage (NCBI taxonomy): Eukaryota > Viridiplantae > Streptophyta > Polypodiopsida > Polypodiales > Pteridaceae > Adiantum > Adiantum capillus-veneris. The sequence continues at coordinate 1,447,657 of NC_140959.1, forward strand.
CATTGTAGAGGTTTTGTGCACTTGTGACGGCTGTAGCGACGAAAATGCACGGGGATATTTTTTCCCCCGACGTCACTATAAGCGTCGCTAAAAATGTCGCAAAGAGGACGTCGCTATATGTGTCTGTATATAGCGACAAGTATAGTGACACTGCACCCCATCAACCATATTGAACATAAAATTTCCAAAAAAGAAGATGCAAAACTGACAAAAGCATCTCGACGAAAGTGAATTGACAAAAGTAGTACAATGACAAAATTATACACATCATAGGCAAAATCACTTGATTGTTAAGCTTCGACCAAAATGTAATAGTTACAACCAAATTGTCATTATTGAGAAAGTACATCGTTGACCAATAGTTTAAAAATTGACGTACACACTATACATGCTATGAGAAAAGAACACTAGTGCTATCTGGTTACGACTAGATTGACGTCGACTAATTTGATGTCTCATCACGTCCAAGCGGCGTATCTGTCGGATTCTACAGAAAAAAACAATAAAACTTTCTGTAAGTATAAACATATAATTACAAAACAATCTATGTTTTAGCTTATTATTAAAATTCAACAAATGTAAGAGACTAAAGTTATATACTAACCAAGCCCGAGCGAGAACTGAGAATGTCCATAAGGACGCTTTAAGCCCTTTTTGTCTGCATACTTGCGCTCGTACAGTGTGGGGTCACGTCTTGTCATCAATCACTGTTCAAACATACAAAGAATACGTTATGTTAGAATTTAAAAGTACAAATACCCATAACTAACAAACCTAAAGGCAATGCAGAAACACTTACAAAGTCAGTCTCAAATGATGCCCATCCACTGCTCCCCAAGTGGTGTGAGCTCCCTGTCTCTACTCACGCTCTGGCTACCTCCTTTTGTTGCTTCCACTTGTCAAGATTCTCGAAGCTGCTTGCTTTGCATTCTTCCAATCTTCTTTGGCTAGCCGATCTAGCCTGTCCACCCATGCTTTATTGCTTTTCGTACTTCAAACCGCTTGTGCTTGCAGTACTCGTACATCCGCACCTTCATCAGGTCTTCATTGAAGCGCTCATCCCGATTTGACACGGAAAATTTGTCGTGCAACATACTGATGACTCTGTTTTTTTTTTCATTTGGCACTTCATTCTAGGTATTTAGTATGTAGTGTCGAAACACCTGAGAGTAAAGGCTATGCATGCGCAAGATCACCTTCTTGGCGTCGTCATCCATGCCGCTGATGTCGATCGAGTACGGAAAGCCCTCTTGCCTGTGATGCGTGAACCTGGGTGTCTCGACAAGGGTCTCGAGTGGCATCTTGAGTGGCATTTCGATGGGGGTACAACGACAAGTGTCTCCACTGGAGTCTGGGCCCCGAAGCGAGGAGTGTCAAGCGGGGTGACTCCTGGAGGAGTAGCAAGTGGTGTGTAGCTATTAACGGCCGACAGTCGCATAAAACCTAGAGTAGAGGACGATGTCGTGGGCTGATGTGGGGGCGGTCAAAGAAGGTAAGGTAAGGAGCCTCTACAACTATGAGGTAGTGCGGAAGCATCAGCGGCGGCTCCTCCACAGCAACCGTCGCCACCACTAGAGCGTCGGTGCCTAGAAGAGTGTGTAGATCATCGAGTCGACATCAAACTCTCGGAGCGCGCTGATCGCTCCGAAGTAGAGGGAGACGTTGAAGGAGTGGAACGACGCGATGGTGCTCTAGAGCGATGCGATCTTCGTACCACCTCCTCTTCTCGGGGTCCAAGGAAGAAAGAAACTAATCATCATCCATACCTGCATATAATCCACGAACATTAATTGTTAATGGTGAATGGAAAAGAAAATCTGAACAAGTTATAATTTGATTAATCACAATTTAAATTTCACAAGTTTAGCATAGAGACAAGAATGGAAAAAACTCCATGTGAATACAATATATATTATAAAAAGAAGCAAAATTGCTCAGATACATTATCTATGGCTTTAAGAGGTCTCTCTCTCATCCTCGCATAACTCATCATAACTCTCTATGTCTATATATAGCCCTCTGTTTAGGCAGATGTCCTCCATTTCATTTTGTAGGTCCTTTGCATGCATCCCATAGAGAGTAGCAGTGCACGGCTTGTCTGGCACCACCTCAGCGGTGTTGGGTTCAAGCCCTTGTCGGTTAGCCCATGAGAACAAGACTCAAAGCATACAGCTATAGACCATGCGATTAGTTGAGTTTGCATGAGGAAAAAGGTGTGGTTGATATCACCTTACCAAAGCTATGTAAGGACCTTTTCATTAATAGAATTATAGTAGTAGCGTTTTTTATTTCAAGCTGTGTCGACCTCTCTCTCTCTCTCTCTCTCTCTCTCTCTCTCTCTCTCTCTCTCTCTCTCTCTCTCTCTCTCTCTCTCTCTCTCTCTCTCTCGCCTTCTGTTGCATCTCCACCTGCACCACCATGGCTCCATAGCCGATATCACAACAACTGGTATTAGAGCTTGTTGGGCCTCGGCTCTTGACTCCACCTCGCGGGTACGGCCACTTGCAGAGAGGAAGCCTTCTGTCGAGCTGCAGTGAAACTGAGCAAAAGCAGTATCAACATGGTCGCCCCGTCCCTGTGGTGAAATTTTGACACCTAAGCGACCCCTGGTTTGGTGTTTTTAGCATGCTACAAAGCACCTTCATCATCTCGGCGTCATCTGCAGAGTAGGAAAAATTCGCTGTGTGTATTTTTGCATTAACTTTCACACACAAGGCTTTTTTTTTTGAGCCTGTCCGCTCATTATTTCTTGGTCAACCCCTATGGAAGAGGTGCTTCTCACCTTCCAAGCCGACTTTGTGGAACACTAAGGCATTAGACCACCATCTTGGGGGCAGGAGGCACAAAGCTATTGCTGAAGAAAATTGTGCCATTGCTGAAAGAAAATTAGCCACGTCAAGTAAGACTTCGATTGATGGAAAGCCTAACCCTATTTTGATTTTCCAGCAAACGGGCTATTGAATGAAGTTCAATCACTGTCGGTTCTTCTTGGTTATTTTATGCTATGGATCCACTAATGTGTTAAAAGGTAATTCGAAATTCCATTAACGAAGATCGATGACCGTCATTTTCAAGCATAGCAAACAAGACCAAGATATCCTTGACATATCGAATATGGCCTCAAAGGTGGATAAATTCAACGGATTCGGCTTCCACACTTGGCAGATCAAAGTTAACGGCTATTTGATGCGCAAAAATTTATGGAAGGTGGTCAAGCCTCTCGCAGCCGACGAATCCGGAACATCCACTGCAGTTACAATGGAATTATTTGCCGAGCTACAAAGGAAAGACAAACAAGCTTTTGGTATTATTCTAACCTCCTTAGAAGATGATTTTATTCATTATTTGGACGATGTTGATTCTTCAAGTGCTGCCTGGATAGAGTTAGAGAAGCTTTTCGGTGCCAAAGGTGAGTATTCAAAAATGAGTTTAAAAATGGAATTATATTCATCCGCATGCGTGAAGATGAAAATATTGCAGCTTTAGCCAATAGACTGAAGAGTATTAGAACTCAACTTGTTTATGTCAAAGCTTCAGTACCAGAAGAAGATCTCATAGCCATTTTGTTAAAACGTTTGATTGACAAATTTCATCAGATTGTTACTGTTTTAAAAGAGAAAGATCTGCTGCCCTCCTTGGATGGTATCATCAATTCATTGCAGGAAGAAGAACGCAAGGTACCTAGTACCAATTCTACAATTATTCCCAGTGCATATACGTCTCGAATGCCGTACCCCCACCAGTTCTTCTGATACTTCCAGTGCATATGCAGTCACTAAATGTGCTACTACAGCAGCTTCATCTCAACCATTCAATGGATCCAAATCTTGTGCCATTTGTGGGTGCAACAATCATCAGACAAAAGACTGTTTCAAGAAGAATCCTTGTGTTCAATGTGGTAAAACAAATCATCTGTCAGATAAGTGCTTTCAAAAGGGTAAAACTCAAATTCATGTGGTTGAGGGAGACACTGAATCTCTAATATATTCTGTTGATGAGGAAATTTATTAGATCAACTCTTTTCATGTTGTTTAGTCAAAATAAATTGTACAGGCTATAGACACTGCCACCCATGAGTGGTAAGACCTCCCAATTTATCAGTTTTTGTTCTCAAGTACCATTTTGTTCGCTCCTCATGAGGTTACTGGGTACACCTTAAACCCAAGGTTTGGCAATGAACCAAAAACTCCATTTTTGGTAGCTAACTTTTTTGACCTACACCCTATCTGTTCAAGGAGGGTTACTGATCTAGCACCAGGTTATGGATACCTCAAAAATCCTTTGGTTGTGAGAAAACCTAAAACTCACGGTTGATGAGTACACCAAAACTCGAGGTATCATGAGTTGCTTGTCCAGTTCGGGCTTGAGGGGGGGATTGTTGGGTTCAAGCCCTTGTCGGTTAGCCCGTGAGAACAAAACTCAAAGAATACAGCTATAGACCATCAGATTAGCTGAGTTTGCATGAGGAAAAAGGTGTGGTTGATATCACCTTACCAAAGCTACGTAAGGGCCTCTCCATTAATAGAATTATAGTAGTAGAGTTTTTTATTTCAAGTTGTATCGACCTCTCTCTCTCTCTCTCTCTCTCTCTCTCGCCTTCTGCTGCATCCCCACCTGCACCACCATGGCTCCATAGCTGCTATCACAACAACAAGCGGCTTTCGAATTAGCATCCTCTCAGATCTCCTCCACTGATGCCAACGTGATTGACACATTGTAGCCCTCATGCATCCGTGCACTATGAGGGGCTACCTCTTTGACATACCACAAATTTAGTGCAGACTTTGTAGGATGCAATACCACCTGCAAGAGCCACATAACTTACATGAGTGCTTCCAGACCACCAATTCTCTAAAGTTGGATGTTAAATATTCACAGACTTACTTGTTCGAATGATCTATTTTACTTTGCCTTCTTGGACTCCCATCAAAATCCATGGTACTTTAGGGAGTTTTATCGATCCATCGGGTACTATCTGTCGCCAGTATCGCTCCATACAATCCGCATTTCTAAGGTCAATTTTGGCTCCCAAAGTATCTTTCTTGCCAATGAGATGGTCCCACAACAAATTACCCACATTCTTGAATATGTGCATTGGATCGAGCAAGTAATTGATCATAAGTCTGGGCCAATATGGTAACTCGTACCATAGAGAGAATCTCTTCATCCCTTGGGGAAAACCGTCATCACACCTCTTGTAATGGAAATGGCCTATGAACTTTGAGAGAAGCGAAATTAGGAAATTAGGTGAAGCACTTTTGAGAGATTACTTTGTGAGCATAGCAGGTGAACTTAATTGATGGTAGCAACATAAACATGGTACTTAGTTAACTTGGCATGAACAATACTTTTGCAAGAGAGAGAGTTTAGAGAACATGACAATAGTTGAGGACCGGATTTATATGGAGCCCGGTCCCCCCTCCAATAGGCATTTGTATTATAGTTTCTCCCATCAAGAGAGACTTGGTACAATACAATCCTTGTGTTCCTTGTGACCTACGTGATGCAATGAAGATGGAAAGCTTCATGCATCACAAGCATAACATAAACTTGTAGAAAGCATTAACTATCCCAAGCCTCAGTCCCAAAGCCTCAAACACCTTCGAAGGTGGAGAGAGCTAGCGAGGAATGAGGATAGGAAAGAGGAAGAAGAAACATTCCATAGGAGAAAGAAATAGTTCCTCACTTATCATTACTCTTCTTGCTAGCATACATAATAGCATAGTAATGAAGATGGAGAAGATGGCAAGCTTAAGCATTGAAGCATGACTCTTGGTTGGATTTTCATTCCATAGCCAAGAGTGTTGGTGTAGGCTTTCACTCTCACAATCTTGGAGAAGGAGGTGGTGTTCCTCAACTTTCACCAAGTGAGAATGGCCTTGCAAATGAGTGTGTGTGTGTGGAGTATATCCCCCTAGCACCCCCCTTCCTTGCTTTGGGCAAAATTTCTACATGCTACAAGCTCATTGGACCCCTCTCCCCTTAGCCAATCACATGCAACATGCAGTCAAGCACATGGGTAGTCTTTTGACAAGTGTCCTCCTTAACCCTTAGAGAGAGAGAGCTTGAAAATATCTAGATATTTTCTAGATGGAAGTAGAATCTCATTGGACCCCTCTTTAGCCCAACCAATAGCATTCAAGCACACATGTGGTTAAGCTTAGTGAGAGTCTGACATGTGTCCCATGTGCTGTTTTAGAATTCCCCTAACTTTGAGATTTTTATGCATAGGTAGTTTCTCAAGAAACTTCCTCATTAAGTGTGTAGGTTCTCTTTTTGACTCAAGCATCTTACCCCCCATGCATAGGAAGATTCTCAAGAAACTTCCTCATTAACTGTGACAAGTACCTCAAGTACCTTAGTCATCAAGCATGACAAGCACCTTAGGAGGAGTTACCACCTCAAGCACAACCCTATCTTGTTTAAGTTTAGGTTTATTGCCTCTAACTTTGTTGCATCCATATGGGTGCCATCTTTAGAGATAATGTGACCTAAGTATTGAATCTCTTGTAGAAAAAAATCACTTTTCTTTTGATTAATGAAAAGCTTATTCTCTCTCACAACTTGAAAGGTTACCTGGAGATGTCGCTTGTACTCTTCAAGAGAATTTGGATGGCCCGAAGATTTTTGTCTATCATGAGTTTGAATGCGTCTAGAGGATTTTTCAGGCCAAAACTTGTAAATTATTATCAAATAGATTTTCTACCCGTGGCACATGAAATCTATTTTTGATAGTGATCTTATTTAGTGCTCTATAGTCGACACACATGTGATATGTGTCGTCTTTCTTTTGCACTAAAAGCAATGGTGAACAAAATGGAGAGGAGCTAAACCTCACCAAAAAGTATATTTTTGATAGTGATCCTATTTAGTGCTCTATAGTCGACACACATGTGATATGTGTTGTCTTTGTTTTGCACTAAAAGCAATGGTGAACAAAATGAAGAGGAGCTAGACCTCACCATTCCTTCTTTTTTTTTAACAAATTCATGATCTCCTCTTGTTGAGCTTGTGAAACTCAATAAGGAGGCTTGTTAGGCGGTGAGCTTCTTGATAGGAGCTCAATTGCATGGTCATCATCCCTCATTTTAGAGATAGATCACTAGGGATGTCATCAATGAAAACATCTTGGAATCCATTTAGAAAATTAGACAACTCTAATTCCTCTTGATTCCCTTTATTGCAGGGATATGGTGTTCCCCAACTCATTAGCATCTATGTACATGCTCTTTTCCCTGTAGGTGAAGTAGATTCTCCTTTCAAGGAACTTCATGTTGGAAGCATGGAAGCCATGCGGTTAAAACATGGTGCCCCAACGATAACATTCTCATGTTTGAGAGGGAAGATGAAGAAATCTTTTTTGTCCACATAGCTTTGGACATGAAGCCTTAATTTTCCAATTAAGGAAGTAACTGAGACGTCTTGTCCCTTGATCTAGCTCCATTGGCTTTCAATGTATCTCCCATCTTGAGGGCTTATATGCCTAGCTTAGTGGTCAACATCGTGGATATGAAGTTGTGAGTTGAACCAGGGTCAAAAAAAATAAAGGAATCATACTCTTGCATCTTTCCCCAAGCACAGGAAAGGAGAAATCCTTGGCAATGAGCATCCTCTTTTTGGAGCTTCAAACATAGATTCTCTAGGAGTCTCATTGCAGGCAATTCTCTTGGGGTAAGGATGATAACCATGGCCTTGCTCCCCACACTTAAAACATTTGTGGTCCTTACGAAAAGCTTCTAGCTCTTTAGGAGAGAGTTTATATTTACCTTTGTAAACTCCCTTCTCCTTGGACCGATTGTTTTTGTTTTTGTTGGAATGGCCTTGGGAAGAATTTTGGGCATTGGATTTCCCCTTGGCATCACTTTTGTCTTTATTTTCCATGGGTTTGACATTCCATCTAGACCCTTGTTGGAAATTGATCCGCGAAGCAAACATGGTGTGGTGGATTACCTTGGTGATAGAACCAGGCCGTTGAGAGTTGACATACTCGGCCATCTCTTTGGGTAATCCCGCACAGAATTGTTTCTTTTGCACGGCAAAGTCTATTACTTTTGAAGAATAGTAGTCTTGAGATGTAAATCCCAAAACTTGTCCACACATTTGTGGATAGACTCATGAGAGAGAAGCTTTAATCTTCACCATTTGGTAAGCACTTTGTCCTTTGCATCACTTGCAAGGAATTTCTTCATGATGGAAACTCGTAGAGTTTTCCATGTCTGTGGGGCTTTGCTGTTGCCATGAAGGCCATCCCACCATTGATGAGCCGATTCTTGGAAATGCATAGCTACATGGTGTAGCTTGGAGGACTCCGTGAAGCCCTCGTCTCCAAAGGCCGCATCAAATTGTTGGATGAAGGCCAATACTTTGTCGGTAGCACCAAAGGTGCCATCATAGGTGAGAAAAGAGATACTCTTTCCTCACTCTTTAAAATTCTTTAACTTTTGTGACCTTCACCATGCAGGGTAAGATTTGCGATGTCCTCCCCTCTTGTATTCTCTAGGAGAATAGGCATAGCTTTCATCGATAGAGGAGGAAGGTGAAGAAGAAGGAGAAGAGGGTGACCTCTTTCTTGCCCTTTTCTTCCTTTGTTTCCTCTATTCCCTTTTGGAGTGACGAGGAGAAGGACTATGGGTTAACCATTTCCTATTGGGAGGAGTTGGCAATCGTCTAGACCACCATCTTCATGGAGCCACATCTTTTGAGGAACCTAGGGATTCATTACTTTCTCATTCTTTGGATTCTTCCTCTCGTATGGGAGAGAGTCTTATTTTGGGGGTCTCACCAAGAGGCCTCGTAAGCTCTCTCTCCTCTTTCAGAGGAAAGGAAATCCCATAAGCACGAAGTTGTTGAGTAACTTCGGCTTGCAAAGAGGGGTTGCCCATAGCTTATTGCAACCTAGTAACAACATAATTAACAAACATGGGCATCATCATTGGCACCTTCATGTGTAAAATCAAAGTTATCAATGTTCATTCTACTCTCTTGGTTATTGTCACCCATGTGAATTGAACTTATGTGTTTACTTAGTGTATGCTTTGGCAATTCAAAACCTTAGTTTTCTAATCCTCTTAGCCTTTGAAAATAGGCACTTAAGTATCTACACCCACGGCTCGAATTGGTTATTATAGAGAGTAATGGAGTGAGTCTAACATAGCGAAGTTGCCGAGGGATAGATCCTTTCGGACTTCTTATGGCTCAATAATGGTTAAGCCGTAGGCAAGTCTAAACAGATTCCATTATTAAGACCAAAGCTCCCGAGGTGTGCACCATATCCCACATAGTGGGCTCAACAAAATTGATAATAGATCCCATATCCACTTACCCTAATATAATTAACAAAAACAACCATTAATAGGCTACTTAAGGACCTCTCTTCCTAAGCAAGAAAAAAGAAACCAAATGCTCTGATACCAATGTAATGAAAATGGCCTATGAACTTTGAGAGTAGCGAAATAGGGAAATTAGGTGAAGCACTTTTGAGAAATTACTTTGTGAGCATAGCGGGTGAACTTAATTGATGGTAGCAACATAAACATGGTACTTAGTTAACTTGGCATGAACAATACTTTTGCAAGAGAGAGAGTAGAGAACATGACAATAGTTGAGGACCAGATTCATATGGAGACTGTCCCCCCTCCAATAGGCATTTGTATTATAGTTTCTCCCATCAAGAGAGACTTCGTACAATACAATCTTTGGGTTCCTTGTGACCTACATGATGCAATGAAGATGGAAAGCTTCATGCACCACAAGCATAACATAAACTTCTACAAGCAATAACTATCCCAAGCCTCAGTCCCATGCCCTCAAACACCTTGAAGGTGGAGAGAGCTAGCGGGGGAATGAGGATAGGGAAGAGGAAGAAGAAACATTCCATAGGAGAAATAAATAGTTACTCACTTATCATTACTCTTCTTGCTAGCATACATAATAGCATAGTAATGAAGATGGAGGAGATGGCAAGCTTAAGCATTGAAGCATGACTCTTGGTTGGATTTTCATTCCATAGCCAAGAGTGTTGGTGTAGGTTTTCACTCTCACAATCTTGGAGAAGGAGGTGGTGTTCCTTAACTTTCACCAAGTGAGAATGGCCTTGCAAATGAGTGTGTGTGTGGAGTATATCCCCCTAGCATCCCCCTTCCTTGCTTTGGGCAAAATTTCTACATGCTGCAAGCTCATTGGACCCCTCTCCTCTTAGCCAATCACATGCAGCATGCAGTCAAGCACATGGGTAGTCTTTTCACAAGTGTCCTCCTTACCCCTTAGAGAGAGAGAGAGAGCTTGAAAATATCTAGATAGTTGTTAGATGTAAGTAGAATCTCATTGGACCGCTCTTTAGCCCAACCAATAGCATTCAAGCACACCATGTGGTTAAGCTTAGTGAGAGTCTGACATGTGCCCCATGTGCTCTTTTAGAATTCCCCTAACTTTGAGATTTTTATGCATAGGAAGTTTCTCAAGCAACTTCCTCATTAAGTGTGTAGGCTCTCTTTTTGACTTAAGCATCTTACCCCCCATGCATAGGAAGCTTCTCAAGCAACTTCCTCATTAAATGTGACAAGTACCTCAAGTACCTTAGTCATCAAGCATGACAAGCACCTTAGGTGGAGTTCCCACCTCAAGCACAACCCTAGCTTGTTTAAGTTTAGGTCAGGTTCCCACCTCAAGCACAGCCCTAGCTTGCTTAAGTTTAGGTCGGGTTCCCACCTAAAGCACAGCCCTAGCTTGCTTAAGTTTAGGTCGGGTTCCCACCTCAAGCTCAGCCCTAGCTTGCTTAAGGTCAAAGGACATTTAACACTAACCATTGGAGGTCTTTAATGAAGCTAACCCTAAGGTATTTTAAGCTTCATTAGCTAACCTTGCTCTTTGACAAACCATCTCTCGTTTGGGCCCTTTTACCATTGGCCCAGTGTTGAGATAGATCCGTAAGCACATTCCTATATTCTAACCCTTGTTCCCGTTTATTATCTCATATTAAATGATCAGTTTAATATGAGAAAATCATTTGGGTTGGTTAGATATTAGATATTTTATGACACATCTTCTTCTGCTCGAACCATGCTCAAGCAGACATCCTTGGTGGCTCTCTTCCCAAAAGACCATCGCGTAGCTTGTGATTCTCTGGAAGAGGCGCTTGATGACCTTCATAGATTTTCTTCTTGAGTGAGCACGCCCGACATGCATTAAGTCTAGGTCCACATGTGACGCATGCTCTATATCCGCTTGTTTGGAGCCCTGCATGTATACACATGAAAATAGATAAGCTTGAGAAAAACAAACGTTTATAGTGTTTGAGTTTGACTATATATCACCTGAGCATTTTGTTAGTCCGGGATAGTCATGCATGGTCCACATCAGAATGCCTCTAATCAAATCATTGCGTTGACCTGTGTGTCGGCTCATATCCACCACTTCTATGCCAACCCACAATTGTTGTAGCTCTTCTGGAAGTGGACGAAGATACACATCTATATTCTTCACTTTATACCACCCCGACACAATCAAGCTTAGAAACAAGTACCCCTTCTTGGTAGTCAACCATGAGGGAATGTTGTAGTTGACAATGACAACTAGCCATACACTGTAAAATGTTGACCTTTGACTAAATGGATTTACGCCATCCATAGCCAGGCTGAGGTGCAAATTTTGAGCTTCCTTGGAAAAATCCGGTCATGTGTCGTCTATATGCTTCCATGTTGTGCAATCCGTAGGAATCCGTAGCACACCATCTGAAGATTTATTCTCCTCTTTTGTGCCATGATGCTAGGGCGTCCATGGATTTACATTCAAAAAAATGCTTGATGCGAGGCAGTATAGGAAAGTGTCGCAACACCTTCTGTGGAATTGTTTGTCCATGGAGATCTAGATGATATCTCTCAGAATCACATTTTGGACACTTCTCCATGTTTATGTATTCCCCACTGCAAAGAATGCAGTCGTTAGGACAAGCATGAATAGAATTGTAATCCATCCCCAAGTTTCGCAAGATATTTCTTGCTTCTTCTCTGGAATCTGGCATCATATTATCAACTGGCAGTATGTGCAGTCTACACAACCAAAAAATGCGGTACACTTGTGTAAGTAATTTGGTACATTATACATTTAGAGATTTTTTATTGAAGTAGACACATTGTAATAAATCACTTGAAAAGTGCTCTGACTCTAGTGTCACTCCATCCAAACTTTGCCTGCATGTTGAGAAGAACCAGGAGCGCCTTCAATCTAGACACACGTGCTCCACCATAGAATGGAACATCGGCTTCAGTTTTGAGGTGTCATCATAAATAAGCCTTTCTGAATACATGATTGTCTCGATCATTTTGTCAATCTTGGGCTCAAACATAGCCTCGTGCGAATGTGCTCTGCATGATCACAGAGACTGTATCCGGTGGCCTCACGTATGTTGCTTGAGTAAAGCGCCTGCGAACATGTCTATTGGGTTGCAAGATTGCTGCCTCTTGGCCAGCATTAGAGTTCATGACGAGTTATAATTGGCAACAACTCGATCTATAATAGATGGGTCAAACTCGCCAAATTTGTGAATGTGCTGCAAAGAAACACATCTTGTCCGTCACATAGCATGTTTGCATTGATTACAAGGACATACGATCCTTGTTAAGAGAGAGGCGTTTCGGTTGGACAACCCCACATCGTCGTCACTACTTATAATGAATGTAAAAACCTTATAACCTGAACATAAATTTAATCTTCTATTGGCATCCTCCGTCTCTTCTTTCTCTCTCTCTCTCTCTCTCTCTCTCTCTCTCTCTCAATCTCCCTCACAATCAATAAACCATAGATCACACTGTAAACTACCTCAAATTATCTAGCCATGTTCGATCCCCGCACACCTTGGTCTAGAGATTCACGGGGATCAGAACCACCGGGTTATAATCTTGTCTTTATTGGTCAATGCCTATATTTGTGGGTACGAGAAATCTACACACCCACGTCTACATGACAATGCATATAGTGGACAAAACCCCTTTGCCTCTTGTTTAGCTGTAGCCATTCACTGCAGCTTAACATCTCTTCAAAGCAGCTCCTTGTTCGAGGGATTACTGTGCACATTACATGTCTGCCTCCATTCTGAGTATCTAACCTAATCTCTCTCTCTCTCTCTCTCTCTCTCTCTCTCTCTCTCTCTCTCTCTCTCTCTCTCTCTCAAACACGCATGCACATACACAAAACAAACATGCAGATTTTTCAAATGAAAACTCTTCCTGCTAAGTCGTCCGCTTCAGCTGCTCTAAATCCATCTCAGCACCGTGAGTGCTCTCTCTCGCTCTCTCTCTCTCTCTCTCTCTCTCTCTCTCTCTCACACACACACACACACACACACACACACACACACACACACACACACACACACACACACACACACACACACACACACACACACACACACACACAAAAGACAACTTAATACTTTGTGAAAGTCCTGAGTTATCCACTTTCCTCTTTCATCACTCAAGCTCAACAGAAGGAGAATGTTGTCGTGCCATGGCACGTACATAGTGTGAAATAAGAACATTCACCTCACTTTTGAGACTTCTCAATGCATGGAAAGAAAAGCAATAATGTACATATTGTGATATATGCTAAAGTGACTACAACAGTCGCTATCATGTACATACCTATCCGGGGAATCGTGGCCCTAGATGTGGTGTCTTTGCGTGCTTTTCCACTTGATAGATGCTTAATTTGGTTTGACAATGTAAATATTCCAAGTGTTTCATGGTGATACGCTCATCTTGCATAAAAAGCCTGATGCGGGCAAAAATTGCCGAAAATAGCAACTAACAGATGTCGTTGCAGGATTGCATGGAAAGTGACTCACAATGGTATATTGATGAAAAATGATGCACATCTAGCCTTTTATGCTTATGCGAGTGATCCCACAAAGTTTGGGATTTTTCTGACTCCGTTTGGGATTTTTCGCATCAAAAATGTCAATTTTGAGTCAAAAATTGTGACAAGACACGGGAGTACAACAACTGAAGAATAGAAATTTGCAAGTACACAGAGTAAACACAGGAAATCAGAGATCTGTATTGATATAAATTCACGGGTACAAGAAGAGCGTAGCTCGTGTCAAACCTCCCGACCACCCCTGAGCTATCTAACTCTCAATCTCACTCTCAATCTTGTGCACAGTTCTCAATCCCAATCACACTCTCACTCTCACTCTCATTCTCAATCACACTCTCACTCTCAATCAAAATCTCAAGGCACCATCACAGTATAATAGCCTTCTTTTGAGTATGGCGTCTTATTCACGCCAAAAAGTGGCTATTTTCGGCCTCAGACAAGTACATTTCAGGTGTTTTTGAGGAGGTTTCTTTTGTAGGTACTATGGGTGATCTCAATACTATAACGGGTTCTAGTTTTCAACGAGGAAATGACCTGGTAAAAGTAGCTTCTATGGACATGTATAGGATCATTGAGTCTTTCAAAGATGAGGAGTGCTTCAATGTGCAAAAAGATCTAGAAGTGCGAGTGGAGACAAAGTACAAGACTATAGCAAAGAAGGTGAAACCAGTGGCATTGCCTTTGCCTATAGATTGCAAGGAAAATATGGATCTAGATTCTTTGCAACCTAGTCTCCAAGATACAAAGAGAATTGTACACAGGTTTACGCAAGAGTCACTAAAGCTGTTAAAAGTTGGAAGCAATGACTCCTTGACAAAGATTGAAAGAAAATGCTTTGAACAGACACCCGCTAAACATGGAAAAGCATTTGCGTTTGAGCCACATGAGATGGGGTGTGTGGATCCATCTATAGTTGAGCCAATGATAATATTCACTATACCTCATGTTCCTTGGTCGTAGATTCGAGGGGGTGCCATAAATATGTGACAAACCACATCAATGATTGTGACAGAATTTTAACAAGGCTGGAAGAAGTGAACCTTAGATTATTTGGGAAAAAGTCAATGTTTGGGGTTGAAGAAATATTGATTGTGGGACATCTTTGTAATCCTCATGGCCACCGGCCTTGTCCAACTAAAGTGGATGCAATACAGAGGATGAAGGAATTATGCGTAAATATCACGAAGGTGAGAAGGTTTCTAGGTGCATGTGTCTTCTATCCTATATGGATTCCACATTATGCACATAACATAGATCCTCTTTATCAATTGCTAAAGAATAACCAAAGGTTTCAATGGAATGATGTACATGTAAAAGCTATGAGAAAGTTGAAGCAATTGCTGTTGTCTTAACCGATGATTTGTGATTGTGAACACTAGTCCAATGGGAATTGGATGGGCAATAGGACAAGACAATGAAGAGAAACACATGTATATGGTGCGGTTTGGGGCCAAGGTTCTAAGCTCTCTCCAAAGAGCATATCCACAGGTAAAAAGGGAGTTATGGGGAGTGGTTACAACATTAAAGTGTGACAAAGAGTACTTCATTGGAGCATGCGTAGTTGTGGAGACTGATTGCTTACCACTTCTAGGGATGATTGCAAGCTTCTCTACTCCTCACATTGCTATGCTTAGGTGGATTGCTTATATAAAGTCCTTGAACCCAAAATTGAATCACATTGTAGGAAAAGATTGCTTTCAAGGGCAAGGTATGAAGATGAGGATGATATGATTCATGATGAAGAAGATGTGGCAAAGTGTGATGATATATGCATTGTATCTTCACTTGAGTCCTTTTCAGAGGAGTTTTATGAGGATGAATGGCTTCTCATAGGTCGCTACTTGAATACTTTACAAAAGCAAGATAATTGGATTGAATCAGAATTCAAAAGGATCAGAAAGAAAGCATATGGATTCTTCTTGAGGGATGGCTACTTATGGAAACATCCTAAAAGAAGAGATGGGACTTCATTGCAAGTAGTATGTGATAACCTTCTCAACTCAAAATTATCAAAGAGCTTCATGAAAGCCTATATGTTGGACATCGAAGTGTATGGGATACTTTTTTCAAAGTGAAAGAAAGATATTGGTGGAAAGGCATGTATAAGGAAAGGATGTAGCAGATTTTGTGGAGTCTTGTGTCACATGCCAAATGTATTCCAATGTACGCCATCATGATGGATTGCATCCTACATACCCATTAGCGATGCACTATAAATGGGTTGTTGATCTAGTCACAATGCCTTTAGGACTTTGGAAAATGAGATATTTGGTACTTGCACGAGAAGACTTGACAAACCAAGTGGAAGGGCGTGCATTGAGGACAAAAACTATAGAAGCTATTTGAAATTTTTTGCTTGAAGATGTAATTTGCCACTATGGCTGTGTGGGAAAAATAGTTGCTGATAGAGGTGAGTTAGATGCAGATAAAGCAAGGGATTTCTTTACGAGAATTGGTATCAAGCTATCCCTGACTTGTGCTTATAATCTAGAGGGAAATGGAAAAAGTGAAAGAGGACATCCTCCTATTGTCAAAGCTTTGGCTAAGGCATGCAAAGGAAGAATGCGTGAATGGACAAGGTTGCTACCATATACTTTATGGGCTGAATGTACAACTCGTAGCTCAGTGATTGGTTACATGTCTATTAAATTGATGTATGGTCAGAAGACAATCATGCCAATTGAGGATGTAGTTCCTACTTGGAACATGTTACCTTGGGAAGATGGTGTAAGTAGAGAAAATCTACTTGCTTTGCACATAAAACAATTGGAAAGAAGAGAGGAAGACATAGACATTGCAAAAGCTCGATTGAAGAATGCAAGACTAAAGAATAAAGATAGGTTTGATAAAAGACATAGGCTTCGATCAAAGCTGAAAGGCCACATGATGGACTGGCATAATGTTCTCCTCCCAACCTCCCTACTTATAGCCCTTGGCCCTTGCAAGTAGGACCCCTTAACTTATGCCCGGCCCTCGGCTCCTAACCGTACTAAGCCACTCAGCCCCCGGCCCTTGGCTTGTTGCCCGGTCCTACCCTTGGCCTGATTACTCCCCCCTTGGAGAAGCGTTTTCGTCCTCGAAAACAAGAGTGATGTTACACTAATGTTTTCCACATTGGCATCCTTCATGGATCCAGCTGTTTGCTTGACCGCAACACGGTTCAGTAGGAGGTTCAATGAAACCAAGAGTAACATCTTGATTTTCCACATTGTTGTCCATTTGTAACCATCTTGTGTGACCGGTTCCTAGCCAATCATAGTGTGTAGACTCCATTTAGAATGCACATGAGAATGCTAAATGAGTTATCATAACAAAGATGTACCCAAAAGAGTACCTCTTTTCACTTTCATGAAAGTAACTTGCTGACATAACTCATCAGCCAAGTGTAACTCCTTGAATTGTTCTCAAATTTTATCAGTAAACAACCCCACCATAAGTAGTGTTCAAGGTTGAGAACCTGACTTATACATGAAGAGACTAAACCTAGTCGCAAACATGCTTTAACTAATGGTAAGAAAACTCCAAGTAGAGCAAGAAATGCTTACTGATTGGATTTCTTGGTGCTAATGTACGCACTTTGCATATGCTTTAGCACAAGATTACACGTTGTAATTTGCCTATCCCCTTGGATAACTGAGAGTACTGAGGTGTGTTTCCCCCGCGGTTTACAAACAGTCTTCCTAGACGACTGGTAAACGGGGATCACAATATTGAACAACATTGCTGAGGAATCAACAATGTCCGGAATAACCATCGTGGTTAAGTTGAAAGATCCACAAGCACCCAAAATGAGCCATGACCTCTATTGGTGATTGGTAGACCCAAAAGAAATCTCATAGAGATACTGCACTTAGAGTGCAAAATTCTTCATAAGCAAGTAATGTGATGAATATGCATGCCGCTCCAAATCAGCCTTTGCTAAACACTAGGGCCCATAACACCTAGTGTGCATGCATTTAGCAAAAACAAATCTGAACCTGTATATCCATGATCAGCTTTGCAAAAACTAATGGAGAATGTGATGCTCCTTGCACACATTAAAGAAGAATGTAAATAATTCTGAAAAGAAACTAAACACTTTCTGCTGCAATCATTTGCAAGCCTTGCTGAAACGTTTGAACCACAATAGAAGGTGAAACAGAAGTCACTTCTAGGTACAAACAATGAAACTTTTTTATTAACAACTCATAGCTTATCTTGTCCTTGACGTGTGATAGTAGAAGCGTAATTCATGAGGCAGTAAAATTAAATTCACCTATTTATCATGCCTTGCATGCAAAATTGTAAGCTCGTGGCTACAGTTACGGCCTCAAATGTAAAAGCCAAAACCATAAGTGCCTTGCATAGGTTGTACTGGTAGGGATTCTAAGAGTTGATATCCCTATTGTTCCATTTCTCCAAACTTGTGTGCCAAAGTCCTTCATTCCCAGTCAAGAAGCAGTATCTTAGCACAGATTAGAAGCCTTGCTTCATGTTAAACTATCAAAGCACTTTTCTTTGCACAACATACAATATTTTCCAAAGTAAAGGTGAAAACAAGCAAAACTTAAAATTGGCTAACCTGGTCATCCCGCTGTAACTAGTTGTCATGAACTTTTGATGGAAAAACTTGTTCTCATCCAGCTCATAGCCTATTCTATTGCACGAGAGAGAGTTTTCACCTGTATCATATGCACCCACATGTATCATGTCCGTCCATCTGACACGTAACAAAATATATGACACGTATAGTGCCCAATATATTCCAAGTTTGTATGCTCATAGCATATGCCAAATGTGGAAAGTCACAATATTGCAAAATGCCTAAATTGAAGCTTTGATTCACATAAGTACTTTTGGTGCTTGTAACCAACAGATGTTACTACATATATCATGGCAAAAGAGAATCAACCTTGTCGAGCACTCTTAGCTGGATTTGGCTACTAGTGCCATGTGGCAAGTGTTGGCCTTGAGAAACGGGGCAAGGAGTCGGCCATGCCTAGTAACTATGCATCCTACCTCAAGTCTATCAGCAGTCCATGCCAATCTCCTTGAGATTCAAAAACATTGCCAATTTACTATGCTTTTGTATCAAAATTGAATCATTGCGAAGTCGTGCTGTGGATCAAGGTGGTTGGTACTCAAGCCATGCTTGATTCCAATCTTTAAACCAATCAAATTTTTGGTGCTTACAGTAATTTTCACAAGCTGTGCTTGTGCTTTGCGTGCTTAAAGTGTATGCACGTCTGTTTCATATCATAGCTATCAAGCACATGCGCAATAAACAAAAATCAACTACGTACCTCATTAAGTACACCAGCCGAAGAATATTGCCGTCGTCGTAAGAACCGAATGAGTTGCAATCAAGAAGAAAATCAAGAAATTAGGAGTGCCACCAAGGGCCTTGCCCGATTCGCAAGCAAATTGGAAACTTGTGAGCAATTCAATGCTCAAGTTGGGTTATACAACTCGTGGCTATGAGCAGCTGTCGATAAGCCTTGCTCCTTTGTCCCAATAGAAAGAAAACAGTCTTTAAAGATTGGAGAAAAATAGGCGTACTATCTTTCTCAAATCCGTAGAATGTGTGATCGCTGATTGCCGGCTTTTGAGAATTGTCTTTAGGATCGGCCTTGCCAATCATCAATCCGGCCATGCCAAACAGCTTTGGACCCATTAGCCGAACTGACAGTAGGCCTTGCCCAGTGTATTTTTTTTTGGCTAAATATCGCTAATTTGGCTAAAAGCACAATTTGAACTGAGGGTTTTGGCTATAACTAGGAGTAAAATTTTATTTATTATCGCCAAAAATATGAGCATTAGGTAAGATGTATAAACTTTTATAGCCAATTTTTAATGCTTTCTCTAGAGAACATATTGTAAATTTAAAAAAAATATGCTAAGATTTAGAAAATTACCTCTTATAAATGAAAATCATACCACAACATACTAATCATTTTGCCTTAAATAGTGTTTGAGAAGTTAATTTTGACTTAAGTAGTGTTTGAGAAGCTAATCTTGTTTCTAATTCTATTATAAGCCTTGAAAAAAATCTGACAATTTTTCTCCAAAACTTATAGTTTATCGTCAAACAGTTGAGCAGAAATCTTAGGATTTGCCCCAAAAAAAATACATTGGCCTTGCCGGTGCATTAAAAAGTGTTTCGAAAACCTATTCGTAGAATTATGCAAAATATATTCACATAGGGATTAAGAAAACCCTTGGAATTCTGAAATGGCAAACCTGATGACCATGGAGTTTGTCCGTGTATGCGGCAAGCATATCTTCATAATTTTGATACCCTTACGAGAAATATCTGGCATGCCGTATAACCGACTCGGGCCAAGCTTCCCCTGTCAAAAACCACTTTGGTAAAATTTCACCGACAAAAATTTGGATACCTCCTTGGCAAGAAATTCAGAATGTGCATGCCGCCTTAAGTAGTTTTGAGCAGTCGTTTCCCATGTCCTTGCCATTGCTTGTTCAATTCTTGAAGTGATTCGGGGCGGCATGCCTCCTGCAGGCTAGCATGATAGCCGAATCTTGAATTGTCTTCATGCATACAGTTCTTGGTCATGAGAATGATGATCCTCTCTTACCCAGAAAGGGTGCCCAAAAAATGTGATGCTAAAAAAACTTATAAAAATAGAATTTGGCGATGGTGGAGATAGCACTAACGAGGATGATGAAGGTGAGCCTCATGGGGTGTGGCTTGCTTGACAGGCCCTGGTCCTATGTCAAAAAAATGTTCTCTACCTCCTGCAATCCCAACCAGCCCACTCTCAGACCGTTTCCTTGAGATCCATTATGTCTCTATCCTCGACCTAGGGGTCGTTGCCCACGCTGCGACTTCATCTTCCCATCCTCGGCTGCCAAGGGCTCCTGTCTATGCCATGATGGCTTTGCATGCTGCCATAGCTGGGCTTCTTCCTCCACTCCATGATGGCTTAACTAGAGAGAGAGAGAGAGAGAGAGAGAGAGAGAGAGAGAGAGAGAGAGAGAGAGAGAGAGAGAGAGAGAGAGAGAGAGAGAGAGAGAGAGAGAGAGAGAGAGAGAGAGAGAGAGAGAGAGAGAGAGAGAGAGAGATAGATAACATGCAGATCCATGCAGAGTATTCTTCCCTCCTCCATAGCTCTCTTCTCCAAGCTCTGATACCAGTGAAAGGCCACAGGATGGACTGGCATAATGCTCATCTCCCAGCCTCCCTACTTATAACCCTTGGCCCTTGCAAGTAGGACCCCTTAACTTATGCTTGGCCCTCAGCTCCTAGCCATATTGAGCCACTCAGTCCCCGGCCCTTGGCCTGTTGCTCGATACTACCCTTGGCCTGACAAAAGCCTATTGAAGAGGGTGATTGGGTCCTAATGTATGACAGTAGCCTTGACAACCAGCTCACCACACAAAGAAAATTTGCAGAAAGGTGGTTTGGTCCCTATGTTGTCAAACATGTGCATGGAAATGCTACATATACTTTGAGGGAGCTCGATGGAATAGAGCTTAAAATTCCCATAGCAGGCAAAAGAATCAAGATGTTCAAGAGGAGACATGATAATGATCCTTTTGATTCACAACAAGATGATGATGAATAACCTACTAACATTGCTACAGATGAGGATGAAGAATTAGAGGATGATCTTTCAGACTTTGCAGAAGATGAAAATGACATCCTTCAAGTCAAAATTTAATTTGGCCTAAAATATCAAGAAAAAGTAAATAATTTGAGTTTTTTCAAACTCTTGAAATTTTTACCTCAATGCGTCCATGAGCTTACCCGCTGGTTCATACAACTTTTAAAGCATACTCTCCAGTCGGATTGAGTGGTTAACAGTCTCCTGGTGCTATTTCTAGCCGTAGACCTGAAATTCTGCAACTTCACATAACAACTCACAATTGATTCTTTCGGAGAGAGCAATATTCTGAAATCCACCTCGGATTCTACTTACCCTACTCCTATATTCTACTAAAATGGGTTGTGAAAAGTGTCTACAAACACTCGTTTTCTTGTTTTTAATGGTTTTTTGAGCCTTGACCTTAAGACTTGTCTCATCCATCAATCATTCTCAAAATCCTAATGTAATTCTACAATCCTACAATCCTAAAGGTACTTAGCAAGTACAACTTACTTCCAAGCTACCTCTACACAGCAAAAGACGACAATTTTAAGCTATGCGGTTTTAAAAGGAATTTTTTTACTCTAGGAGATCCTAGAGTAAGTTAAAGAATAACTTCACAAGACGTTGGTGTTTTTTCCTAGTTTAGGTCTCTTCGATCCCCGGCAGCGGCACCAAACGTGGGACAAAGAAAGAAGATTGAGATATGAGAAAGTACTCCATGCACTTAAAGACCACCTCGCCAGCTGCCGTCACCCCGAAGATTACTTCAGCCCATAAAGCTGTGTCAAGGGATGACATAGGCGAAGAGGGGGGGAATGTTAGCAGCAAGCTAACTCAGATACCATTTTTTGGAGCTTTCCTTGTAAAAACATTTATTATTTTGATGAATTGGGACTATTGTAACTCCTATTTTTCGGATAACTTTGTAATTGATGAGCCGGGGCTACAAGCTTCCAGATTGTACCAACTTGTCTTTAGTTAGAGCTCCCAAATTATTAGTTTTGACCACCAAAAACCTTGGCTAAGGTATAAAAGCCAATTTTTGTAAGTTTTTTGAGAAGTTTTGGATAATAGAAACACAATGTCAGCTAACGGCGCTTACTTCTCTCCTTCTCGTGCTTCCTACTCCCTCCTTGGTTGTCACATCACAGTCGTGTCTGTTGCGTTGCAACCGCCGCATGTAAGAGCTCTACGCATTGACGTAATCATTTCACGTTATTTTGTATCTTTTGGCGTCGCTGACCCGTGGGATAATTTAATCATAAGTAGAAATTTAAGCTTTAAAATAAAAGACTAAGTATAGACGGGATATTGGGGCATCATTGCTAAGCATGTAAATGCATTCTGGGTCGAAAATGACTAGGTCAAAAACTCACTGCTGTTTATTATCTCGTTTTTTTTACTTGACCTAAAGTGCAATTTGAGACCATAAACATGTGTGCTTAGGTCTTATAAACATGTCCTGGAAGTTTCATGACGTTTGGATGTCGTTTGATGCTATAACGGGTGTGATTTGTTTGCCGATGAGCGATTAGCTTTTGGTGATTTCATTCATTTGAGTGTAGCTTGAGTTAGATGCGAGTTGTTTGTTGTTTTCCAAGAGATTGACAACCTCTTGTAGCCTCTATGCCCTAGTCGAGTCAGCTTCGTCCCATGGTTTGACAAATATATTCGTGGTTCTCGCTACATCTGCAATAAGATAGGAGTGGGGTTAGATACCCGTCCCACATGGGTGGAGCTCCCAATTTGTATGTATAAAGAATAAGGAGATAAATTTGGGCGATCGGACACTAGCCGACGGACACAGACAAAGCACGGTGAGGCACATCGCCTTTACCTAGCAACAATGCACAATCAAAGAAGGTGATGATTCTTGTTGTTTTGGTAGAGAAAGAACCAACTGTAGAGAAAAACAAACCAGGGCATTAAAAACTCTCTCTCTCTTCTGAATTCAACTCGGTATCCTCCTATTTGACTGGCGCAACAGTTTTCACGTTAGCTGCCTCATCTGGATGGTCTTTTGCATGGAAAAAATAAATGAATACATAAAAAAAAGTTAATCTTGACAAGGACTTTGATAAGACGGGGAAAGAAGATTAGAGCATAGAGAGTTGTTAAAAAAAAGGAGACAAACATATTTAGGCGAAGTTATGTCATTGGAGAAGAAGATTTTTAGTAGTTTTCAGAGGTTTTTTTCGGGTTCAAGAAAGACCAAAGCAGGTGATGAAGGAATTAGTGCTCGTGAAGGTGGTTGGGAAGGGCAAGGGAAGGGAAATGAAGCAAGTAAGGTTTTGGTGTCCGTGCTTCCGTTTAGGATCTCGGCAGATTAAAGAGCACATAGGGTCTATTGCAACCGGTCAAGTCTTTTGTATTTAAATTTTGAGTTCATTTAATATATCGTTTTAAGATTTCCATGATAGTGTCTTTATTCCATATTCTCTTGTGTATTGCATCTTTCTCTGGCCGTTTCCCACAGCGAGCAGCCCGGTGCTGACTAGGCTTAACTCTTGAACATAAAAAGCACTACAACACGTCGCACAAAAATTGACGTTTGTACCAACGCAAATAAACGTGGTTTAAAATTAAAATGCGTTGGAATAAGCATCCCTATATGTGTCGGACTCGTAGCATTGGTATACGCGTCGATATAATCACTTTCTATATCGACGTCCATACCGACACTCATACTATCGATGCATACCAGCGCCTGTACAAACGCTCATACCAACACCTCTATAGATGCTTATACTGATGCCTGTACAGACACCTGTGCCGATGCCTGTATAGATGCACATACCGACGTTTGCACCTGCAAATTGTTTTTGAGCAGAGAGTAGTGCCATTTGTTGATACATGTGCTGCAATAACAAAGGCACAACCTCTCTACTCAAAAGAAGAAGGCAGATGTAATTGCACTTTGCATTAATATAGATGGATAGTGTATCATAAAAAAATAAAGAAGTGTTAAGCAAACGACCATAAATATGAAACTAGAAATTGCAATAATCAAAACCATGATAACCATAAGTATTACCATTGCCATATATAGATACAAAACTATAAGTATAACCATAATGATAACCGCAAGAAAAATAATAACCTTAAATTTATACATAATGATTACCTTAATCATAAAAAACACATAATCTTAACCAATGCCAATGACATAATTATACACAAAATCATGACCATTGCCACTATCATAACCATAAACATAAGCATAAGCATGACCATAAAAGGGTGTCAAAACCATAACCATTGCCACTGACATAACCATATAAATACCATATCCAAAATTGTTGTTAACACCATAACCGTTGCCACTATCATAAGCATAAGCATAACCATAACCATAACCATAACCATAACCATACAAGAGTTATCAAAACCATAACCATTGTTGCTAGCATAATAAAAAATAAACAATAACCATTGTTAGTGACATATAGCAAAAAATAAACCATAACCATAAGCATAAGCATAACAATAAAGGTATTGTTAAAACCACAAACATTTTCATTATGTGCATCATAAGCTTAATCATAATCATAAATAGTTATCTGTGTATATCTATGTGTACATGTGTGTGTGCATGAAAGAAAAAGAAAAAAAACTCACATTTAAAGAATGTGAGTGTGAGAGAAGTACGAAGAGTCAAGCAAACCTGCAAAAACAAAGCATAAACATTTTAACCCACACATAGAAACACAAATATTTATGTGTATGTGTGTGTGCATGAAATAAAAAATAGGAGCACTTACATTTAAAGAATGTGAGTGTGTGAGAAGTACGAAGGATCAAACAAATACTTGCAAAAACAAAGCATAAGCATTTTGTTATCCACACACCCAAACACAAATTTTCTCACACAAAGACAACAAAAAAATATACCTTCTTTGTGAAAAAATGTGTAGAAGCATAGATGAGAAGTCGGAAGAGGCAACTCCATGAAGGTCTGCAAGGAGGGAGGAGGAGATGGAGAGGAGCTATGGAGGTGGCTGCGGTGTGGAGAAGAAATAAATCACATAAAATGAGCTCTCGAGTATTGTAAAATAGCAAGTCGTCGATACAGATGTCTATAAAGGCGCTGATATAGACATCAGTATACACATCGATAAAAAAACCCGTTGGTATAGGTGCCGGTATGAGCGTCGGTATATGCGTTGGTATTGGTGTCGGTATAGGTGTTGGTATGAGCATCAGTATAGGCGTCGGTATACGTGATGAAATTTAAAATTTGAATTTTGAATTGAGAAACATCTCCCTCCATCTTTATCAACACTTATACTGACGCCCGCCATCGACGTTGGAAAAATGGCGTCGGTAACCAAGTGATCCCTTGTAGTGAAACCCCTAAGAGTGCCGAAACTCAGATATGAAATCTAAGTTTTTTGGCGCTGGAGTATTATTTTTTTACATGGTCGGCGTCCCTATGAGCGTCGCTAAATTATTTGTTGCTTAGTGCCGCTCATAGCAACACTCAGAGAGACGGTTATAACGATGCCGTGAATTTTTGCATTTGAGTGTCCCACTGCTAGTGTCGCTACTATGAAGGACCTCTTGTAGTGAATTAAAGTTGTTAATTGCAAGCAATCTACTGCACTGCCTCAAGCATAGAGGGACTCATTAGGTACCGTGTATTTATAGTAGAAATCTAAAGGGTAACAACAATGTGAGCACCAAGACTGACAAAATCCTATCATCTCTATGCCAAAAAAAGGGGGCTAATTGGAGGTCGGTCAAGGATTATTCATAGTATAGCAAGCAAACAAGGCTTGAAATCAACATCCGATGCTCCAAATTTTGGCATGATGCTTATAGCACAGAAGCACTAGATCATCAATGCCTCTGAAATTGGCTCAAACTAGCCTTAATTAGATTTGGGGGTCGATGGATCCCTTAACAAGGATGTCTTTTTATTACTGGTGTTAAGTATGGAGCCTGATTTACCCCTTATAATTTTTTGTGGTAAAAGCGCACATTTGTAAGGCCCCCATTATGAGGAGAAGCCATCGTGCGTGAAGGAAAATCACTCGCCGGAAGCCAAAATTTTCACGGCCAAAATTTGCCGGAATATTCCTTTTCACCGGACTATTATGGCCGGACGGCGGTCGAAAAGTGGTCGGAAAACAACCGGTCGGTTGGCTGGTTGGCCGGTGGCCGGTGGCTGAATTCAAAAGCAAACTTGTCTTCTCAAGGGCGGCCACACATGGGCGGATTGAAGGGTCGGATTTGGACTTATCTACACAAGGGCGGCTACACATGGCTGCCTCTCATGAGAGAGGGCCAGCCCTTTGGGCCTATAAAAGGAGGCCATTTCTACACACATTTCATAGTGTGAAGTTGATGCAACAAGGTGAGTGTGAGGTGGTGAGAGTGAAGCAAGGCGGGAGCTCCAAAAGGGTATAATCCCTTTGTAACTTACTTCTTGTTTTGAAGTACTAAATCCATTGAGTGACTGCTTTCCTGTGGACGTAGCCCACATTGGGTGGACCACGTATATTGTGTGTACTCTCTCTCTCTCTCTCTCTCTCTCTCTACTCTATAATCTCTTGTGTGTGAAATCTATCTCTCTCCATTAAGTAATCTACTCAAATATCTATTTAGCTGCAAGCTCCCCTTATACTATCATCTCTAATGGATAGTCGGGACAGCCTTGTGATGGCTGTAAGTAATTCTATTTCTGGCACAAATACTCTTAAGTTTGATGATGTTGTGGGTGTTCTCCTAAGCGAGGAAATACGAAGGAGAAGCACAGGAGAATTATCAAGTGCTGCACTGTCAGTGGAAACAAGAGGAAGGCCTAAGGAGAGGTTTAAAAACCAAAAAGGTCGTGATTGCACAAGGCAAAGCAAGTCACGCACAAAGTCAATTCTTGAATGTTGGAACTACGGCAAGAAGGGCCATGTCAAGAAGGATTGATGGTCCAAGAAGAAGAAGGAGATAGAGTCTCAAGACAACAAGCCAACATCAGAGGCCAATGTGGCAGGTAAAGTAGAGCAAGATGCTCTAATTCTCTCATTAGACAATGTGTCTAATTCCTGGATAGTAGATTTTGGGGCTTCATTCCATGCGACACCACACAAGCAACATTTCCAAGATTACACCAAAGGTAATTTTGGGTATGTATACTTGGGAGATGATGAAGCTTGTGAGATTGTCGACAAAGGTACAGTTTCTGTCAAAACTGCTAACAAAAATGAATGGAAGCTTAAAGATGTTAGGCATGTTCCTTCCCTTCGCAAAAATTTGATCTCTACAGGACAATTGGATGATGAAGGTCACAACATTGCATTCAGAAACAAAAGGTGGACGATATCAAAGGGATCTTTGGTGGTTGCCAAGGGAGAAAAGGTCGGTACACTTTACTTGTGTACTGTTAGCACGCAACCTTCAGCTTGTGCAGCAACTATAGAAGTTGATAGTGCGGTGTGGCACTACCAGCTTGGGCATATGAGTGCCAAAGGAATGCAAATCCTTCAAACAAAGATCAGGTTTGAAAGAAGTGGACTTAGAGTTCTGTGAAGATTGTGTTTATGGTAAACAAAAGAGGGTAAAATCTCAAAAATCAGGAAATGAAAGAAAAAATAAAAAACTTGAGTTGGTTCATTCTGATGTTTGGGGTCCTGCAAGTACACCATCACTTGGTGGCTCATTGTACTATGTAACATTCATAGACGATGCGACTAGAAAAACATGGATTTATGTCATGAAGAATAAGTCCAATGTATTTTCCATATTTCAAAGGTGGAAAGCCTTTTTGGAGAATGAAACAGGTACCAAGGTTAAATGCCTAAGATCCGACAATGGAGGTGAATATTGCAGCCAAGCTTTTGAAAGATTTTGTGCTAGAAATGGCATTCGGAGGCAAAGGACAACCCCAAGCACACCTCAACAAAATGGGATTTTAGAAAGGATGAACAGAACAATCACGGAGAGAGCACGAAGCATGCGGCTACATGCAGGCCTATCGCTTGAGCTTTGGGCGAAAGCTGTAAGTACGTTTGTGTATTTAATCAACCGGTCACCCTCAACGGCATTGGATGGGGGAGTTCCAGAAGAGGCATGGACAGGTAAACCGGTGAATTATGCATTTCTCAAAGTGTTTAGGTGTGAGGCTTTCATGCACATAGATAGAAACCTAAGATCAAAGCTAGATGAAAAGTCCAAAAAGTGTTTCTTCATAGGCTATGGAGAAGGTGACTTTGGGTATCGCCTATGGAATCCTGAAGATGGTAAAATCTTAAGGAGTAGAGATGTAATTTTTAACGAAAAAAATATGTACAAAGATTACTTGGAAAGAAAACAAACAAAAGAAACATGTGATGAGTACATGGAGCTTGAGGACAGTGAAGACTCAAGGACTGCAAACGGTGACAATGTGCAACAACGTCAACCAAATGAGGAGCCTCAACCTATTCCCCGAAGATCTACTAGAGCAAGTAGACCTCCAGAAAGGTTTGTTCCTTCCTTCAACCATCTCTTGATCTCAGATTCTGGAGAGCCGGAATCATACGAAGAAGCTATGCAACATGAATCCAAAGAAGAATGGACGAAGAGCATGCAAGTGGAGATGGACTCACTACATCGCAACCAAACATGGGAGTTGGTTGAGTTGCCTAAAGGTAAGCGGGCACTTCAAAACAAATGGGTGTACAAGCTCAAGGAAGAAGAAAGTGGGAAGAAAAGGTACAAGTCTAGGCTTGTGGTAAAAGGGTTCTCTCAAAAGAAAGGTATTGACTTCAATGAAATATTTTCTCCTGTTGTAAAAATGAACTCAATTAGGTTTTTTTAAAGCCTTGTGGCTGCTCATGATCTAAATCTCGAGCAAATGGATGTAAATACGGCATTCCCTCATGGTGACTTAGAGGAGGAAATCTACATGCTTCAACCAAAGGGGTATGAAGTAAAAGGTAAGGAGAAAATGGTTTGCAGATTAAAGAAGAGCTTGTATGGTTTAAAACAAGCATCAATACAATGGTACTTGAAGTTTGATCGATGGATGTTGGATCATGGATTCACAAGATGCAACTCGGATCACTGCGTCTACACGAAGAATTTGGGAGATGGGAAATTCATCATCCTAATGTTGTATGTTGATGACATGTTGATTGCAAGTGCTAACATGCAGGACATCAAAGACCTAAAAGAGGAGTTGTCTAAATCTTTTTCAATGAAATATTTAGGTGCTACAAAGAGGATACTTGGTATGAAAATATCAAGAGACTAGACGAAGAAGACAATAAAGCTATCGCAAGAGGATTACATCAAGAAGGTATTGGAAAGGTTTGCAATGCAAAATGCAAAATCAGTTTCTACACCTTTGGCTGGTCACTTTAAACTAACGAAGGATATGTGTCCAAAGACACAAGAGGAGATAGCCTATATGTCTAAAGTTCCATATGCTGCAGCAGTAGGTTCTCTAATGTATGATATGGTCTGGACAAGGCCAGACATTGCACATGCAATGGGAGTTGTAAGTAGGTTCATGGACAACCCAGGTAAAGAGCATTGGTAAGCTGTGAAGTGGATACTTAGGTATCTAAAAGGGACAACAACAAATTCTTTGTATTTTGGAGGAACTATTATTTTTCTAGAAGGGTATGCTGATGTAGATATGACAAGTGACAAAGATACTCAAAGGAGCACTACTGGCTATGTGTTCAAGGTTGGAGGCACAGCAGTAAGCTGGGCTTCAAAGCTGCAAAAAGTGGTCTCACTTTCTACCACAAGCAAAGTATGTAGCAATGACGGAGGCAAGCAAAGAAATTCTGTGGCTTCACATATTCTTAGAAGAGCTTGGATTCAAACAAGACAATTGTGTCTTGTACAGTGATAGCCAAAGCGCTATCTATCTTGCAAAGAACTCAGCCTTTCATTCAAGGAAAAATCACATTGAGGTGAGATATCACTTCATACGCACTCTTTTGGAAGAGGGACAGCTAAAGCTAGGAAAGGTGCATACAAGTTAAAATCCTGCAGACATGTTTACAAAGGTGGTCAATTAGGAGAAGTTGAGCTTTTGCTCATCTTCAATTGGCATACAAGGATAAGAAGCCAGGATGGAAAGCAGTCACAGGTTTGGTTTGGAGATCAGTCTCCAAGTGGGAGATTGTTAAGTATGGAGCTTGATTTACCCCTTGTAATTTTTTGTGGTAAAAGTGCACATTTGTAAGGCCCCCATTATGAGGAGAAGCCATTGTGTGTGAAGGAAAATCACAAGCCGAAAGCCAAAATTTTCACGGCCAAAATTCGTCGGAATATTCCTTTTCGTTCGAATATTATGGCCAGACGGCGGTCGAAAAATGGTCGGAAAACAACCGGTCGGTTGGCCGGTTGGCCGGTGGCCAATAGTCAATGGCCGGTGGCCTGTGGTCGGAAGTCAATGGCCGGTGGCCGAATTCAAAAGCGGACTTGTCTTCTCAAGGGCGGCCACACATGGACGGATTGAAGGGTCCGATTTGGACTTATCTACAGAAGGGCGGCTACAGATGGCTGCCTCTCATGAGAGAGGGTAGCCCTTTTGGCCTATAAAAGGAGGCCATTTCTATACACATTTCATAGCGTGAAGTTGATGCAACAAGGTGAGTGTGAGGTGGTGAGAGTGAAGCAAGGCGGGAGCTCCAAAAGGGTATAATCCCTTTGTAACCTACTTCTTGTTTTGAAGTACTAAATCCATTGAGTGGCTGCTTTCCCGTGGACGTAGCCCACATTGGGTGAACCACGTATATTGTGTGTACTCCTTCTCTCTCACTCTACTCTATAATCTCTTGTGTGTGAAATCTATCTCTCTCCATTAAGTAATCTACTCAAATATCTATTTAGGTATGTCATATTTCCTAACAACTGGCCCCTTTACCCTAGCTCTTATCCTAACTGTGGGACGCATGTCTAACCTCACCATCCTATCTTATTGCAGTATTAGTGAGAACCACGATTAATTTGTCAAACCATGGGACGAAGCTGACTTGACTAGTGCATAGAGGCTACAAGAGGTTGTCAATCTCTTGGAAAACAATCAACAACTTGCCTCTAATTCAAGATACACTCAAGTGACTGAAATCACCAAAAGCCAATCGCTCATCAACTAACAAATCACATACATTACAGCATCAAATGACATCCAAACGTAATGAAACTTCTAGGACAAGTTTATAAGACCTAAGCACACATGCTTATGGTTTCAAACCCCACTTTAGGTCAAGTTCCAAAATCGCGATTATTAACAACAATGGATTTTTGACCTAGTTGTTTTCAACCCAGAATGCATTTAAATGCTTAGCAATGATGCCCCAACACCCCACCTATGCTTAGTTTTCGATTTAAAAGTGTAAATTCTTGGTTATGATGAAATTAGGCCGCGGGTCGTCGACGACGCCAAAAGCTACGAAATACTGTGAATGGCTTACATCAATGCGTAGAGCTCTTACTTGCGGTTGCAATGCAACAAACGCAATCATAATGTGACAACCGGAGAGGGAGTAGGAAGCACGAGAAGGAGAGAAGTGAGTGCCGTTTGCTCATGCTATGTATTTCTTATCCAAAAACTTATAAAAAACTTACAGAAAATTGGCTTTTATACCTTAGCCAAGGTTTTTGGGTGGTCAAAACAATAATTTGGAGTTCTACCAAAGCTAAGTAATGACTGGATAATACAATATGGAAGCTTGTATCCCTGGTTCATTAATTATAGAGTTTATCCGAGAAAATAAGAGTTACAATATTCCCGATTTATCAAAATAATAAATGTTTTACAAAGAGAACTCCAAAAAATGGTGTCCGTGTTAGCTTGCTACTAACATTCCCCCCCTCCTCGCCTGTGTCGTCCCTTGACACAGCTTTATGGGTGAAATAGTCTTCGGGTTGGCGACTGGCGAGGCAGTCTTTAAGCGCATCTAGTGCCTTCTGGTATTTGATTCTTCTTTCTTTGTCGAGAACTTGAAGAAATTGCATTGTCACTTTATTCTTCAGCTCCACCGCTGAGTAGCCTATAAATTTGGATGTAAGGTTGCTAATCACCGGTGCAAATATCTTCGTTCGCCAGGTGAAGAATCCAGTGTAGAAGGCTTCTTCAAATGCCAACATATTATTCGATGGTAAGAACATACATCTAGCATAGAAGCTATAAAGGACTTCTTCCGAAGGTTGCCCGCTCAGACCGTAGCATAAGCCTTTGTTACCTTCTAAAAATGACATCCATAGGGCTCCTGTTTGCTCAGGTTCATTAAAAACTTGGATGCATGTGAGCGACATTCTGAAGATATTATATAACATGGTGTAAGAGAGAGAGAGATCTGGTAGACTCTTGAAGAAAGACATGGTGCCCGTTAGGGTTTTCACCATTATTCCTTTGTTGCTTGTCCTGTCTCTGGAGCTAGTAGTCTGGGGTAGTTAAGCCAAGTTGACCTCTTCTTTGTCAGTGCTTCATACGCTTGCCATGTTCTTACTCTGGGTACAAGACAAAATGTGGGATCTCTTTGAAGGGTTGCAGGTGCTCTTGTGAACAGAATCAGGTATCTTGGATTCTTGTTCAACCAGCTTAACCTCCACTTTGGGTGGTCTTTATCTACGCCATCTTCTTGAATATCTTTGTACAGCCTCTCTTTAACTTGTAATAATTCCACTTTAATGAGAGGGTATGGCAGGGACGTTGATAGAGTGTAAAACTCTCAACTCCCAATCCATTGCAGCTTTCCACTGCTCATCCACCTCTAGGGTGATCTTCTCCTTCAATGCGTCTTCTTCAGCTTTCGACAGCTGGACCATTGGCACTGTGTTTGCATCTGTGATGTTGATCTAGAAATCCTCATCACCACTCGGCTCTGCTATGGACTGTGTCTCACACTCAGCAAATGAGATCAAGGGTATGTCTATCTGTGGAGGCTCTGAAGTACCTGCCTCTTTCTGCGTGTCCGATTTTCCATCTCTGAGGAGTTGGTTAACTCGCTTGAGTTCTATTATTTCCTTTAGGAGCTCCTCTTCTCTTTGAGCCCGCATCACTGCCAGGTCCCTGTGTTGTGATTGTTCTAGCTTTAATTCCAATTCAAGATCTTTGTTCTTCTTTTCAAGTGCCTTGTATATTTTGTCAGTCCCTTTGATCGAGGCCACATTTGGATTTTCTCTTATTTGCCGTAAGAAAATTGCCTGATCATTGATCCGCTGTTTAGAGTACTGTAGAGAAGCATTGGCAACATCAATTACACTTGAATTTTTTGAGCTCACAGAGATGTCGTAAGAAGTTCATTCGTAACTTCTGTCAGCTGCTCATCTTTCGCTTTGCAGGCATCATATAATTTGGTGAGCAAATCACCTAATCCTCCATTTCTTTTTGCTGCCTATCCCTAGCTAGCTGGTGCTGTTCAGCTTCTGTCCTCATCTCCTACACCTGCCTTTGAAGATCGGTGATGACAGTCATCCTATCTTCTAACTCTCCTTGGAGAGCGTCGATCACCATCTCAAGCTCTTTGGTCTTCGTGCTGCGGTTTAGTGCTGCTGAATGGAGTCTCTCCATCATGTCTTGCATTTGTTTTGCATATTCATTCACTTGTACTATTACCTCGTCGTTGGACTGCCAATCATACCATCTTGCTAGCTGAGATGTGCCTGCAGCCTCATGTGTGTCTTTCAGGTTGTAGCTTAACTATTGGTTGTTCTTGTGTGGAGGTAGATGGTTGGTCTTTTGCTTCATCATCCTGAGCCTTTGATGCCTCGGCGGTTTTTGGCTGAGTGGAAGTAGAGAGTGTTTCATCCTTCTCTTGCTGTGCTGCAATAGAGGGTTCTGGATCAAATCTTGTTGTCGCATCTAGTGCCGGCGGACTTGCTTTCTTCTTTGGCTCGGGTTCTTTCTCTCGTGTAGTGGTAGCCTTTTTTTCTGGCTCTGCTTCTTTATTGGACTCTTTGACTTGCTGGTCAGCCTCTTGTGCAGATTCTACTTCTTTGATGGATTCAGATTCATTGGTTTTCTCTGGCTCCGCTTCTTCATTGGTGTCTTTGCCCTCAGGTGATGGTGGTGGGCTTGGCATGGGGTGTTCCTGTTGTTTGGTAGGTGGTGAGGCTGGTTTGGGAGATCCATATCTTTGTTCTTGGGCTTCTACTCTAGCCGTCTCTTGGCTTGTCTTTGTTCTTCCGCCTCCTTGGCTTTCTTAGCAGCTTCTTCTGCCTCCTTCAGCTTTAGAGCTTTAGCTTCTTGGTACATTCTTTCCAATCTATCTTTCGGATCTTTGGCCTCTTTTCTTGTGTAATGCTTTGTTCTAGGGCCTTTAAGTCTAGCAGGCACCCATTTTTCTAGGTCCTTCCCTTGTGCTTGTCTACTACGCTGGCAGGCTTGTTTCTCTTTTTCAAAACGTGCTTGTTTTTGGGTTGGCTCTTCTTGGTGTGCGGCCACAAATTTTCTTTTCATTTCTTCTCTACGAGCTCTCTTTTCCTCATTGTCGGAGCTCTCACTGCTGTGCCTTTCTGGCGAGCTGTTAGCTGATTCTTAATCGGATTTATATGATCTCTTTCCTGACCTTGTAGCTCTTGGAGAGGGTCGTGCTGCCAATATCCAGGTGTTTTGGCCAGGAGCATGCAGTAAATTGTCGGCCATGCCGATGGCATGATATGCTATCCTCGTCAAGACGTCTGGCGCACCCAAGTAAGTTTTGCCTTCTTTCTTGGTGCCCTTCAAAGTGGTCAGGACATACTGCACATGGTCCATTGGTTGCCTTGTTGTCGACTTGAGAACTTGAGTGAATGTGGTGGCCACAACGTGATTTGGCGTAGTGTACCTTGGTGGCCTTTTTGCCAGAAAATGGAAGTGTTGGTGGTACAAGCGGGTTGGCTCTTCCACTTGTTTGTGAATTAAATCGGCAAATGTAGCTGCGACTGTCTCTTTGGTAAATGTTCTGGCTGTTTGCCTGTCTCTTGCTCTCATGGTCATTCCTTCTGTGGGCAGTCTGAGTGCCTCTGCCACTATCTCTTTAATGATGACCACTTCGACCTTGTTTCCTTGGGTGCCAGATATCTGTGCGGTTCCATCTTCTTTAATTATGCATAGAAGCTCGTAAGATTTCTGAAAATCCACTCCGCAAGGATCTTGCTCGTAGAAATCCCTGAGTCCCAGCCTGCAGTTAGCTTCTTTGGTTTCTGGCTTGGCGGTTACATCATAGACTTCCTTGGGTAGGAGTTGCAACTCCACCTGATGCCCCTCTTCACTCTTGAATCTGCCAGTGAAGACTGTAGTGTGGTGCTCTTCTAGCTGTTCTCTTGAGAGGTATGATGCCTTGGCTGCTTTGACTGATTCGGGGTCTAGTTGATAAGTAGGCAGTTCCTATAGTTTCTCCTTTTGGTTGAGCTTCTTCTTGGCCCTCTGCTGCTTGCATGGCTCCTGTTCAGTGAATAGAGTGCAAAGTTAGCAGCTTGTCAGAATTTTCTCAAAAATGTCCTTTAGGCTGAAGTATTGACAATTTGGTCCAATTTGCTTCAAATCAAATTTTGAACAAGCAAAGATGCATAAAAACATGCAAGGAACAAAACTATAAAGTCAAAACAGATATTTGCAACCAAAGTAAATAATCACGATTATTTACAGCTGAGAAAAATTTTCAACTTTTTGCAAACTTGTATTTATAGGCTTGAAGTGTATACCAAATACATGCCCTGAGTGAAATATCGGCTCATTTGGATGCAAAGGGTGAAAATGGTACTAGATATTGGCTTCAGGTCTCTGAAACAGTAGATATAAAGGAAATTTGAGATTTTGAGCTCCAAATTGATTCAAAATTGGCTAGTGGGCTTGAGGCATCATGTACTTTGGATTATGATGGCAAAATATCAAAATTTTACAATTTTGACCAGAAAATAAATAATCGCGATTATTAACTTTTCTTCCAAAATTGACATTATTTGGTACAAACTGGTTCTAGGCATTGTATAGACCCTGCACATGAGATATAAGGTGATTTGGATCAAAAACTATGTCCATAACCCAAAATTTGGCTTGCTAAGACTTCTTTGCGTTTTTTGATAATTTTCCAAGTAATGGGTGGTCATCTTGGCTCATACTTGAATTTTGGCATGTAATAGGTGTGTACACATGATAGGTGAGGTGAGGTGATAATTTCCAAGAAAAACTGATGCAAAAGTAAATAATCGCGATTATTTACTACAGTGACAAAATCTTTGCAAAACCTACAAATTTTGACCTAAACATATTTCATACACCTAATACATGTCCTAAATTAAATTTGGTCAAGTTTGGTTAAGCTGGAATCACTTTGTGCTTTGTTGACTCTGAAATCACCGCTTTTTGTGACTACACTGCTTGTTGGATTGATCGGTCAACTTTGAGGCTTTGGACTTGTCCGCAATATAGTCGTGAAGCAACCTGTCCAATTCTGGCTCATTTGGAGCCAGTTTGACCTCGTCTGTCGAATTTGACGCTTTGTAACCTTCGAGCCGTTTTCTGCTTTTCGAGGGCTTTGCTTGATGGATTTCACCAAACCAATCATAAGCATTGCATATGGACCTCATAAACAAGCCATCTATGGAGTCAGGTCGGAATTCTGGCATTTGCCAAAAACCTAACTTTTCTACTGGGGACCCCCTCGACCCCTGCCAAATGGTCATCTGATGATATAGAAAGATTCATGATTATGTTAGGGCATGCTATGGTTCAAATCCCATCTGATTTGGTCGAGCTGGCAGGCCGCTATGGTCAATTTTAGATCGTAGGTCTTCGTGCACTGCTCGGTTTCTAGGGTTTTTTCTAGGGCTTTAGACTAGCTACCGGTCGTACAAAATGGATCATTGACGAGTAAAGAACTTACCCCTCATGTCTCGTGTGAGACAGCGCTGAAAACGATCAAATGTGGGCTCCGGAAAAGTCGCGCGAAAGAGGCCAAAATCTCTCTCTACCAAGGCTGCAAGTGGAAATGAAGTGGTTTTAGCCTACCTTGGATATCTATACGCAGACTTCCCAAACCAAATTTCCCCAGATTCCCTCGTTAGTCTTACTGGGCCGTGAAATCTATGTTA
Source organism: Adiantum capillus-veneris (assembly GCF_014529385.1). Taxonomy (NCBI): domain Eukaryota; kingdom Viridiplantae; phylum Streptophyta; class Polypodiopsida; order Polypodiales; family Pteridaceae; genus Adiantum; species Adiantum capillus-veneris. The sequence goes on from NC_140959.1 coordinate 1,485,132, forward strand.
GACTCAAAAATTTCCCTGATCAAATTCCTGTAGCTCATTCTGCAAGAATTTTGCAAAAGTAGGCCTGGCCGCCTAATTTAACCTTCCCGCTTCCATCTTCTGATTCATTGAAATTTTTTGTGCTCGTTCGCCTTGTCTTTCTGATCACCATTCTGTCTTCCGTTTTACCATATGAGCTTCCTTGCTATTTATAATTAATTTTTGACTTGTTTATTTGAAAAATTAAAGAAAATAGCAAAATGCTCTAAAAAGTAACGTAAAAATCCAATAACTAAGAAAATCCATTGAAAAAAACAAATTTATTGTTTTTTGTTGGATTTTTTTATTTTTGAGCCTCATTATCATTAAAAATGATGAAAAATGCCCAAAAAAGGACTATTTTTGATGATTTTTTGATAGTATATACACTATTTACACTCTTTGGGAAGATATTATCAGTGAATTTTCCCTTGGTGATGAATTATAAGGGCATTATTAGGTAATTTTGCAAAAAATCACACGTTAACATCAAACTTTTTCCTCCCTCTTCAAACATTGCCCTTAATTACTTGGTACTTAGTGCCCTTCCACCCCTTCTAGATGGCGTACTCCGGGACGACCGTGTGCATTGGTTGAACAATTGTGTCTATGCATAGCCGTGGTTGGCTCTACCATGCTATGAAGATCAATGCAATTCAAACCAATATGCTGTGCAAGAGCTGTGGTGTTGAGTAATTAACTCAAGGGTTTCCGATGTCGAGGTTTGCTGCTGGTGTCTTTCAAAGAGAAAATCTTGTAGCTTGTGTGCTGTCTGTTTGATCGTACCATCAGAATGTTTTAGCACACTGATTGCCTGAGCTGTTGGTAGCACTTTTGTTTGTTGTCGAGTTTTTCTCGCCATTGGTAGCTTGGTGCGGCATGGTGTCATGGAGTCTTTTGAGACTTAACTCGCCATTGCCTGATTGGTTTTATGGTTTGTGGAGAAGATAAGTGCTCCTTTTTCTTCCAAACCATTTCCATGCTAGGTTCCGTTCTCGAAGATGCTCGTCTCTGTGTTTTAACCCTTGGAACCTTCTTTTGTTTTGTCAGTGAAGTTTTAGGCACCCATATCTGAATTGGTTTATCCTTAAGCTGTGCTTTTGGTACCCAAATTTGCTTGACTCCTCGCATGCTACTTGTAGCATTTGATTGTTGAGCGGATGGAGAAGATTGACAACTTTGTGGTTTAGTTTGCTGATCGCTTCTTTTCCATTCCTCCTTGCTTGGTGCAATTGGAACAATGAGTTGCCCTCCTTTAGGTGATAGCTTTAGCTGATTTGTATCCCAATCTGGTACTGCTTTGTATGTTCGCATCCAGGGAATTCCAAGAATCATCGTTTCATTCATGTGTTCATTTGGTAAGCATACAAACTGATGAGGACATGAACATCCATGTACTATCACGGTCAAGTTGACTTCTCCTAATGTTGGAGTTGAGTTCTTGTTGCAGCCTTTGATTGTCGCTATTCCTGCTATCAATACTTGACTTGTTTCCTTCTTGTATGTGGAATAACTGACTGCGTTTACTCTAGCTTCTGTGTTGACTAAAGCATTGGTGCTATGATTGTTGAGCTTTACTCTTGGGGCCCGAGATACCTAGTGTGAGGTGGATAAGGTACTGGAGCGATCCATCGACATCCCTTGAACTTACAACGTCACATGTAAGTGCTTTCGTGGCAATTGAACATGGCGGACAAGTTTTCATAGTTTCATGGATTGCCTAATGAGAATGCATGGGTTCTATTTAGAAATTGAAAGTAAAATTCTTACTGTGCAATATACTAGATCAAGATATATTATTGCAGTTGTTGCAATACAGTTTACGGGATGAGTAGAAAGTTTGGTTACAAAATTATGAAGAGGTGGTACAGGCACAAACTCCACGGGTGATTTTGAACTACAATCATGTGATGCAGGATTTTCTGGCACACTATAGGAGCATTGAAGTACCTGATGAAGTTTGGCATGAAATTTTGGGGTACACTCAGAAGGCTACATGCAGTTTAACTGTTTATGGGATAGATGGGCCCGAGCTTTAGGAAATGAAATCCCTTCAGCCATGTTAAAGAAAGACCATTTTGTGGCCAAATCAAACGAAAGGATGAAGTTCAAAGTGGAGTTGAAAAGGCCCGCTACTTTCGAGGAAGCAGTCACCATCGCCAGGGAGGAAGAATGAAAAGCTGAAAGACTCAATGAGTATGGGAGAGTGGTCTATGTGCAAGGTAATGGTGGCCAAAATGAGGAAAATCAGGCAGAGGGTAAAGCCCAACTTGCTCAAAGGGTTGCAAACACTGAACAATTACAACAAAATATGCAAGACATGATGACCATGATGCACGAATTAGGGCTCAATGTTCTTGAAGGTGGTCGTGGTCATGATTGTGGTAGAGGAATGACCCATCCATATGAAGCTCGGCCTAATGCTAATGTGGGTCGTGGACAAGGTGTCTTTGAGACAAAAAGGCGGTTCATCCCTACCTGTTATAATTGTGGTGAACCTGGTCTTATAAGAACTTATTGTCCATGGCCAATAAGGATGGGAGGTGATATGTTTCTACTTCCTCAGCAGATTCCTAATAGGGCTAATGATTATGCATTGGATATATGGGGAGATCAAAGTATTGGACATGAAAATCAAGCCTCAACCTTTGGTGGTCATGCGGATATTGTGTGAATTGAAAGGAAAGATGCGGATATGATGCCCATAGGCAAAAGAGAGAGGGAAAGTTATGCTGCTCCAGGTCCTAGTAAGAAGAAAGGGAAAGAGAAAGAGGGTGAAGATGTGAAAGTTAAGAGAAAGCAAAGACCTCGTAGATGGTTTGAAGTAGCGCACTTACCTTTGGGAGAAGGCCAAATAACTTACAATTTAAAGGAAGACCTGATTGGGAGGAAAATAGATTGTACTTTTGGAGAGTTGATGAATATTGTGCACAAACTTAAGAAGCGGTGGAAGTCATTAGTGAATCTAGAGAAAGATCCGGAGCATGGACAAGTTAGAGTGTTGGCCTTGGGAGAGTTACCCGGAATTTGTCCTATGGTGAATGCTTGGCACAAAGGTATGGGCATGGGAGAGGCCTACATTGATGGAGGTGCTCAAGCGTGTGTGATCACAAACTCATGTGTTGATAGATTGGGTCTCATTACATGCGGAAGCTCTGGGTTCAAGATTCGACTAGCAAACCATGCCAAAGTGAGGTGTTTGGGGATGATTAAGAATTTGGAATTTGAAGTCTTTAACCCGAAGGTTACAATAAATTTTCATGTTATGCCAACTGGCCTGAGAGCTTTTCCTCTCATTTTGGGACGAGCTTGGTTGAGAGCTATTGGTGTTGTGCATGATTAGGGCAAGGACACAATCTGTCTGTATGGAAAGAAGTGTGAAAAGAGGATGTTTGATATGACTACCAAGAAACCTTTGGCACTAACAGATGTGAGTGAGAATGATGAATCCAAAGTTACAAGTGAAGACAATTTTAAAGACTCAAAAAGTAGCACTATTTCTAGTTCCAGTGTGATGAGGGTGAAGTGTCATTCTTACTGTTGGACAAGGGGAAGATAGAAACTGGTGAAGTATTGCAAGTTTCAGGGGATATAAATGCTTCAAGACGTTTAGAACAACTTGAGGAGTTGATGCAACCTAAACAAGAATTGTTAGTGAAGAAGGGGTTGATTTAAAATATGCTAAGTACTCATTTGACACACGGAGAAAGAAGGTAGTACTTAGCAATGTTGGACAAGTTTCCAAATCTTTTCATCACTTCATATCAAGAAATAAGAGTTTTTGTTGGAGATATTGTGAATATTGAACTAGTTGAAGGGGCAAAGCCAATAAAATTAATAAGAATGGTAAGGAGAAAATGAATGCTAAAAAGGAAGAAGTGGATAAACTTTTGGATGCAGGGTTCATTGTGCCATTTGATAATGCTGAATGGGTGAACCCTTTAGTAGTCAACCAAAATAAAGATGGGAGTTGGAGAGTTTGCATTGATTATAAGCCATTAAATGCACTGAACAAGAAAGATCCTTAACCCTTACCTTTCATTGACCAATTTTTGCATGCAGTGGATAGAATACTTACCTTGTTCATTGGGAAGTTTGTCAAAGGGTTTATAGATGATTTTTGTGTATACACATCAAGGAAAGAGCATGTTCAAAAGCTTGAAATGATTTTTGCAAGGTATGATGAATGTGTGGGTTAGTTGAACCCTAAGAAATGTCATCTAGCATAGCCAAGAGTGAAGCTTCTTGGACATGTAATTTCAAACAATGGGATTGAGGAAGATCCAGAGAAAGTGGAAGCCTTGTTATTGCTATCATATCCAAAGGATACAAGATAGTTGGACACTTTCATACAGAAGGTTAAATACCTATCTTGATTCATATCTTTGGCATCACAATTATTATATCCATTGCAACAAATGGTTAACAATGATTGATTGGAGTGGACACATGACTGCGAACATGTCTTTGACAGAGTCAAAGAAGTTGTGAGTACACTACCTATTATGCAAGCTCCTAACTAGAAAAAGGAGTTTTATGTTAACCCATCAGTGGGAGATGATGTCAATGGGGCTATGTTGTTGCAAAGAGGGAAATAATCTTAGTATATGAAACCCGTGCATTATGCTAGTAGGTTAAAGACTCCTCAGAAAAGAGATTACTCAAAAATTGATATGGTGATGACCAGCATGGTTTATGCTTGCAAACGATTCAGACATTACTTGTTACAAAACTTGTTCACTTTTCTCACCAGTTATTCATTGCTTCTTCAACTTTTTAATAACTCAAATATATCAAAGACAATGATGAAATGGGTTATTGAACTTTAGGAGTTTCAATTCATTTTTTTAGTGGAAGAGAATAATCGGGCTACTCTTGCAGGTTTACTCACTTATAAAGAGACTCCTGTTTTGGTTAAGGAAGCGGTGGTGCAAAGGAAGAAGGTCAAAACTCTTTCCATATTGAATGCTTCACTGTTATATATATTTTGATGGCTCTTATCAAAGAAGTAATGATGCTTCTTCGAGAGGAATTGGCATTTATGATGCACAAGGAAATTTTGTAAGGAAACAACGGCTGAAACTTGATGCAATAAGTAACAATGAAGCAGAGTACATGGCTCTTGAAGGTGGTTTGCACATCTGTTTACATCTGGGAATTAGATGCCTACAAATCAAAGGAGATGCCTTGTTGGTTGTGAAGCAAGTATTGGGAGTATGGAAGAATAAGAATCCTAAAATGAAAAATCTATGCTTCAAGGCAAAATTGTTACTCAAAAAATTTGAAGAAAATAGTTTGCAGCATATTGAAAGGTCTCAAAAGGAAGAAGCTCATGACACTGCCCAAGAAGTGATAACTTGTGTGTTTGTGCTGAAGGCTAATGTCCCTTTAGATCATGGAAGGGAAGTGTTATCAAAGAGGTGGATTTTTTGTTGATAGGCATTTGACCTCAGTGTCTACCATCATCCAAAAAGTATGCGATTATAAAAAAGCTAGAAAGTACAAAATTCTTGATGATGTGCTTTACATGAAGGAAAGTTTAGTATTGCATTGTGTGCCTTGGATGGAGGAAATTTATAAGATCTTGGAAGAAAATCATGAGGGATCTTGTGGGGGCTATTTTGTCATGAAGATTTTGCAAGAAGGCTATGTGTGGCCAAGTATTCAGCAGGATGTTAACCATTGGTGCAAATCTTGTTTATCTTGTTAGAAAATTGGGAAGAGAATGTTGAAGCCTGAATTACGAAAGAGAATTCTAGCTTTTGATGCGTTTGAAAAATGGGGTCTTGATGATGTTGGACCATTACCCATGACTAGTAAAAGAAATACTTACATCTTGACAATAGTGGATTATTTGTCACGTTGGACTGAAGCTGAAGCTGTCAAACAGATTACCAATAAGGAAATGCAAAAATTGTATATAAACATATATGTTACAAATTTGGTGTGCCATTGGAACTACTTTTTGATAGGGTCTGGGATTTAGGGGAGAGGTGTTTGATTTCCTGTGCAAAAAGATCAATATATAGCACACGTACAATTCTCCTTGTTATGAAGAGTTGGTGAGAATTTTGACAAAGATGACCCAGACAGGGTGCTATCATTTATCGAGCGAGGAGCGAGCGAACAAAAGCGAGCAAGAGATAAAAAATCAAGATAAACATTAGCAATGTAGATTCCAAATACACATCGAGTTTATAGACAAGTGATTTTAGTTTTCTACTCTTATAAACAATAAATTTGTGTTCAAAGAAAGACAATATTAAAGTTATCATATTGAGAAGCCAGTTTTATATGGACTAAATTTTATGTTATTAATGTGGATCCTCAAGCATATTACCAATATGTTTACTTAAACTTAGCAAATAGTGTACTTACAAATTAGGTTGACCAAAAACGCTATAGATGCTAGTTTGTACAATGCAACAAGGCAACACAATGCCAACAAGAAGTGGCAAGGAGAAAGACAAATTCAATTTTGCAATAGAAAGCAATTTCGTGCTTCTTCATATTTTATCCTCACCTCTCACTTCCCTTAACCAATATTATAGAATGAAATTAGACGTCTGTGCCTTACCCATGTTTGCAATTTTCTCAAACTTGTAAGAGCGCCCCTGCTCTGCGGCCTCACATTTTTGCAACCTATAATAGACTGATTTTTTTATCACCATGCACTTTTGGCAAGTATCATGCAATCACCCATTCACTGTGCCTTTTTTACAAGTGTTTTGAAATGCTAACAAGGGAAAATGAGTAGGAAATGAAGTGACATATAAGAGAAAAATAGCCAAAAATTTGAACAATAAAGGTCTTCGATGGTTGGCCCCTTTCTAGTATGTCCACGGTAAGAGCTAGAAAGAAGTAGACCAACTAGCTATCGAGTACCACTTAAATGACACAAAAAGAATATTGGTGAACAAGATGGTGGAAGGATTGGGAAAGCACGTGATGCCTATTTACAAGTCAAACCTCGAGTGGAAAGCTTGGACATGGCCCAAATATATGCAGTTGGTATACCACATACCAAGAGTATATACCACACTTTAATGCTAAAGACTAATTGTTCTTCTCCACCCTTAATAAGCAACGAGGCTTGCAATGGCCGGAAGCAAAATGGGTTACGGTTACAAATAACATTTGGAACCCACAATGTTCATACTCAATGAACATCTTCTTGTGGAAGATGCTATGGGGGGATTTGCGGATAGGAGTGAAGGTCACGGCTGGAGGTATTGGTTTAGATAGGTGTTTAGGGTGTAAAAAGGCAATTTAGGACCTCTCTTACTTATTTATTGATAATTTGTGGTCTACCAGGAAAGATATGCAAATGGGTCCAAAAGACCTAGAAGATAGGTTCTAAAAGAACGATCTATTCTTTGAAAGGATGACAATGAAAATTCAAGTAATGTTGATCTACGTACAAATAGTTAGGTTTTGTTTCTAAGCATGTCTAGAAGGCTAGGAATCGATGAGTATTTGAAAATGACTACTCAACCATGAGCTTCATGGAGATTGTCAAAGAGATCAAGGAAATGATTTCTACCTTTGGAAAAAGGAGGAATTCAAAAGAGTGAAATCGGGCCGTTTTCCCCACCTTGATGTGTAGGTGATGTTGGATGCCAGCTTGCCTAAGGCAGCCCTTGTAGTTGGATATGATCAGGAGATACCTCAAAGCTCACAATGAGCTTAAGGATGCTTTGTGAATTTTGTAACTCTTAATACAATCCTCACTCACAAATTGTGTTTTTTGCAAAATAAAAAAGTGATATGAAGTGATGGATTGTACTTAATGTTGATAATGCTAAGTACTAAGTGAGAAGATAAGTGGCTTCAAAAAAAAAAGTGGCCTCATAATTTATTCTCACATGTTTTTGTTCTTTTGCAAGCTCACAATTGTGAGTAAATTTGTACTAAAGAAATCCAAAAAAAAAATCACAACAGACCCTACTCACAGATAGATCTAGGGCATTAGAAAATCCTAACAAACCAAAAACAGACTGCCAGAATAGGGGAGGCAAACCTTGACCAGAGATACCACCATACTTAGCAAAAAGATATAATAGAAGATCATAACAAGCAGGGGAAAAGCCAACGTCCCAGCACAAACACCAAGATTTTAAGGGACATCCAAGCACCCTCAAGGTCCCATCCAAGGATTCCATGAAGCTATAGGTCTGTATCACCGACCCCCAACCCCTCTGACCCCCAACCCCTCCAAGGACAGCACCACCACCAACCAAGGAACATGCAATAGTGGCCAACATTTCTGCACGAGGCATGGAGGGGCGACCTCCACCTTGTCCAAAAATCAAGGGGGGGACAGATAGAGAAAAATATACATGGTTGGGATTGTAGGGCCTTCCAACCGAGGGACACACAACGATGCAAGGGCTCTGCCTCCATGAAAGTCCATGCCACCAGCTCGACCATGAAAATGCCACCTTGCTGCATACCAACCGCGGGCCTCCCTATCCCTTGCACCTCCCAAGCCAAAGAGCCTTTGGAGCAAGCTCCCCCAAACCCTATGTGCCAGGTGGAAGGACACTTTTGTACTCACATGCTATCAAGTTGCTATCAAATTTTCAACCCCTCACCATTAATCATTTTAATTATTTGGGAGGCATTTGGAGACAATTGAATAAAGCTTGAAACATAGAAGGTAATTTGCCTTAACAATGAAAGACTACTTTTTTTTTTTTTTGTGGAAAAAACTCACAATAGTGAGTGGCATGGCTCGTTGTGAGCATGTCAAAATGGAAGACTACTTTACACCATGGCCACTTGAAAATAATTTAAAAATACTAGTGGTTGGGTGAGAGTGAAAATTGTTTTCAATATTTCCCTCACCATGGCTTGATGGGAAGCGTTTGGAAACGCTTTGTGTAGAGGTTTGGTGAGGAGGGAGCCCAAGCCCTTTTGTTTTCCAAAATTGTGTAAGTCATGATCCTCTCACCACAATCTATTGCGAAGCATTTGAAAATTCTACTCGTGAGAGCTCTATGAGAAGAATAGGTTTGGAGAGTAGTGAGTAGTGATTTTCTCATCTTGCCCTTTTGCAAAGTGTTTGGAAACGCTACTCCAAAGGGCTTGGTGAGAAGAGTAGGATTTGTGAGTTCTAAGTGAGTAGTGATCTTCTCACCATGGTCTTTTGCAAGGCGTTTGGAAATGCTAGTGTAGAACGCTTGGTGAGAAGGCCACCCCTTTTCTATCGCTAGTGGAAATGGATAGGTGAGAATGTTTTTTTTTCAAAATTTGAGTGTTTACTCTATCCCTCAGCATGGGTTGTTGGGAAGCGTTTGGAAACGCTGTGTGTAGAGGCTTGGTGAGAAGAGAGGCCAAGACCTTTTCTTTTCAAAAATTGTGTAAGTAATGATCCTCTCACCAGAATCTATTGCACGAAGCAATTGGAAATGCTACTCAAGCGGGCTCGGTGAAAAGTGTAAGCTTAAAGAGTACTAAGTGAGTAGTGATTTTCTCACCATGGCCTTTTGCGAAGCATTTGGAAACACTACTCCAAAGGGCTTAGTGACAAGAGTAGGCTTCATGAGTCCTAAGTCCATAGCGATCCTCTAACCATGGTCTTTTTCAAAGCGTTTGGAAATGCTAGTGTAGAAGGCTTGGTAAAAAGACCACCCCTTTTCTATCTCTAGTGGAAATGGATAGGTGAGAATGAATTGTTTTTCAAAATTTAAATGAGTACTCTATCCCGCACCATGGCCTATTGGGAAGAATTTGGAAATTCTTGTGTCAAGGGTTTAGTGAGAAGAGGACAAGACCTTTAAAAAAAAAAAAGAGTGATAATGATCCTCTCACCACAATCTGTTGCAAAGCGTTTGGAAGCGCTACTCTAGAGGACCCGTTGAGAAGAGTAGGTGTGGTGAGTACTAAGTTTGTAGTGATTTTCTCACCTAGACTTTTGTAAAGCGTTTGGAAATGCTACTCCAAAGGGCTTGGTAAAGATAGTGGGTTTGGTGAGTCTTAAGTGCATAATGATCCTCTCACCATGCCCTTTTGTAAAGCATTTGGAAACGCTCCTGTAGAGGGCTTGGTGAGAAGGCCACTCCTTTTCTCTCACTCCCAAGGTGTTTCCAAACTTGTCATGGTGGAGTTCAAAAAAGCCAAGGTGGTGGTCTTGTGATTGGAAGGAAACATGTTTTCATGTGCTCATAGGTTGTTGGTGATGTGGGTATCCAAGGATAGTGTATAGGGCTAGCTTGGAGGAGAACAACCAACCCCCTTTTAAAGATGTTTTTCTACATGTATAAAATGGCAAGGAAATATGTTGTGGATTGAGCGATACATGACTGTAGATCAATAGGTTGCATATGGAACTGGTCAATCCACCTTGTATTCACTTTTAAAAGTGCTAAGTGGGGCTCCTCATACCATGGGACACTTTGTGTCATATGTAGTCCTACAAGAGTCCTACCAACTAGGACATCACTTAAAACATGCAAAAAATGCTGCCACTAGCTATTGGTTTTTGGGTGTGATGAAGCGAACATGCATACCTAGCCATGTTGCAGCCTATGTCATCTTTCATTAAGTAGAATATGTCTTCCATTCTCTTTCTCTACCTCATCAGCCGGCTTCACCCGTTCATTGCTCCAATCCCACCATTTGCTATAGGTGCAACAACATCGCTCAAACAACTTTCTATGCCCTCCAATTTGATCACACACACTATTCTTGTTTGACCTTACAACACATGGAATCTTTTTTCTTGTTCAATCAAGGGACCACCACCCTGGTTGCTCCATTGTTCCACTGCTCGAATTTGCTCCACATTGGAAGCCAATCAAGCACTCCTCTTGATTATATGTGTGACGTAGGCTATTGAACCGGCCACCTCTTGTATTGGTGCCAAGGGTAATCTCTCTCTCTCTCTCTCTCTCTCTCTCTCTCTCTCTCTCTCTCTCTCTCTCTCTCGTCTTGATAGTAGCTAATTACAATTGCAAAGTTTTTGTTGAGGAGATGCATGCTAAGGGTTGACCGTAGGAAGGGAGGCATGTAGCAGGTGGCTTGCAATAGCATGTGTTCTTCTCACCGAGCCCTTTAGATTTGCATTTCCAAATGCATGCCAAAGGGTCATGGTCAGAAGATTAGTACTCATAGAACTAAACAAGACCTCTACACTAGCATTTCCAAACACAATCCAAAAGGTTATGAGATGAAAGGATAAGTACTCGCTCATTGTTTGAGGATTAAATTTTCTTCTCACCCAACCTTTAAGATAGCATTTCCAAATGCTTTCCAAAAGGCTATGATGTGAGGTAACTTCTCATTTTCAAAACCATGGTGAGGGGATTAGTACGCACTTTGTTGTTTAAAAACCAATTGCATTTTCACCTAACCCTATAGACTAGCATTTCCAAATGCTGCCCGAAAGGCTATGGTGAGAGGTACTCTCTTATATTTAAAACCGCCTACCATTTAGGTTTTATCCTTTACACTTTTGTTTCCAAACACATCCTAGATTATTAATGGTAACAGGGTTGACAACTAGACAAAATGTGAGTATGAAATTCTACGAGTTCTCTCATTTTTTTGAATCCACCCGCCTGCTCACCTAGTGCTCAAAATGCTTCTTTATAGATGGTAAATCTTAAGGTACCTTAAATGTTAGGGTTCGGCTCTGCATAATTTCCACTCATTGTAATGTCTCTATAGAGGGTTCTACACATGGATTTCTCAATAATACATAAGCCCAATGCATGCTAAAATCAAAGAGCGTGCCCCCGACCACTATCTTTTCTCCTTCCTCTCTCTCTCTCTCTCTCTCTCTCTCTCTCTCATATAGTAATCAACATTTTCGTAGTGTTTCTCTTTCCCCAACACTCCTCGACTTGTGTTTTGAAACTCTATCTACCTCGACAAAAAATCCTACACTTTGAGGATTGGCCTTTAGAGTAAACGTGATAAACTATTCAACAGTTGGATATCTAGTAACCTTTGATCCACTTGCTTTTGGAAATGCTATTTAATAAAGATCGATGAGAATGATAATTTTTTTCATCAATACCCACCCAAAAGGAGAGGGTTGGGACAAATTATAGCATTACATAAAGAAATAAAACAATTCCATGCCCTGATCAAGCCATGGAAAGCACACTTAAGGAACTTAACAATGTACATATGAGTCCATATATGAATCTTATGCACTTGAGGAAATTATTAAATTTTTTACACATCATAACCTCACTCATATATGATAAGATTCATATACGAGTCCTTACATAAATCTTATACACTTGGAAATTAATGATTTTTATACACATGATAACCTCACTCATGATTTTCATGCATTCCTAGCTTGATTTTAGGGATGATGAAGGAAAGTGGATAATTTTTAGGCATAAATTATCTTTGTGAAAAAGCTAAAGAGAAAGCCTTCAATGCATATAGCATATAATACTACCTTCTTACAAATTTTATTTTCTTCTTGTTGACCTTTAAATTGAATGAATACAATAGTATTAACCTTTTTGATGACAAACCTAAGATTGTTAAGAGAGTGACATCCACTTAAGTGCTATATACTATTGTGTGGATCTAAATTTTATATTTCTTTGGCGATTAGAAACAACTCTGTGTAAATACTCATTACCATGGATACCAAGGGAAATTGATATAGTAAGGATGCTGACCTCTTTGTTAGTTCAAGTGTTGCATCACATTGTACAAAAACCACAATAATACTATTGAGAAAGAGAGCATGACTAGCACAAAAGTGGCATATATGTGTTTTTATCTAGAGCATTTTAGGCCTTCCCAAAATTCTCTCTCTCTCTTTCTTTCTTTCTTTCTCTCTCTCTCTCTCTCTCTCTCTCTCTAAAGAACTTGTGGACTATTAGTTGGTGATTTTGCAAAATTCATAGGGAAGATATGTAAGGTATGTGACAGGTTGCGTGTTTTTCAAACACAATGTTTGGGTTTTAATCAATGCATACAAGCCTTGATAGTGGTTGTAGTTTGAGTTGATTGTTAAGTACATAATTCAAAAGAACAAAATCCTTTAAGTTGTGTGAGCAATAAAAGGCATAAGAAATAACCATTTGTTGTATTCCATACTTGTGGATGTACATGCTAAAAGGAAGATATGTTCTCCTATGGGGGCCATGTATAAGAAAAACATCTTCACACAAGGGTCAATATTACGATTTAAGGGCATAACAATTGTGAGTTTTGCAAAAAAAGATTTAAGGACATTACAAGGTGACGGATGTGTTTGATTCTTCCCTTTCCTTTGATTGCTTTATTTCCTTTGCTCGCTTTATGTCCCTCGCTCACTTTTTGCCGCTCGTTAAATGATATCACCCACCCAGACACATGGGAAAACTTTGGATTCAGAGTTGCCTTGTGCATTATGGGCCTATAGAACTACTATCAAAACGAGCACAAGGTTTTGTCCTTACCACTTGGTTTATGGAAAGGAAGCTTTATTGCCAATTGAAGTGGAAACTCTTGCACTTAAATTATTGTCATTGGGAGATGAAGAGAAAAGAGATGCTTGGCAAAAAGGTCGTTGGATTTACAATGTTTACAATTGGATAGAGTTTTGGCTTTGAGCTACTATAAAGAAGTGTCAAAGACAGCTCAGATAAAGGCTAATGAGTGTGTAAACGATAAGGGGATCGAAAAGGGTGATCTTGTGTTGCGATACAATAGTAATTTGGACAATATCTTTCAAAAAGAGTTTCAAATTAAGTGGGAAGGTCCTTTTACTGTCGTGAACAAGTTTGATAATCAAATACCGTGTTAATGGTTACAGGTTGAAGAAGTATCTAACATGTTTGATGAAAATTGTGATAGATGAGATGCTACCAATGGAGGAAGAAGATGCAAAGACATCTGAGGATGTAAATGAAGTTTCTGGGAATGAGCTACAACAGTTGTTCACCCTAGAAACCTCTGCTTGTCATGAATGATCAGGCAGGCTAGGGGGGGGGGGGGGGGTTGGCAAGCTATGTCAGGCATTTTTTAGATGAGCATGAATCCAGTAAATCATGCCAAAAAGCTTGCTAACAAGCCTCATGTTGTATGTGTACATAGTGCTTTGAGTCTTGGAAGTGACCATAGTAAAAATTCATGTACAAAGGTTTAGTTTTGCTGGGCTTGTTTACTGGAGCTCTGGGTTCGTTGAATCTCCAAAAGATGGTTTTCAATAGGTATTTTCCCCTGTGCTTTATAGCTTGTGAATCGGACTTACACATCATGAGATATGTGTGTCTGAAGTGGGTGTCCTTGACTTAGAAAGTGGTTGTAGATGCATGTGACAAAGGCAACTGGGACAACTTGATGATTTAAATAAAAAATAATCAGATGTTAAATTTATGGAAATAAATTGATGGTCAATTTGGACTAATCAATGATTTTTCTGTCAAGATAATGCTTAATTTTCATCAAGAATTCATGTGTGTGCATAAAAATCATTGTGTGTGTAATGCACCAAAGAGGGAAAAAACTGCCAAAAAATTCAAGTGTGTGTGCACCTAATCTTGAGTGTGTGCATGCATAGAAATTGATGCAATTGATGGTATGTGAGTATGCAATCATGTAATTGATGTGTATGCTAGGCTAATTCATTCATTGGATAAGCGTAATTGCCAAAACTTTGGGCAAAATTTGAGTGTGTGCGCCCATCCAAGACCACTTGATTTTCAATAATTGATGGTCAATTGGGGCTCTCAAATGTTTTTTAATTGTGAAATGTACTTGAAAAGTGTGTGCAATCATTAGGTATAAGCCTAAAATCATTACCAATTGAGAAAAATTTGATCATTTGTGCTAAATTCTAAAGTGTGTGCATTGCTTGATTGGGTCAAAATAGTGTTAATTTTTTAGAAATTGAGCATGTAGGCATTCAATTATGCTTGATTGAGCTTGCAATTTGTGAATTACAATGTGAAGTTGATGGAATAGTGCATAAAATTCTGGCCTAAATTTGGGTGTGTATGCCAATCAATGGCATGTGCAATCCAATGTGTGAATGAATAATTGATATTTTTATTAATTATGATGATTAATTTGGCCAAATAATTGATGTGTGTGTCACAATTGGCTTTGAGAATTGAGACAGATTACTCAATTGGTACTCAATTGCATGGCCATGCTAATGGTGAATCAATTTGATGAATGGGGAAAAAATGCAGTATTGTGTGTGCCTATGCACACACACTAAATGAATGCATGAATTTTTCCACAATCATGAATCCACCAGGCTCGTAAGGTCCTACCTCACAATCATGCATGACAGCCCTTGTTTTTTGCATTTTTCTACTGCCTAACCTGCACTACCAAGCCATACCTCGTTTTCATGCTTTTCCACTTGTTTTGGCGTTTTGGGTGGAAATTATACACCACCTTAGTACCGATCAATAGCCCAAGCTCCAGTTGCTCGACTCCTACGGACCACCACAAACACACACACTCCTAAACTTCCTAGAGTCTAATTTTGGCAGTATTTCCAGCCATGGACCCTCCACCAATGGCGCCAAAAACACATACACATGCTATTGCCACAACTACCACCGCGTGCCAGCTCATCTAGCCGTGTATCTCCGCTGCCTCCAGTCGACGCACCCCACACATAGACGCCTAATTCCCATCTGCACGTTCTCGACTGCTTTCAGTTGCTCAGACCCCACACACACACTTGCTCTGCCTAGCATCGCGCTACCCACTTGCTTGGCTTGTAGCACTCGACCCCACACACACACATGCGCTGCCTTGCCACATACAACCCGCCTCTGTAGCGCTGGCCACAGTACATGTCAACACACACAGACACACACCCAGTCACACAGTCCCCTGACTTCGTGAGGCCTGAGCTTCCCCAGGACCGCACCAGCTGTCCATCACCCGCTCGCACTTCAGATTGCCGCAGAGTTGTTAAAAAAATAAAGATAAAAAATGAAAACAAAAGCCTTTAATAAGAAAGTGTTCACACCTTTTTTAAACCTCGCCTCTTGCTTACATACACTTTCGAGCATCACTCACATACCCTCTATCTTGTCTCATTCTTTGTTTCCCCCATAGCTTCCACCTCAATATCGACGATGAGATAGGTCATAAAAGAGAAAAACTTGAAACTTAAAAGTCTGGTTTTGACCTTTTAGACTTGTAAGTGGTTTTTGTGCTTGATATTATGCTTTTTGAAGTGTAATTAATATGATTAGATTGGATTCCAATGGACATGCACAACCGTGAGCTTGATAGTATATTGTAAATTAATCCAATTGCACTAAAAGGAAAATTCTTTTTGACATGTCTATGAGCTTCATTTTGAGTTACATTGACATTGCATAGATGATTTGTGGAAAGTGTGCATAAAACGTAGGGCTTGATTATGCATTTCAACTCTTGAGAAAAATGTCCCATAATGCTAACACTCGTACTTTATTTTGAATGAATGATTGGCACAACAAAAGATTGCGGGTTCGTCTGCCTAGTAAGAGGCATAAAGTTGAATTGCAATGCAAAATTTGGCTATTTAAGAGCCATGCATTTTTGCTATGAATTGTGTGATCATTTTCATGAATAAATGAATATCGATGCACTAGTGCCTCTGGCTTATGCATTGGGTGAGTGTCACCTTAATTGAAGTCTCATTGCACTACATGAAAAATTTATTTGTCATGCATGCGAGCTTCCCTTGTTGAAAGTACCATTGCACATGCAACAATGCTTGATTGAGTTTTCTATGGACTTGGTATTGATTGTGTATTTTAGTGCTTTCTTTGAATGAATAACCCCTACATAGCACTAGAATTGAGAGTTTTTGAATGGCCATGAAGCATTAAAATTTGAGTTGTGATTGAGCATGAGTTTTAGTACTTATATTGGATGTTTATATGCTTAGGTTGAGATTTTTTGAAGGGGTGTGGCAAGGTTGAACTTTTATTGATCCAAGAAGGGGTCATCATTGCAAAATATTACAATACTTGGCTATTTAGAGCCATTCCAATTATTTTGACTAAAAGTTGTATACATGCTAGCTCATAGCTTGGTCTAAAATGCAAATGCTTTCATTTGAGCTAGTTGTTAGCCAAATTTTTCAAGAGATGTCAAGTAAAAAATTTGGCTATTGAGAGCCATTTACTTTCATTCCATTGAAAGTTCAAGTCATCTCTATCTAGCTCATAGATTGCTCTTAAATTGTAAAATTTCATGTGAGCTAGTTGTTAGCCAACTTTTTGGAAAGCTTTAAATTGTAAAATTTGGCTTTCAAGAGCCACTTCATTTCATCAAAGTTGCATTATTTTTTAGCTCTTGGCTTGTTTTAAATTCCATATTTCAAGTGAGTTAACACTTAATCAACTTCCGAATCATACATAAGAGATTGTAAAAATTGTAACATGTGCTTATTCTCTTTCATTTTAATGCGTATGTATAAATTTACTATCAAAGATAATCATATGCATAACCAAAGGCACTTTTTTCCCTTTGGTAAATTTGGGTATGCAAGACCCTAGCTTTAGGTTTTCATTAATGTTTTTGTGTGGCTTTCAATAAGTGGCTTTTGTAGCTTGTGTTTACACTTAGCTTCAAATCATCTTGGATTGTAATAAAAAGATCAAGATACTTCTCTACAAAGGGGATGCTTGCTCAAGGATGCACAAAGAGCATGAATAGGTGAAATCCTTCCATGATTTTTCTCTTTTGTTCATTTCTTCATTCTATGCTTGGCTTAAGTAATTTTTGCTTCTAAGCTATGATTTTTTTCATTTTCAAAAGCTACGCATACTAAAGTTTCAACACTTTTGCTTTGTGAATATTATCTCATCAAAAAATTAGGTTTTATGTACGCTAATCATAGGTAATTGGCCTTGACCTAACATTAATGTAGGATCATTTCTCATAAGTCCTAAACTCTTAGTGATACTCTTAATATTCCATTCATTTTTAACATGACCTAGAGCTATGATTAGGTTTTAGTCCTTTAGTCCATTTGCCATAAATACTCTAATGGTGGAAGAAATAAAAAAGTGCTTAAAAATGAAACAATGAAGCAAAAAAGTGTCAAGAAAAAGTAGCAAAAATTCTACTAGACACATGAAAAGAAACTTTCTATGTTATGTTGTGTCTTGTGAGGCCTAGCACCTTATTGGCACTTGGTAGGCAAGGAGAATCACCTTGGCTCGCTTGGTCAAGGCCCTAAACCGATACAATGGGCGGATAGGGGTTGCCGTTGTCAAAGAGTTGGCGGTCTTGCCAGGAAGGTGCCGGGCCGCTAGCTGTGAGGGTTTGTGGGGAGACTGTGTAGCTTTTCACTTAAGCAAGCTTAGTGTTTGTAGCAAATTCATTGTGTGTAGCCATTGGAATCTCACACGCAGACACACACAAACGCATACGTGAAACCCTCAAAACAAGACAAAGATAAAAACATCAAGGCTTTGATCGTATCTAATCAAAGGTAGGATGAAAGGGTTCACTGATGCATTTATAATAGCAAGTCGCTGTGCTCCAAATAGACTTCGAATGGTTCTTTGAAACTGTAACTTAGTGCTTACAAAGATGTAGATATTTTGCCTAGCGATAGGAATGAGCCGTGTATACAAGTCTTCTTGGTTCATAGTAATATTAAGAAGCAAGACTCAACCCATAGAGGAGAATAAATATGTGCACATTGAAAGAATTAGAGTAGTCTAGTAGTGGCAAAATAAGAGGAAGTGGAGAAAGAAGAATCTCTTGCAGTCTTTCCGGCCCAAAGAGAAACACAATTCTCTTTTGGAAGTGGATTTTACGGCTAATACAAACGTTAATTCTAATATGTTGCACAAAATGAAAGGGTTGAAAAGTTATACCATCGGGGTTATTCATCTAAGAAAGCTCAGAAAGTAGTCCAAACAATGGAGGAAGGAGATAAGAGAGACAATCAACACACAAAGACCCACACAAGCTTTATCCAAAGAAGTGAACCACACCTTAAGACTTGTGATATTGTAACCAACTTGATGAATTAGATGATGCGTAGTAGTCCCTAACACCGTTTGCAAGCCACCAACAATGCGTCTTTATTGAAGAAAGAAGGTTACATAGAGTGTATGAGTATTACAAGTGAGAAGATAGAAGACTTGAGGCATGAAGTAGCAAGCTCAAGATGTGTTGGGCTGAAATTGAGAGAAAGTTTTCCTCACGGAGATGGCTAGGAGGTTGGGTGATGGCTTGATAGAGTGGCTTGATTATGGGGATTGCTTGAGCGCTTGGTTGCTTGATGGTTTTCTTCATGTCCAAGTGAGGAGCAAAAGGCTTTTTTTTATAGGTGAGGTTGCCTCTTGAAGAAGATATTTGCTTAGAAATATCCAAGGGATTTTTGCGACAAGTGTCTCCCTTTTCAAAAATATCTTGAAATTATCTTCAAAGTTTCTAGATTTTTCTCTTCAAGAAATATCTAGAGGTTCTTCTAGATCTTTCTCTTCAAGAAAAATCTAGAGGTTCTTCTAGATTTTTCTCCAAATATCTTCTCCTTGCCGCCATAAGTCTCCAAGAGTAGCTTTATAAAAAATTGAGAGAGAGCTTGGCATACATCATGGATGACATCAAACAAACTCGTAACCACTTTTCTAAGGGATTTTTCTAGGTCCATAATCACTCCAAAGTGCACCTACTATGTGTAGAATGACACCTCATGGGGTATACTATGACTAAGGTCACTTTTAGCCATGCTATACATGTCATATGCCACCTAGGATGCCTACTAGATAGGAGGTAAGTTTTATAGTCTGGCTCCAAGAAGACGTTCACAAAGAAGCCCGGGATCGAAGCCCATTCCCAGCAAGAGTGACACATCAGACTTTGACTAGCTTTTTGCATGCTACATAGAAAATGCATATACTTATGCATACTTCAGGTATACACATAAAATCCATAATATTGTAGGTCTTAGCTTCCGTTCCCACCATGCACGTGCCACGGCACGACATCCACCCCCTCTAAACCTGCACATCCTTTGGTATATGCCACAGCCAATGTTTGCAGGTTCGACTCTCTTGGAGTTTCTTCTTCTTCATCTTCACTTGGTGATTCCAAACCTTCATTCTCGCTTACTTGATCAGTTGGATGACTATCCTCTCTTCTTTTGAATACCTTGATTCTCTTTCCTGCAATGGGTATCTTTATTTCTGTTCCATCCAATTCAGCCAGGGTGTAAGTGGCATTGTCATGTACATACTTGACTATATACGGTCCAAACCATCTTTTTGAAACCTTTTGCATGACAGAATGCTGATTATCAAGACTACTGTCATACACCAAAACCCAATCTCCTTGCTTAATTTCCTTCGTTCTTAGCCTGTGTCGTCTGTCAAAGTAGTCCTTGCTTTTCAATCTAGCATTCTTCAATCTTACTTTTGCAACCTCAATGTCTTCAGGCCTTCTTTCTAGCTATCTTATACGCAAGGCAAGGAGCTCTTCTCTGCTAATCCCATGTTGCCAAGGTAGCACGTTCCATGTGGGAATGGTCTCTTCAATGGGCATTACAGGCTTTTGACCATACATCAATTCTGTAGGCATGTAGCCCGTTACTGAGCTGTGTGTCGTGCGATCAGCCCATAGAGCATATGGCAATAGTTTTGGCCACTCACTAATTCTCCCTTCACAAGCTTTAGCCAAGGCTTTGATGATTGGCGGATGCCCTCTTTCACTTTTGCCGTTGCCTTCTGGATTGTAAGCAGTGGTAAGGGAAAGCTTGATTCCTATCCTGGAAAAGAATTCCCTTGCTTCCTCGGCATCCAGCTCTCCTCTATCTGCAGTTATCTTTCCCACACAACCATAGCGGCTGGTTACATCCTCAAGGAGAAATTTACATACTGCCTCTGTAGTCTTTGTCCTTAAAGCTCGCCCTTCAACCTGATTAGTCAAGTCTTCTCTTGCAAGAACCAAGTACCTCATCTGCCAGAGTCCTAAAGGCATGGTGACTAGATCCACAACCCATTTATAGTGCATGGCTAGTGGATATGTAGGGTGAAATCCATCACGATGTCGGACATTTGAATACATTTGACATGTTACACATGATTCCACAAAGTGGGATACATCCTTGTACATACCTTTCCACCAATACCTTTCCTTTAGCTTTGAAAAGGTTGCCCACACACCACGGTGTCCAGCCCATAGGTTCTCATGAAACTCCTGCATGAGCTTTACCTGACTCTGTTTGCTACATACTACCCTTTGTGGTATAACACCCTTCTGTTTTGGATGTTTCCATAAGTAACCATCCTGCAGAAAATACCCATATGCTTTTCTGCGTATCCTCTTAAACTCATGCTCACACCAATCACCCTGTTTTGTTAAAGTGCTCAAGTAACGACCAATAAGCAACCAATCTCCTTCATACCCATCTTCTAAAAACAACTCAAGTGCACTAGGTGTGCCAACATCATTATGCTCAACATAATTAATGGAGTAGAAATTTGTGCCTACATCTTCACTATTATCTACCATGTCTTGCTCATCCTCATACCTTGCCCTTGATAGCATATCCGCTACCGGGTTGTCTTTTCCTGCAATATGCTTGAACTCAGGATTCAAGGACTTAATGTAGGCAATCCATCTTAGCATGCAATGTTTGGTGTTGAGCAGCTTGTAATCATTCCAAGGAGTGGCAGACAATCTGTTTCCACAACCACATATGCTCCAATCAAGTACTCCTTCTCACTCTTTAGTGCTGTAACCATGCCCCACAACTCCCGTTTTATCTGTGGGTAGTTCCTTTGTCGAGTACTTAGAACCTTGGCTCCAAACCTTACCACATACCTATGTCCCTCTCCATCATCCTTCCCTATTGCCCATCCAATTCCTGTCGGACTTGTATCTACTGTCACTATTACTGGCTTTACACACTCATAGTTTACCTTTCTTAAAGTTGGTGCTTGTTGTAGTAAATCCTTTAGCTTTCTCATAGCCCTTGCTTGTGCGTCTCCCCAATGAAACTTTTGGTTTGTCCTTAACAACTGATACAAAGGATCTGCTACATGTGCATAATGTGGGATCCATATAACATAAAACACACATGCACCAAGAAATCTGCGAACTTCACTCACACATATGCATACCTTCTTCATCTTTTGAATTGCATCAATTTTTGCTGGACAAGGTCGTCTCCCATTGGGGCCACACATGTGCCCAACAATCAACACCTCTTTCACTCCAAACACAGACTTCTGTCCTGAGAGGGTAAGGTTTACCTCTTCCAGTCTGGATAGGATCTTGTCACAATCGTTTATGTGTTGTGCCACAAAGTTGCGGCACCCCTTAGAATCCAAAGCTTCATCTTTATTACTTTCTTCACATCCTTTGATAGGAACATCGTCAAGAAAAGGCATAGTTACTTGGGGAATAAATTCACGTAAAACCTTATTCATACCATTCATCATATGTGCAACCAAATTGGTTGCTCCGTGTGGTAAGGTACACATCCTCAGCAAACCCAAAGGTGTCCTCATGGTAGTCAGATCCCTGCTTTCCATTGCTAGTTGGAATTGATCATACCCTGAGTACAAATCTCCCATAGAATATATTGCTCTTCCTGCAAATGCTTCTGCAAACTCATCCACAATTGGACCAGTACCCATATTCCTGATTGTGACTTTGTTGACCGGCTGCATATCTTGGATGAAGCGCAAAGCTCCATTCTTCTTTGGTACTGTGAACCACCTGCTTGAGTATGGAGCACATGAAGGCTCCAAAATACCCATCTTGATCTTCTCATTTAGCAGCTCAATTAACTTTGGTAAGTGAGCCTTTGGAACTGGTATTGGCCGTAAGTTCCAAGGTACATGAGGGATGGTAAAGATCACCATAGGAGCAACAATGGTAGGATCTACACATCCTATCTCATGTGGCTCAAATGCAAATGCTTTTCCATGTTTAGAGAGCATCTCTTCAAAACATTCCCTTTCAACCTGTGTCAAGGAGTCTTCATTCCCAATGTTCAATTGCTTTAGAGAATCCTTTGTAAACCTGTGTCCAATCCCTTTTGGATTTCTGAGACTAGGTTGCAAAGAAGCCTATTCTAACTTTTCCTTGCAGTCCTTTGGCAAAGGGAGTGCCACTGGTTTTACCTTCTTTGCCACAGTCTTGTACTTGGTGTCCACCTTTACTTCATGTTTTTGCTTTCTATCCTCCTGTTCCTTTTGAAATGCCTCGATCACATTGTACATTTCAAGGGAGCACATTTTCACTATCTCATTTTGGTCATGTGAAGGATAATCTACTATAGACTGCAGATCCTGTAATGTGTCCACAAAAGAAAACTCCTCAAACATACCTGTTATGTTTTCATTGTTACCTAGCAGACCATGCTCTTTCCACTCCTTTTGTAGACTATGTATATGCTTGCGGGAACCTCGACTCAAGTTCTCACATTTTAGAAAAGAGACATATCCATATTCTGTTAGACCTGTAAAACCTGTACAGAAATCCTCTTTATGTGAGAACCTTTCCCTTTGTGTAGCATCGTAATCCCGCTCTACAATGGTACCTGGCCAAAACCCATTCTCTCTCAATAATCTTAAAACTCTTTACTCAACCTGGGCAATGGGCGCCCTCGGAGACTGTCACGATTTCTTTCATGATTCACACAGACAGTGAGAAATTGAACAGCATGTTTTCCATCTTTACTTCTTATCCTAGCATAAGCAGAACCATCATCCATTACCTTTGTTTCCATTCTAACCCCTACAATGTAGGGTTGTCCAAGGATGAGATCATAAGAAGATGTGTCCTGTACAAAGAAATTCTGCTCTTCCTTTACATCTCCAATAGTTACTTTCACACTTGGACAAGCTGCATATAACTCACCTGATGAATTATTTGCTACCTTAACCATCCATCCATGATCTATGTCCATTGGTAATTTGCACTTGTTGAATAAGCTCTTTGACATTATGTTTATTTCTGAACCATGGTCAATTAAGGCAACAAATGGCTCTTCAAGATCACCCACCTTGACCATTGTCTCTGTCGTAGCTCTTGCCCAATGATTCCTGGAAAAGTGACTTCTTGGAATGGCTTTGTACTCCTCATCTCCATTTGAAAATTGTACTTGCTTTGTTCTTCCAGAAGAATGGTAGCACCCTACGACATCCTCATCATGCTCTCTGTCTTCCACCTGTATTACCTGTGTCTTTAAGCTTTCTCCTTCATATTGCGGGCGAGTGGTGTCAACAAGAGTTTGCCTCTTTCTCTTGATGATATCAATGATCTCCTCGTGAAACTCACGCTTGGCTATGCCAAGGACTTCTCCCAAGGTAAACTCTATTTTGCTATTCAAAATTCTTTCTTCTAGAACTTTCTTTAAGTCTGTAGCAACCTCAATATCAGATTGTAACTTATAAGTTGGAGTTTTAGGCTTACCTTTTGATGACTCCTTTTTCCTCCCAGTTGTACTTTCTTCCATAGTCACTTTAGGTGGGGGTGCTTCTTGTGTTGGAGGCGCTCGAGGAGGTATTGTATCGCTTCTCCTAGTAATTCTTTTTGATGGTCCTTCGTCACCACTCTCTCGCCTGCGCTTTTCTTCCACAAAAACTTCTTTGTTTTGACATTTTGCAATATAGGCATGGACTGACAAGGAGTCCACAGGATCATTCCATCCTGTTTCTAGACGAATATAGTCACCTGCTTCATGTAGGACTTCTCTTGTAAGCTTTCCTTTCCTTGCTAGCTCCATAGCACTAGGCCACAGATTACCATTTTCTTCAAAACTCCTCAATCTTGACTGTATAAGTAGATGCCTCAGATGCAGAGATGGCATGGGTAGTGGCCATATCCTCTACCAGAATCTGCATTCCTCCTTTCCCAAAGTTAGTCCTTAAGGGTAAACCTGTCTCCCTTAAGTGAATCTTCCCATCCTTGAAGAAGACAAGATCTTATCTCAAAGCTTCACTGAAGCTGTCACACTCTCTCCTAGCATGCTTTGTGCTGTCACACCGTATGCATCTATGAACAAAAGCTTCTTTAGGTTGTTGTTTTTGCCTTGAAGATGGTGCCAATGGTTGTCCCTTCTCTTCAAGCTTTGTGAGTTTTACTTTTAAATCCCTCATACCTTTCATAAGCTCATCTATTACAGTGTCATCAACTTTTGGAAGTATAAAGGAAGAAGGCTTTACCATCTTTTCAGAAGCTGTGGAGGTAGATGGTGCACTACCAACAACCATCTTATCCCGTCTCCTTTGGCACTTGGCAAGTAATGAAACGGCAGCTTCAACTTCATTCCAATCTGTCTTCAGTCCCTGCTCAGCATCTTTGTCCTCAAGAAGTAGCTCCAATTGCTCCTGGAGCTCCTTTCCTGTTGCTTGTAAGAAGAGCTCTGTCTTTTCTGAGTCAAGTGTGGCCTTCTCTATCCTTGTAAGTTGAGCATATCGTCGCTCAAACTCCCTAAGTAGCTCTGTTGGAGAGAGCCCCTCCTTCGGCTTGGCTACCCACTCCAGGAAAGTTCTCTTTGTTACTCTCTCAGAGTCCTCCATGAAATACTCCTCCTTCATCGCTAGCTTGAACTCCTCCCAATTTCTTCCATGCTCATTCCTGATTCCTCTCACATGCTCTCTAATCTCAGGAGTCACAACAAGATCAAAGCTTTGGAGCATCTCATCTTCTGGCACACGATGCAACTCCATCTCCTTTACATAGCCACGAAGATACTTTGTCACATCTTTCCCATTGAACTGATCCATTTTGTGCACCACTGCTTGAATAGCTTTGGTTGCTGACACTTCTCTTCTTTCTGTAGCATGTTGTTGTTGCATAAACAAGGCAAATGCTTGAAACATTTGCATCGTAGCGGGATCAAAAGGCATACCTTGCTGCTGCGGATGATGATCACCCATGGTTGAAGTAGCTTACAGATCCCCACTAACTCACTCTGACAAACTTCACGTCGGGTTCACCAAAAAGTGTGTCAAAGAGTTGGCGGTCTTGCCAGGAAGGCGCCGGGCCTCTAGTTGTGAGGGTTTGTGGGGAGACTGTGTAGCTTTTCACTTAAGCAAGCTTAGTGTTTGTAGCAAATTCATTGTGTGTAGCCATTGGAATCTCACACGCAGACACACACAAACGCACACGTGAAACCCTCAAAACAAGACAAAGATAAAAACATCAAGGCTTTGATCGTATCTAATCAAAGGTAGGATGAAAGGGTTCACTGATTCATTTATAATAGCAAGTTGCTGTGCTCCAAATAGACTGCGAATGGTTCTTTGAAACTGTAACTTAGTGCTTACAAAGATGTAGATATTTTGCCTAGCGATAGGAATGAGCCGTGTATACAAGTCTTCTTGGTTCATAGTAATATTAAGAAGCAAGACTCAACCCCTAGAGGAGAATAAATATGTGCACATCGAAAGAATTAGAGTAGTCTAGTAGTGGCAAAATAAGAGGAAGTGGAGAAAGAATAATCTCTTGCAGTCTTTCCGGTCCAAAGAGAAACACAATTCTCTATTGGAAGTGGATTTTACGGCTAATACAAACGTTAATTCTAATATGTTGCACAAAATGAAAGGGTTGAAAAGTTATACCATCGCGGTTATTCATCTAAGAAAGCTCAGAAAGTAGTCCAAACAATGGAGGAAGGAGATAAGAGAGACAATCAACACACAAAGACCCACACAAGCTTTATCCAAAGAAGTGAAGCACACCTTAAGACTTGTGATATTGTAACCAACTTGATGAATTAGATGATGCGTAGTAGTCCCCAACACCGTTTGCAAGCCACCAACAATACGTCTTTATTGAAGAAAGAAGGTTACATAGAGTGTATGAGTATTACAAGTGAGAAGATAGAAGACTTGAGGCATGAAGTAGCAAGCTCAAGATGTGTTGGGCTGAAATTGAGAGAAAGTTTTCCTCACGGAGATGGCTAGGAGGTTGGGTGATGGCTTGATAGAGTGGCTTGATTATGGGGATTGCTTGAGCGCTTGGTTGCTTGATGGTTTTCTTCATGTCCAAGTGAGGAGCAAAAGGCTTTTTTTATAGGTGAGGTTGCCTCTTGAAGAAGATATTTGCTTAGAAATATCCAAGGGATTTTTGCGACAAGTGTCTCCCTTTTCAAAAATATCTTGAAATTATCTTCAAAGTTTCTAGATCTTTCTCTTCAAGAAATATCTAGAGGTTCTTCTAGATCTTTCTCTTCAAGAAAAATCTAGAGGTTCTTCTAGATTTTTCTCCAAATATCTTCTCCTTGCCGCCATAAGTCTCCAAGAGTAGCTTTATAAAAAATTGAGAGAGAGCTTGGCATACATCATGGATGACATCAAACAAACTCGTAACCACTTTTCTAAGGGATTTTTCTAGGTCCATAATCACTCCAAAGTGCACCTACTATGTGTAGAATGACACCTCATGGTGTATACTATGACTAAGGCCACTTTTGGCCATGCTATACATGTCATATGCCACCTAGGATGCCTACTAGATAGGAGGTAAGTTTTATAGTCTGGCTCCAAGAAGACGTTCACAAAGAAGCCTGGGATCGAAGCCCATTCCCAGCAAGAGTGATACGTCAGACTTCGACTAGCTTGTTGCATGCTACATAGAAAATGCATACACTTATGCATACTTCAAGTATACACATAAAATCCATAATATTGTAGGGCTTAGCTTTCGTTCCCACCATGCACGTGCCACGGCACGACACCGTCGCCTTGGTAGGTTAGTAGGCTTTTGGAACACCTTTTTGAGGGTTCAAGGAACCGAGAGTCGCACCTAGACTTGTTGCACCTAGACTTGCCTTGGGCTGGTAGCTTTGTATTGTGTTTTACTTTTTTCAATGAATGACAAATATAAAACTTCCATGAGCTTCCAAAAAGCTGTGACAATGTACTTATAGATTAGGAGCTTTTTTATAGCCCATAGATACGATAGACTTGAATGATTTATTAAGATTGTTCACATAGTTTTTAGGATAGGTTTATGAGCTTGCATTAGCCTAGGGTCATAATTCATTGCTTGTGTTTCATGCATAAAACTGAAATTTCAAGTGATTTAATCTTCATGATATTTTGAGTGTTTTTTGCTTTGTGCTGTCTAGTTTTTGACTATGATTCACCCATCTTTTAGAAGCAAGAAATTCACTTTGCATGATTGTTCATTGTACTTCATGTTTTTATCCTTCTTGGCTTTTGATGCTCATTACTTGTTCTTATGTTTTGCTACTCAACATTTCTTCCATGGACTTGCTTTCTACCATGTCACCGTGTTTTGCTTCACCAGCACATGAGAACGTGTGCCAAATTATGAAGGGGGGAATGTTAGCAGCGGCTAACACATGCTACACCAGTTATGTATCAAGCGGAGATATGCTATGGTTGTGCATAATATTCCTAACTCACTTTGTATAAGTCTTGGGCTCATTGGGAGTTCCAAAGTTGTATGCTAGCTACAGGGCTCAAACTTAAACCCATAGTAGAAGGGATTGTGGTGAAAGCCTTTAAAAAGGAAGCCTTTATGTAAGGAGGCTTCATTCTTGAGTATCCACTCATGAGGATCCACTTTTGAGATCTCTCTCTCTCTCTCTCTTGAGTGTTCACTCTATGGATGACCTAACCTTGAGCTTAATACCCATGCTTAAGAGGCTAGTGCTAATCCATTGTAATTAGAGAAGCTTGCTTAATCTAATCTCTACTTTATCATTAATCTACTTCTTATCTATTTCATTATGTCATGAAGTAGTTTCACATTTCTCATTATTCTAGATTTGAGTGTGTGTGATGACTTCTTGCTATTAACCACTCCTATCCTTCTATAAGCACTCGGTTTGCGATATTTAACATCACTATTTAGGTTGATTAAGTTGGTTCTTAATCTTGTAATCAATGTGTGTGCCCTATTTGCTTGTGTGGATAGGTTTTATGAAACTCTAGCACCATTCACCTTGTGTGTATAGCTTTTGATGAAGTGCCTTGATTGGCATGTGGTGATTGGAGAGGCCAACATCAATGCAATTGTGTGTGCTTATCATTAGTGTTCTTTGGGTTTCTAGTCTATGGTAAGTCGGACTTTGGTGGGCTTAATGAGTGTAGGTGATGCTTGATTAATGATGTGATTAGAGTTAGTGATTTAATGAATAATCTCTATAGCATTGGATGAGCATACTAGTGAATCCTTGTAATCTATTCATCCGATGCTCGTGCTTCCATGCCCTAGCCGAGTTGCAGATCCATGGATTGATAATTTTGTGTGGGTTGCTACAACATCAATCCATGGATCGGCAACCATGACGTATGGAAGTACCTTATTGAAAACTTTCAGAACAAATCTATTACAAAAATACTTTATTTGAGAGGTTTGTTTAACAAGTTACAATATGAAGGTGGTACTACCATGACGAGACATATTGAGTCTTTTAAATATTATTAATCAAGTTTCACAATCACACACCCAGACACCTCAACACAACACAAGGTATTCACTTAACTTTCTCACGTCACTCACCACCACTCAAGAGCTCAATAAGAAAATTATACACTAGCTCCATTCAAACTCTAAACACCTCGACCTACAAGCCCTTGCCTGCCCGTAGACACTACAAGGTGAGTCAAGTCGATCAACATTTGAAATCACACTTGATAATGAGCCAAATATACAAGAGAAACCATCAAAAAATCAAAAACTCTAGCGAAAAAAGGCCTCACTCAAACCATTGCAAAGCCTTCACCAAACTCCACTCTGTTGAACTCTTTGGAGATAGTCTTGCAAATACTCACACAGTCTTGCAGATAGTCTCACCTTCTTCCCTCAATTCCTCAAACACTTATCCATGGAAACCTCAAAACTTCCATAGACTCTCCCAAGTGCAAAATTGAAGAGGGAAAGCTCTCATTCACTCCTCCACACACTCGAAAACAGGACGCGAACACGACTGGACTGCACTAGACCACCTGTAGGAGCCATGCTTTCTCCCACTAGAGAGGTGAAAGTGTTGAGTATTGGATTCAAACATTTTTCTTTATATTGAACACTCATGGTACCGTGACTGATGTGGAAATTTGAAGTCTTTTCACACCTTTTTTGACCATTTTTTGGCCCAGTTTTGGCCAATTTTGACCCCTAGCACTCATTTTTCACGGGAAAAATCCCCAACAGACTCCAAAATTCACCAAATTTTGTACACTTGATCCCGAATACCCAAATACCTTTACCACATTTCCACATTCCATTTTTGACCACTTCTAGGGTGGTGTAGGCATCACCGCAGATCAGGCGCCACAAATAGACAATTACTGTACGTGTCAAACTTCTCGGGCAGGTCGAGGGTGCCCACACCCCCCACTTGAATTATTTACATTCCAAAAAGCTCAAACACATTTCCTAGAACCAAGAGAAGACACCCAAAACCATATCTAAGGTGCCGACACCCTATCTAGGCATGTACATGTGCACGACTGCTGGCACGCGAGCCTAACTATTCACAATGTGTAGACGTTGCATCATTTTTAAAACTTGAAACCATTTTTCAAAGATCCCAAATGCATGTATTCACATCTTTTTGTACATATGCCCAGGCATATACATGCTACTTTGTACATGCTGATAGACCGCTTTTGGCATGTACAAAGTAGCCTTTATATGCATGGTCATATGTACAAAAATATGTAAATACATGCATTTGGGGGCTTTGAAAAGTGGTTTCAAGTTCAAAAAAAGGTGCAACGTGTGCACATTGTAAATATGCGTGCTTGCGTGTCGGCAGTCGAGCATATGTACATGCCTGGATAGGGTATCGGGGCCTTGGATATGGTTCTAGGTGGATTATTTTGGTTCTAGATAATGTGTTTGAGCTTTCTAGAATGTAAATAATGCAAGTGACAAGTATGGGTACTCTCATCCCGCTCGAGAAGTTTGAAACATGCAGTAACTGTCTATTTACGGTGCCTGATTTGCGGTGATGCGTGCACCGCCCTAGAAGTGGTCAAAAATAGAATGTGGGGATGTGGAAAAGTTCTTTGGGTATTAAGGATGAAGAGTACAAAATTTGGTGAATTTTGGAGTCTGTTTGGGGTTTTTCCCGTGAAAAATGCCCACCGGGGCTCAAAACTGGCGAAAACTAGGCCAAAAAAGGTCAAAAAAAGGTCAAAAAAGGTGTGAAAAGGCATCAAAGTGCCACATCAATGATGCTACCTTGAGTACTTGGGCTGAAGGAGCATTTTTGAAGCCAAGTTTTGGCACTTTCACCTCTCTGTGTGGGGAAGGAAGCAGGGTTCCTACAGGTGGTCTAGTGCAGTCCCGTTGTGTTCCCGTCCTGTTTTCGAGTGTGTGGAGGAGTGAATGAGAGCTTTCTCTCTTCAATTTTTCACTTGGGAGAGTCTATGGAAGTTTTGAGGTTTCCATGGATATGTGTGTTCAAGGAATTTAGGGAAGAAGGTGCGGCTTTCGGCAAGACTATGTGACCCTGTATCGGTGCCATTAGGGTTGGCGCTACTCCAAAGAGTCCAACAGAGTGGAGTTTGGTGAAGGCTTTGCAATGGTTTGAGAGTGGCATTTTGTGGCTGGAGTTTTTGGGTTTTTGATGGTTTTTCTTGTATATTTTGGTCACCATCAAGCGTGATTTCCAATGTTGATCACCTCGACTCACCTTGTAGTGTCTGCGGGCAGGCAAGGGCTTGTAGGTCGAGGCGTTTGTAGTTTGAATTGATCTTGTGGGTAGAATTTTTAGGGAGCTTTTGAGTGGTGGTGAGTGAGGTGAGGAATTTAAGTAAATTCCTTGTATAGTGTTGAGTTTTCTGTGTGTGTGAGTGTGCACACGACATCTTTTGCTCCATCAATGCCAAAAGAGGTCTATCATGGTTGCCCACCCTCTAGGTAGAGGATTTATGCTCAACCAAGAGACGATTCGCATCTGGAACCACATCCCTTGTAAAATATTTCTTCAATCTATACCCATTATATTCTATAGCACAAATGTTCACCAGACGATTTTTCCAACTCAGATGTGCCATTAGAAAATACATGCTTCACTCTGTATGGACCCAACCATTTGTCCCTTAACTTCTTCTGAAAAGTGAAATCCAAGCGAGAGTCATACTTCATCACCAGATCTCCCTCTTTAATCTCTTTCTCTGGCTACCTCTTATTAATTTTCTCCATCCTTGTCTGTGCTTGTTGAAGATAAGAGTCACTCGCTTTCTCTCTATCATTTGCAACTGTTGGAGCTATATATAGCATAGGGATATATACCAACCCCTATGCTATATATAGCTAGGAGTCTCCACTATATATGTGTACTCAATGTGTGTTCTTCATACACTTTGGAGCTAGTACATGTTGGTGTCATCTCTCTCTCCTCTCGTTTACATGCGCTCTCTCCCTCCGGTTCAACATGGTATCAGAGCCATCCTTCCAAGGCAAGGTTTGGTGCGCAATACATCTAAGGCAAGGCTCGATGTCCGGTGATGAAACTTCTTGACACAAGAAAAAATGTGGTGTGCAACATAGGGCCTTTGGCCTTCCAAGGTAGAGTTTTGACCAAGGAAAGGGTTGATGACTATGACAAAGCTTTGCAACACAACAATCATCGCATCACAAATCAGAGATAAGTCATGTTTTTTTGTTCGTTCTAAAAGTTCTTCTTTGTCGATGACCATGACGAAGCTTCACGACAAAACAAAGGCAGTTCTATGTCAATCTGCCCTGCTTTTGGACACTTGTAATAGCTAGCTGGTGGTCAATCTCGCTCATTTTTCTTAAAATAATGTGATGTTTTTCTTAAATATGGGGCGGCCTGCTCGAGGCAGTTCTACGTTAATTTGCCCTGCTTTTAGATGCTCATAATAGCTAGATGGTGGTTTTGGTAGACCTCCGGTAGAGGTTGACGTGGCTTACAAGTAGCAATATTACGCTAATATATATGAGGACGGGTCTAAGAAGCATAGAGTAGCAAGAAAGTGCATACAATTGCAACGGGGTGTATGTTTCACTAGAGAGAAAGAGAAACAGTTGGAGTTGGACAACAAAGGAGCGGCACAAAGGTGTTATAACAGAGGACCAAAATTAGCGTTGCTTGTAGATGATTGCATAGGAGGGCTTGCAACCAAAAATACACTCCAAAGGTCCCTTATGCCATAGAACGCATTCATGATAGCATTTTATGACGTAAGAGGTTACAACCCTCAGTTGCATGCAAGAGCCTCCGTTCTTGCTAATTAACATAGCCAAAGCCCTTTGTTATTATTAGTGTAATTGTATGTAGCCATCGAGCAAAACTGCAAGCAATAGAAAGAGGGCAAGCAGAAAGAGCAGGTGGTGCCTATTTAATTTCATGCTGGCCCATAAAGCTTTGGGAGCCGTATATAGACTTTGCTGACTTTGCAGATTAAACACAAGCCGGGCAAGTTCGAGTGGCGATGGTTTTTGGCCTTCAGAGCCTAATTTTGTTTCTTAAGCTGAGCACGCCTGTGCCATAGTATTCTATCGCCTAATTTTTATTGTAATATATTTGGCTAGTGGTTTACGGAAGCATCCCTAGTATATTTTGTAGTATTCTATTTCCCAATTCTAATTGTAGTATATTTGGCAAGTGGTTTACGGAAGCATCCCTAGTATATTTTGTCATGGCCGGCAATTAATTCCATCTAATGTATCTCTATTTTCTTTTTTTGGCCTTCGTCATCACTTAGACTTGTTCAATTGTTACATTGACCTTGCCCAAATAACCTAAATATGGGTTTATGTTCCTACTGTCACCAGCTATGGATAAGAGCCAATCGTAAGTGACCTTGCCCAAATAACATAAATATGGGTTCATGTTCATGTTGTCACCAGCTATGGATAAGAGCCAATCGTAAGTGACCGTATGTTTATCTTCTAAGAGGTTGCGAATGTTTATATTAGCTAAGCAAAGATGACTGTTTATTTTTCTAAGAGGTTTTCCTTATGAATCAATTCTTCCATGGAGTCATCTGTTTAAAATTGATTATTAAAGGTGATGGGCTACTAATTTTGGCAATGGTCAAAGATGTCTAGAAAATGGTAAAATGAGTTTGTGACTACCATTGTGAGTACTAGGATGCCATGGGACATAAAGCCATGATGATGATTTCTTTTCTTTGATCTGTTGAAAGTGTTGGAGCTATTTTATTTGATTTGCTGAAAACGTCTTAAATGCCATGGTGAGAACCATGATGCCATGGTACATAAATCCATGATGATTATTGCTATTTCAAATGTTTTATTTGTTGAAAGCGTCTCTGCTACCATGGTACATAAAGCCATGATGATGATTCCTATTTCAAAGTTTTTCTAAGAGTCTTTGATGCCATGGTTCATAAATCCATGATGATTGCTATTTCAAAGTTTTTCTAAGCATCTTTAATGCCATGGTGAACACCGTGATGCCATGGTACGTAAATCCATGATGATGATAGCTAGCATTTGAGATCTTGGGGAACCCAATGTGTTTATTACATGCAGGCTTTGTATATATGTGTGCACATGTGATTACATCGATGTTACGTTTGTTTCTATGTCGTCTGCACATGTGATTGTATCAACTTTACGTTTGTTTCTTTGTCATCTCTAGAGCGGTGTCACGAACCGTCTCTAAGGATAATGTGATGTGCTTATCTCTAACCTTCACATCTCAATATGTTTCTTGAGTTGATGTTGTTTACAGGATGAAAGGAACATCAAGCAGTGGGAATAGGGGCTCAAAGATATTGAAGCTCCTCAAAGATCTTGAAGAATTTGCACCGATTCAATTGTATATATAGGGTTATTGAACTTCCAAAGATGCTTGAAAGCACACATTGTATATTATGGATTGATGTAGCTCTTGGAAAATGAATTTTGTAAAATTTGATAATTCTTAATATAACAGTGCATGTATATGGTGCTGTGGGTTTTTCCCTTGTACCCCCAAGGGTTTTTTCATCCACAGTTAGGGACTCCTATTTGAGTGGGGGTGTTGGAGCTAAATATACCAACCACTGCTATATATAGCTAGGATTCTCCACTATATATGTGTACTTAGTGTGTGTTCTTCATACACTTTGGGGCTTGTACATGTTGGTGCCGTCTCTCTCTCTCTCTCTCTCCTATCGTCTACATGCGCTCTCTCACGAGACAACAACAACTCTAGAGAAAGAATTCTTTCCTACAACTGTCATTATATGCACCTTGCATTCTGCACAACAACTTCAAGGAATCCAATTGCACCCACCTATATGGGCATAAGAGCTTCCTTTCCATAAACATGCTCATATGGCACAAACCGTGTCGACACTCTATACGTAGTTCTATAAGCCCACAAACACTTTTCCAAGTCCAAGTCCCACTCTTTAGGATGCTCTCTAGCATACTTTGATAGCATCTTCACAAATTGACCATTACAGATTTCAACCAGCCCATTGCATTGTGGGTAGTCAGGAGAAGAATGCCTATGCTGAATTTTCAATTTCTCCATGAGAGTAGCAACAAGTTTTCCCCTAAACCCTAGTCCACGATAAAAAATGATAACCATAGGAGCTCCAAACTTGCAACACACGTGTTCATACAAAAAAGAGGCCACTCTTCCTACTGTTACATCTTTTACCGCTCTTGCTTCCACCCACTTTGTCAAATAGTCTACAGCTACAAGGATATACCTTTTCCCATTGTTGGTCCTTGGCATTGGACCTATAGCATCCACGCTCCATTTTACAAATGCATCAAAAGACATTATAGACTTTTGAGGCTCAACCAAAATATTTTGATTTGCAAACACTTGACATTCATGGCATGACTTGCAGAAAAAATAAGCATCTCTCATCATAGAGGGCCAACAATAACCTGCTCTCCAAATGCAAAAGACAACCTGATCCTTTCCTTGATCGCCTGTTTCTTCATGGTAGTGCTCCAAAATCAAGCCTATTTCTTCTTTGTACGACACTTTTCTCAAAATGCCATCCTTGCCATAAAGCATGAGATCGTCACCTACCAATGTGTAGTTTCTAGCTTTTGCAACTATTCTCTTACTCTGAACCTTTGACATATCCTCTGGACATTGACCTTTACCAAGAAATACTTCTACATCTTTCAATGATTTCCTTACCACATACAAGGCTTCCTTGACCTTTAAAGGAGCTACCAAGGCATTCAACTTGTCCCTAGCCAACTCATCAGCTTCTTTATTCTGCTCACAAGGAACATGCTTAAACTGTATCTTCTCAAACTCATGCAAAAGCTTCTTGATGCCATAGAACCACTTCTCAAATTGTCTTTATTAACATTCCACAGGCCTAGCAACGGATTTATGACTAGCAACACATCCCCTATTGCAATGACCCTCTTCAATCCAAACTCAACACATTGCTTCAACCCAAGGAAAAGCATGAGATACTCGTCCTCATTGTTACTTTTAGCTTCATCAAGATTGTAATCTTTAGAGAGGATTACATCGCCTTTCAAGTTCTAAATGACTACCCCACCAGTTGCCTTTTGAAGAGCTTTCCTATATGCACCATCAAACATCATTGTATACGCATCTGTAATATCTACTTCCTCTTCATGAACATCCTTGTCAACCCTTGGGTAAGATGGTAGCTCCACTCCCTTGTGTACCACTATGTCTGCCAAGTGAGCTTTAACAGAATGATCCACTTCAAACTCAAACTCATACTCTTGAAGCTCCAAATTCCACTTTAAGATTCGCTTGCTAGGCTTCAAATGTTGTACTACATCCACAACAGGTTTGATGTGATAAGCACATAGAACCTTTGGGGCAACATATATGTTTTGAACCTTCAACAAGCAAGAACCAAGGCAAAGACCGACTGTTCCATTTTGCTGTAGGATAAATCGCTTACATTCTTCATTTTGCTCTCAAAATAGACTGGTTTGAAGTTCCTTCCCTACTTTTGTAAGAGAACCGACCCAAAAACTACTAACCCCACACTAATAGATACATAGAAAATGTATTGCAAGTCGGGAGGAGTCCACTGTTGGTAGAGCACACAATACCTCCTTGATACCATCAAGATCCTGTTGCATGTCCTCATTCCACTCAAACCCTTGAACTCTTTGACTCGATTTTTGAAGAGGATACACATATTGAAATAAATCTAGAAAAAACGTGATAGGTACATGAGCTTATGAACAAATGATGCCAAATCCTTTGTGCTGCTGGACGGATCCTTAACTTTCTCTAGGTCAGCTTCTATTCCATTCTGGGAAATCACATGTCCTAGAAAATGGACTCTAGCATGAGAAAACGTACACTTATTTGGGTTGATTTGCCCACCCTCTTGTTGAAGCCTTTCAAAACTCAACCTCAGCTTCTCCAAATGTGTGACCCTAGAGCTATAACATCAAATGTCATCCCTGAAACCTCGAATGAACTTACCCAACTAGGGACCAAACACTCTATTCATCGACCCTTGGAAGGTAGAATTTGCATTAACTAGCCCAAAAGGCATTCTTTTGTAGGCAAAATAACCCCAAGGAGTAATGAGGGTCCTTTTCAATCGATCTTTAATTTCTATCAAGATCTAAGAGTAGCCAAAAAATCCATCCATGATTGAGAAATGTTATGATTGAGCAACGTTCATGACCTGCAACTTGATTGAGGATTTCATCTAGGAAGGGTAATGGATAATGATTCCTTTTTGTGGTGGCATTTAAAGGTTTGAAATCAACACATATCCTAAATCTTCCGTTCTTCTTGGGCACAATAACAACTGGAGAGACCCATTCAGACTCCTTCACTCGAAAGATGAAATCTAATTCCAAAAGCTTTGTCATCTCTTCACAAAGTGCCCTCTCATGAATGACCCCCAACCTCCTAAGCTTTTGAACCTTTTGCTTGGCACCTTCTTTTAGATTGATTCTATTCTCGACTCCTTTAGCTCCTTGCAACTATGTATATCCGATGGCAAATAGCTTTGGAAACTCCATAAACATGTCTTCATACTCCTTCTTTTCTTTCTCTATCAAGTCCTCTCCTAGCATGCTCCTTACATTCACTTTGGCAGGCTCTACAACTGCTTTTGTATTATCCTTCTCCTCATTGACCTTCACATCATGCATCAATGCTTCCTTTTTGACACTTATCCAAGTAGATCAGGACAAAATTGCATCAAGCCTTCCTCTATACTTTCTTCTGATGATGTAGACGAAGCATCACTATCATATCACGTAAACTTTTTTGAATCTGTTTCTTGCATCTCCAATAGGGGCTGTGTATGGCTCTTGTGTGTCTTCATGTTGTAGACAATGGTCCTCCGTTTCTCTTGGTTGGGGATGGTGATCAATCCCGTACCCCAATCTTGCTTAGCACCAAGGGTTATAAGCCATGGCCTCCCTAAAATAATTGGATAAGCATTCTCACCCACTTGCATCACATATAAATCAACCAAGCACTCAATCCCCAAGACTTTTATCTTCACATCTTCAACTCTCCAAAGACACCTTACATTTTTGTGGTTGGCCATCCTCATACGGATTGAAGAATTCACTGACATCTTGACACCTACCTCCTTTACGATAGCCTTGGCCATGACACACACCTGGGCACCACCATACACATATGCTTGCATTTTTTTCTTCTTTCCCAACATAGCTTCAACTATTGGCACCATATCACTAGGTGACCAACCCTCAAGGATGACACCATGCTTTGATGCTTTTCCTTTTTGGAAGGAAGCTACGTACTTACACATTTGGTCCATTTTCTCCTCAATTTAGCGTTCAAAGCCACCAACTAACCAAAAGATATATTTGCCTTTTGACTTTGTATGTCATCAACAATATCATAGTCTTCAACACCTTGGCCAAGGGGGTAGTCCTTTGGACCTATTTTCCTTCTTCGTCGCCTCTTGCTATTCTCTGGTTTGTCTTCTACCTTAGACTTCCATTTCCTTGCTCTTGTTTCCCTCTCTTCTTCTGTCTCTTTCTCCCTATCACGCCTATCTCTCTTATTGACCAAATCATCCACATCTTGATGCTCAAGGGTAATGATGTTGATAGCTCTACCTTCTCCATTTCCAAGCAAAGATTGTGGTTGTTGTTTCCTCTAGCACCCACTCTTGATGATTTTCTTCTATCCTCCCTCGACCATGCCCATATAAGGGGTATATCCCTCTCTCTTTCTTGGTGGTTCATGACAATCAAGGGCATAGAATCTGCCTTGTAGCCTCTGTCCCCTACCTTTCCCAGATGGCCGCTCTTCTCTTTGGTTTCCATTCATTGTGTTAATCCTTAATTCTTGGAACTGACCAGCAAAATCATGCAAAACCCGGGCCATAACAGGATCAGGACCTTGAACCACTTGCTTCGCTCTATCATCCACTGCCACAGGAGCCATTGGTTGCACCACAATTGGCTCAGCATGTGTCATGGCTTGCTCCCACATTCTCTTAATCTTTTTACTCTTGGACTTGGCAATTTTGACAGCTCTTTCAAATGTAGTAGGCTCCTCTTGATCGACCTTCTCCCTTACACTTTAATGGAGACAATCCATAAATTGATGCACTTTAAAGAAATCTTCTGGGGGTACTTGGGATGCTGCATCCAATCGCACCCAGCTTCCTTTGAAGTGTTGCAAAAAATGCTTGAAAGTTAACATGAACATCTTGTTGCAAACCTCTCAAATTTTTTGTCGCTTCAATTGTGATTAGTTTCTCTCTAAACTTATCAAAAATTGTCTGCTTCCCCTGCTCCCATGTTTTCTTTTTGTCTTCCTCTAAACCTTCAAACCACTTGCAAGCTTCTCCTTTGAGTGCAAGAGAAAATACATGAAGTTTTGCTTCATCAATCACAATGTGCATATCAAGGGTATGGCACTCGAAGTCCACAATCCAGTCCTTCACATCCTCCTTCCCTGTGAACATTGGCTGACTAAACAACATCCCTTTGGAGTTGCTTCTCCCTTGCATGAGTAACTCCACAAAACTTGAAGTCTTGCACCTCAAACAAACCACCAGTTTTCTTCAATGAAGCTCACACTTCACTCTAAAACCGCTTCACGTAGGTGCACAATCGGCAAATTTCTACTCCCCAGTAGGATCGCCAAAGGATGATCGAGTAAAAGACGTCGAGCGCATACTCACACACCCAGACACCTCAACACAACACAAGGTATTCACTTAACTTTCTCACCTCACTCACCACCACTCAAGAGATCAATAAAAAAACTACCCACTAGCTCCATTCAAACTCCAAAAACCTCAACCTACAAACCCTTGCTTGCCCACAGACACTACAAGGTGAATCGAGTCGATCAACATTTAAAATCACACTTGATGGTGACCCAAATATACAAGAAAAACCATCAAAAATGCAAAAACTCCAGCCACAAAGGCCTCACTCAAACCTTTGCAAAGCCTTCACTAAAATCCACTCTGTTGGACTCTTTGGAGTAGTGCCAACCTTAATGGCACTGATACAGGGTCACATAGTCTTGCAGATAGCCGCACCTTCTTCCCTCAATTCTTGGCACACACACATCCGTGGAGACCTCAAAACTTCGATGGACTCTCCCAAGTGCAAAATTTGAAGAGAGAAAGCTCTCATTCACTCATCCACACACTCAAAATTAGGACGGAAACGCGACGGGACTCCACTAGACCACCTGTAGGAACCCTGCTTTCTCCCACACATAGAGAGGTGAAAGTACTAAGTATTTGCTTCAAAAGTTTTCCTTCAGCTTGAAGACTCATGGCACGGTGATTGATGTGGTAATTTGAAGGATTTTCACACCTTTTTTGACCTTTTTTCACCTTTCTTGGCCCAGTTTTGGCACCCAGAGGGAATTTTACGTGGGAAAACACCCCAGCAGACTCCAAAATTCACCAAATTTTGTACGCTTGATCCTTGATACCCAAATCCCTTTTCCACATCCCCAAATTCCATTTTTTACCACTTCTAGGGCGGTGCACACATCATCGCAGATCAAACGCCGCAAATAGACAATTCCTATATGTGTCAAACTTCTCGTGCGGGACGAGGGTGACCACACTCCCACTTGAATTATTTACATTATAGAAAGCTCAAACACATTCTCTAGAACAAAAAGAAGCCATCTGGAACCATATCTAAGATGTCGACACTCTATCCAGGGCATGTATATGTGCCCGACTACTAGCTCACGAATCTGACTATTCACAATGTGTACACGTTGCATCATTTTTAAAACTTGAAACCACGTTGCAAAGCTCCCAAATACATTTATTTACATCTTTTTGTACATATATCCATGCATATACATGCTACTTTGTACACGCCAAAAGCGGTCTATCAATGTCAAGAACGACCTAATGCTGGTCATGATATAACTATGATTTCTTAAGAGGAGACTGAGTCACAATAGAGGGAATGTGCTTTTTATGATTGAAGGTGTCCATTTCAAAGAGGAAAGCACAGAGGTGGCCGTCACATTAATATTTTCTCTCGTCTCAAATTTCCTAATAAGCAATGTTCTTACTACAATAGAAAAATGGCCATACTGAAGATGATTGTTGGGCACGTCAATATGATGAAGAACACAATATTACCACTAAACAAAAATTTTACTTATAGATTCTTCTTCTTCTTGTGAATATTGTGGACGATATGATCATCCCACTCATATGTGCTATAAGCGTCGATTCGATACAGATTGTAATAGAGCATATGATACTGAACATTAAAAGATATGTACCAAAAACAAGCTACGTCCTATGTTTAATTTCTCCAGACAGAATACTTCATATACGTGATGAATCACTTTTTATTGTTGATTTTGGTGCCACAAGAAATATGCCATATCAGTCTAAGTGGCTCCATAACTATCATCCACTACTAGTTAAACGTGTTGTTTATCTTGCTGATGATATGAATTGTCAAGTAAAGGCTATTGGAGATTTATATATTGGCACCTTATCTTCTTCCACTCAAATTTTGCGAGGAGTATTACATGAACTAGATCTTCAACGTAATCTTCTTTCAATTGATAGGCTTGCTAATCTTGGTCTCTTTGTTGGATTTGATCATACCAAATGCCTAATTGAGAAAGATGAACAGACTATAGCCACTACTCCTCAAAACGGTAATTTGTTTGAACTCTCTCTCAATGATACTGTAGCAAACATTGTCATTGCTCCAGGTGATCATGATTGCAAAGTATGGCATCACCGTTTTATTCATGCTAATTTCTCAAAACTCCTTGATCTTCAACGTCGTGATCGTCATGGCATGGATCTTAAAGCTCATCCCCAAATGGGAATTTGTGAGTTTTGTGCTCTTGGGAAACATAATCGTAAACCCTTTCCTGTCTCAAATACAGCTCATTATTGTGACATATTGGATCTTTTCTATACTGATATATGTGTACCTCTACCTTCTTCGAGATCACAATATCGCTACTTCATTACCTTCATTGATGCTTCCTCATGATATACAATTGTATTTCTACTTAGGCAAAAATCTAAGGCCTTACTTGTTTTCAAAAAATTCCACAAGGCTGCGGAACTTTAAGCTGGTGGTCACCTCAAAAAGCTTCGTAATGACAATGGAGGTGAATATGTTTCTCAAGAGTTTGTAAGTTACTGTGCTGATAGTGGGATTCATCATGAACACACTATTCCATATTCACCTCAACAGAACGGCATTGCTGAACAAAAGAAAAGCACTATTCTCAATGCTATACGGTGTATGTTGATTCATTCTGGGTTATCTCATGTTTTTTGGGCTGAAGCTACTTTGACAACAGTATTAATTCAGAACCATATACCTACCACTGCACCCTCTGGTGGTAAGATACCCATCACAACATGGTGAGGCGCCATTCCTTTTGTATCTTATTTTTGAACCTTTGGATGTATTGCTTATATTCATGTTCCTAAGGAAACATGAACAAAGCTTGATGCTCTTGGTCTTAAAATTATGTTTATTGGATATTCAGATACTTCCAAAGGCTACAAATTCTATGACCCTTCCTCCAAGAAAGTAATTGTGAATCGCAATGCTACTTTTCACGAACAGCTTATGGGAGGCTCATGGTCCATGGATGATTTTGATGATACTAAATTTTTGCTTCATGCTTTTCCATTTCCCTCAGATGATGTAACTTTTTCTATAGAGCAACTTTCCTCCTCACAACCATCCATTCTGAATGTTGCCAATGCTGATATTGATATTTTTGTTGATCTGCCTATTGATTTTGAACATGATTCATGTCAGGTTTATGATGACAATATTGTGGATAATTCTTTATCTACTTCTAAAGATCTGGTTACTTATAATGAAGCTATCTCTTCACCACAAAAGGATCAATGGCAAGCGGATATGGAAGCATAGTACAATTTTCTTATCTCTAAAGGTACATGGATACTAACTAAACTAACTCCTAGTTATATAGTTATTAAGTGTAAGTGGGTGTATAAGACAAAGTTAAAAGTAGATAGATCTTTTGACAAGTTCAAGGCACGTTTAGTTGCAAAAGGTTACTCCCAAGTTGCTGGTGTTGATTATCAAGAGACCTTTTCATCAGTTGTTCGAAAAACAAGTGTTGGAGTTTTATTGGCATTTGCTGTTCATTTTGATTTAGAAGCACATCAAATGGATGAGAAAACTGCTTTTCTGAGAGAAGATTTATATGGAACAACCATAAGGGTTTGTTATTTCAAGTAAAGAAGACGTTGTTGCT
The DNA here is from genome assembly GCF_014529385.1 of Adiantum capillus-veneris. Classification (NCBI taxonomy): domain Eukaryota; kingdom Viridiplantae; phylum Streptophyta; class Polypodiopsida; order Polypodiales; family Pteridaceae; genus Adiantum; species Adiantum capillus-veneris. The sequence goes on from NC_140959.1 coordinate 1,528,738, forward strand.
CAACTCCATAAGGCACTATATGGTCTCAAACAAGCTTCTCTTGCCTGCTATACAAAAATTGATATTTTTCTCACCTCTAAAGAATTCATCTCTTGCTCTTCAGACCCCAAGTTATACATAAAAGGCCAAGGTAGCATTTTTGTGATTCTTGCTCTTTATGTCGATGATACCATCCTTATTTCCAATGATTTGGGATTTCTTTAGCAAGTGAAAAAGTTATTGTCTTCTGCATTTGGTATGGTAGATTTTGAAGAGATTCTCTCATTTCTTGGCATTTAGATTCAACAGAACCGTATAAAAGGTATTTATTCCTTTGACAATCAAAGTTATTACAGATACTATTCAAAAATTTGGTATTGAATCTGCACATTTGGCCAACACACCTTGTCTTGAGAGCTCTACAAAGAACACTTCTGAAAGTGGTGGTCAACTTGTCACAAATCAACCTTATGATAACTTGATTGGATGTTTTCACTTTGTTGCCATGAACACTTGTCTTGATATTTTGTTTGTTGCTAATTATCTTGGACAACATCTTGCACGTCCTTATCTTAAGCATTGGTCTGCTGCAAAGCATGTATTGAAATACTCAAAAGGGAATACAGATTTTGGTTTGGTCTATCAATGACAACTAACATCCGATTCTGTCCAATCTCTTTCTCTTTTGGGTTACAAATATGCAGACTGGGCAAGCTCACATTTATCTATGCAATCTACTAGTGAAAATTGCTTCTTTATAAATGGTTTTCTTGTTTATTGGACCAGCAAGAAACAATGATGTATTGAATTTTCTATGAATGAGTCATAATATGTTGCGATATTGCTTGCATCTCGTGAGCTAATCTAGCTTCAACAAATGCTAGTTGATATTGGTCACTCTCCTCTTTCTAGAACACCCTTGCAGTGTGACAACCAAAGTCCTATTAGTCTTGTTCAACATAGTAAGTCAAAGCACATTGCTGTCCATTATCATTATGTCAAGTATGAAGAACACAAAGGCACCATAATGGTTGAACACTATCCAAGTGACCAGATGATTGTAGACATTCTTACTAATGGCCTCAACAAGTCACGTTTCATCCTCTTGTGCTTAAAGATTGGAGTTGCTTCAGCCTAACTCTTTTTAGATTAACTTCTCTGCTAATGTGATAGCTTTGTGCATATGACATTGTAATCCTATAGGTACCATGCATTATGCACACTTCACACTTGCATACTATGATCTTTGAGTCACTTTTATATTTGTACATAGATACACAATACACTTTCACATCATCATCTTTGGTTCATATTTTCACATTGTATAGGGGCCTGGATTTTTCCCTTGCACTCCCCAAGGGTTTTTTCATCCAAAGATAGAGACCTTTGTTTGAGTGGGGGTGTTGGAGCTATATATGGCTCACTCTACTCTACTTGGTCTCACCTATATATTTGTATATTGTCCTCAATATGAATCAGCATTTGGGAGCATACATGGTGTGTCTCTTGTCTTCTCTCTCTCTCTCTCTCTCTCTCTCTCTCTCTGTGTGTGTCTCTCTCTCTCTCTCTCTACATCTCAACATTTTCTACATCTCATTAAGAGAGGGGGAAGGTTATGTTTCCCCCCAGGTCCCAGTAAGAAGAAAGGGAAAGAGAAAGAGGGTGAAGATGCAAAAGTCACGAGAAAGGGAAGACCTCATAGACGGTTTGAAGTAGCGAATTTACCTTTGGGAGAAGGCCAACTAGCTTACAATTTAAAGGTAGAACTGATTGGGAGGAAAATAGATTGTACTTTTGGACAGTTGATGAATATGGTGCCCAAACTTAAGAGACAGTGAAAGTCATTAGTGAATCCAGAGGAAGAGCCGAGGCATGGACATGTCAGAGTGTTGGCTATGGGAGAGTTACCCGACATTTGTCCTGTGGTGAACGCTTGTTGGCACAAAGGTGTGGGCATGGGAGAGACCTAGATTGATGGAGGTACTCAAGTTTGTTTGATCACAAAGTCATGTGTCGATACATTGGGTCTCATTACATGCGAAAGCTCTAGGTTCAAGATTTGACTAGCAAACCATGCCAAAGTGACGTGTTTGGGGCTGATTAAGAGGTTTTGAAGCTGAAGTCTTTAACGTGAAGGTTATAGTAAATTTTCATGATATGCCAGCTGGCGAGGGATCTTTTCCTCTCATTTTGGGACGGGCTTGGTTGAGAGATGTTAGTGCTCTGCACGATTGGGGAAGGGTACAATCTGTGTGTATGGCAAGAAGGGTGAAAAGAGGGTGTTTGATATGACAAGTAACCTTTGGCACTAGAATATGTGAGTGATAATAATGAAACCAAAGTTACTAGTGAAGACAATTCTAAAGACTCAAAAAGTAGCACTATTTCTAGTTCCATTGATGAGGGTGAAGTGTTGTTAAGGTGGTTACGCCGCTAGCGGAAGCTAAATAGCGAGAACTCAACCAACAACAGAATTTGTCAGACGAGGACGGAGCTTGACCCGCAGGCGCATGGAAACAACTAGGTGGGTGTCAAATCACCTACTCGACCTTCTAATGACAATCACTACTAAGGAAATCAAATCTAAGTTCTAAAACACGCAAGTGACTGAAATCCGTACTACGAACGAATGCTATACGAAACAGGATCTAGAATCATTGAATCGATCTCAAACTCAAGGGGAAGTCTATACACTAGGTAAGAACAACACCCTAAAGACTTGAACTGCAAAATCAACCTATAACCACTCCGTGCGGCAAACGCGTATGAAGACAGGCCGAAAAATACAGGTGACCGAAACTTGACCCTGATGGTACTAATGTGTAGCTCTACTCGTTGTGGTTCTATAGATATGCTGCACGCTCTATTCCGACACACGAGTTGGAAGAAAACTCACACCGAAGCTCGTAGGAACTTACCACACATAGAAGCCGATAGCGCGCACTCTTGGTATCTGTGCGTAGCTCTCACCGTTGCTAACACAATGGCGGTGTCGCTTCTCCAATGGCGGCCCCATAGCTCGCGTAGCAAGGAGATAAGACTCTCTCTCTCTCTCTCTCTCTCTCTCTCAGACACAGTCACGGCGCTCAAAAACTCACTTTGATTAATAATTGAATCTTTCTTAGGTTACAAAACTTTGGCTTATATACCTCAGCCTTGGAGGTGAGAACATCTCTAATTATTTACATTAACAGGTGAAATTACCTCGGGATTACAAGCTGGAAACTCAATTGAGTCCCGTTACTTAATGAATGGCTCAAATCAAAATTAATGTCGGAAAGACATTTATTACAATCAATGGTTACAAAATGATGGGTGTGAGCAAAAATGTGGGTGTGATCCTCTGCTGGCTCAACACTCCCCCCCTCCGCGTTCATGTCGTCCCTGACATGACTTTTAGGCTTGGTCAATAGAGTCCTGTCGTCTTGAGCATCTGCAAATGTGATTCGTAGCGTAGGTTGCCGATGGTCAAGGTTGGGCCGAATATTTTGCTTTCGTGAGTGAAAAAGCCGGTGTAGAAAGCTTCTTCGAATGTTTGCATGTGGAAGCTAGGCAAAAACATAATTCTTTGGTATAAGAGATGTAACACCTTTGGTGATGGCTGCAATGAAAGATCATACATCATATCCGTCACTGTGTCGGCCGTCGATAGTAGACTCGAGGTCGTGGCTTTATCTGGCGCGAACACTTCAATGCATGCTAAGAGAGTCCTGCAGATTTTCTTTAGCATCTGACACGAAAGGTCAGGAGAGCCAGTAAAGAGTTTGATGGTGCCCGTTAGGGTTTTCACCATGTAGGCTTTACCTATTCTCTCTCCTTCCTTTGGTCCTGGCATCCTTGGGTAATTAAGCCAATTTGGCTTCTTTTCTGCAATCCTGCCATGCTCTTTCCAGCTTCTGACTCTTGGCACCGGGCAGAAGGTTGCATCCTCCCGAATCTCCTTTGGAGCCTCTACCAAGTAGATGAGGTAGGCTGGGTATTTGTTCAGCCAACCTTTCCTCCATCTAGGTTGAGAATCTACAATCTTCTTTGATTGTTCATCCTTTGTGATGTCGCCTTCGTAAAGAGCGACATACTGCTCCTCCTCTATTCTCTTTTCCGTCTTTATCACTTCAAATTTCATCAGAGGGAAAGGCAGGCTGGGTTGCATCCACTCTTCATGGAGCACTTTTGTGTCTAAACCTTGAAGTCTAATGGAGATGAGGAGTCTCCTTTCCCATTCCATTTCCGCCTTGGCACTTTCCTCTGTTGACTTTTCTATTTGGTCATGGAGCCTTTGTTCTTCTTCTTCAGAGATTCCTGAAGTCGAGGCCACTTCTTGAACTGGGGCTGGATCTTCAATTGTGGTTGCCTCTCCAGTTTCAGGTAGCTCTATGGCTGCTCCCCCTGCTTCTTCTTGTGGTGTCTCTGTTTCTCTTCTTTGTTGCTCTTGGAGGTCTTGGAGCTGTTTGCGGAGGGCCTCATTTTCTGTCCTTAGTGTTTGGTTTTCTGATGTGAGCCTCTCCTCTGCAGCCAATGATCCCTCCGCCATGTGCAATCTTTGCACTTGCTCTAACCTTAGCTCTCTTTGCAAACTTCTGACCTCATCTTCCAGAGCTGGTACGAGGGCTCCCTCTTGTTCTGTTCCTGCTCTGCTAGCTCTAGGGGTGGTCCTGAGTCTCATGATTGTCCTTTCTTGAAGTTCGACTCTTTCCCTTAGCTCAATGAGCTCATCCTTGGCTGCCTCCAGCTCATCTTCTATTCGCTCCTTTGCTTCCTGTGAACTTGTTACCTCTCTTGAAGCTTCGGCTAGTTGGAGTATCAAGCCGTCCCTCTCGTTTTCTGCATCGTAGAGTGATGCTTTATGACTTTCAGATTCAGTCATAGCATTCTCTAACTTCTTCTGCAACTCTGCTTCCTTTTGTTTTTCTGTCTCAAGTGCTACTTCCTTTGCTCTGGATCTTTCTTTAATCTTGCTGAGCAGTTCATGCACCATGTGCATGTCTTTTTCATCTTCGTCTGTCAACTTGACAGCTCTTTCTGCCACCACCTCCAATGGCTTCGGCTCGTCCATTTTCTCTTTACTCTCCATTGTACCCTTTGTCTTTTCCTTCGTCCCTTTCCGATCATCTTGTTTCCGTAGGGATATCCCATAAACTGCCTCCAGGGCCTCTTCTTCACTGTATCCGATCGCTACCAGATCCTCGTAATCATCTTTCTTTTGCTGAACTGGATCTATCTCCTTTTCCTTGGTCCCGGCCTCCGGCTTTTCCATAACTTCTGTTTCTATTTCTATTGTGGTCTCCTCCACAATAATTTCCATCTTCTTCGGACTTGGTACAACAGTAAAAGAGGGCTGATTGTCCTCAGTCATCTTGGCCTTCCCTTTGTTTGCTTGCCCGTCTTTCTCTTGAGGTTCAGTAGACTCATCTACTTTCTTCTTCCCCTTGTCGTCCTTTTGCAGCTCAGCTTTTAAAAGCTGTACTTCCTCTTCAGTATAAGGCTCGACAGGTTGCTGCTCCAGTATGGCCTCCGACTCCTCATAAGCTCTAATATATTGATCATATTGATCAACATGTGGCCTGGCTGAGCTGGTTCCGACTTTAGTGGGGTCTAGCACCCACATTTCTTCAAAGTCCCCCTTTAGATCTCTTTCCGCTCTAAACTGCTCTACCAGCCTTTCCATTCTTGCGGCTTTTTGACTTTTGGTTTGCTTGGGATCGGCCTTCTTCTTTGCTTTCTTCTTGAGCGGCTCGTCCACAGCCTCTTCAGGTTCTGAAACTATTTCTAGTTTTCGGCGTGCTCTTGTGGACGCCCTCTTGGATACTTCTTGCTGTTCTTTCTCTTCATCGGCTTCTCTAAGCCACTCATTCTGGGAGGGAATCCGTGGCCCTTGATCTCTGGCTCCAATAGCTTCATAAGCTATTCTTGTTAGGATTTCTCCTCCTCCTATGTACTTTGGTTTCTGGTTGTGCATGGCGATTACTTGCTCGTGGATGTATTGAGCATAATTCACCTCTTTTGGCACGTTGCTCTTCAGTGCCCATGTGATGGTTGTCGCAATGGCATGGGGTGGTGTAGTATACTTCTGCGGTCTTTTACTGCACACATGGAAAAACTGGTTGTATAATCGGCAAAGGGTTGCTGCTCGTTGATCTGCCATATCTCCGTAGGTTGTATTTTGTTTCTTTGATCCATAGACCTCTATGGCCTCCCTTCTTTCTCTGACAGAAATCCCTTTGTTGTGCAGCTTCAATGCATCTGCAATGAGCTGTGGAGTGATCTGTACTTCAACTGTTTCTCCATCCATGGCTGTCAACGTGGCTTTCCCATCCTTCTGAATGGATGTTGCCAACTCATACACTCTTCTTGTGTCTACACCTGATGGTCTCGAGGTGAAGAACCTGTGTAAGTCAGCCTTTTCCAGGTATCTACTGATGTTCTCTGATCTGCTATAATCCAATAATTCTAGTGGGATCATAGGTACATCGACCGATTGCCCTTGAGGATCTCTGAAAGTCCCCTGGTAGATCTTTATTCCCTCTTTTTCTAGTACTGCTTCCTCCACCCATGTCTTGGTTGGCTTGAGGGTTTCTGTTGGAATATCAAAAGGTTCTGCCTCTACAAGAGCATCCTTGATGGTTGGTCTTTTTCTCTTAGTTGCTGATGACTTAGCGGAATCCATGGATCCTGTAACTCCAATTACAGAAGTTAGCGTCTTTTTAGTACTGAAAGCCGAAATGAAGCTTTTAACTGTTCAAATGACTTGAAAATTGAAACATGAGCTATTCAGGGCCTAAGGATGCAATGTAGGTGAAAAAATATGCAAACTGGGCTCAAAAACATGCTTGAGACATCATACGCGTATGATGTCTTTTGTGTCAGAATGACTTCATATTGGTTGTGCTTGTAGCTGATAGTGTATACATGAGTATCATATGCTTGGATTTGAGTTTGGATCCCATTTGGTCAAGTTTTGGCCAGTTCAGTCCAGTTCAGGCTCTTGGCAAAATTTTGAAAGGGAATTGGATTTTATGATCCAAATTGGGTAAAACTTGGTGGATTACTTTCAAATGGCATGTAGAACACTTCTGTTTGGTGGTTGAAGCCCTGAGGTGCCAAAATCACATAGTGAGACATCATACGCGTATGATGTCTTTTATTGCATTTTTGGACCAATTTTCTCTATAAGCTTGGTTTTGGCTTTAGATAGGCTTATTCAGTGGATTTATCAAGTTTGGATAGAATTTGGACTAAAAATGGCTCTGGAGACATCATACGCGTATGATGTCTTTTTCATCAATTTTTCATGGGATTGGTTCTGTGGACTCTCCATGTGCTAGTGAAGGACTGTTTATACTCAAATCTTGGTTTGGACTTGAATATGTTGGATTTGGGACAAAAATAGGCTTTGTATGAAGGATTTTCTCTTAATTGGGCTAATGGGGTGATCCACTTGACCAAATGGTTCCAAACTTCATATGTAGCATGTATTAGATATATATAATGGATGTATGATGACAAATGAGCATTTTTGGCTCTGTAAGTGCAAATAGACATCATACGCGTATGATGTCTTTTGTATCAAAATGGTGCTTTTTGGTTCCAGATAGCTTGTAGATGTGTTAATCAACAATCCTACAAAGTTTCAATGAGTTTGGAGTTATTTTGACAAAATTAGGACCAAAAATCAATTTTATGGCCTACTTTGTGTCTTTTTGGTTTTCCTTGGGTTTTCTAACTCCAATTCTCATGATACTTGGTTCATAGGATGTGATTAACATGTGGAATGAGGCTATGCACTCAAATGTTGAAATGGATGTGAAAATCATGCTGTGAGACATCATACGCGTATGATGTCTTTTCTTGAAATGTTGGTTTTTTTGTGCAAAGAATGCTTTGTGCTAGTGCCCTAAGCCCTGCTAACTAGTTTTCAACTTAAAAAGTCATCAGTTTAGCTAAAAAGCCCCCTTATAGGAATTTCAGTCTCCGAAGTCGTCTTTTTGCCTTGGAGTTGAATTTCTTCAACTTTTCTTCTTGAGAGTTGCATTTCCAGCTCATTGGATATGTTGCGAAGCCATCCAGTTGGTTGGACTTGACTTTGGCTCCCCGTTCTCCATCTTTATCCATTTGGTTGCTCGAAAGCGTCTTTTTCGCCATCGGTAAGTGAATCAGCTTTCTTTTGGGTTTTGCTTGCAAACATAAGTCATCCATATATAGTTGAAACTGCTCGTGAAGTTTCATGTCATTTGGTCGTCAATTTTAGCCGTTATGCCAAAATGACGCTTTGTGTGTCCGCAGCCGAATCGGTTGTTCCGACCTACTTTTGGTGATCCAAACCCGGAGATACTCCAAGGTTGCATTGCCCTCGATGTTGTTAAGCTTCCTGAGAAGTTTTGTGTCGTTCCGACAACTTTTTTCTGTTTGCCTCTTGCAGGCTCTGTTGACCTAGGGTTTTTCCAGTCGTTCTTTTTCGAGCTTTGAGTGCTAGAAACTCATCTTCTATGTTAGGGTAACCCACCTCTAAGTTCTTGCAAGGTTTGGTTAGGCGGTTGTGCCCCTACCTAGCGTTCTTCCCCATTCCCCGTCTGCTCTTGTTTCTTGGTTTTGGTGAGTTTTCGCGACAAAAGTTAACGATAAGCATCAAAAGCTTATGGCAACGAGTCTACCTCTCATGTCTGGTGTCCTCTGAGCTCTCGTAGCAGTCGTAGAAGGCGGTAGAAGGTCGGATGCTCCTGTGTGCTCTTTGCTCTCTCCAAGAAGGTAATAGTGGAAATGAGCTTGATAGTGAAGTGAAAAATACTTAACTTCGGGCTTCCCGGATCACTTGTTACCAAATTTGACATGTGCTCCTATCTCGTCGTGAAATGCACTTTAGGATTTAAAATTTCTCAATTTGGACTCCATTTGACCTGTTTCTGAGAAATCTGTCCACTTTGCCAAAATTCTGTCATTTCGGGCTTTCCGCAACTTTTTCAGAATTGTACCCCATTTTTACCATGGGTTGCCCTTGTCATTAGGATCATCACCGTCTATTCTTTTCTTTTTTCCGATCTCATTTCACCTGCTTTTTTATTTTTCTTTTATTTTTATTAAGAAAATCATAAAAAATAAAGGAAAATAGCAAATTGAAGCCAAAAAATTCCAAACATACACGATAAATAGCTGGTAACCCTGTGTATATGAATATACACTTCTTTGTGATTTTTGGACTTGGATTACCACTCTTTTCCACTTTTTAGCTCCAAAAACACTCTTATTTAGTGATATTTACACATCTAGAGACCCAAATTCATCATCTGATCTCTTCTTTGTTGCAAAACAAGGTATATAAGGGCATAAATATTATCAATATCCGCAATCAAACATAAAAAATTGCAAAATCATGTAAGACACTGCCCTTGTAATATAATTTTTGTTTTTCTTTGTTTTTTTTTTTTTTTTTTCGCTTGTAGCTGCTTTGTAGCTCCTGTATACCTCCCCCCCTCCGAGTCTGAGTCCTCTCGGACGACTATGAAGTGTCTGTGGGTGAAGCATTGTAGTTGTTTTGGTCATCAGTTCCCAATGCAATTGTAGAGCGATGATACAACAGTCTTTCCAATAAAGCTGCTCTTTGTTTGATTGAAGGATTGGTGGTCGGGTTTTGGGTTGGTTTTGGCACTTCGGTAGTAGAATCAGTAGATGGATTCTTCGTTACCTTGTTGTCATTTTTCACAATCCAAATCTGCTTCCGCTTTGCTTGTGCTTGCCACAAACTCTTTGCGACCCAAACCTGCTTTTCTGTGTGTTGATTTCCTCGCCTTGAAATACCTAGGAGTTTCCGTTGATTGTATTGAAGGGAGTTCCTGTTTACAAATCTTTGGGATCCAAATTTGCTTGCTGTAGCTTTTTGCCGTCATGAACTTCTTTGGAATCCAGACCTGTTTCACTGTCCTTGATTGTCGGGGATCACTCTGTTGTCTGGTATTGAAGACTCTGTTTGTGTTTTCTGGCACCACCTTTTTTGGTCTCCATACCAGCGTTGACTCCGTTTTATCCCAAGGTTGAGCTGTTATATTATTGCTTGTCTTCCTTATCCAATGTTGAGAGTTCCTCGTCGACGAGCAATCCAATTGTGTAGAAGCTTTTGGTTGGCATTGCTTCTTCTTTTTCTCTGTTTGTTGTTTGCCCTTGTCCGTGGATTCTTCCTTTGGAGTTGGTTCTGCTCCTTTGGTGAACTTAACTGATTGACTTTCACCTTCGTATTTGATAAGCACTGATTTAGAACTCCAGTCAATCATTGCATTGTATTGCTTCTGCCATGGTTGTCCTAGCAATAATGGATGTTGTGTAGCTTGGTCTTCAACCACGTAAAATATATGAGGATACACATATTGGTTAATCTGTATATGTAAAACTGTGCATTCGACAGTTTTGACTGCATTCTCAGAGTAACTCTTTAACTCTTGCTTGGCAGTTTGTAGTTTAGTGTCATTTGTCAATTGTCTATACAAACTGAGTGAAAGTAGGTTAGCTTGAGCTCCTGAATCCAATAGTGCTCTGGCTTTGATTTGGTTGGTTCCTACTTTGCATTCAATGATGGGTTCTTCTTTGTCATTATCCATTTCTGTTATACTGACTGCGTTTATTCGTATTGCTCCTTCATTGCGCTGTTTCTGACGCAGTAGTCTTCTTTTCTCCATTCTTTCCTTCGCCTCGGCTTGCGCTTCCTCCTCAATCTTTTTCTGTTTCTGGACACGCAGCTTTTCTTGATGTATTTTGAGAAGCATGTCTTGTGTTAGTGGCAACAGATACTTTTTCACTCTGTATCCACTAATCCAATTGGGCATTTCTTCTCCGTCTAATGTAGCAAGCTTGACGGCTCCACTTGGTGATAGATCTTTAATCACCAGAGGACCCATCCCTCGCTTTTTAAGCTTCTTAGCATGCTGTTTCAAAGTGTAAACTAGGACATAGTCCCCAACTTTAAACTCTTTAGTCCGCACATGCTTATCAAAAAATTCCTTTTGTCGCCTTTTTTGAGCGTAGATGGAAGCTACTGCTTTTAGGCGAAGCTCATCTAGCTTTTCCAGGTCATCTATTCTATCAGAGAGCTCGTGCCCTGTCCACTCTAGATCCTTAGCCACCCTTAAGGTTGAAATCAAGAATTCTATTGGCAAGATAGCATTTAGCCCAAAAACCATGTTATATGGGGTCGTTCCTATTGATGTTTTATATGCTACCCTATATGCCCATAATGTTGAATGCAACTTCTGGTCCCAGTCAGTTCTCGACTTAGATACAATCTTCGTAAGGACCGTGCATATGGTTTTGTTTGTTGCTTCAGCTTGTCCGTTTGCTTGTGGATGATACGGGGCTGATTTCCTATGGATTACCATGAATTCATCTAGAAGGATCTTTATCACTTCATTTATGAAATGTGTGCCTCGATCACTCACAATTTCTATTGGCAATCCATATCGTACAAAGACGTATTCATATAGAAATTGTGCCGTGGTCCTGGCATCTGCTTTTTGAGTTGCCTTTGCTTCGACCCACTTTGTTAGATAGTCTGTAGCCACAACGATGTATTGTGCATGAGTCTTATATGCAGGAGGTGAAATGGGTCCGACATAATCAATCCCCCATTTTGCAAAAGCTCTTGCCCCCATCATTGGTCTAAGCGGCATATCATCTCTTTTAAGTGGTACTTTGGTCCGCTGACAGTCATCACACCGTTTAACGTATTCCTCAGCGTCCATATGTAATGTTGGCCACCATATTCCTGCGGCTAAGACAAGTTTTGCTGTCTTATCACCTGAGAAATGGCCTCCACCTACTCCTCCATGAGCTTGCTCCAGGATTATCACATACTCAGACTCTGATGCGCAAATCCTAGGCTGGTTGTCTTTACCTCTCTTATAGAGTTGATCTCCTATTAAAGCGTAATCTCTAGCTTCTGTCTCTACAGATTTCTGACGAGCTTTTGACGTTCCTTCTGGGAAAGTTCTATTTGTGAGATATTCAACAATATACTGACTCCATTCTGGAGCGATCATTATCTGATATAATGTTGAATACTTGGCTGGCGGTTTTGATGAACATACAATACATACTGTGACATATTCATGTACGCTTTCTTTCATTCCTAGCCAATAGACTCCCAATTGTAACAAATTCCTATATGTGTTCCTTCTTGAACAATGAAATGCACATTCCTGAACATGTGCTTCGCACAGATATATATTATATTCCTCAGGATTGATGCATAGTCGTAAAACATGATCATTTCCCAATTGATACAACCTTCCTGCAATCAATTGAAGATTCTTGGATTGCTGAATAGCAATATGTTTCAGGTTGTATTCTCTTCTATCAAACTCTCCTCCATAGGTTAATAGGTCAACGACATTTTGAGACCACTTAGGTATCATTTCTATGTTGAACAAGTACGCGTCTGGCATGTCGTCATCTACTCCTATAGGGTCTTCTCCATTCGTCAATCGCGAAAGATGATCAGCTCTAAGATGTGTTTTTCCTTTCTTTACTACTACCGTGAAGTCGAATTCCAGTAAGATAATGAACCATCTCACTATTCTCCCGGTATTGCATGGTTTATTCACTAGGTAGAGCAAGGCTTGGTGATCCGTAAAAAACACAAACTTGTTGGCTAGAAGATAATGCCAAAATTTCTTCACAGCATATATCATTCCTAATCCCTCTCGCTCTGTTGTGGTGTAATTCTTCTCTGCATGGTTGAGCTGTCGACTGGCGTAACAGATAGGAAAATCCATGTTTCCTTCTTCTGGCTGAGCCAGAATGCATCCTATTGCATATGCAGAAGCATCTATGTGCACATGGAATATCTTCTCCCAATCTGGTGATTTCAAGACTGGAGCAGTAATGAGTGCCTCTTTTAATTTCTTGAATGATTCCTCACACTCCTCTGTCCATTCAAAGTTCACTATTAGCTGTAAAGTGGTTGGCCTATTATAGCGTACATGTAAATGAATCGTCTATAATATCCGCAATGTCCCATAAAGCTCTGTACTTGTTTCGCATTGGTTGGTCTAGGCATATCCACTATAACTTTTATCTTCTCTAAATCCGTGGATATTCCGTTTTGTGAGACAATATGTCCCAGAATTCTGCCCTGTCGGACCATAAACACACATTTCTCAGGATTGAGACAAATGCGATATGTCCTACATTTCTCAAATACTTTTCTTAGGTGTTCTAGATGCTCATCTCTCAGTAGAGAATGTACACATAAGTCATCCATGTAGATTTCTAGAAACAGCCTTAAGTATGCTTTGAAAGCATGCGTCATCAGCCTCTGGAAGGTTGCGGGAGCATTGGTTAGACCAAAAGGCATAACTGGATAAGCATAAATTCCCCACTCCGTTGCAAAAGCTGTTTTATGTTGATCTTCTGGTGCTATGGCTAGCTGGTTATATCCTGAAAAACCATCAAGAAAGGAGTATGCTGTTTTCCCTGATACACGCTCTAGAACATGATCAGTTATCGGCAGGGGATAATTGTCCCTGATTGTTGCAGCATTCACTTTCTTTAAGTTGACACACACTCGGAGTTTTCCGTTCTTCTTAGGTACTACCACAATAGGAGATACCCAATCAGTGTGTTCAATCTCGTATATGAATTCAGCTTCCATTAGCTTATCTATCTCTTTCTTGATTCGCTTAGCAAAAGTATCATTATATGTGTATGGTCTCTGTCTGCTAGGCTTTGCGTCTTGTTTCAGTGGGATTGAGTGTTGGCATATTGATGGGTCAACTCCCTTTAAGTCCTTATAAGACCATGCAAACACATCCCTATACTCTCTGAGAAGACTCAAAAGTCTCTCTTCCTCGCTTGGAGACAAATCTGTGGCTAGGTACACCGGTCTAGGTGGCTCACCTGGAGCTGCTAAATCAACTTTTTTTGCATCCTCCGGTCCGTCATAAGATTCGTTCTCCTTCCTCTCTCGAATAGGTGGGGTTAATATCACCTTCCTATCCTCTATTGTGAATTTCCTATAGTGAGAGGGAGCATCCATGTTTTCCTTGATTTTGGCGTTTTTGTCCTCTCCACTCTCAATTTCTGTAGTCCAAACTTCTTTCAGAGTTTTCTTGAGCTCTCTGTACTTGTTTCTACGTTCTAACTTGGACTCCGTGTATTCTCTGTTGCGCTTGTTCTTTTCTGATTTTTCTGTTTCAGTTTTCGTTCCATTCTTTTGAACTTGATTTCTTGAGCCTCTTTTGTCTTTTCGTAAGCTCTTTTGATCACTGCCTCTCATTCTTCCAGAAATCTTATCCTTAACACAATCTTCAGCCTTTACTAGCATTAGGAATTGATTTTTTCCTCTTATTCTAGGCATCGGATTGGTTCTAACCCCTTTTGTTTTTTTCTTTGCTCTATAGTGTTTCTGGCGTTGTTTAGTTTGGTTCGGAAAATCATAAAATCGGACATCCATTATAGTTTCTTCGTTTCCGCTTGAATTGTCCGTTGACTCGTTGTCTGCTTCATTTCCCCACTCTGGATGATCGGTAATGTCGTGAAACACCTCCTCTTCATCTTCCTTTTCTAGTGTATCGTTCTTTTCAGTTTCTTTTTCGAGTACAGTTCTCAACATGAAATACGGAACCACGTCGTACCCGTCCTTGTCGCAAAATTTTGTTGTGGGACCATCCGGAATTGCGCAAACATCTAGGGTTGCTAGAATGTGTGTCCATTCTAATGGTTCAAACGTGTCCTCTGGAAAGGGTTCTCCTACATAAGTTTCGTCTTCGATAGCCCTTTCTAAAACACATTCTTCTCTCGTTAGACTTCCACATCTCGAAGCTCCACACATCCATAACTCCTTGGGTTTACCTAACCAAGCTGGAAATTCAGATCCCGCCAAAGTAGCTGAATCAAACTCCTCTACCGGTGTTTGGTTCACCTCTTTGTAGCTATGGTCTTTCAGGTTCACACGTGTAGTGGTTTCCATATTTCTCAAGTATATGTGATCGTAGCCCCAATCTTGGACCATTTTCAACTGTCTCATGAATGGTCTTCCCAGTATGATATCATAGTTATTCTCCTTGCCAAAATCGACAATAGCAAAAGTATGTTCGTATTCAATGCCGCAAGAAGTCACTACAACTTTCTCTAATAACCCCATAGGTTTCTCCATGTGTCCATCTGCTAATTGGAGTTTCAACCTAGTCTTCCTTATTGCTGGTTTCCCCCATTTTTTCCAGATTTCTTTTGTAGCTATGGCTACCCCAGCTCCGCTGTCTAGTATTGCCATTGTGTTCACTCCTTGGAATTCAACTGGTAAGGTTGTATTCCCCTCTTCACCTTCGCAATACTCTCTGACCTTGTTTAAGGGTACAGGCTTAGCGTTCTTTTGTGGCTTGCTCAGCTCCTCAATGCTCTCTTGCAATCTCAATGTTGGATCTTTTATCCCGAATTTCTCCAAACATTTTCCTACAGTGGTCCACATATGTGGTCTTAGCCTCAAAAGCTCAGCTAGAGTGATAGTGCATGTCACTGGTGTTGACAAAATCTCTATCAATCCTTGCGAGTCCATGACTTTTTCTGATGAGATTTTTCGTGAGGGAAGTGCTCTAATCTCGGATTTTTCTTCATACTCTCCTAAGTATGAAGGTAAGGTTTTCAGTGAATGAGGTTTGCTCTCCATTGTTCTAACAGAGCCCTCGTCTCCCCAGTAAGATTGCAGATCCAAGTCCACTTGAGATCCTGCCTCAAATTCCACTATGGGAGGATTCCTGATGTCCTTTTCCCAATTTGTCTGATTAGCTTGGCAACTTAGCTCATTTGCAAAGTTTGCCTCTCTCACTTGTTTCCAAAATTCATTGTAATCCTCATCTTTTCCGTAAATCCTCTGTATGACTGGATGAAAACTCTCTATCTCCTGATCGGTTGTGTTCAATACTATGCGGTCATCCTTTTGTGTATTTTCAGGCTTTTGTGCACTGGGAGTCTTTTCAGCTACCCGTGAAACGATAGTCTCTTGCTGAATGGGGTTTTCCTTTCCACAATTCATTGTTTCTTTTGGTGGTTCTAATAAGGCTTGTGCAGTCTCGATCATTCTCTGGCACATTTCAAGTCTCTGCTTTTCCAATTCTGCGTTTGGGTATGTCATCCACCTCTGTTCTTGTGTTTGGGTGTTCTTTAACCTAGCTTCGTAAGCTCTCATCAGTGCGTCCAATGGTTCGTGTACCTTGTCGACTAGCACTGATCTCCCGGAGCTTAAGCTCGTTGTTTCTTTGATACTCTTTTGTTTCGTTCTTTCCGGGCTCATCTCTCGTTTCCCGTTTTGACTCTCAAGTTTTTCTAATCTAGCTTTAGTTCCTCAGCTAGAATAGCGTCTTCACGTTCTTTTCTCAACTTCATGCGTGCTTTTCTAGCTTTCCATGTGTTTTTTTGACTCCGCGGTCCTTGACTAACTACGTCAATCGCTAACTTTCCATTCTCAGGTTCTCTAGTGGTTTTCTTAGCTTGAGCTCTAGTAACAACTTGCGTTGGTATGAGAGTTTCATTTTCAGACCCACTGCTGGTAGGAATAGTTTCTAGCATATTCAATGTCGTCTTTTGCACTTTGTTTGGATTCTTTGAACAATCCTCAATGAAGTGAGTAACCCCACACTCAGTGCAATAAGCGTTAATTCTAATGATTTCCGTATGTGGGCAAACATTCATCAGATGGTCACCTCCACACTTGTAACAGGGTCCTAGTGCTGGTCTTGGTCCCGCTTGATTCGTCCTTTGTGGGTAGGATGGTCTTTGTCCTGTTAACCCTCCATGAGCTATGAACATCAAGGTTCTTGCATCCAAATTGTATCTCTCTTCATCAGAAGCACTTGTAATTGTTGGTATTCCAACATTCCCCATCATGCCCCATGGTTCTGGTTGTTTTGGTTCTTCTGGTGGGTAATACACTGTCGGAGACATGTGTGCACCCGATTCTTCATAATAGGCTTGAACAGGCACTAAGGCTTGTTCTTCCTGATTCTCTAAGGTTGGTGCATATCTAATGCCCACTGGTCTTGCTCCTGGTAAAGGTGGTTGTTGTCCCAATACCGGTTGAGGTCTTTCTATCCCCATAGGTCCTGGTACACTTCCCGTTGGGTATCGAGGTACTGGATGTATCTGAGGTGGTGCTAATTGAGCAGGAGGTGCATACTGGCGCTCCCTTACATACCCTTTGTTGTAATAACACTCCTCTGTTGGATGATTTGTCCATTTTTGTTCAATAGCACACCATTTCAGTGTTTTTGGCAATGGTTTTTGGTATGGTGCCATCCTTTTTAGAGCATCTTCTATCATTTGCTCTACATTTGGCATGGTTGTTGTTTGAACATTCTTTTTAGTGGTAGTCTCGCTCGCTACGGAGGAGGAGCTACGGGATGCACAATCTGTATCCGCTGACACCTCTCCATAAACCGTACAGTTATCCACTAAGTACAATGCCTCTCTCGTTACTTGCTCGAAACTTGTACAAGCTTTCAAGTGAAAGTCCTTCTTGAGAGTGTCGTTCCTCAGTCCCTCAATAAAGAGAACAGATAGTCTGTCATCTTGTGGTCGTTCACGTACTGGA
This sequence comes from Adiantum capillus-veneris, assembly GCF_014529385.1. Taxonomy (NCBI): domain Eukaryota; kingdom Viridiplantae; phylum Streptophyta; class Polypodiopsida; order Polypodiales; family Pteridaceae; genus Adiantum; species Adiantum capillus-veneris. The sequence goes on from NC_140959.1 coordinate 1,546,280, forward strand.
CATCTCTCAATGTATTGTTTGAAGCGAAGTGAAGCTTCCTTCACTTTTTCGTGTTCTCTCTGTTTAAAAGCATATATTTGTGAGACCGTATTGTGCTTAATCCCTCGTTTTGAAAATTCCTCAGCAAACTCTCTTAGCAAATGGTCAATGTCATGGAATCCCCCTATGTTCATTGGTTGAAACCATGTCAATGCAGTACCTTCTAGAGTAAGACCAAATCCCTCGTATTGTGTATGGAAATCTGTTATCTGCTCAGCTCTTAAGACTTGCTTAAAGAGTGACACATGTGCATACGGATCTCCTGAACCACCATACTTCTTTGGCATACACTTCGCTACTTGAGATGGTCTCATACGTCTATGATCTGCTACCAATCTCATTGCTCCTGTGTCTCGGCTAAAGCTTTCTCTAGCATCATGGACTTCATGGGTTACCCTTGTCGGTTCCCCCGCCCTGAATCTACTACTAGGAGGTAAATGCGATGGTTCCGCTTCAAACCTTGGACCTGGCATGGTATAGGTGGGGATTGGAACTGCACTACCTCGATTCGTCTCCATTGACTCTCTGGAATGTAATGATCCCATTGGTCCGAGCTTCGAGTCCCAAGGTTGACTGAAAGAGTCAGCAACCTGAGTTCTTTGTCCTCCTGTTGTCATTGAGTTTTGCACTCCATTTGTTGGTGCTGGTCTATGTGAGCTAGAAGTAACATAATACTGATGTAGTGGTCCCCCAAAGTATGTATATCCTTCTAATTCTTTCTTGCCCATTGTTGAGTATTGCCTGCCATACTTATCGTAAGTGGCAATTTTCACTTCCGATCCCTCTGTGTAGGTAAAGACATAAAGTCTTTTGTGGTCTGTCAACTCTCCGGTGTAGGGTTCTTCACATCTATAATAGAGATCTTGCTCCCCATTATTATATTTGTACAGCCCCACATAGATGTTATCAGTGTTGATCCTTGTAGTTTCATTCTCTCTTCTTAACCTCGCATTAGGGAAGTTCATTATTGGTGCTTTCTCCTCGAGTTCTTCATCTATTTTGGCTTTGGTGCCCATCAATCCCCACTTGTCCACAATGTTAGGATTTAGGACTACCAAGTACATGGTACCCTCGTCATCTAGATATCTATCTCCGCTATAGCTCACAGGCACTAAGTCCTTGAACTCACTAGGTCTATCTTCTATCTTTACACAATAGCGGTCCATTCCATCTTTGTAGATCTTGGCACCTTGCTCATTGTCGTACTGGTATTTTATGAACAATAGCTTCATGGTGGCGGAAGGGTTTGATGATCCCGCTGCCATATTTTCTCCGTTGTTCAAGTTCAAGTGTTCGGTGAAAATCTCGTAAGACCTCTCCGAAGAAGTATCAGAAACACTTCCTTCAAAGATCGGCTCTAATGGTTGCACCCAACTTTGGTTTACACTTCCCTCGGTTGATATGACACTTGCTGGTTCCCCTTGTTTTGGTTGATTATTCCGGAGATTCCTGCCCGATCTCAAATTCATCAATTCCCCTAAAGGACTGTAACTTTTCCGTCTCGGCAATTTGTTTTCCCCAAGTTTTTGTGGTCAGAATTGATCCAAACTGACTGATACTTGGTCAATTGTTTAATCTTGTCAGTTGGACAACTTCTATTTCATCAAGTGAGAATTTTGTTACTGTTATGCTGAAAAAGACATTATACGCGTATGATGTCTTTTTTCACAGATTTTGACTATTTTGGTTATGCTCACTCTCAGTGGCCCCTTTATGCTCTGTTCACTCACAAAATTCAGTTTGAACTCTGTTTGAGCAAGTTATGGCTAGTTCAGGCTTTTCTTGGCAATTTTCCGCTTTTGACTTGTTTTTTGGGTCAATTGTGATCCAAATGGGATGAAACTTGAAATATAACCTCTAGACAGCTATTACAATGGATCTGTGTTAGCAAAGTATCAAAATATGTCCAAAATTAGGTCAAAGACATCATACGCGTATGATGTCTTTTTCATCAATTTGGGTCCAAACTTGATATTTATGCTTTCAACAGTGTTTGTAACAATCTTGTCAGGTCAGATTTCAAAAATAAGTAGTGGATGTGCCAAAAGACATTATACGCGTATGATGTCTTTTGTCCCAGATTTTGACTATTTTTGGTTTTAAGCCTTCTCCAATGTTTATAATTGAGTTTCAAGTGTTTTTGTCAGGTTTGAATGTAAAAACAAGATCTGAATCCAAAATTTCCTATTCTTTGCGTTTCTTGGACTCCGACTTGTCTTTTTGGGTTTCTTTGAGTGTTAATGCTCTTGTTTTAAGTTGATCTTAGGGTAAAACCCCCCTTCTAAACACTCTGGCAATGTCAAATTTTCAATTTTAGTCTCTGTTTAGGTCCTAAGACATCATACGCGTATGATGTCTAAAGTTGCAGATTTCCAGTTTTTCAGCACAGAACTCTTCCAATAGCTCTTTTAAGTGCTCAGCAACAATCAGTTACACAGAAAATTTTTCTGAACTTTGTTTATTGCATATTTCACTACCAAAGCGACTTTTTTCAGTGATCTAACATGCAATCAAACACATCAAGCAAATAGAACACCAATTGATAGCTCTAGATCAGGATCAAATCAGGCCCTACCTAAGCTACTTCTAATCATAAAATGGATTTTTTGCAATTGAAAATATAAAGAGATTTACTACCACACAAGGAGTAGCAAATGCTTTTTATGTCAACAACCACTTAAACACCATCAAAAACAATCTAATCTAAGCTAAACTAAAAATACTGTCAACACGGAAGACCCAGGAATACCCCACTTCCTAGTATCTCTCGAGACCTTCGGAGTCCACCACTCCTAGATCTTTTCTAACTAAAGTATACAAAGTAGTTTATACGACTCACCTCGTAGGATTAGTCTAAGGTCACCTACTTAGGGCTCTCGTCCCCGGCAGCGGCGCCAAATGTTAAGGCGGTTACGCCGCTAGCGGAAGCTAAATAGCGAGAACTCAACCAACAACAGAATTTGTCAGACGAGGACGGAGCTTGACCCGCAGGCGCATGGAAACAACTAGGTGGGTGTCAAATCACCTACTCGACCTTCTAATGACAATCACTACTAAGGAAATCAAATCTAAGTTCTAAAACACGCAAGTGACTGAAATCCGTACTACGAACGAATGCTATACGAAACAGGATCTAGAATCATTGAATCGATCTCAAACTCAAGGGGAAGTCTATACACTAGGTAAGAACAACACCCTAAAGACTTGAACTGCAAAATCAACCTATAACCACTCCGTGCGGCAAACGCGTATGAAGACAGGCCGAAAAATATAGGTGACCGAAACTTGACCCTGATGGTACTAATGTGTAGCTCTACTCGTTGTGGTTCTATAGATATGCTGCACGCTCTATTCCGACACACGAGTTAGAAGAAAACTCACACCGAAGCTCGTAGGAACTTACCACACATAGAAGCCGATAGCGCGCACTCTTGGTATCTGTGCGTAGCTCTCACCGTTGCTAACACAATGGCGGTGTTGCTTCTCCAATGGAGGCCCCGTAGCTCGCGTAGCAAGGAGATAAGACTCTCTCTCTCTCTCTCTCTCTCTCTCTCTCTCTCAGACACAGTCACGGCGCTCAAAAACTCACTTTGATTAATAATTGAATCTTTCTTAGGTTACAAAACTTTGGCTTATATACCTCAGCCTTGGAGGTGAGAACATCTCTAATTATTTACATTAACAGGTGAAATTACCTCGGGATTACAAGCTGGAAACTCAATTGAGTCCCGTTACTTAATGAATGGCTCAAATCAAAATTAATGTCGGAAAGACATTTATTACAATCAATGGTTACAAAATGATGGGTGTGAGCAAAAATGTGGGTGTGATCCTCTGCTGGCTCAACAAGTGTCATTCTTACAGTTGGACAAGGAGAAGAGAGAAACTGGTGAAGTATTGCACATGTCAGGGGATATAAATGCTTCAAGACGTTTAGAACCACTTGAGGAGTTGATGCAGCCTAAACAAGAATTGTTAGTGAATAAGGGGTTGATTCAAAACATGCTTGACACAAAGAGAAAGAAGGGAGTACTAAACAATGCTGGATAGGTTTCCAAATCTTTTCATCACTTGATATCAAGAAATAAGGCGTTTTGTTGAAGATCCTATAAAGATTGAACTAGTTGAAGGGACAAAGCCAATAAGACAGAAATTAAGAAGGATGGGCAAGGAGTAAATGAATGCTTTAAAGGAAAAGGTGGATAAATTTTTTGATGGAGGGTTCATTGTGCCAGTTGATAATGATGAATGCGTGAGCCGTGTAGTGGTCAACCCAAAGAAAAATGGGTTTTGGAGAGTTTGCATTGATTATAGGACATTAAATGCAATGTCCAAGAAAGATCGTTATATCTTACCTTTTATTGACCAATTTCTGGATGCAATGGCTAGCTTTGAAAGATACAATGTTTGTGATGGTTATTCAAGGTATTTCCAACTTATCCTTGCTCTTGAAGACAAGAAAAAAACTACTCTTATCACTCCATGGGGTTGTTTCTGCTTTTGCTGTCGTCCTTTTGGGTTGACAAATGGACGTGAAACTTTTGAAACAAAAGTGGATTGGGTACTTACCCCATTCTTTGGGAAGTTTATCAAGGTTTTAATAGATGTTTTTTGTGTATACAAATCAAGGAAAGAGCATGTCCAGAAGCTTGAAATGACTTTGGCAAGGTATGATGAATGCGGGGGTTAGTTGAACCCTAAGAAATGTTATCTAGCACAGCCAAGAGTGAAGCTTCTTGGACATGTAATTTCAAAAAATGGGATTGAGACAGATCCAAAGAAAGTGGAAGCCTTGTTATTATTGTCATCTCCAAAGGATACAAGACGGTTGGCCACTTTTATAAGGAAAGTTAAATATCTGTCTCTATTCATACCTTTGGAATCACAGCTACTATATCCACTGCAACAATCGGTTAACAATTGGAGTGTACACATGACTATGAAGATGTATTTTACAGAGTCAAAGAAGTTTTGAGTACACTACTTATTATGCAAGCTCCTAACCAGGAAAAGGAGTTTTATGTTAATCCATTAGTGGGAGATGATGCCATTGGGGCTATGTTGTTCTAAAGAGGGAAAGAATCTCAGTATATGAAACCCATGCATTATTCTTGTAGGGTAAAGACTCCTCGTGAAAGAAATTAATCAAAAATTGAATTGGTGATGACGAGTATGGTTTATGCTTGCAGACAATTCAGACATTACTTGTTACAAAAGTCGTTAACTTTTCTCACTTGTTATTCATTGCTTCCTCAACTCTTTAATAACTCAAATATATTAAAGACAATGATGAAATGGGTTATTGAACTTCAAGAGTTTTGGTTCACTTTTTTGGTGGAAGAGAGTACTCGAGCTACACTGGCAAATTTACTCACTTATTAAGAGACTCCTGTTTTGGTTAAGGCAGCGGTGGTGCAAAGGAAGAAGGTCAAAACTCTTGCCATATCCAATGCTTTACTATCATATTTTGATGGCTCTTATCGAAGAAGTCATGATGCTGCTTCGGGTGGAACTATCATTTATGATGCACAAGAAAATCTTGTAAGGAAACAACGGCTAAAACTTGCTGCAAAAAGTAACAATCAAGCAGAGTACATGGCTCTTGAAGGTGGCTTGCACGTCTATTTACAGTTGGGGATTAGACGCTTACAAATCAAAGGAGATGCCTTGTTGGTTGTGAAGCAAGTATTGGGAGTAAATGAAAAATCTATGCTTCAAGGTGAAATCGTTAATCAAAACTTTGAAGAAAATAGTTTGCAGCATATTGAAAGGTCTCAAAATAAAGAAGCTCATGTCGACGCTGCCCAACAAATGAGCACTTGTGTGTTTGTGCTGAAGGTTAATGCCCCTTTAGATCATGGAAGGGAAGTGTTATAAAAGGAGGTGGATTTTTTGTTGATAAGAATTTTACCTGAGGGTCTACAATCATCCAAAAAGTATGCTTTTATAAGAAAAGCTAGAAAGTACAAAATGCTTGATGATGTGCTTTACATGAAGTAAAGTGATTTAGTATTGCATCGTGTGCCTTGGATGGAAGAAATTTATAAGATCTTGGAAGAAAATCATGAGGGATCTTGTGGAGGCCATTTTGCCATGAAGATTATGTTACATAAGGTTTTGCAAGAAGGCTATGTGTGGCCAAGTATTCAGCAAGATGTTAACCATTGGTGCAAATCTTGTTTATCTTGTCAAAAAATGGGGAGGACAATTTTGAAGCCTGAATTACGAGAAAGACAATTCTGGCTCCTAATGTGTTTGAAAAATGGGGTCTCGATGCTGTTGGACCATTATCCATGACCAGTAAAGGAAATGCTTACATCTTGACAACAATAAATTATTTATCACGTTGGGTAGAAGCCAAAGCGTCAAACAGATTACCAATTTAAAAATGAAAAAAATTGTATATGAACATATATGCTGCAAATTTTGGTGTGCCATTGGAACTACTTTTTGATAGAGGACCGGGATTTAGAGGAGAGGTGTTTGATTTCCTGTGCAAAAAGCTCAATACACAACACATGTACAATTCTCCTTATTATCCACAATGCAATGGTCTCAATGAAAGGTTCAATGGAGAGTTGATGAGAATTTTGACAAAGATGACCCAGAAACATGGGAAAACTTGGGATTCAGAGTTTCCTCGTGCATTATGGACCTATCAAGATGCTATCAAACTGAGCACAAGGTTTTCTTCTTACCTCTTGGCTTATGGAAAGGAAGATTTATTGCAATTGAAGTGGAAATTCTTGCACTTAATTTGTTGTCATTGGAGGAGGAAAAGCAAAGAGATGCTTAGCAAGAAAGGTTGTTGGATTTATATGATTTACAATTGGAAAGAGTTTTGGCTTTGAGATACTATGAAGAAGTATCAAAGAAAGCTCAGATAAAGGCTAATGAGTGTGTAAAGGATAAGGGGATGGAAAAGGGTGATCTTGTATTGCGATACAGTGGTAAGATGGAAAATACCTTTCAGAAAAAGTTTCAAATTAAGTGGGAAGGTCCTTTTACTTTTGTGAACAAGTTTAATAATGGAACATATCAGTTGGCAGATTGGGTGGTGTACATCACAAATACTGTGTTAATGGTTACAAGTTGAAGATGTATCTGACATGTTTGATGACAATTGTGACAGATGAGATGCTATCAATGAAGGCATAAAATGCAAAGATATTCGAGGATGTAAATGAGGTTTCTAGGAATGAGCTACAACAATTGTTCACCCTAGAAACCCCCGCTCATCATGAATGATCAAACAGGCAAAGGGGGATGGCAAGCTATGTAAAGAATTTTTTGGATGAGCATGAAGCCAGTAAATCATGCCACAAAGCTTGCTAACTAGCCTCATGTATATACGTGTACATAGTGCTTTGAGTCTTGGGAGTGAGCATGTAAAAGTTCATGTACAAAGGTCTGGTTTTTTTGGGCTTGTTAAGTGGAGCTCTCGGTTGGATGAGTCCCCGAAATCTAATTTTCAATAAGTATTTTCCACTGTTCTTTATAGATCGTGAATCGAACTTGTACATCATGAGATAAGTGCATCTGAAGTGGGCAGTCTTGACTTAGAAAGTTGTTGCAGATGCATTTGACAAAGGGAACTAGTCCAGGTTGATGATTTAAATAAAAATTCCTGAAGTGATGGGCCTTGAGCCATGCTTTACAGCGTCGCATTTGGTGGCCGGAGCGGTGCATCATGCTCCTAGGAAGTTGGTCCTCAAAGGAGGTTGGTCTTAGAATTTCCTGTGGGAAAAGGAGGAGAAGTGTGGGAGAATGTGCCATGTAGCAATGGGATAGTCCCACATAGGGGAGATTGGGCTCAAGGCAAGGGGTATAAGAGGGGAAGTGGATACCCATTTGGGGGTGTATCAAAGGAGAGAAGAGCTCTCTCAAGCCTTGGCTATGGGCACTTGTGGACACTTGGGGGAGAGGATGGTGAATTTTTGGCTTCACACCATCTTCCTAGGTAGATGACCTCCCTTTTCATCCCTTATACACAAGCCCCACCCCTTCCCTTGGGCCAAAAGACATCAGCTACCCATTTCCAACCCAAATGAGGCCAAAAATGGACCAATTTTATGGAGCCTTGCAAGAGAGCCTTGTCGGATGAGGAGAGAGAAGAAATCTCTTTGAATAAAAGTTAAAATAGAGGCCCCATTTTATAGCTACAATTATCTGCAACACCTGCAAACTTTCCAGAGAGCTCATTTTTGAGCAAGAGAGAGTACACCCCCAACTTCAAATGGCCTTATATCTCTCATCTTTTACCTGTTTTTAGCCTATGGATACTCTATGGGCGTCTACTCAAGATGAGCTATATTTATATCCTTGGTTTCTCCTAATTCCAAGTGTACTTCATGCTAGAAAGGTTCTTCATAAAACTTTTTAGGTGCTAATCATAGGTGGTTTAAGCGGTGCAATAGTTCTTCATTCCGACAGCGTGACTCGTGCAAGTCTATAGAGGCACCTTTTTTCCTTGTTGTTTTCACGGTATCATTGTTTTGGTTCCCCCCACTGAGGATCAAGTGCTCATGTGCTCCAATCCTTGTGAAACATGTCTATTATGTAGGTAGAGAATGTAAAGGGGAAGTGGGTCCTTATGGACAATTGACTATGTAATTGGATTGCAGCCTTTGGAGGGTCCTGAGGTTTTGTGAAGCCAAGCACTGGGGGATCCATCGACATCCCTTGAACTTACAATGTCACATGTAAGTGTTTTTGTGGCAATCAAACATGGCAATCTAGTTTCCGTAGTTTCATGGATTTCCTAATGAGAATGCACAAGCTTTTATTGAGAAATTGAAAGTTAATTTCTTATTGCAAAATATACTAGATTAAGATATATTATTGCGGTTGCTGCAATACAGTTTACAGGATGAGGAAAAAGTTTGGTTACAAAATTATGAAGAGGTGGTACGGGCACAGAATCCAGGGTGGTTTTGGACTACAATCGTGTGAAGCAGGCTTTTTTGGCACAATACAGGAGCATTGAAGTACCTGATGAAGTTTGGTATGAAATTTTTGGGTACACTCAGAAGGCTAATCAAAGTGTTGATGATTTTATCATGCAGTTTAACCATTTATGGGATAAATGGGCCCAAGCTTTAGGAAATGAAATCCCTCCAGCCATGTTAAAGAAGGACCATTTTGCGGCCAACTTAAAGGAAACTCTGAGGTTCAAAGCTAAGCTGAAAAGGCCCGCTACTTTTGAGGAAGCAGTCACCATCGCCAGGGAGAAATAATGGAAAGCTCAAGACTATGGGAGAGCGGTCCATGTGCAAGGTAATGGTGGCCAAAATGAGGGAAATCAAGCAGAGGTTAAAGCCCGAGGCTGAAGCCCACAAGCTGAAGCCCAACCTGTTCAAAGGGTTGCAAACACTGAATGGTTACAACGGAATATGCAAGACATGATGACCATGATGCAAGAATTAGGCCGCAATGTTCTTGGAGGTGGTCGTGGTTGTGGTCGTGGTGTAGGAATGGCCCATCCATATGAAACTCAGCCTAATGATAATGTGGGTCGTGGACAAGGTGTCTTTGAGACACAAAGGAAGTTCATCCCTACTTGTTATAATTGTGGTGAACTTGGTCATATCAGAACTCATTGTCCAAGGCCAATAAGGATGGGAGGTGATATGTTTCCACTTCCTCAGCAAATTCCTAACATGCCTAATAATTATGGATTGGATATATGGGGAGATCAAAGTATTGGATAGGAAAATCAGGCCTCAACCTCTGGTGGTCATGCGGGTATTTTGTAGGTTGAAAGAAAAGAAGTAGATATGATGCCCATAGGCAAAAGAGAGAGGGAAGGTTATGCTACTCCAGGTCCTAGTAAGAAGAAAGGGAAAGAGAAAGAGGGTGAAGAAGTGAAAGTTAAGAGAAAGCAAAGACCTCGTAGATAGTTTGAAGTAGCAGACTTACCTTTGGGAGAAGGCCAAATGGCTTACAATTTAAAGGAAGACCTAATTGGGAGGAAAATATATTGTACTTTTGGACAGTTGATGAATATGGTGCCCAAACTCAAGAGGCAGTGGAAGTCACTAGTGAATCCAAAGAAAGAGCCAAAGCATGGGCAAGTAAAAGTGTTGGCTATGGGAGAGTTAACCGACATTTGTCCTGTGGTGAACTCTAGGCACAAAGGTGTGGGCATGGGAGAGGCCTACATTGATGGAGGTGCTCAAGTTTGTGTGATCACAAAGTCATTGTAGATGGCGGAGATAGTCTCAATAGGTGGGAACTCGCTCTTGGAAGCCGAACAACGGACCAGTCACTAATTACCATGGTGGTTACCACAGCAATCTCAAGGGGCCATAAATAGGACCCATTACATCATAATCGGGTTGATTGTACTTTTGGGCTACTTATCTTTTGACTTCTTACTCTTAGTTGTGCAGTTTTAGTCTTGAAGTCGTTCCTGAGCTACACTCCTCACTTGTAATCTTACTTTGTAATCCTTAATACAGTAGTCAAGTGTACTTCACTTGGATATGCTTGTATTCATTCTTCATGAACTCTAAATCTGAACACTCTTTCCAGTCATTCAGTCTGTCTCTCACTTCAACAGATGTATTTCAGTTCATGTAACTATTCCAGTTCAGTTTCTATCTTCTCTTCTAGTCTTACTGACTGAACTAATGTTACCAGTAGCTGTAAATTTTAACATTGGAATCAGTTATCTAAAGAGATCAACTCCAATTCCATTTTGGCAATCATGGTGGCTAGAGCTCTTTCTCGTTGACAAGAAAACTCTTCTCCCAGTTTAAGTTTTTAGCTGAAGTGATGGCACCCAAACCTAGCCGTGGCCAGAAACCATCCTACCATGTTGACCCTATCCCTGAGGAGTCAGAAAGAGATTCTGATCCTAAGAATGAGCAAGTAACTGACACTGAGGCTTAGGAGGAGCACAGTCATGCTGATGATGCAAAGGACTGTCAGCATTCTAGTTAGTCCTAAAGAAGAAGGGCAGAAAGGGAAGAACGCAAGGCCAAGAGTTCTCGGACCATATAGGGGGACAAAGGAGCCAAAGGCAGTAAAGGAAGTTGCCATAGTTCGAGTAGAAAAGCAGGGAGGATACAGAAACTGAGATGGAGGCAGAAATTAATGGGGATGCAGACACAGACCATTATAAGAAAGCTTCAAAAAGGAGTTAGGACCCCAAGGTGAGAGGAGGAAGAAATGATGCTGATTGACATGATTACACATCTTCATTCAAAATTTTGTTTCCCGTGTTCAAAGGGGGAAAGAAGGGTTACCAATTATCTCTCACTGGACAAAAAAGAAAGGCCACACAAGAGGAAGCTGACAGTCCTAAAAGACCAAGAACGACACTCACCAAAAGCACTGCTCTTCTTAAGCAGTTAGAAAGTCAGATCCAAACAGTGTCTGCTGAAAAAACTCTAGCTAGCCAGACTGAACAACCTCTCTTCAAGACCACTGATGGAATCAACCAGTCAACAGGGCACATTTCAGCAACCACCAGTACAGGCCAAGACCAGACAGATAGGACGAGTGCTGAGCAGCCATACTGATAAGGGAAAAGGACCAGTACCTTCAGGTCCACATGAAAAGGTTTCCATCCCTTATAGTGAAGCGGCCCTACATTTAACTAAGAAAGACAGGTCATAGCAGCTGCAAACTCATCCTCTCAAAGGACGTCTACTTTTTCATAGATTTGATTATACTACATTACCATATATGGATCTTGTCACGGTTTACGAGCTAACTACCTGCCCGGGGCAGTCACTTATAAAAAGATCCCTATATCACGTGCGTTCAAGAGGTAATTAATAATACCCCAATATACATATTATACTTACACTGTGAGCCTATTTAAAAAACCCCCACCCCCCTCTAATGTATACATAAACGTATACATTTTCATACATTTTGGTCTTTTAATAATCCTCTCCGGTTAACTCACGTGATATCATACACATTCTAAAAAGTGACTGCCCCAGGACTATCTGTGACCAAGCGAGAGTGCAGGATGGCTGTCCTGTACCTTATTCAGTCATCTTGGAACACTATTGTGAATTCTAGAGGACAAATGTTGGATGCTTCGGAGTCAAATGATGAATTAACCAAGGTAAAAGCTGAAGTGAAGGAGATTGAGCAGTAAATTGAAAATCTGGAGCAGGAGAAAGAAGCCTAGACCCTGCACCACATTATTATTGAGACTCTATCAGCTAGAAACATTCAGCAAGTAGAAAATAAGTTATCCAAGGTGGAGTCTGAGATACGGACCCTAAGGGAAGAAAAGGTATGAGTTGAAAGGGCTGCGGACAAATTCAAAACTCTGTGAGAATGAAGCGAGTTGATTTCAACTCATTTCTCACTAGTCACATTGCTTTGAAAGAAACATTAATGAAAAGATACATCTATAATAATCTGGCTGAGATATCAAACCCAGAAGGGAATGACGTTTTCAATATGGATAATTTGAGGACTCTCATGGTAACAATGCAGAGTGATTTGCAAGACAAACTCTCTGAATATAATAGCACTCTGGGAAATCAAGCTATCCTTGATTATATTGAACAGCAGAACAACCTTGATGAGGATGATGATAAGGCAACAAAAGAGGAAAAGAAGGAGGATGAATCAGAAGAAGGGCATGATGATGATGACTCTCCTCCATCTCCACCTTCAGGACCTGATACTGGTGGAGCGGGGTCTACAAGAGGGGATCAATCAAAGACAGACTAGCCAGACCAGTATAAAGGTCAGCAGTTGGATAATCAGCAGGTGGGAGATCAACTACCCAGCAACACTGGGAATTCACCTAGTACACCAATCACAACACAATATGGATGATAAAGGGAAAGGCAAAGCTGTGACTGAGATTCTAAAAGGTGATGAGAGACATTCATTACAGCTCATCATGCTGAATAAGAGATTAAGACATCAGCAAGCTCCTATAACCCGGATGTATCTGGAGGATGATGATCTTATCACTGATCTGGAGCGATTTCAACGACTATATGTCCGCGCTAAGGAAATGGTTCAACATTGGAAATCAGCTGCTTTCCATGATCAAGAGGTGTGCCAATTGCCTGAGCATCCTAGTACAATACAACTATTAGAGAGAATGCCTGAATGGATACTAACTGCTGATGAGAAACTAGCTAATCCACATTGGCAGCGACATTCTACTACAAATTGTCATTCCCTAGCCATCAAATTAGAGCTCCTACTGGGGAATAGGCAGACATATAAATGTATGAAAGAGGTCAGAAGTCAATTAAAAGAGGTCTTAGAGAAAATGCAGATTGCTAGGGAGTTCTGGATCAGAGGATGCAAGCTATTCTTAAAGATCACACTACCACCAACAAGGGGCCTCAAACTCAAATGGCAGTAGGAGAACATGCAGCTGCTCTCCGGAGATTATTTCAGTTGGTTAAAGTTACCAAAAAGACGATGCAGCAGGAGAACCAGGATGTCCTCAATTTTCTAGAGTTTGTACCTGATTCTCCAGTTCTCCTGTATGCTTTACTGGCAAGAGATTTTGAGCTGCCGAGGGTTTTATTTAGCACTATTTTCCTCAACATACAGAACCAGTATATCGGCTCACATACTATAAGATTGCTGGATGATCTTCAGGATTGGTATGAGCGATCAACTGTGGAATGGAAAACCTGGCAAACGCTATTCAATGATGCTCTTCAATTAAATGATTTCCAGCAATTAAAAGATGAGGTGCAGAGGATCAAGCTGTGTATGGGACAATGGAAAATATAGATTAGAGGTCTCACTAAGATCACAAACCAGCTGTTGCAACTCATTGTTGAGTCCTCTAAAGTTCCTGAAAAGGACATTACGGCTAAACTAGGCCTAGGACCACAGTACAGAGAGATGGCTGAGATTCTCTTTGAAGCTAGATTAAAACAAATCAGCCTCTTCCAGAAGGATGGATCCATACAGCTTTCCATTGTCACAAATTGGCCAGAACTCGTCTAACAAAAGGAAAATGCATGTTCTATGATCTCGACACCAAAACTTATCATCCTTTCACGCCTTATGAAGCCGAAATGACAACAAAAAGGCGGGATCATCTTGAGCATGAGGGCATTTACAGACTCATTCAAAAGGACAATGCTAGCACTAGGACTTATGAGACACCATCAAGACCAAAGGGCAAAAGGAAGCGGGTTCAATGGAAGGATACTGGGTAGTTCCATCGCAGAATTTGATGGAGAAACTTTCCAGCCGTTCTCAGAATCAGACGGTGGATTTTTCCATAAAATTTTAGAATCAGACAATGGATTTTTTGAGTCAGGTGTTGGTATCTCTTTGGTTGGACACCCACAAAATTACAACTATAGGGATGTCAAGCACTCAACAAGCATGAAATATGGTTTAAAGTTAGCAATACCACAATAGCCAGTGACGGGAGCAAAGCAAACCCCGAACCCCGACGGCCTCTAAAACGCCGGGGGCCGAATGGCGCACCTTGAGCCTGTCTCACGGTAAAGCAAACAGGGGGCACCACCTAGTTTTGAGCGGCTAGGACGCAGACCATGATGATATGAACACCACAAACTTACACACAATGAGAGAGAGAGAGAGAGAGAGAGAGAGAGAGAGAGAGAGAGAGAGAGAGAGAGAGAGAGAGAGAGAGAGAGAGATTTTGCAATGAAGAAAACCCTTGGGGTGTGAGGGAGAGTTATTTCTGCAGTATTTACAATGACTTTCCTTCCAGCGAGGCGGCACACCGTGGTGATAGAGAGGGAGGAGAAAAGATGGTGCAACTACTTGGTGCGTTCTCTAAGACGACTCAATGATTGTGAAGCTTGCTACCAAGAGTGTGTGTGTGTGTGCATCGACCATTGGAGTCGAGAGGTGGACGTGGCTCCCTTCACATGGTGAAATTCCCAAGGCAAACCAGCACACAAGCCCCCTTCCCCGTGATGCCAATAGTGTCAACTCTTCCCACTACACTCTACCAAGTGCTGACCTCTTCATGAACTGCCCCACCCCCCCGATAGTGACCTCTCAGTGCCAATTTATAGGTGTTGGCTACTTGAATTATGGTAATCTGAGTGTGATTAGGGTAAGATAATTGAGGAGGCAAAGCAAGTGGTGGGCCTGGTGTGGTTGACCCTTGCTTTGTTTTGGGAGGTTATTAAAAAAATGAGAATCTCTAGGAGGGCCTTTGTGACCATCACCTAGAGAGAGGGAATTTACGTAGTGGGAATTTTACAACGGCTTGGGCGAAAGCTGAAGAAATGATGAACATAACCTACAAATTATTGAAAATGACATCGTGATTGCGTGATGCCTGCGAATGGTGTGTTGCCGGTACGTCGGTGTAGCGCGTACTTATTTTCGGGGTCGGCCAGGGCATGCCTTCGGTGCATTTCTCCTTTTTGTTGTTGGCGGCGCGTGATTTGGGTCCTCCTTCTTTTTTGTTGTCATCGTAGTCGTGAAATCCTTTGGTTTCTGTATTTGTGGTGCATATATGCGTGTGTGTGTGTGTGTATGTATGGGTGGGTGTGGGCGGACGTGTGTGTATGTGTGAGTGCGTAAGCATGAGTGTATGTATGTGTGTATGGGTGTGTGAGTGTATTCATATATGTATGTGTGTGTGCGCAAGCGTGCGTGGGAATGTGCTTATTATGTATATAATATATATATTATATTTAATTTATTTTATTTTTTCGTTCTTTGTTTGGCGGCCTGCTGCAGCTACGCGAGGGTGAGTGGGGGGATGGGTGTGTTTGTGAGAGAGGGTGTGTGTGGTGTGTGTATAGAGAGAGAGAGTGTGTGTTAGAGGTTTAATGCGCTGTCATAGGCCGAGAGAAGGGGAGAGAGAGAGACCTGCGGGGTGGTCAGAGCGCCAGAGAGTGAGAGAGATGGGGTGAGGGAGAGGATGAGGCGGGTGTGTGGGGGGAGAGGATGAGTGTGTGTGTGTGTGTGTGTGTGTGGATGAGGGAGAGCTCTCGTTATTTTCGTGCCTACACACGCTGGGACAAGAGGCTGAGAGCAAGAAGGGTCGGGGTGAGGTGGCGAGAGGAGGTGAGGGTGGGTGTGGATGAGAGAGAGAGAGAGAGAGAGAGAGAGAGAGAGAGAGAGAGAGAGAGAGAGAGAGAGAGAGAGAGAGAGAGAGAGAGAGAGAGAGAGAGAGAGAGTGTTATCCGCCATGCGCCTTCGGGCTGAAGAACGAGAGAGAGAGAGGTTTACGGCACCTTCACAGGCCTGTGTGTGTGTGTGTGTGTGTGTGTGTGTGTGTGTGTGTGTGTGTGAGAGAGAGAGAGAGAGAGAGAGAGAGAGAGAGAGAGAGAGAGAGAGAGAGAGAGAGAGAGAGAGAGAGAGAGAGAGAGACAGAGAGAGAAGAGAAATTGCAAGGAGGGGGCTGCACTTGGTGGGTCTCCGACAAGAGAGCGAGGGAGGGGGGTTTTCTTTGGCAATGAAGTGGGGTAAGGGGGGGAGGGGGGGGGGGGGGGGGGGGGGGGGGGGGGGGGGGGGGGGGTGCTGTGTGGTGAGAGGGAGAGGGAATATTATCCCTTTGCATGGCATGGCAGCTCAAGGACGAGATGAGGGAAGCGGATCAATGGGGTGGGGAGAAGGAGAATATTAGCGGGTCAAGGGAGGAGAATGCGGCCGAGGGTGAGGCGAGCGGGTGGGGGAGAGAGAGAGGGAATATTATTCGGGCTATTGGCTTGCATAGAGAGAGAGGGATGGGGCATGTGTGTGGTGGGGGTACGGTAAGAGTGTGGATAAGAGTACGGGAGAGAGAGTTTGCATGCGGCTCGACACAGAGGGAGCGCGAGAGAGAAAGTGAGAGAAGGGGTGGGTGCATGCTCGAGGCAGCTCCTGGCCAAGGGTGGCCAGTGGGGGGTTGTGTGGGTGAGAGAGAGAGAGGATATTAGAGAGACAGAGAGTGTGATTGGCCATTGGTAGGCAATGAGGGGGATAGAGAGAGAGGATTTCCGGGCCAACGGTGGTCATGCGGCCGTGACAAGAGCTGGGAGAGGGGGTTGTCAACGAGAGAGGAGGAGTGGATGAGGGAGAGGAAGGGGGTGCCAAGAAGGGAGAGAGGGGATATTAGAGAGAGAGGTACGTAGGGAAAATGAGAGAGAGAGAGAGAGATATCTCATTCGATGCCTGCCTGGGGAATAAACTATAGGGAGAGAGAGAGAAGGGAGAGTGAAACCGAGGGTGGCCGGCTAGGCTGGGGCATGACAACCGAGGGCATAAGGGGGTGATAAGGCTAGCCAATCGAGGGGGGAGCCATGTTACGAGGCCATGCGAGTAAAAACCAGCATCACAAAGTTTTCCAGGCATTGCCGAGCCTTCCAATGGTGCCGACAAGGCTTCGGCAAGGGAATAATGAAGTTTTTTTTCTTTTTTTTTCTTTGATTTCCAAAAATCGGCCATCATTAGTCCTCCCCTTTTGGCTAGAGGCATTCATGTCTCTAGGCCTACCTCTGATTCATCTTCAGCTGAGTTGTAGGAGCCGATATCAAGTTGCCTTCAAAACTAGCCATTCCATTTGGCCATTGGTGAGATCTCTGGGATATTCATGAATCTGCAATAGGTCCAGGTGATAGCCTGCTCCTTGGAATAGTGTCGGCTGATTAAAAGGGAAGCCCATGGCTTCCAGAACTTTGTTCCAGTGTCCTCCTGGATCCCAAGTGAAGAAGAGGATCATTGTCTGCAGTGTCCGAACAATAAAATTTGCATGCCAAATAGGACCAAATTTGTAAACACTAGTAGCGAGAGGGGAAATGAGCATCTTGGCTCTTGCAAAGACAGAACTGAAAATTATGATTCCCAAGAGTGTGCCAAGAATCCACCATATATGGCTGCCTTGTTGGTGTGGTGAGCTCCAGTTGTCTTTAGAATCCTACTTACTGCCATGACTAGAAAAACTTGCAAGCACATCATGCTTCTTTTGGGTGTGCTCAATTATGCCAATTGTCTTTTCTGATACTGATAGTAAGCCACCTACCTTGCGGCTTAAATACAAGCATGATCCATTTACCTCTCTCCAAAGAGAGATGCACTATTTGTAAAAATTGCACCAAATTGGGAATGAGGCCTTCATTCTTGCATTCTATCAGCCTTTTGTCTATCCATGGCTCCCTAACTCTTATCTCCATGCTGATCTTATCTCTATATGTTATAGCGGCTAGCCATAGCCATAGGTCTGATGCATCCCATGCAAACACAATGCTGTGTTGTGGAGGAGTCTGGAACATCCTTAAAAGGTTGGCAACTGTATATTGACCATCAAACTTACTCTGAACACCCTCACATAAACTGGAGGCATTATCCATCTCCAAGTTTATAACACCCTTCAATAGACTAGAGGCATTACCCATCTCTAAGTCTATAACACTACACAATAATGTCTTGCTCGGCTGCCAAACCTCTAGAGCAATATCCAACTCCGAACCTTCAATCATACTTACCTCTTTGTTATGGTCCTCTAGTGAAACTTCCTCGATGCAAAATTCCTTTATCTTGCTACAATGTCCTTGGTCCGTGCTGGTGCACAGGATTCTATTTTCAAAGCCATCCCCTTTGCTTGATATGTTGTCCATCTTCTGCAAAGCCTTGCTAGTAGGCTAGTTTTCCTCTTCTCTTGTTTCTTCCATGCTCTTTGCATTCCTCTTACTCTGACGAGGCCTGAACAACACCTTACACCTTCTTACCATTACTACCCAATGCTGTTGATTGATTGCCTTGGTGCCTATTTCATCCAAGGTTAAAGATGTACTCATATTTGTAACACAATTTTTTTGACTTACCTCCCCCACTAGGGTAGCATCTTTTGATTCTTTAACCTCTTGTTCCACTGCTTCAGTCCTTTGAATAGTCTTCTTGCTTGATCCTTCTTCTGCTATCTTCATCTCGACCTCTTCTGCAAGACCAATGATAGTTGGGGTGCTGGTACCAATTGGTGGTGGGCGTAAGATGAGTGTAGGTGGTGATTGTGGTGGTGGTTGCATCGGTGGCTGTAGGGATTGAACTGATGAGATTGGTTGCCTGGGTGGCGGTGGTCTTGCCCTTGGCGGAGAGATCTGATTCTATCTCCCCCCTCTATTGAAATCCTGCCTCCTTGGATGTGGGCAGTGGTACATACCATGGACGTCCTCCCCGTAGTTGTAGTAGTGGTACTCTTGGTTCTGCCTTCGCTGTCCTCTTCCTTGTTCTGGATTCCTAACAGGTGCATGCCCTTGCTGCACTAGATGCACGGATAAACTCTCTAGTTGGGTGGTGATGCGACTCAGCAGGTCTTGCTGCTCTTCTGATGCCTCTTGCGTTTGGGTTCTATGACTTGCTGTTGTTGCAGTTACTAGGGTTGGTCGGATCGAGCTTGTTTCCTCTGACTCATTTACTCTTGCTTGCATGTGCAGCTTCTTGTCTTTAAGGTGGGCTACTTCGACTGCCAACTCATATGTTGCACGAAACCTTCCCTTCACCTTCTCTCTAAGCGGCGACCATAGACCAGCAATGAAAGGGTCCTTCTTTAGAAAATTAGGCGCTCCTTCGCCTTCCTCCAGTGAGGAAACCCATCTCTCCCATAAGTCCACAAATTTGGACTCGTAGGTGGCATACTCTAGCAGACCTCCCTACTTCAATTCCGTCAGTAGCTGCCATAGCTTCTCCGAGGTTGTGCCTCCACCAAACCTCTTCACAAAAGTAGCCCTTAACACTTCCCATGCATTCTTGGTAGCCTGGGGCAGTGCATTATACCAGGACTTGGCCTCTACTTTCATCAATAGAGGAAAAATCGGAAGTCGTGAAGCGTCGTCATCTTTGTTGGAGACGACACAAGCATTGTCGAAATCATCCAAAAAGTCGGTGGTGAGATCTTCTCCCTTCTTTCCACTGAACGTGGGGAAAGAAACACTTGCCGTGGTAGTGACTCAGGAAATTACAAACCTCTTTTTTTTTTCTTAAAGATTAATACATTAACAATAGTAGCGGCTTTTTACAGAGTTGAATGGATAGGTTGAAACAAGATAAAGAATGGGTCACAAAGCTAGAACATAATAAAAATGCTTACATCAAAAGAGTGGTTGTAATCCAGGAGGGGCAAGATGATGGGGCATGGAGATCTCAGGATTTCATCAAGCATCTTGGCTCCGAATAAGAAAACAGTCTTTTGCTGGTAGAATATCTTGCTATCAATATACACGTTTACATGCATGTGTTGCAAGAAACGTAAAGGAAATACTTTTGGCCTATTACTATTATCCATGTAGGGTGTAGGGCAAGGATCTTGACCACTAGGGTTGCGTACCTCAGGTGTTGACGAGGTGACACCTTCAACACATGCTCCTACCTCTTGTAGTAGTCCGCACAATCCTCCACATTAGGCTCAAAACAGACTGGGCGAAAAGAGTCTACCTCAAGCGGCTTTCCATTCTGCATGCGGCGACGACGCTTGGGTGGTCGAACTTCATTTGAACTATCCAGGCCTAGAGAGAGTGTAGGCCCACTTGTGTCCACCAAATTCTTCAGGCTTATGGACTTAGACTTCGTGGTTGATGTAGTTTACGACTCCTCTCGAAGCATTAGAGAGAAAACACTTGGTGCTGTAGAAAATCTGACTGTTGTGAGAGTGCCGCAATTTTCAAAAGTAAAACTCACCGTTCTTTCTTCACTTCCTCTGTTAGAAATCATTGATAGAATGCTGTAGCTCACAGTAGTGATGGCACTTCATAGGCCTCCCACTTGATGCTCTCAACTTGTGGTTAGAACGAGCAACACGAGATGGAGAATTTACCTATTGAATACTGACAACACTGCAGCCTGGCAGTAGTGCTTCAATGAAGGCGGCTAGTACCTCCTTAGTCTCCTTTTCTTCCATCCTCCATTTAGAAAATTCCTTCAGTCATTCGTCCATGATTGATGGCTTCCAGCATTGTAAACTAAAGGATCTTAGAAGCCCTCCTCAGTGGGGGCACCAAATGATGGGAGCAAAGCAAACCCCGAACCCCGACGGCCTCTAAAACGCCGAAGGCTGAATGGCATGCCTCAAGCCTGTCACACGATAAAGTGAACAGGGGGCACCACCTAGCTTTGAGCGGCTAGGACGCAGATTACGAGACGAGAGAGAGAGAGAGAGAGAGAGAGAGAGAGAGAGAGAGAGAGAGAGAGAGAGAAAGAGATTTTGCAAATGAAGAAAACCCTCAGGGGTGTGAGGAAGAGTTATTTATGTAGTATTTACAATGACCTTCCTTCCAGCGAGGTGGCACACCGTGGTGATAGAGAGGTAGGAGAAAAGATGGTGCAACTACTTGGTGTGTTCTCTAAGATGACTCAATGTAATGGAATTTGCCTATTCAATTTGAGAATAGCGGAATTTAATGAGAGTACTTTCAAGAAATGATTTTGTGAGCATAGCGGGTAGACATAATTGAAGATAGCAACATAATCATAGCAATTAGTTAACTTGGCATAGACAATACTTTTGCAAGAGAGAGAGTTTAGAGAACATGACAACAATTGAGGACCGGATTTATGTGGAGCCGGTCCCCCCTCCAATAGGCATTTGTATTATGATTTCTCCCATAAAGAGAGACTTGTTACAATACAGTCTTTGTGTTCCTTGTGACCTAGGTGATGCCATGAAGATGGAAGGCTTCATGCACCACAAACATAACATAAACTTGAAGAAAGCTTTAACTATCCCAAGCCTCAGTCCCAAGACCTCAAACACCTTCGAAGGTGGAGAGAGCTAGCAGGGAATGAGGGTGGGGAAGAGGAAGAAGAAACATTTCGTAGGAGAAAGAATTAGTTCCTCACTTATCATACTCTTGTTGCTAGCATACATAATAGCATAGTAATGAAGAAGAAGGATATGGAAAGCTTAAGCATTGAAGCATGGCTCTTGGTTGGATTTGCACTCCATAGCCAAGAGTGTTGGTGTAGGCTCTCAACCTCTACTTGCTTGGAGAGGGAGCTCTTGCACTTTGCATATCACACAATGAGAGTGCTTGTGAGTGTGTGTGGGTGAGTATACCCCCTAGGCACCCCCCTAGCTTGCTTGGGTCGACCCCCCCTTGTAGCTCATGCCTGAAGCTCATTGGACCCCTCCAGGCCTAGCCAACCAGGCCTAGCCAATCACAAGCAAGAGCCATTACAAGCAACATGGGTAGCCTTGGGACAAGTGTCCCCCTTTCCCCTTTGAGAGAGAGGACTTGATAAATGCTAAAACAATTAGATAATTCATGTAATTTATCATTGGACCCCTTTGAAGCCTAGCCAATAGGCTTCAAGCAACACATGAAGGTAACATGGGTAGGGGCCTGACACGTGTCCTTGCTGCCTCTTCAAGTTGGGCTTCCCTTGTGTGTGTGAGTGGGTGTTCTCTCTCTAGCCCCTAGGAAAAGGGCTCGCCCCCCCTCTTGTAGGAATGCTTTTGACTTTTAGGTGATCAAGCACCTTACTCACCAAGCATGACAAAGCACTTGAACTAGGGGGTGTTCCCACAAGCATCTCAGGCAAGCTTCTCAAGGCACCTCAAGTACTTTAATCATGCAGCAAGTCAAGCACCTCAAGCATGGAGCCAGTCAAGCACCTCAAGCATCTTAATCAAGCACCTCAAGCATGAAAAACACCTCAAGCATGACAAGCACCTCGAGCTTGGGCCGGGTTCCCACCTCAAGCTCAGCCCTAGCTTACTTAAGGTCAAAGGACTTTTACACACATTTATTGGAGGTCTTCAATGAAGCTAACCCTAAGGTCTTATGCTCCATTGGTTAGCCTTGCTCTTTGATAGACCATATCCCTTTTGGGCCCCTTTACCATTGGACCCGTGTTGAGATAGATCTATAAGCACATACCTATATCTTAACACTTGTTCCCGTTTATTCTCCCACATTAAGTGATCAATTTAATATGAGAAAATCATTTGGGTTAGTTAGATATTAGATTTTATGACATTACCTCTCTCTTGAAATCATAGTCGTCCTCGGCTATGAGGTAGCAAAGATAAAGTCTTAGTCATTAGTCAATCGTACTTAGCGGGTAAAGGATCCCTTTTTACCCTATGACATCTTTCCAAGATGGATGACTAATCCATTTGGTGCTTGGGAGACATAGCTGCCGCAAGCATGTCTGCTCTTTAGTCCATTTTATTCTCCCAAAGTAGAGTGACAAATTCTACTTGGTGTTTGAGAGACGTGGTCATCACAAACATCATTCTAAGCATGCATACTAGTTAAATTTTGTGCACAATTAAAAAGAGGACTAGTCATATAAGATAAAAACATGAGTTATTTAAAAGAAATTTGTACATTTGCTTACTCTAATGTAGCATTGTAAGCATTGACAAGGTTCATACTATCCTTAAGTTGTACTCCTTGCATCCATTTAGCATCTTCAAAAGGATAATTTTTGAACTTAATAAGATACCGTCGGATAATCTTACCATGTCGTAGTACCTTGTCTTCATGCCGAAGGATAGCTTCGGGTTGTAGCACCTCTTCTTGGTCTTCAACTTCGGGAGGGTCTTCAATAATTGGTTCAATTGGTGGCTCTCCTTTGTAGGGCTTAAGTAAGCTTACATGAAAGACATTGTGTATAAGCCAATGGTTGGGCAACTTGAGTTGATAAGCCGTCTCATTGATAGGCTTCAAGATTTGGAAAGGACCATAGTATCTTTTTGCTAGTTTAGCATAATACTTTTGATGGCCCGTAGGATTTTTGCCCGTCGTTTGCCTTAATCGAGCCTTAGGAAACTTGAGTAAGACCCAATCATTTTCTTTGAACATTAAGGCTCTTCTGTGCTTATCAGCAGCAGCTTTTTGCCTTTGTTGAGAGATGGCTATAGCCTCCCTAATCTTTTGAAAAGTTTCTTGTAGGTCACGGCTATACTCATCGGCGGCGAAGATCTTCCCATGTACTTTCAGTAGCAAGGGACTTTTAGGTCTTCCTTCTATGATCTCGAAAGGTGCTTTGCCCGTAGAAGTATGTACAATATTATTGTAGGCATACTCTACTAGCGGTAAATACTTTTCCCATTGTGAGCGTTGATCTACTTCGGTAACATAAGTCTTGAGTAGATCGAGTATCGTAAGATTGGCTATCTCACTTTGGCCATCCATTTGTGAGTGATAGGCCGAAGAGAAATTCAATCTTGTTCTTAGATTTTCAAAGAGACCTTTCCGGAAATTACTGGTCATTCTAGGATCTCTATCTGACACGATGGATGTGGGTAATCCATGGTGTTTGAAAATCTAAGATATGAAGAGAGTTGCCATTTGATGTGCCTTAATAGTCTTTTTGACAGGAATAAAATGTGCTTGCTTGCTAAACCTGTCAACTATTGTCCATATTCCTGTATTCCCATGGATAGACTTGGGTAATCCAAAGATGAAATGCATGGATATACTTTCCCATGGTGAATTTGGAATAGGCAATGGTTGGAGTAATCCAGGTTGCTTCCCTCTATCATACTTGGTCTTTTGGCATACTACACATTTTGAAACATACTCTTGTATGTCCACTTTCATGGTAGGCCAATAGAAATACGTCTCTACTCCTCGGAGAGTAGGTTGAATACCTCTATGCCCTGCATATGGAGGAGCATGGGATTCATACATAACCTTCTTACGAAGGGAATGGGTAACACATAGCCTATTTCCGTGAAGAAGATAACCATCCTGCAAGGTGAATGGTTCCTCTTTCTTCCCCAAAGCAAGGGCTGACATTATGTCTCTAATGTCAGGGTTAGTAGCATACTCATCTATCATAGAGGATAGATCATTGTGAGTAGCTATAGACACCGCATTAACTTTTGGTCGTCGTGAAAGTGCATCGGCAACTTGATTGTGCTTACCAGCTATGTGAGCAATATGAAAATTAAATTGCGAAAGAAAATTTGGCCACCTCATTTGTTTGTCGGAAAGCTTGGTTTGCGTCATGAAATACTTGAGACTTTGGTGGTCGGTTCGTAGGATAAATGGAGTCCCCAATAGGTAGTGCTTCCATGTGTCTAGGGCATGTAGAACAGCTAAAAGCTCTTTCTCATAAATGCCCAAGACTCGTTCATCACCATTGAGCCTTCGGCTCTCATATGCTATGGCATGCCCTTCTTGAAGCAAAACCGCTCCAAGGCAATCACCACAAGCATCACATTGGACCTCAAAGGGCTTTGAGAGATCCTGAAGCACGAGGACTGGTTGGGAAGTAAGCTTCTCTTTGAGTTTTTCAAAAGCATTTTGCTCCTTAGCAGTCCATAAAAACTTAACGTTCTTCTTGGTTAAGTCGTGTAGTGGTCCTGCTACTTGAGAGAATTTTGCTATGAAGCGTCTATAGTATGCACACATACCAATAAAGCTTCTTAGCTCATGTAGATTCCTTGGGTTAGGCCATGATTTTATTACCTCTAACTTTGATGGATCCATACGAATACCATCGTGAGAGATAATATGGCCTAGATATTGAATCTCTTGAAGGAAGAATTCACTTTTCTTTTGGTTGAGAAAAAGTTTGCTCTCCCTCAAGGCATGAAAAATCACTTGGAGATGTTGCTTATGTTCCTCCAAAGACTTGGAGTAGATGATGATATCATCGAAGAACACTCCAGTGAATTTTCGATATGGTCTAAAAATTTTCTCCATCAAACGGTTGAACGTAGCTGGTGCATTAGTCAAGCCAAAAGGCATGACTAGATATTCATAAAGACCAAATGTTGTGCGAAACGCGGTCTTTAAGATATCCTCATCCACTATCCTTATTTGATGATAGCCACTCTTAAGGTCAATCCTACTGAAGTAGGTAGAGCCTTGTAGCTTATCAAACAGATCTTCTACCCGAGGTACGGGAAATCTGTTTTTGATAGTGATATGGTTTAGTGCTCGATAGTCCACACACATACGGTATGTACCATCTTTCTTTTGCACTAAAAGGATTGGAGAACAAAAGGGAGAGGAACTAGGCCTCACCATCCCTTTGTCTACCAGATCTTGTACTTGCCTCATGATCTTCTCTTGTTGAGCTTGTGAGACTCGATAAGGAGGTTTGTTAGGCGGTGAGCTTCTTGGAAGGAGCTCAATATGATGGTCATCATCCCCTCGTTTTGGAGGTAGGTCCATAGGGATATCATCGATGAACACATCTTGGAATCCTTTTAGAAAAGTAGACAAGTCTAACTCTTCTTGATTCCTATCATTTTCATTTGATGAAACATTATTAGCTTTTAGAGACTCTTTGACATAAATCATGTACGCAGAAACTGAGCTCTTCATTGATTTATCAAAAGAAAGAGGATTTACAAGTGGAATAGTGCGACCACGCTCAATAGCATCTACATACATGTTCTTTCCCCTGTAGGTGAAGTAAATTCTCCTTTCAGGGAACTTCATGTTGGTAGCCATGCGATCAAACCATGGTGCCCCTAGGATAACATCCTGATGTTGGAGGGGAGAGATGAAGAAGTCTTCTTTGTCGACATAGCTTTGGACATGAAGCCTCAACTTCCCAATCAAGGGAGTAACGGAGGCTTGTTGTCCCTTGAAAGCTGCATCAGCTGTTACTATATCTCCCATCTCAAAAGCTTGAATGCCCAACTTGGTGGCCAACTCTATTGATATGAAGTTGAGAGTAGAGCCAGGGTCAAACAAGATGAAGGCATCATGCTCTCGTACCTTTCCCCAAGCATAGGAGAGTGATGATCCTTTGCAATGAGCATCCTCTTTTGGAGCTTCGATGGTGGAATCCCTAGGAGTCTCATTGCGAGTATTCTTCTTGGGGCAAGAACGATAGCCATGTCCTTGCTCCCCATACTTGAAACACTTATGGTCCTTGCGAAAAGATTCAAGCTCTTCAGGAGAGAGTTTGTTTTTACCTTTGTAAACTCCCTTCTCCTTGGACCGATTGTTGTTGTTGTTGTTGGAAGTGCCTTGGGAATTATTTTGAGCATTGGATTTCCCCTTTGCATCATTTTTATCTTTGTTTTCCATGGGCTTGACATTACGTCTAGCCCCTTGATGGAAATTGATGCGTGAAGCAACCATGGTGTGGTGGATTACTTCGGTAATAGTACCGGGCCGTTGAGAGTTGATATATTCGGCCATCTCTTCAGGTAATCCCGCACAGAATTGCTGTCTTTGCTCGGCAAAGTCTATCTTTTGAAAGACAGTAGCTTTGAGATGTAAATCCCAAAACTTATCTACATACTTGTTGATAGACTCATGAGAGAGGAGCTTCAAGCCGCGCCATTCGGTAAGAACTTTATCTTTAGTATCGCTTGGAAGAAATTGCTTCATGATGGAAACTCGTAGAGTTTTCCATGTCTTTGGGGCTTCTCCATTGCCACGAAGGCTAGCCCACCATTGACGAGCTGATTTTTGGAAGTGCATAGCTACATGGCGTAGCTTGGAGGACTCTGTGAAGCCCTCGTCCCCAAAGGCCGCATCAAATTGCTGGATGAAGGCCAACACTTTGTCGGTAGCACCAAAGGTGCCATCGTAGGTGAGAAAAGAGATACTCTTTCCTCCCTCCTTGAACTTCTTCAGCTTTTGTGACCTTCGCCATGCAGGAAATGATTTGTGATGTCCTCCCCTCTTGTATTCTCTAAGAGAATAGCCATAACTTTCATCGGAAGAGAAGGAAGGTGAAGAAGAAGGAGAAGAGGGTGACCTCTTCCTAGCCCTTTTCTTCCTTTGTTTCCTCTCTTGCCTTTGAGAGTGATGAGGAGAAGGACTATGGGTTGCTCTTTTCCTCTTGGGAGGAGTAGGCGATCGTCTAGACCTCCTTCTTCATGGAGCCACATCTTCAGAAGAACTTAGACTTTCATTGCTTTCTTTCTCTTTGGATTCCTCCTCTCGAATGGGAGAGAGTCTTCTTTTGGGGGTCTCTTCAAGAGGCCTCCTAAGCTCTCTCTCCTCTTGGGGAGGAAGGGAAATTCCATAGGCACGAAGTTGTTGAGTAACTTCGGCTTGCAAGGTAGGGTTGCCCATAGCTTGTTGCAACCTAGTCACAAGATAATTCACAAACATGGGAGCATCATCATTAGCACCTTCATGTGCAAAATCAAAGCTATCAATGTTCATTCTACTCTCTTGATTATTGTCAGCCATGTTAACAAAATTTTATGTATGTACTTAGTGTATGCTTTGGCAATTCAAAACCTTAGTTGCCACTCCTCTTAGCCTTTGAAAATCGGCTCTTCAGTATCTACACCCACGGCTCAAAGTGGTTAATTATAGAGAGTAGAGGAGTAGGTCTAACATAGCAGAGTTGCCAAGGGCTAGCTCCTTTCGGACTTCTTATGGCTCAATAATGGTAAAGCCGTAGGCAAGTCTAAAAAGACTCCATTATTAAGTCCAAAGCTCCCGAGGTGTGCACCATCCCCCACATAGTGGGCTTAACAAAACCGGTATTAGATCCCAGTTCCACTTACTCTAATATAATTAACAACATCAACCATTTATAGGCTACTTAAGTACCTCTCTTCTTAAGCAATAAAAGAGAAACCAAATGCTCTGATACCAATGTAATGGAATTTGCCTATTCAATTTGAGAATAGCGGAATTTAATGAGAGTACTTTCAAGAAATGATTTTGTGAGCATAGCGGGTAGACATAATTGAAGATAGCAACATAATCATAGCAATTAGTTAACTTGGCATAGACAATACTTTTGCAAGAGAGAGAGTTTAGAGAACATGACAACAATTGAGGACCGGATTTATGTGGAGCCGGTCCCCCCTCCAATAGGCATTTGTATTATGATTTCTCCCATAAAGAGAGACTTGTTACAATACAGTCTTTGTGTTCCTTGTGACCTAGGTGATGCCATGAAGATGGAAGGCTTCATGCACCACAAACATAACATAAACTTGAAGAAAGCTTTAACTATCCCAAGCCTCAGTCCCAAGACCTCAAACACCTTCGAAGGTGGAGAGAGCTAGCAGGGAATGAGGGTGGGGAAGAGGAAGAAGAAACATTTCGTAGGAGAAAGAATTAGTTCCTCACTTATCATACTCTTGTTGCTAGCATACATAATAGCATAGTAATGAAGAAGAAGGATATGGAAAGCTTAAGCATTGAAGCATGGCTCTTGGTTGGATTTGCACTCCATAGCCAAGAGTGTTGGTGTAGGCTCTCAACCTCTACTTGCTTGGAGAGGGAGCTCTTGCACTTTGCATATCACACAATGAGAGTGCTTGTGAGTGTGTGTGGGTGAGTATACCCCCTAGGCACCCCCCTAGCTTGCTTGGGTCGACCCCCCCTTGTAGCTCATGCCTGAAGCTCATTGGACCCCTCCAGGCCTAGCCAACCAGGCCTAGCCAATCACAAGCAAGAGCCATTACAAGCAACATGGGTAGCCTTGGGACAAGTGTCCCCCTTTCCCCTTTGAGAGAGAGGACTTGATAAATGCTAAAACAATTAGATAATTCATGTAATTTATCATTGGACCCCTTTGAAGCCTAGCCAATAGGCTTCAAGCAACACATGAAGGTAACATGGGTAGGGGCCTGACACGTGTCCTTGCTGCCTCTTCAAGTTGGGCTTCCCTTGTGTGTGTGAGTGGGTGTTCTCTCTCTAGCCCCTAGGAAAAGGGCTCGCCCCCCCTCTTGTAGGAATGCTTTTGACTTTTAGGTGATCAAGCACCTTACTCACCAAGCATGACAAAGCACTTGAACTAGGGGGTGTTCCTACAAGCATCTCAGGCAAGCTTCTCAAGGCACCTCAAGTACTTTAATCATGCAGCAAGTCAAGCACCTCAAGCATGGAGCCAGTCAAGCACCTCAAGCATCTTAATCAAGCACCTCAAGCATGAAAAACACCTCAAGCATGACAAGCACCTCGAGCTTGGGCCGGGTTCCCACCTCAAGCTCAGCCCTAGCTTACTTAAGGTCAAAGGACTTTTACACACATTTATTGGAGGTCTTCAATGAAGCTAACCCTAAGGTCTTATGCTCCATTGGTTAGCCTTGCTCTTTGATAGACCATATCCCTTTTGGGCCCCTTTACCATTGGCCCCGTGTTGAGATAGATCTATAAGCACATACCTATATCTTAACACTTGTTCCCGTTTATTCTCCCACATTAAGTGATCAATTTAATATGAGAAAATCATTTGGGTCAGTTAGATATTAGATTTTATGACACTCAATGATTGTGAAGCTTGCTACCAAGAGCGTGTGTGTGTGTGCATTGACCATTGGAGTCGAGAGGTGGATGTGGCTCCCTTCACATGGTGCAATTCCCAAGGCAAAACAACACACAAGCCCCCTTCCCCGTGATGCCAATAGTGTCAACTCTTCCCACTACACTCTACCAAGTGCTGACCTCTTCATGAACTGCCCCCCCCCCCGATACCCACCTCTCAGTGCCAATTTATAGTGTTGGATGCTTGGATTATGGTAATCCCAGTGTGTTCAGGGTAAGCTATTCAGGGAGACAAAGCAAGTGGTGGGCCCGGTGTGGTTGACCCTTTCTTTGTTTTGGGAGTTTATTAAAAAAATGAGAATCTCTAGGTGGGCCTTTGTGACCATCACCTAGAGAGAGGGAATTTACAAAGTGGGAATTTTACAACGGCTTGGGTAAAAACTGAAGAAATGATGAACATAACCTACAAATTACTCAAAATGGCATCATGATTGCATGATGCCGATGAATGGTGTGTTGTCGGTGCGTTGGTGTAGCACGTACTTCTTTTTGGGGTCCGCCAGGGCATGCCTTCTGCGCATTTCTCCTTTTTGTTGTTGGCGGCGCGTGATTCGGGTCCTCCTTCTTTTTCGTTGTCGTCATAGTCATGGAATCCTTTGGTTTTTGTATTTGTGGTGCATATATGTGTGTGTGTGTGTGTGTGTGTATGTATGGGTGGCTGTGGGCGGACATGTGTGTGTATGTGTGAGTGCGTAAGCGTGAGTGTATCTATGTGTGTATAGGTGTGTGAGTGTATTCATATATGTATGTGTGTGTGCGCAAGCGTGCATGGGAACTGGCTTATTACGTATATAATATATATATTATATATTTTGTTAATTTTATTTTTTTCGTTCTCTGTTTGGAGGCCTGCTGCTGTAGCTACGCGAGGGTGAGTGAGGGGATGGGTGTGTGTGTGAGAGAGAGTGTGTGTGTGTGTGGTTTGTGTATAGAGAGAGAGTGTGTGAGGTTTACTACACCGTCACATGCCGAGAGAAGGAGAGAGAGAGAGAGAGACCTGCGGGCGGTCAGAGCGCTAGAGAGTGAGAGATATGGGGTGAGGGAGAGGATGAGGCGGGTGTGTGGGGGGAGAGGATGAGGGTGTGTGTGTGTGTGGATGAGGGAGAGCTCCCATTATACGCGCACCTTCACAGGCTGGGACAAGAGGCTGAGAACAAGAAGGGTTGGGGTGAGGTGGCGAGAGGAGGTGAGGGTGGGTGTGGATAAGAGAGAAAGAGAGAAAGGGTGTTATCCGCCATGCACCTTTGGGCTGGAGAGAGAGAGAGAGAGAGAGAGAGAGAGAGAGAGAGAGAGAGAGAGAGAGAGAGAGAGAGAGAGAGAGAGAGAGAGAGAGAGAGAGAGAGAAGAGAAATTACGAGGGGGGCGCTGCACCTGGTGGGTCTCTGACAAGAGAGCGAGGGAGGCGGGGTTTGGCAATGAAGTGGGGTAAGGGGGGGGGGGTGAGAGGGAGATGGAATATTATCCCTTTGCATGGAAGCTCAAGGACGAGAGGAGGGGAGCAAGTCAATGGGGTGGGGAGAAGGAGAATATTAGCGGGCGAAGGGGGGAGAATGAGGCCGAGGGGAGGGAGAGGCGAGCGGGTGGGGGAGAGAGAGGGAATATTATTCGGGCTATTGGCTTGCATAGAGAACGAGGGAGGGGGCGTGTGTGTGTGTGTGTGGGGGGGGGGGGGGGGGGGGGGGGGGCAGTAAGAGTGTAGATAAGAGTACGGGAGAGAGAGTTCGCATGCGGCTCGGCACAGAGGGAGCACGAGAGAGAAAGCGAGAGAAGGGGTGGGTGTATGCTCGAGGCCGCTCCTGGCCGAGGGTGGCCAGTGGGGGGGGTGTGTGGGTGACGTACAAAACTTCTTAGCAATACTTGGCATTGCCTCTATGCAACTCTCCTCACTAAGAAAACCATGAAAGAACGTCATGTCAAGATGCTTCACCTGCAGGCTCCTCTCTGAGATTCACCCCTAAAAAACTCCTCCCCCAATAGCTCCCTCCTTCAGCTCGTGAAAGACCTCCCCGCCAAAGCCAAAAATTGCCCCCCCGTAGGATGTGTGCAACTCCCCCTTTTTTAGTTTGACTACTACTTTTCTAGCATTTTCTTTGCATGTGAGGGCATCCTATTCTCATCATGTTCCTTGAGGCCCAAGCTGCATGTGAGCCATCCTTACCGAAGAGAATATATAGTCATGGTGTTTTAAAGGTTCCAACGGGAAGTCCCCCTTCATAAAAGTTTTGTTCTGTTTTGGCATGCGAGCACTGCTCCCAATTGGATTTCCATGTCATCAACTGCTTTGCGCACGGGCGCCACCCATGACCTCCGATCGCCGCTGCACAACGCCACCAAGATAGCACCCTCGCAGGCCACCATAGCCAAGGAGCATGACAAGCTCCCCGCCACTGTTTGAAGACAGTGCCCTGCATGTGGGGTCTTTGTCTACCAAATGGCGCTCTTGGGCATGGCCACCCTCCTAGATACCTGAAACTCCTCCAAGTTCTTCAAAAGACTTCAAAAAAAACCTTGTCTTTCTCCCAAATTTGATTGCATTGCAGTTTGGTGCTAGAAGGTCCAATGATCAAGCCGCTGACACCAGTTGAAAGTTCACATCTCCGACTTCAATTCCACTCGCTTACTCCACTTTCTAACATCAATAATGCTTTGAACGATGCACTCCAATACTATAAAAATCATCAGATCCTCCACAGCTAGCAACTAACCCCAACTTCAACTAGTTGTAACTTGGAAGCTATAAGCCCTATGGGTGAGCCGTCACTTCCTACTAACTTCGTATGCTGCACACCACATTCTAAAAACTGGTCAAGCTTTAAAAACTCCCATAAATAAGTCAATCCAACTTAGACCCGGCCCTTAGGAAAACTTCATCTAGCAATAACTTGACACCCAAGACTCCAATTGTTGAGTTGAAAGAATCAACATGATCCACATAATGAGCTCTACACATCCATATGCTAAAACTAGCTCTGACCACGTGCCTCCACCTACTATCTGTCTATCATAGATCTACAATGCATTCTAGCTTCAAACTCAAATATCTTGCACACCATGGCTCCGTTTGACAAGCCGTCTGGACAAACTAGCTTAAAACCTCAAGCTCTACATATCAATGCCAAAATATAGCACTTTGAACATATTTTACTTACCACCCTATCAGGCCCTCTCTGGAGCCGTTTTGGCAAAAAAACCACATAAAGCATACATCAGAGCTACCACTTGACTATCAGATCCGTACACATATTCTCTAGCCTTGTAACATGTACCTTTTAGCATGCATATCCATGTGCCCTCTGCTAGGGTCTTCACACTTTGGTTATACCACCATCATTTTTGATATCATACTTGGAGAATTCATTATCATTGACATGATTTTGTAGCCTACAATGGGTGCACAAGAAAAATATATAAGAGAGTTGAAAATGAAGCTACACAAATGGAGTGAAGAAGAGCTCTATGAGGGTGAGAAGACCCAAGGATATGCACCAATGTTGTCCAAGCTAGCATGTTGTGTGAAAGATAGAGCCAAACAATCCATTTTGGGTCATATTGAACATATTATGTATAAACCCATTTTTAAAATAGGGTAGTGGTCCCCAAAGAGTTGGTCTAACGAAAGGCTTTGGCCTCTCAACCTACAGGTTGTGGGTTAGAATCCCCCTTTGGGTAGCACTCTAGAGGGAAACCTTGTTCTTACCTAGTGTTCAGGTTGCTAGGACTCTTGTCCTTGGACACTAGAATGCATCCTCCTCCTGGGCTGGGTCACACAAGGAGTAGGTTTGTAGCTGATTGCTATGAGTTCTCTCTATCATTTTTGAGCATGTGGTGCATCAATTAGGTCTATGTATGAGTGGCTCTTGCACTATGGTATGCATCCCTTTCCCAACCATGTAACATTGACTAATATATGGAAGGGATAAGCACCTCTCCATGTGGGCCCTTTGGTGTGTCAAAAAAGAAAGAAAAAAATGGATAGTGAAGCTATAGATAGAGATTTAACCTTCTTAGCTCCATCTAATTCCAATTTGTAACCATGATAGTTTTTAGATTCTCTAGAGTTTCCATTATTTCCTACATTTGAGCTTATGTACACTCTAGGGTTGAATATAGACCCGTTTCTAAAAATAGAGTAGTGAAGTCGTAGATACAGGGCTAACCTTCTTAGTCCTATCTCATTCTAGTTTGTATCCATGTTAGTATTGAGATGTTGTAGATCTTCCATTTTTAGGTGCATTTAAGCTTACATCCACTCAAGTGTTGACCCTAGAAATTTGGTCACTTAAGTATATAAGCCCAAAATGGTAGTTTTCCCTCGCTAGTTTGCACTAGAATTGGGAGCACCGAGCTTTCTTGCATGGAACTTCTTGAGGTAAAAGGACCATGTACTTGAAAAAAAATTTACATTTCCACTAAAAGAAATACATTAATTTAGAAAATCAAAAGCAATTTCCAAAGAGAAGATTCCGTAACGAAATGCCTCCCCTTATCGGCTTAGAGAACTCTCTCTTTCTCTAGACATTAAAAGACAAAAAAGAAACCTTAAACTTCCCCTCATGTTACCAACATTCAAAAGAAAATTTCCAAAAAGAAGATTTTGTAACCAAATGCCTCCCCTCATTGGCTTAGAGCACTCTCTCTCTCTCCAACATTAAAAGACAAAAAAGAGACCTCAAACTTCCCCTTATGTTACCAACACTCAAATTTGGAAGCTTAGGGGCATCATCAACCTTTTCCTTCCCTTTTCTTGATACATTTGAATACTTTGGAGGACTCACTCTTTCACACAAGTTGCCACTCTATGACCTGCACTAGCCCACTCTAAACTTGCGACTATGCACCTACATTTTTTGCAACTACATTCTCTTTTACATTAGCCCCTAACCCATCTTTCACGTCAGCATATCAACTTGCCATTTCATAAAAAACAATATCTTTGTACACTCTCACTTTACCCGTGATTGTACCCTTTTTGCTCAATGGAATAGCCAATAAACACATATTTTTTAACTTTCAAGTCAAGCTTACTTCTTAGTTCATCCATCACATACAGATAAGCAATACAAGTTAAAGTCTGAAACATCTAGTTTTTCACCACAGAACTTCTCTTCAAGTGTCGT
Organism: Adiantum capillus-veneris; assembly: GCF_014529385.1. NCBI lineage: Eukaryota > Viridiplantae > Streptophyta > Polypodiopsida > Polypodiales > Pteridaceae > Adiantum > Adiantum capillus-veneris. The sequence continues at coordinate 1,581,570 of NC_140959.1, forward strand.
ATCATGTACTACAGTAGTAGGGATCATGTTCATAATGTAAACACCCATAGCAATATCGTCAACACAATAACAGTGATGCATGTTCTTCTCATTCATCAACGCTGTAGCAACTTCTGCAATGTGCTTGTTCTTCCGCTCAGCAACACCATTTTTCTATGGAGTATATGGTCTGCATGAAAACTCCCTGAAGTATTCTCCCTCTCCATATGATATATAGCACTTTATATATTTTCCATTCTACATTAGGAAGAGGATGGGGTCTAGGAGGACCTCTTTATTGGCCATGAGCTTATGGAGGTGATTAACATTTTGACAAATAGGTGTACGCCATATGTGTAAGAATGGTGGGTGTGTAAGAGTGGTCAAAGGATGCACTTTCCCCCCAAAAAGAAGGTGGACAATTTTAAGATTTTTGGACTTCCATAACCTCTATGTATAATCTTGGATTTGAGTGGAGATCATAGATCTGGAATCAACACATTGAGCTCTTTCCATAGATATGCTACATGATATGGTTTTACCCGCTGGATTTTAAATTCAATTTTGGGGGGGAAATTTGAATTCAAATAAACTAGCCGTTTTGCCTGTTTAAGTTCAAAAGCTATCCTTTGATTGGTTTCTTAATACTAAAGGTTTGACTTCCTTAAGCTGCCAAGTAAAGAGGCCCTTCTAGACCCCATTCTCTTCCTAATGGTCTTTGCCGGACCCCATACATTTGTTTGCGCTAAATCCAATGGATTCTTTCTTACATGCTTAGCATGAGGAAAGGATTCTTTTGCTTTCTTTACAAACATCTCATTAGTTTGCATCAACTTCAACCTTTGCAAATAAACATCACCGATATGTTTGTGCCAAATCTCATTATTTACAACACCTCTTGCACCTTATGCAAGCATGGTAGCATTCATCTCAAGCACATTTACATCCAAAGTAAACATCCTATCCACTTTCTTTCCTTGTGCAACCAACCTTCAATTCTTCTTATGCTCTTCAATAAAAAGATTATCATAGTTAAACCTGACCTGTAAGCCCATGCTCAACCATCTATCCAACAAAAACCAAATTCTTTGTGATATTGGGTACATGAAATAGATCAGCGAGGTACTTTACTCTACCATCAGAAATAGACAATGGTACATTTCTTATATGGATAATGGGATGTGTAGTATCATGCCAAGTCTCTATAGAGTTGGGGCTTTGTACATTTTGCATTTCCTTAAACCACGTACCATGATTGGTCATGTTATTTGATGCACTAGAATGGACATACAAGACATTATCACTAGATGTTTCCACATTTGCAGACATAGTGTTTAGCATGTGATGCACCACAAATAGCCTTTGAGGCTCATCTACATTCTTGCTAGTTGTTGCATGATTATTTTGTGTCTCCTCTCTCGACAATCAATCATGTTCAAAGTGACCATGTCTTCCACAACCCCAACAAACTATATTTTTGTGTTGACTTGAGCTTCACATTTCCATGACCTCATGGGCTCCCCTTGCATTGAAAGTTTCCTTGACCACCTGTATTTTGTCATTGATTGTTATTTTATTGTTGTGCTTGGTGATTGCCTCTTCGTCGACCTCCTCCATGACATGTACCACATCCTCTTTCTCTACCTCTGTTGTTGAAAAGGACCTGTTCAAAATTGTTTCTACCCTGCGTACATGAGTCTTCCTCAAGTTCCTTTTGTTTCACAATCAATAAGGACACGAAATCTGTAAATGAAGAAATGTTCTCTCAAAGATGAACTACTAGTTTTAAATTGTTTGTATTCTGAACCAAACCTTACATACTTCTATTTTATCATCGTCATCGACTATAACACCAATCGATGCAAGTGACAAATGTTTTTATTAGAGTTTAGTCCAACTGATTGTCCACCCATCAGTTACACACTAACATATCATTCGGATATTATAGAAGAATAAGAAGTGGTGAGTATTATCTTCACCATGATCCCCACCAAAACCTGTGTCTTCTGCGACACTGCACTGTACCACACACTTGCAAACATGTGCTCCCACAATGCCTCACAAGTGGTATTGGAGCTTGGAGGTCTCCTGCCTGCTCATTGATATGTGTGTACAAGCTTCACGGTGAGCTAAGGCTCAAGCCTCATTTGAGATTTTTTTTCTGAGAGTCATTTACAACTTACAGTAACATGGAAACTCTTAATTAGTAGCGCTTGGTTCTTTGTAAGATTGGCAACTTGATAGAATGGAGTTTTTGGCAATGCAAAAGCACTAAGTGAGACTGCAAACTTAGTAGAATTGAAAATAAAGCAGTGCTAGTATAAAATTAGTGTAGCGCAGGTGGGTTTTTGAAGCTACATTGGGAGAAGGAAATGACAACATTGGCAAATCTACAATGCTACATAGAGAAAAAATGTTGGCTGTTTGGAGCTTTGTTGCACTATAGGCAATAAGGAGAAACAAAAGAAGAGAGGATGTTAGCTCTTGGGTGTTGGCAAGTCGGTGAGCATGTGTGTGTGTACACACATACACACATACATACAACTTCAACAAGCAAAAAGAAAATAAATAAGAGACAAGGAGGGGTAATTTGATACGCACATTTGGATCAGCCCAATATTCTTTCCACGTGCACATATAATTTCTTTCCATTGGCATCGGCATCAACATCGATGTTCTCAGCATCAACATCGACATTGGTGCATTCGACATCAGCATTTGCATGGGCACTCTTGGCATTGGCTTTGGACAAGTAGTTTTTGACACACACAACAGTGCACAATGATTTATAGTATTTGTGGTTTAGAGATTGATTTTCTTTGAGGTTTTTGTCATAGTGGTGTTGGCTTATAGGTACAAGTGGACAAAGGTTCAGGGCTGTTTACTTGCTATAGGATTTGCATTACTCTCTACAGTTTTCAGAGATTTTGATGCTACCATACTCATTTTGGCATAGGCACGGCATATTTGGTTACTCACTATGGTTGGTTTTGTGAGCCATTTTATGCCATTATGTTGTCAAAATTCTATCCTAATTTTCATCTAGTGTCTGCTTCTTTATGCCACTGATAGATTTTGGCTACAATTCACAGACTCTTGCTCTAGTAAGAGCTTTATGCATTATTTTATGTGTAATTTGCACTTGTGGTGCTATTGTCCTTTTGTGAGAGTGATTTTCACTCTCGATAGGGAGAGGCATCAGTATAATTTTCTTGCATCAATTTGGCCCTTGTTTGTGTGTAGATCTTGCTATACTAGCAATGACTACCGTTGCATGTATCTTGAGTTATGGATACTACCATTGTATGACATTGTGAGCCGCTTTCTAGATTATTTCTTAGCAGGCGTGGCCATTTCAGAGACTCGGACTTGAAGAGACCTTTCTCAGACTGTGGCTAGTCTTTGAGTCTACATTACCTTTTGTGAGGATCGTTGTGTGAATTTTTTTGAAGCTCATCACTAGGGACCAGGTTACCCAATGTGAGGTCCAAGGTTGTTGGAGATCCCCTTTTGTGGCCTCACCATAGGTTATGTATAGACATGCTTAGGTGCTTCTGACACAAAGTATGGAATTAGACTTAATATCATCCAATTAGTATGTGTACTCAACATGGATTCCTTGATCTCCTTGCTTGTAAGTGGTCTTGACTCCCCATTTTCCCTAATGTAAGGAATTAGGTAAGCTACGGTGGCAGGACCATAGGATTAGTAGAAAAGAGTTTTATTAATGTATCCACATAATCCCATGCAAGGGTTCTATATGTATAAAGTGGAGGTTCCTCCTCACATTTACCAACGGAAATGGAAAATTGTGAAGTGGACCCAAATGGAAAGAATTTTTCAAACATTTGAAACCCCATTTATTCTTGATTTCCCTTCTTGTTGCTTGACCACGAGGAGTCCAACTTTATCTCTACACGCTTGATGTGAAGAGTAACAAGTAATTTGGGGTTCAAAACTGCAAGACTTGAGAATGTAGTAGAGACATTAACAAGTGTGCTGGCCACAATTACAGCAATTATCGACCCTTCAAGTTAATAGTGTTTGCAGGGGTTTCTTTTCTAGTATTGTCCACGAGGCAATGTATGAAGCTTGTGTGTTTTCTTCAAATGGACACCATCTCCTTTTGCTAAGAGAGAAATTATTCATTGTCTTGAATGTTGTGGAATGCCAAGACAACATCCCCTATGCAAGAGATATCCTCAGACAAATCCCACCGCATATTTTCTAGAGAGAAGTTGTCTTCAACCCCCATCCGTGTAGCATCAAAGTCCATGGGGTCAAACTTGTAGCACATATTATTGTCCCTTAACTTAATCTCATTACAAGGAGCCCCTTTCTTGCTAGCACACCCCTCTATAATATTTTCTATCGCCCTATTTTACTCAAAACCTAATGTTCACCTTTCTTTGTGAATAAGAGAAAATCTATATGTAATTGTTGTTGTAGATAAAAAACATCCGTATACCATTCATATGAAAACTTTTCAGTAGCCCCATCAATTACCTCAAGCCCCTCCTTTGGACTTTATCGTTCATTGCCATTTGGGAGTCTATAAAAACATACAACAATAAAGCATTAGTCCACATTACTGCACATTATTGTAACTTGAATATACCTAGATACTTGCTTAACTTTTGACCATGTGGACAAAACTCACTCACTTAGAGTATAAAACTTACAAACGGATTGATAAAGTTTTGACCAAGTGAATAATACTTAGAGAGAGAGAGAGAGAGAGAGAGAGAGAGAGAGAGAGAGAGAGAGAGAGAGAGAGAGAGAGAGAGAGAGAGAGAGAGAACCACGTGGACAAAAAAATGGCAGAATCAAAAAGCCATGAGAAATCTCAGTGAGTGAAAGGGAAATTACAAAGCTAGGAGAGGGAGTGATAAATTTTGACCATGTGGTCAAAACTTAGGGATGGAGGGAGGGACAAAGAGAAAGAGAGAGAGAGAGAGAGAGAGAGAGAGAGAGAGAGAGAGAGAGAGAGAGAGAGAGAGAGAGGAACAAACTCATTCATATAGATGCAACCAAGTGGAAAATGCTCACTCACTAAGAGAGAGTGTAAAAACATCGTTTCAAAAGTTTTGACCATGTGGTCAAAAATGAGGGATCAAGAGGGGAGATAGAGGGATGAGGAAGCCATTGGTGAAGCTAGCAGAGTGAGAGGGAAAGTACAAAATTTAAGAGGGGATGATAGAGTTTCTACCATGTGGACGAAACTTTGGGGGACACACACACACACACACACACACACACACACACACACACACACACACACACACACACACACATACACACACACACACACACACACACACACAGAGAGAGAGAGAGAGAGAGAGAGAGAGAGGAGGGAGAGGGAGAGAGTTTTGACAATGTGGAGAAAACCAATGGCAAAGTGACAAATCCATGGGAAATCTAGGGCCAAAGAGAGAGAGGAGAGAGAGAAAGGAAGATAGAGAGGGGGGAGAGATAAACAGACAGAGATTTGACCATGTGAACAAAACTTAGGAACAGCAAGAGAGAGAGAGAGAGAGAGAGAGAGAGAGAGAGAGAGAGAGAGAGAGAGAGAGAGAGAGAGAGATGTTTACAAGGTCTCTCTCTAGAGACAAGGGGGAGATGGAGAAAGGGAGAGAGAGAGAGTGTCTGAGATGACCAAATTCATTCACATAGGTTTGAGTAAGTGGATAAAACCACACTCACTAAGAGATAGTGCAAAAACATTCTTACAAAGTTTTGACCATGTGGACAAAAGTGAGGGATGAGAGATACAAAGAGTGGGGGGCAGGAGGCACACACACACACACACACACACACACACACACACAGTTTTGACCATGTGGACAAAATTGTGGCAGAATGACAAATCAAAAAGAAATCTAATACTAGAGTGGATGGAGGGCCAGCATCCACAAAGAGGGACTAATAGATAGATGGATAGATAGAGATAGAGATAGAGAGAGAGAGAGAGAGAGAGAGAGAGAGAGAGAGAGAGAGAGAGAGAGAGAGAGAGAGAGAGAGAGAGAGAGAGAGAGAGAGAGAGTTTTGACATTGTGCACAAAGGGAGATAGGGAGAAAGAGATTTTTTACATTGTGGACTAAGGGGGATAGAGAAAAAGAGAGTTTTGACAGTGTGGACAAAGGGGGATGTGTACAAAACATGGGGATGGAAAGAGAGATGTTATTAACATGTACACAAGGCTTGTCTCTAAAGACAAAGGGGGAGAGAGTGCTTTGATCTTGTGGACAAAGGGGGATAGGGAGAAACAAAGAGAGAGAAAGGGAGAGAAAGAGTTTTAACAATGTGGCCAAAACTCAAGGATAGAGGGAGAAAGGAAGAGAGAGAGAGAGAGAGAGAGAGAGAGAGAGAGAGAGAGAGAGAGAGAAATTAGAAGGAGAAAGACTTTGGACCATGTGGACAAAACTCAAGGATTGAGCGAGCGAGGGAGATAAAGAGTAGGCAATAAGATTTGTCCACATGGTAATAACCTTGGACATTTAATATGTTATGATGTTTTACTACTTTGTGGTGAGAGAGAGAGAGAGAGAGAGAGAGAGAGAGAGTGTTATGGGGAGAGCAAGAAATCCATGGACGAAACTCACGGATGGAAGGAGAGGGAGAAAAGTGTGAGATTTGTCCACATGGATAAATTCTTTGATGTTAAATTTGTTCTTCTATTAAACTACTTGGTGGCACAGGACAAAGGTGAACTTGGCTTACAAATTTTAGATGCTAAATTATGCCCCCCGCCCCCCAAGCTTATTTCAATCACAAGGGTTTTGTTGTTTTGTCATGATGGAAAAGTGTGGTTACAAATGAATGTTTTGCAATCAAACCTCGAATAGATTTATCCATATGAGTAAAACATTCCTAGATCTTGACATTGGAATACTTCTCTAGTTTCTTTCAAAAGTGTAAATAGAATTCTTCAATATGGAAAATAGTCAAATTTATGTGGACAAGATTGCATAGTCACTCAAACAATGGAGTTTGTTTTGACCACATGGTCAAACATTCTTATATGAATTGTGTGATGCTATTTGGAATCATGTATAGATCAATAGGTACAAAATTCCCTTTAGGATACATTCAAAGAGGACAATTTAAAGCTAACATATATATATATATATATATATATATATATATATGTTGACTCTATTTTCTTGAATTTTTCATTCGGATTTTCCCTTTCTCCCCCTCTCTTTAACCAATTGATTTGGTTTTTCAACCGGCTCAAGGTTAAGCTAAGGCACACTTTTCTCAAACACATAATAATTGAATCATCACATCGTACAAAATTTGTCCATAAGGTCAAATTTTTTGTTATAGTTTTGGAGAAGCTTAAACTTGTTATATGAAGACGATAGATTTTGCGTGTTGGCCAGACGGAGATAGCTACTGCACAACCGTGAAAAACGTAAAGAAAGATTAATCTGATAAGCTCGAGAGCTACGGAGAGTGGTAATGGATGGGAACCACCATGATGAGGAGTGTGTGCAGAATGAGCGAGAGAGAAGAGAGAGATTTGACAAAGAGAATAAGAAACGCTTGTAATATTTTCCTTTGTAAAAAACCTTACAATATAAAGCAAAAGTGCCATGCACACTTGTAAAAGTAGTGGAGTTGCAGCTGCATGCTACTGATAGCCGTTTTTTAGGCTCTCTGTGATTGTCATAGTGAGTTACTCTACCCTACCAAATTCACCCAAACGCTATGGTTACCCTCACCCTTTCACTGTACATAGGCGTGCGTGAGTCACGGGACTTTTCCCATATCTCCTTACTGAAATAAAAAACCCTAAATTAGCTAGGCATTGGGCTAGTTGAGCCAAAAAAAATTAAAAAATATAAGTATATTATGGCCCATGCGTATGTAAATATTTCTTTGTATATAGGGCCTAAATAAAAGATCTTTTCATAATTATTTTGGTATTTATTTAAATATTTCTACCTAGGTGTGTGTTATTTATGCTCTGTACATTGCCTCACCATTACCACAATTTTTTCTTACCATTTTTCATACTCTTTATTCCATATAGAAATATTTTCATGTAAGCTTCTCTTATATTTGGTGTAACTCCACCCCAACAAAAATCCAAAAAAACTAGTTTTATTTATGTGTATATTTTTTCACTATTGTGATTTTTCCCTTCCTACATCTATTTTGTTTTTTTTTCTAAAAAATTAGAACACCAAAAATATTTAACTTTTTATGGTAGCCTCATAATGAGAGAGATTTCTTTTGACCCCTTTATATTTTTTTCCACTTATATTATTTATATTTGACATGTACATATTTTTTAGACCCCTCAATATTTGATTTTCTTAGTTGTACTATTCACTTATATCATAATCTCAACAATATCTTCAATTATAGACCTACCAAATAAGGTCAAGGGTAGGTGGCATGCATACATGCACTATGGAGGGCTCACTCTTGGAGGTATTCAAAAGAATCATCCAAAGAAGGACCTTGTGCAGTGGAAAAAAACGGTCGGTTTTGCTGAATTTTTAAAGTTCACTTGCTCTCCGAATTTGAAACGGTGATACAAACAAAAGTTGTAGCTCGTGGGCTGAACTTTTGCCTCAAATTTTTTCATATTTTTTTGAGCTACGAGCTGTGAGCTATGATTTTATTAGTGGACCCCAGTTTTTCTATGCTATGCAGCCACACTCTCTCTTCCACTTTATCATTTTCCTCTTTCACACACACTTCTCCACTCATCATCCCCACCTCTCTCACCACTCCTCTCTGCACCCTACTCACCTTCTCCTCAACCTTGAAGAATAAGAGAAACCATGGTGAACTCATACCTCCCACACACAATTCCATTCCAAAATTGACCACCTAGTCTCATTTTTCCTCCTCCAATTTAACCATATCTATCAAAAAAACCACAAAATTCAGCCTCTTCTCTTAAAAGACAGCATCATGGTGGTTGATTACTCAGCTTCAATTACCTTGTCTCTCAAGGAAGGTCAAGAGTGGAGAAAAAATGTACCGTCAAAGCTAGTGGACCGTCAACAAGCGTCAAAATTGGCCCTACTCAAGACACTTGGAGCATCAACCTTGTAAGAAATCCACCTTTTCTTACCTCTTAAGAGTTTTTCTTCCTTATTTGTATCCTACATGGATACTCCCATTGTAAATATCCAATTGCATTTGTAAATTAATACTAACTCTACTAACACTAACCCACTATGAAAAGTCCTATCACCTCCATTTCTCTCCTCTCTCTTTCCCCACCAACTTCTTGATAATTCCAAGCAAAAGAAATTAGATAAATGGCTGAAAATCTAACCCAACCATGGTTAGAGGAGTAACCCTAGCCTTCAAAATTTCTATAAAAGGAGGGTGTGGCTAGCACAAAAGGGGGGAGCCATAAGCAAGAGCACTATGCTATAGCTTGAGAAGCCAAGCTCAACCTCTCTAGTAGGAGCTCTTGAGTGGAAGCTCATTGTCTTATGCATGTGCATGTGTTGTAATAGGGGATTAGCAAGGGAACTCTATGCCATTGTAAGAGAGAGAGTGATCATTCAATTGAGAGTATGAAATCTATTATTTCTCCTACTAGTGTAAGCCCAACATTTGCTGAATCAAGGAGGGTGGATTTGGACTAAGCTTGGATACTTTGTCTCCTTTCCAACGTGAAGTAATGGACAACAATGATGCGTAAGTGTCTTGGTGTTTTTTGTTAAGTTCTTGATAGCTTGTCTCTGGTGTTGTCATCAATCTAGCCATAAATCCCACATACTGTAAGAAGGCGACAGGGTGGAGAGGACTCCCCTGGCCTTAAGACAGTGATTGGGGTGGCTTTTCTTGTGATGTGTTGTGGTGAAATTTACGCAAGCTATGTTGAACAAATACTAATCTCACTTTGATTTGTCATGACAGATTTGTAAGAAGGTATTAATGCAACAAGCACCCCCTCCCCCTTTCTCTCTCTTTCTTAAATATATAGTTGTGTTTGCTTGATCATTGCCGATACGTTTCAAAGCAGCCCGAGCACTATCTCTCTCTCTCTCTCTCTCTCTCTCTCTACGCGTCCTAGTTCGCATCCAAAACTAGGTGGTGCCCCAAATTTGTGTAGGGTTAGGTTGCGGGTTTGTGTGTGTGTTTGTTGTTTTTTTCCAACCCCAACCCAATTGAGCAGGATGGGAGCCTAGAAGAGTGCTTGGAGGCCACTCTTCTCGTTGCCCGCCCCAGACTGCCTCAAATTGGTGCCCCCACTGAGGAACGGCTTGTGTATTTTTGTGTAGAATCAACCTTTAGCATAGTCAAGTAGTTTGCATGAATCACGAAATTTGTATGATCCCTTCATTCCCATTGCAAGGCAAAAGGTACGCATAATCGTTAGTACTAAGTTGGAATTTCAACGTGTCATTCGTAGAATTTTAGGTCCTCTTAGGTTGGCCGAGATAAACGCTTCAGTAAATCTTTTTATTTTGCCTCTCATTAGGTACGACCTTAGTTTGGACGTCTATATTTTTGTTTTGTTTTAAGCATTAGGTCATGCATAGACCATGGATAATGGCCCAGGAATAGAGGTTTTCCCCTTCCATTTCACTCCACACATTAGAATAAACATTGCAATTAGTAGGAAAATCCATTTTCAACAACGTATGGTGTTCATGTTTGGTGCCCAAAGAGTAGGAGAAATTCTCGCATCACCAAACCCTGTCATCCTACCTCTTATTGATTATCACAGGTCGTTTGATGTGAATATCTTTATTTTGTTGTAGAATAGATTGCAAGCTAGATACATTATTGTGTAAATCTTTTTAAGAAAGAAAAACAAAAACAGGTGTCACTTTGAAATCAATTCAATGGAAAGCCAACGCCAAATGTCTGGGTATCCTCTTTTCTTTGGAGAGCCTGGAGAGGATGCTGAATTATTTTTAGCGAATTTCAAGATGTCTTGCCGTATCAAGAGGATAGAAACTGATCAAGAACGTGTAGAAATGTTTGAGGTGGTCCTTAGGAAAGATGCTAGCACTTGGTTTGACTCTTTGCCTAAGGAAGTTAAGGGGAATTACACAGAAGTTTTGAATCGTTTCAAGAAATACTTCTTTGATCCCCAAAACACTCAAAAATTATGGCAAGACATTGTCTCTCATAAGCAAAAAGACTTAGATGACTACTACTTGTACAAGAAAGAGTTTCTACGTCTTTGGGCTCTATGGATACGAAATGTTGCTAGCCCTGGTGATGGTGCAGAATTTCTAAAGAAGGAGAGGTTCATAGCCGGACTCTTTCCTGATCTTAAGGTAAAAGTTGAGGCGGGTGCACCTGCTACCTTTGATGCAGCTGAAACTAGGGCTGCTGAGAAATATAGGAAACTCAAGTGCTTAAGGGGAGAGGTTCCAATAAAAGGTCTTAGACCCAAAGGTAAGTCACAAGCATCAACATCGAGGGAGCTTCCTGAGGTAACGACGGAAGTAATTGAGAAGTTAAACGAATCTTTAAGCAGCCTGTCAATTCACCTTGCACAAGCTGTAGGTCCAAAGGGACAAGCAAAGAAGTCTGAAGCGCGAGATCCACGACCTAGGAGAGTCTTGCAATGTTGGAATTGCGGAGAGTCTGGACATGGGATGTATAATTGTCCTTGGCCCCGTGGGGAGCCAGGGAGACCTAACTTGAATTACCCAGTGATGAATGCAGGTGAAGGAACTGGTCAACAACCAAGGCTTCTACAAAGACCAAATGGACCAAGACCACCTCCACAAGGGGTAGAAGGAGTTCCACCTTTGCCAGATCCAAATGTGCATGTGGTAGAGGTGACAAACTCAAATAAGGTTGACATGGAAGCAAATGGCATTAAGCGTGGCCGAGGAAAACGTAAAGAGAAAGAGGGTGTCCCATCACAGAGTGACCATGGACAAGGCAAGAAGGCAAAGGAGACCAAGGAAGCTAAGAGGACTCGACGTCATATCAATCTCCAAGACTTCCCTCTTGGACATGGTATGGCTCCATACAACCTGTTGGAAGACATGCGAGCTAAGGGTCCTGATATCTCATGGCCTCAGTTTCTTGCATTATGCCCACAAGTTAGGAGGGATTTAACAAAGGCAGTTAGCACTAGGAGAAAGGTAAAAGAGAGTTTTCCTGTTGTAAAAATTGCACATGCTGAAATGAACGAGGATATTACACCTGTGCTAGATTGTTACATAAAAGGAAGATTGGTTAGGAAAGGTCTAGTGGATGGGGGTGCACAAATTTGCATCATGACAGAAGGGCTCATGCAAAGACTAGGCATGCACATCCATGAGACACCTGAAATCAAAGTGAAAATGGCAAACAATAGCAAGGCTAGGTGCGTAGGTATTTGTAAAAATGTTTTTGTGGAGGCCTTTGGCATTAAGAAGGCAGTGGATTTCTATGTCATGTCTACCAAGGGAAATGGTTACCCATTTATCCTAGGAAGACCATGGCTAATGAAAATGCGAGCTTTGCAGGATTGGGAGAGTGGAAAGCTAATTTGCAGGAATGACAATCACAAGAAGGTTGTCTTTGACATGAAGGAGCAACGCCAAGAGGAGCTCCATGAAGAATCATCTCGAAGTGAGACGGAAGAAGATTGGACTGAAAACACTTCAGAAGAAGAAAGTAGCCGCAGCATTACTGAAGAGGAGTCCTCCATTGAAGTCATGGGGGTAAGGTTTAAGCCAAACAACCAGGAGACCTCTTCTCGAGGTTTGGAAGAGGTAGGTTCCCAAGAGAACCAAAAGGTGGAAGATGAAGGAATGTTAGAAGGTATGTTGTCTACAACACTTACAAAGGATGAAAGAGAGGAGTTCAAATGTGTGCTAAGGAAATTTCCGAGGATTTTTGCTAAAGACTACACCGATGTGCGTGGAGTAGATGTTGTTCAACACAAGATTGAGTTGAAGCCAGAGGCCACACCTAAGGCTCAAAAGCTACGAAGGCTAGGAGTCATTAAGGAGCAGGCTCTACTCAAGGAGGTAAGAAAGCTTCTAGCAGCAGGTTTCATTTATCCAGTGGAGAATTCAGAGTGGGTCTCTCCCGTTGTTGTCACTCCTAAGAAAAACGGCAAGTGGAGGGTGTGTGTGGATTATCGTCCACTTAATGAGGCAACAAAAAGAGATCACTTTCCCCTCCCATTTCAGGATGAGATACTAAATGAAGTAGCTGGTCATGAGAAGTACACTGTGTGTGATGGCTACTCGGGTTACTTTCAAATAGGTATCGCATTGGAGGATCAATTGAAAACAACCTTTATCACTCCTTGGGGTTGTTATGCTTTTAGAGTCATGCCATTTGGCCTGACAAATGCTCCTGCAACTTTCCAACGCTTCATGAACATGGTGTTTCAAGCATTCTTTGGAAAGTCCATTAGGGTTTTTATTGATGATTTTTGCATTTATAGCTCAAAATCATTGCATCTACAAAGGGTAGAAGAAGGTTTAAAGAAGCTCTATGACATGGGAGGTCAACTCAACCCCGACAAGTGCCACATAGGTGAGGATGAAGTGATCTTGCTCGGTCACAAGGTTTCCTATAAAGGCATTGAGGTGGATCCTTCAAAGGCAAAGACTCTTATTGAGCTCCCATCACCGAAGAGTCTTAAGGAGGTCATCTCTTTCATTCAGAAGGTGAAGTATATGTCACGCTTCATTCACTTAGCCTCGGAGTTGCTTCATCCTTTGCAAAAGTTGACACAACAAGTAGAATTTGCATGGTCTGATGAGCTTGAAGAGTATTTTTGTAACATTAAAGTCATTTTGTCAGAGCTACCAACACTCATGCCTCCTTGTTGGGAGTACACATTCGTTGTTAGCTCTAGTGTTGGAAGGGAAACAATTGGTGCTGTGTTGCTACAACAAGATCCCCACAGTACAAGGATGCGACCCATCTACTTTTCTAGTAGGGTCATGAATGCTTTGGAGAGAGACTACACAGAAGCAGAACTCATGATGCTTTCTCTCATGTTTGCGGTGAGAAAATTTAGATCCTACCTGCTACCAAAACCTTTTGTAATTCTCATTGCAGAGAATTTGTTCCCTTGGGTGTCATCTCAAATGAATCTTAGTACTAGGATCGCAAAGTGGATTATGGAGTTGCAAGAGTTTCAATACTCTTTCAAGGTAGAAGATAGTGTGCGTGCACAATTGGCAGGGATTCTCACTTATAGGGTGCATGAAAAGGAGATTAAGGTGCCTGAAGTAAAGACCCTACCATTGCCACCACCAAAAAGTATTCCTAATGCTTTTACCTTGTTCTTTGATGGAGCTTTTCGTCGAGCCACAGGAAAAGCAGGGGGAGGGCTAGTGTTTCTCAACCCAAGTGGAGAGGTGGTCATGAAAGAGAAGTTCAATCTACCAAGTTCAGCTAGCAACAATGAAGCAGAATACGACACACTAATTCATGGTTTGAAGATGTGCATTGGCCAAGGGATACAACGCCTCATGGTAAAGGGAGATGCACTTCTCATTGTTAAACAGATTTTAGGTATTTGGGCATGCAAGAATGAAAGCTTACGGAAAAAATTTCATGCCATTTGTAGATTGTTTAATCAATTTGAAGAAGTGCAACTATATCATATTCTTAGGAAACAGAATGAAGATGCCGATTTACTTGCACAGCAAGTAGTTACATGTGTTGAGAAAGAAGTGCAGGTCATCATGGTGGCAGCAACTATCAAGAAACCGAGATACCAGGGATTGGAGTCATTGCTCCCATTATTAGCTACATTTTGGAGGGCGAGTTTCCACAAGACTTCACGAAGGCTCAGAAGAGGAGACTCATGAATAAGGCAAGCGCGTATCTCTTCCTAGAAGGCTCCCTCTATCAAAGAGGGAGGGATCAAGTATGCAAAAGAGTACCAACTATTGAGGAAATTCCAGCCATTCTAAAAGGTTTGCACGAAGAAGCATGTGGTGGTCATTTTGCCCAAGAATTAACTGTGAAGAAGATTTTGCTTGCGGGGTATGTTTGGCCAAGTCTGCATGTGGATGTCCAACATTGGTGTAAAAGCTATCACAATTGTCAGATAAATGGAAATAGAAGGTTGGTGCATGGCCCGAGGCAAATAGTGCTTGCAAATGGACCCTTTGAAAAGTGGGGCATTGATGCTATGGGTCCTCTGCCTAGGACAAAAAATGGTAAACTCTACATTCTAGTGGCTGTAGACTATATGACTAGGTGGGTGGAAGCACAGAGTGTGGCAAAGGTAAATGAGAAGACAGTCAGCAAATTCGTCTACACTCACATTTGTTGTAGATTTGGCACACCTTTGGAGATTTTTTCTGATAATGGTCTAGGGTTTAGAAAGGGATTGCTCACAGAAGTCTGTGAAGAACTTCACATTCTACATCGTCACAGTACACCCTACTATCCCCAATCAAATGGTTTGGTAGAAAAAGCTAATGGTGTCATTGCAGGCATCATTAGAAAGATGGTGAAAAACAAGACAAAGTTGTGGGATGACTTCTTGGATGGTGCCTTGTGGGCGTATCGAACCACATATAGGGAAGCCACGGAGTTCACACCATTTCACTTGGTCTATGGTCAAGAGGCTTTGCAGCCTATCGAGCTCAACATTCTAACAATGCGACTTCATGGCAAAGGAGCACAAGATGATCAAGAGGTATGGATGGATCAACTTCTTACGTTAGTGGAGCTTGAGTGGAAAAGAGAAGCAGCATATGAGTGCTATAAGAGGAAAGCCACACAGACAAAGGAGAAGCTTGACAAGAAACTAAAGGACAAAGGCATCAATGAAGGAGATCTTGTGCTAAGGTATGACAATCGACTCGATAATCGTTTTGATGCCAAATTTGAAACAAGATGGCAGGGGCCATACATAGTCAAGAAGGCTTTCAATTCTAGTTACTATCAGCTTATGGACTTGAATGGTAAAGAGCACTCCAGGAAGGTAAACGGGTATCGCTTGAAGCCCTATTTGAGTCGCCTTCTACCAAAGGATCTACCAAAGATCTGTCCAAAGGCCGCTGTCTCATGTAAGTATTGTTACATGAAGCATGAGTGTAACTCCAGCCAAAATTCTGAGGGGCCAAACAATAAAAATCTCGTCAAGGACTCTGAAGCACTCTCTTTGGAAAAGATGCTCTATGATGGTACATGAATATACCATCATCCTGGGGGAGGGCTAATGATAGCTGTTTTTTAGGCTCTCTGTGATTGTCATAGTGAGTTACTCTACCCTACCAAATTCACCCAAACGCTATGGTTACCCTCACCCTTTCACTGTACATAGGCGTGCGTGAGTCACGGGACTTTTCCCATATCTCCTTACTGAAATAAAAAACCCTCAATTAGCTAGGCATTGGGCTAGTTGAGCCAAAAAAAATTAAAAAATATAAGTATATTATGGCCCATGCGTATGTAAATATTTCTTTGTATATAGGGCCTAAATAAAAGATCTTTTCATAATTATTTTGGTATTTATTTAAATATTTCTACCTAGGTGTGTGTTATTTATGCTCTGTACATTGCCTCACCATTACCACAATTTTTTCTTACCATTTTTCATACTCTTTATTCCATATAGAAATATTTTCATGTAAGCTTCTCTTATATTTGGTGTAACTCCACCCCAACAAAAATCCAAAAAAACTAGTTTTATTTATGTGTATATTTTTTCACTATTGTGATTTTTCCCTTCCTACATCTATTTTGTTTTTTTTTCTAAAAAATTAGAACACCAAAAATATTTAACTTTTTATGGTAGCCTCATAATGAGAGAGATTTCTTTTGACCCCTTTATATTTTTTTCCACTTATATTATTTATATTTGACATGTACATATTTTTTAGACCCCTCAATATTTGATTTTCTTAGTTGTACTATTCACTTATATCATAATCTCAACAATATCTTCAATTATAGACCTACCAAATAAGGTCAAGGGTAGGTGGCATGCATACATGCACTATGGAGGGCTCACTCTTGGAGGTATTCAAAAGAATCATCCAAAGAAGGACCCCACAAGGACCTTGTGCAGTGGAAAAAAATCGGTTTTGCTGAATTTTTAAAGTTCACTTGCTCTCCGAATTTGAAACGGTGATACAAACAAAAGTTGTAGCTCGTGGGCTGAACTTTTGCCTCAAATTTTTTCATATTTTTTTGAGCTACGAGCTGTGAGCTATGATTTTATTAGTGGACCCCAGTTTTCCCATGCTATGCAGCCACACTCTCTCTTCCACTTTATCATTTTCCTCTTTCACACACACTTCTCCACTCATCATCCCCACCTCTCTCACCACTCCTCTCTGCACCCTACTCACCTTCTTCTCAACCTTGAAGAATAAGAGAAACCATGGTGAACTCATACCTCCCACACACAATTCCATTCCAAAATTGACCACCTAGTCTCATTTTTCCTCCTCCAATTTAACCATATCTATCAAAAAAACCACAAAATTCAGCCTCTTCTCTTAAAAGACAGCATCATGGTGGTTGATTACTCAGCTTCAATTACCTTGTCTCTCAAGGAAGGTCAAGAGTGGAGAAAAAATGTACCGTCAAAGCTAGTGGACCGTCAACAAGCGTCAAAATTGGCCCTACTCAAGACACTTGGAGCATCAACCTTGTAAGAAATCCACCTTTTCTTACCTCTTAAGAGTTTTTCTTCCTTATTTGTATCCTACATGGATACTCCCATTGTAAATATCCAATTGCATTTGTAAATTAATACTAACTCTACTAACACTAACCCACTATGAAAAGTCCTATCACCTCCATTTCTCTCCTCTCTCTTTCCCCACCAACTTCTTGATAATTCCAAGCAAAAGAAATTAGATAAATGGCTGAAAATCTAACCCAACCATGGTTAGAGGAGTAACCCTAGCCTTCAAAATTTCTATAAAAGGAGGGTGTGGCTAGCACAAAAGGGGGGAGCCATAAGCAAGAGCACTATGCTATAGCTTGAGAAGCCAAGCTCAACCTCTCTAGTAGGAGCTCTTGAGTGGAAGCTCATTGTCTTATGCATGTGCATGTGTTGTAATAGGGGATTAGCAAGGGAACTCTATGCCATTGTAAGAGAGAGAGTGATCATTCAATTGAGAGTAGGAAATCTATCATTTCTCCTACTAGTGTAAGCCCAACATTTGCTGAATCAAGGAGGGTGGATTTGGACTAAGCTTGGATACTTTGTCTCCTTTCCAACGTGAAGTAATGGACAACAATGATGCGTAAGTGTCTTGGTGTTTTTTGTTAAGTTCTTGATAGCTTGTCTCTGGTGTTGTCATCAATCTAGCCATAAATCCCACATACTGTAAGAAGGCGACAGGGTGGAGAGGACTCCCCTGGCCTTAAGACAGTGATTGGGGTGGCTTTTCTTGTGATGTGTTGTGGTGAAATTTACGCAAGCTATGTTGAACAAATACTAATCTCACTTTGATTTTTCATGACAGATTTGTAAGAAGGTATTAATGCAACAAGCACCCCCTCCCCCTTTCTCTCTCTTTCTTAAATATATAGTTGTGTTTGCTTGATCATTGCCGATACGTTTCAAAGCAGCCCGAGCACTATCTCTCTCTCTCTCTCTCTCTCTCTCTCTCTCTCTCTCTCTCTCTACGCGTCCTAGTTTGCATCCAAAACTAGGTGGTGCCCCAAATTTGTGTAGGGTTAGGTTGCGGGTTTGTGTGTGTGTTTGTTGTTTTTTTCCAACCCCAACCCAATTGAGTAGCATGAGAGCCTAGAAGAGTGCTTGGAGGCCACTCTTCTTGTTGCCCGCCCCAGACCGCCTCACTACATGGATATGTTTCCATGGCTAGACGATTCAGGGCTTGAACCCAACGCTCCCCCCTCAAGCCCGAACTAGACAGACCCTCTCATGATACCTTGATTTTTTGGTGTACGCGTCCACCGTGAGTTTTAGGTTCTCTCACAACCAGGGATCTCTAACCTGGTGCTATGATATTAAAACCCCCCTTCAACAAATAGGGTGTAGGTCAATAAATTATCTATCAAGAAATGGAGTTTTTGGTTCACTACCAAACCTTGGGTTTATGGTGTACCCCAGTAACGTCATGAGAAGAAGAACAAAATAGAGCTTGAACAAAAAATGTTATTCTGGGAGGTTTTACCACTCATGTGTGGCAGTGTCTATAACCCGTATAAATTTGGGACAATTTTTTGGGACATGCCAGTAGTTGACAACTTATAGGGCTAAAAAAAAGTTTTGATAGAGAATATAAAATTGTATTGACAACAAACAAAGCTATGACATTGAACGTGCAAAAAACAGTGTTTGGAATTTGTGTTGATATATGAGCTTATTGTAGCAAACCTTTGATCTCGGTGCTTTTCAATAAATGGTCACCTTTTTCCAGATCAACATGTACCAAAATATCATCTTTCTAGTGTTTCAAGATGTTTTTGCTCTTTGAGAATCGGTGACTTTTTGAGATGCTGTAAAAAGCTGCCAAATTCCTCTAGCTTTTTAAAAATCTATAAGCAAAAGAAGAAAACTTGCAGTAATAGGAGCGTTTTGAAAATCTAGAAAAAAAGGCTTGTGAAGCTACTGTTGATAAGAAGCCTTCTGCAGCGTTTTGAGAAGCTTGTCAAATAGATATTGAAACTGCCAAGCAAATTGCCTTGCACACGTTGTTGTGACTGTGCAGTGGCCTTGTGTTAGCAGCAAGCTAACTCGGATAACATTTTTTGGAGCTTTTATTATAAAAACACTTATTATTTTGATAATTCGATAATGTTGTAATCCCTACTTTCCAGATAAACAATGTAATTGATGAGCCGGGGCTACAAGCTTCTAGATTGGATCAACCTATCTTTAGTTAGAGCTCCTAGGTTATTAGTTCTAACCAATTTAATTAGAGCCAATTTTTGTAAGTTATTTGTAAGTCTTTGGATAATAGAACACAGCGTGAGCTAAACTGCGCTCACTTGTCTCCTTCTCGTGCTTCTTACTCCCTTTTTGGTTGTCACATTGCAGTGCTCTTTGTTGCGTTGCAACCGTAGCTAAGACCTCTACTTGTTGACGTAAGCATTTCATGGTAATCCGTAGCTTTTGGCATTGGCGACTCATGGTCTAATTAGATCATAAGTAAAAGTTTAAGCTAGAAATTCATAGAATAAGCATGGCAGGATATTTGGGCATCATTGCTCAGCATTTAGATGCATTCTAGGTCAAAAACTCATTGCTATTAATAATTGCGATTTTTTCCCTTGATCTAAAGTGAGATTTGAGACCATAAGCATATGTGGTTAGGTCCTATAAACATGTCCTAGAAGTTTTGGTAATGTTTGGATGTCGTTTGATGTTGTAACGGTTATGATTTGTTTGCCAATTAGCAAAGTCTAGCTTTTTGGTGATTTTGGTCATTTGAGTGTAGCTAGAGTTAGATGTGAGTTGTCTGTTGTTTTCCAAGAGATTGAAAACCTCTTGTAGCCTCTATGCACTAGTCAAGTCAGCTTCATTCCATGGATTGACAATTATGTTAGTGGTTCTCGCTATGTCTGCAATAAGATAGGCGTGAGGTTAGAGACCCGGCCCACATTTGGCACCACAGTCGGGGATGGAATAGACCTAAACTAGGGAAAACACGAGCCTCTTGTGTAGCTGTCCTTTAGCTTCCTCTAGGATCACCTAGAGTCAAAACTTTCTCTTTAAAACCACATAGCTTAAGATTTTTGTCTTTTGCTAAGTACCTTTTAGGATTGTAGGATTAGATTAGGATTTTGAGAATGATTGATGGACAAGAGAAGTCTTAAAACTAAGGCTTATAAAACCATAAAAAACAAGAAAACGAGTGTTTGTGGACACTTTCCACAACCCCATTGCAGTAGAACCTAGGAGTAGGGTAAGTAAAATCCGAGGTGGATCTTAGAACATTGCTCTCTCCAGAAGAATCAATTGTGAGTGGTTTATGTGAAGTTGTGAAATTTCAGGTCTACGTCTTCAAAAGCACCAAAAGACTGTCAACCTCTGAAGCCAACTGAAGATTATGCTTTAAAAGTTGTATGAACAAGTGGGTAAGCTTAAGGAGGCATTTGAGATAAATTTTCAAGAGTTTGCAAAAAATCAGATTATTTACTTTTTCTTGACATTTTAGGCCAAATTAGGTTAGTTGACTTAGAGGCTTAGAATAGATCATGAAATGATTGTCCACTGAAAAAGTTAAAAAAACTGTTCATTTAGGGCCAAACGTAAATGATCACGATTATTTATTTTTAGCTCAAAAGTGACCAAGGTTGATACGAGAGACTCTATGCATGTGTACAAACATCTTTTGTAAAGGCCCATAGAATTTGGATCACCAAACTAACCAAAACCTTGGTAAAAACTGAAATTTGTACTCATTGTGAAGAACTTAAGTGTGACTTGGGAAAATCTTGTTCAAACTTAGTGAAACTTGACTGACTTATATTAAAGTGCTAAACAAGTGTACATGCTCAATTGACCAACAAGATGCAAAAATTTGCAAAAAGTAAATAATTACGATTATTTACTTTTGTCCCATTTCTCAAATTTTTTAGACAACCCAATTTTAGAACGTTATATTAAGCCCAGAAATCAAGTTGGGTAAGATTTGGATCATTGAAGTTAAAATTGTGGCCAAATTTGTAAAGTCAGTCTGCAGACACAAAACTGTTATCAAATTGAATAGGGATAATCCAAAGTTCATGAAATTTGGCTAGGGAGCTTAAATTGAGTTGCTTAACCATCTTTTGTCAACATTGTGACAAAAAGTTGCACAAAAATACCAAAAGTAAATAATCGTGATTTTTTACATCTGCTACAAAATTGGACATTTTTGCACATTTGAGCATACCTCAAGGACAGGCATATCAAGTAGAGTCCACAAATCAAATTTGGTGAAATTTGGATCACAAAAGTGAGACTTATGCCAAATTCTCAAAAATTGAATCTATGGATACGAAACGGTTGATAACTTGGACAAATTTTGCTCAAACTCAGTAACAGTTGTTTAGAGACCGTAGCAAGTTGAATAGCTGGCAAAACAAGCCTAAAAAGTGTAAAAATTATGAAAAGTAAATAATCGTGATTATTTACTTCTGAGACAAAGAGACAAAATTTTGGACTTTTGAGCTTGTACAATGTTAGAACAACATAATACAAGGCCACCGATCAATTTTGGGTTCAATCAAATCCAAATTAGTACACGTTCACTCAATTTCCAGGTTGCAGACTAGTCCTTTGGCTTTTTGCAAAAGTAGAGTGTGAATCTGTCAATTGTTGACTTACTTAGCTCAAATTGAAGTGATATACATAGACCAGTCACAATAGTTAGCAAAAACATTGTACAGTTTTTGTGAAAGAATAGCTAACTTGATTAAAATTGATATAGGAGTCAGGTTGTAGACAAGGAATGGAAAGCTTGACAGGAGTTGCACTTGAGTCAAGTGAAAGAAACTGACAGCAAGTCAATCCGACAATAAGTACTCTATCCAAGGCTTCACAAGTCTATATGAACCTTAGATCTGGTCGTATACTAGCAAACCAAGGTATGTTTGGAGAGACCTCTACTAGACTATTCATCGAAGAGAGTGTGAATCAAGGTGATCACTTGGACATTATCATTGAAGAAGTCTCAGACACCTTTTTAGAATCAACATCTAAAATGTCTTCCTATTTGACTCATTTAGGAACCGGAATGACAGTGCGATGTAAGCACATACTCACCTTTTATAAGACTAATGGCCATATAGCTCATGTTTACTAGGTTTACATGGGCCCTAATGAAGAGTATGACATTGGCATTGATTACCATGACATAGAGCATGAAGAGGAAATCAGGGCAAACAAACAAGGAAAAACGTATATGTATAAGAACGGGATTCAGTATTTAAAAGTTGAAAACCCTGATGCAATAGACAAATGGGGATTAGAGGCGAATACACTCATTTTGAATATGGCAACCAGAAAAGGACCACCAAATTTAGAATTTGATGGATATGATCAAGCTGATTTGAAGCCTTTGAAACCGCTTAGCACGGATAATCCTAGGATTGGAGTCTATTGTGGGGAGGATAGAAACGTCAAAGATCTTCTATGGACTTCTCATGCCAAATCATAATTATTAACACCCATAAAGATCATCTATATCTTCAAAATCACAGACAAAGGTTCATAGATCTACCAATCTACCTATTTAGGGATTGTTATAACAATAACTTTGTTATGATGAGTCATAAGGTTGTGTAACAAACCAAATACCAAGGGTACTCCATAAGAGATTGGATGTTGGGACAAGGACCAAAAACTATTCCAAGAGAGGAATTTTGTAAGAGACCTTTTGGGAGCAATGCATAAAAACCTGAACCTACCTCATTGCAAAGAAAACCGTGTGACACTAAAGCCAATCTAAGGCTACGTGAGTCACTATTTCCAACAGAGTGGTTTGAAGGACTCGAGATAGGACCAACTGCCTAGGGACCTGGAGTAAAAAAAGTAGACATATCAGACCAACTGATTTTAAAAAATGGGTCAAAAAATATAGTGGATGTGGGAATCCATATGACCACTTAGCAATCTTTAAGCAAGTGCTAAGAGAAAAATGCATATTTGATTTCCATACTCAATTTAAGGGATTTGAAATGACATTAGAAGGAAAAGCACTAACATGGTTCCAAAACATTCCATCGAGGTCAATCATGGATTTAAATACATAAGCTCAAGGATTTGTAGCTGCATGTTCCAAAATGGGGATCAAACATAATATGGTAGCTCAAACCTATAGATTCAAACAAAAACAAGGTGAGTCTGTTAGGGATTGTGCAACTAGAATGAGGCAATACATTGTAAGATGCCCATAACTAGAAATACTTGCAGAACAAAAATTAGTATCATTGTTTCTAGAGGGACTGCTAAACAAATAACTTCATGCTATATTGTATAGCAAGAAACATATGACCCTAGAAGAGTATGTATCGGATGCCATTGACTTGGGAGACAATTGTGATATTTTCAATGAAGAAAATGTCCCTAAGGATTCTCAGAGTGAGAAAAAAACATCCACCAAACTAGCACAAGTGGGAACGACTGCTGCAGGACCACTTATAGCCATCAAAGATATTCTCAAAAGGATGAATGAAATGATGAATAACATGCAAAAAGCACCTATGAGGGGACCAGGTCAAGGGATACCTCAATAGAGACAACCAATTAGGCTGCAAAAATGGTGTACAATTGAGGATAAATGGACCAACCATGAGACCAATGAGTGCTATTATCGACCAAAGTATGATGGAAATGTTCAATATGTTCCTATGAGGCCACAAGGACAACCCATGTACAAATATCAGCCTAATATGGCCCCAACTCAAAGACCATCGATGGGTATAGGAAGACCTCAACCAGTGTTGGGTCAACAACCTCCATATCCTAGACATAATGCAGTTCCTTTAAAGAACATGCATTTTGAGGGAGTCTTAGATGAACAAGCACTAGTACCTGTTACACCCTTTGTCGAGCCTATCCATCTACAATAATGGTGGAAGGAGAGTGGTATAATTCACATCCACCACCAATGAAAAAACCTATGACTTATGCTACACCAGAGCTTGCACCGATGTATCTAGTCAAGGTGTTAGACCTCCAATGGTAAGACCCATGATTAAGCCAAGAACTAGAAACTGCCATAACTATGGTGCAGATGATCATTAGAAAATGAATGCTCAAAACTAGACAAGAACATTAAGCTAGTGGAAGCTTTTTGTATACAATGTTTCAAAAAGGGAGACACTTCCCTGAAGATTGTCCAAAAACTCCTTTAAACAAGGGTAAAGTAGTAGTCAAGGTAGTCCAAGTGATACCTAGTAGCTCATCGGAGAGTGAACCTATTGTTCCAATCAAGGTAATCACTAGAGCCCAGGCTAAGAAAAAGAAACATAACTCCTATGATGCCTCTGGGAATACTAAAATTTCCTCTCAAAAGACCAAGAGAAGAAGAAGCCATAGGTATGAGATAAGAAAACAGAAACAAAGGGCTGAAATCGAGGAGAAATCCAAGAAACTATTCCAAGAAAAAGTGAAAGAATCTGGAAGTGAAATCAAGAAAACCACAATGAAATCTGGAGAATCAATTTTGGTAGAATTTTTTTTTGAGCCAATCAATGCAGCTATGGAAGTTTACCGAGCAAGACTTAAAGAAGGCCATAGCATGCAAAACAAATGGAAAAACTATCCTTCTCCAGATATGGAAGCAGCTAAGCTTGAAGTTTATCAAAATCTGGTAAGAACTACTCAAAAGATGCTAGAAAAACAAAAACCCAAGCTCAAGAGTATAGAATAACTTGAGGAGCTTGTGGTAGGAATGAGTAAAGGAAAATCCAAAGTCGTGGTAGAACCACACCTTGAAATTAAAGAGTCAGAACTCATAGTGTCTGACATTGAAGATTGGCCAGGATATTTATGGAAAGAAGTGCAAGAGATTATGGGAGCCTACCTTTGAAGTCAGCTCCTATAGATGAAGTTTGGTTAGACAATCTATCTCCTGATATGGACATGGATGTATAGTCCTTGTATGGGGATTGCAGCTCTGAAGCTTCAAGAATGTCTAAACCAATGTCTCTAAAAACACTACCCTCTTAATTGGGAGATAACAAAAATGAATCTATAGTGTGTAAAACCACTTAGATAAAAAGAGCGAGACAAACCCTAGAGGTAGACAACATCCATTCAATCATGTCTACATCCATTCAATGCACTCTTACTTTAGGAGAAGTGTTAAAAATCAGACCATATTTATGGAATGATCTACAAAAAACTCTAGAGAAGGTGGGGATAATAGGGCTAATTGGGAAAAAATTGAAAAAACTAAAACACAAATTGGATAACAAAGAGATTAGGTCCATCCCAATGAACAAAGGTGGAGCATACTATGAAGGGGAAGAAGGAGACACAACCCTTCCAGTGAGATATAATGATATAAAAATCATGGAAATACTAGATAGTGGGGCAGGCATAGCCATAGCCACAAAAGCAGTATGGGAATCATGGGAAAAACTGACCATTAGACAAACTTGAATGAAATTGCAATTGGCTGATGGACACATCAAAAGGCCCTTAGGACTGCTTGAAAAAGTGATAGTTAGTTCCTGTGGAATTGATTATCAACATACTTTTGCAATAGTGTACTTTGGAAAGAAACTCAATTATTAAATCATCTTGGGAAGACCTTTCATGCAACAAGTACAACTCATTTAAGATCGGGGAAACAATTACTTGTACTTGAAGCAAGTGGGATCAATAACAAGTGTTCATCTAAAAGATCACTCTTATAGAGATGTCATGAAAACGCCCATACAATAATTTGAATCAATCTCTTTGGCTGAAACAAAGCTTTCATCTTGGTTAAACAAAGATACACCTATTTGGATGTGTGGAGCCTAAAAAAATAGGAGCTTAAAACGAAGAATGTATCGTGGAAAGGGATTGCACAGATGAAGCCTATATACCTAAACCCTTTTTGGAGCATTTGTTTGAGCCATTTGAGTGGACTCAAAATTTGGCAACAATGGATGTATGTGTGAATACGTCTAGGCCTACTCAATTTTGCAATGACGACGGCTATGACATAATTCACATACAAATGATTTCAACCCTTCACATTGAATACAAAATTCAAGAACCCAAGGACTTAATGAAAACTCAATAAGTATTTTCAGACATCTACTATGATGCAACAAACAAGGTAGAAGAACATTGAGCTATTTCTGATGATTCTGGGTCGGAAAAAGAACATGTGATAGCTAAACTACTCATGATAGGAGGGGAGGAAAAAAAAATGACTTTGAAAACTAAAAACCGAAAAAACAAAAATGGTATAGAAGAAAAAGGGACACCAAAGACTTGAAATCTAAACCTATGCCATCAGTCTCTAGTAGAACACAATTTTTGATGCAGATAGATGCACATGATGGTGTCTAAGACAAAATCACAGGTAGATATCCTTCAGACAAAAGCAATAAATATAAAAAACATCAAGAAAAATGAGAAAATAAACTCAAGAAAAACCTAGATACCAAGACAAGGATTCAACCATAAGACGAGCTGAACAAAAAAAGAAGTATCAAGAGTTGAAGAAATCTCTAAAGGAGATGTGTACCACTGAAATGGAAACAACTGAGGAAGAGGGTAAAGATGTAATGAGTGTTCTATCCCATTACAATAAATATACTCTCCAAGACCAAAAGACTATATTCAAACAACCTGTCAGGAAAATAAGAAAGCGAGGTGAGTCCTACAAAGGACTAGAAAATGCAAAAAAGATATATCTGGCCAAACCAGGAGAAGAGCCTAGACTTTCCTACATTGCAAACGACCTGACTGAAGAGGAAGATCTTTTGTTAAGCTTAGTGAAGAATACCGAGATATCTTTTCTTGATCTTATAAGGATCTCAAGGTTGTTGATCCGAAAATCTATGAACATACCATACCTATGAGAGATGATGCGAAACCAAGCAGCCAAAGGCAATATACTTATAATGAAACGTTTTTCAGAAAGATCAAAGAGGAGATAGAAAAGATAAAGGAAGCTGAATTCATTTATGAAATTGAACACATAGATTGGGTGTCTCCAATTGTGATAGTACCCAAGAAAAATGGAAAATTAAGAGTGTGTGAGTGAATGCAGCTACCATTACAGACAACTTTCCTCTTCCAATCACTAAGCATGTTTTAGAAGCAGTTGCAAGAAAAGAAGTTTACTGCTTTTTAGATGGCTTTTTGGGATACAATCAACTTTTGGTTGACCCCAAAGATCAACATAAAACTGCCTTTGCAACTAAAGGGAGTACTTTTGCCTATCGGGTTATGCCTTTTGGGTTAACTAATGCTCCTACCACTTTCAAAGATTGATGAGCCATGCTTTTAGAGAATATCTTTGGAATTTATTGGAAGTATATATGGATGATCTATGTGTCATCAATCCAGGCTAATCATTTTGAACACCTCAAAAAGGTATTCAAAAAATGTAAACTTTATAGGATTTTCTTAAATCCTAAAAAAAGCACACATATGGCCAGAGAAGGAGAAATTATTGGACATAAAGTGTCTAGAAATGGCATAGCTACTGATATGGATAATATTCATGTTATTGTTGAGTTTCCTAAACCAACAACAGTCAGAGGGGTTCAATCTTTCATGAGACATTGTGGATGTTACAGACGATTCATTTACATGTATGCTATCATTGCGAAACCCATGTACATCCTGATTACACTCTTTGAATGAATCGATGAGTGTGAAGAACCCTTCATGAAGCTTAAGAAAGCTCTCACTTCAGCCCAAATATTGAAAGCACCAGATTGGAATAAGATATTACACATACATGTTGATGCTTCCAATTTTTCCATTAGGTGCATACTAGCTCAACCAGGAGACAAAAAAATTGGTTTTCCTATTTCTTATGCTAGTAAGCAACTGAATATGGCAGAGAAAAACTATGAAACCACCAAAAGGGAAGGATTGGGAATGATGTATGCCGTAAAAACATATAGACATTACCTACTAGCTAACAAGTTTTTGTTCTTTGTCGACCACCAAGCCTAAATATAGTTGGTCAACAAGCCATGAAACACAGAAAGAATAGTGAGATGGCTCATCATTCTTTTGGAGTTTGTGGTTATAAAAAAGGGCACCACTCACGAAAAGGGGTAGACAATGATCATTTGGAAGATCATTTGTCAAGGATTATTCTAGGAGAACCACCAAAAGGGGTAGAAAATGATCTACCAGATGCATATCTGTTCTCTGTGGAAAAGATTACTCGATGGTCGAAAAATATGGTTTCATTGATGACCATAGATCAAGTGGATTCTCAAACACCACTTCTTATTAGACCTGGATTAATTGGGCAATTGGCCATGTATCAAGTACTAGCTAGAAGGTTATACAAAAGAAATTGGGATGGAATATTGCTTTTGTGTATTAATCTTGAAGAGAAAACCCAATACCTAAGTCAAGCACACAGTACCATAGTAGGACTTCACTTTGTGGAAGATCAAACTATGCAGCGAACCATGAGATTTGGAGTATTTTGGCCAACCATGAGGAGTGATGTTCATTCATTTTAAAAAAATTTCCTCGGTGCTAGAAACAAGCACCCATACCTCACGTGACATTGTGTTTCAAAACATCACTCATTCCTAAGTGGAGTCACTATCTAGTTACTTACTTATCAAGCCAAACATTTCTTGAGGATATGAGTAAACAGCACCAGAGAGCAATTAAAACTATGATCTTATTGGAAACCAATTGAGGAAAGGATTAACATTTGTATATTTGTGCAAATGAGGATGAATATATTCCCATTATAGATCAAGCACATGCTGGATTAGCTGGAGGCCACTTTTCTAGTGAAACCTCCGCTAGAGCAAACTTAATGACATGCATATGGTGGTCAAAGAATATGTTCAAAGGTGTGATGCATGTCAATGAGCAAAAATGCCAACCCGTGTAGATAGAATGCCTTTAAGACCAATGACGGGGGCTAGAGCTTTCTGCAAAATGGGTCATAGATTTTATTGAGCCAATACAACAACCACCTTATAGAACTCAAGCTCATTATATCATTGTAGCTACGGACTATTTGACCAAGTGGGCAGAGGCTAAGGCAACCAGGAAGAATGGTGCTAGAAACACAACCGCATTCTTATATGAAAATGTGCTCACAAGATATGGATTGCCAATAGAAATTGTTAGTGATAGGGGGACTCATTTCCTCACTGAGGTAATTGAGTATTTGCTGAATGAATTTATGGTCATCCATAACAAATTGGCTCCCTATCACCCACAAGCAAACGAAAAAATTGAGCACACAAATAAAGTTCCTAGCTCAATATTGACTAAAATTGGTTAGTTTAGGATGAACTAATTGGCAACTGAATCTACATGCCGCTCTATGGGCTTATAGAGTTTTGTTCAAGACAACTTTAAATTCTACACCCTTTAACCTTGTTTATGGTCTTGATTCCATACTACCGATATTGCCGACACTAAGGGTATCTAAGGATCTTGAATGGACCAGACATGAATTGTTAGAAAGGCTTAAAGATTTAGAGAATCCTAATGAGCAAAGGCTAACAACTATAGCTCATATCTATGCACAAAAATGAAAACAACAGAAACAATTTTTTGATTCACATCTAGTCACTAAAATCTTCAAAAAAGGGGGCCTTTGTTTTAATCTATTCCCTTAAGCAACACATTACCAAGTTTAAGAAAAAGGAAAGCATATCATTTATCATTGAAGATGTATCCCCAACTGGAGTAGTTAAGTTGTCCACTCTAGATGGTGAACCAATGGCCAATGGGAGTAGTGGATGTCGTTTAAAGAAGTAAAATTTTCCACTAACCAATGAATTACTAGAGAAGATGCATGTAGCAAAGCAGAGAAAGATGAGACGACAATAGGTCATTGATGAATCCCAAGAGGAAGCTCAACTTCAAGTTCTCAAGAAGAAAGTTGTTTTCAAAAATCAACAAACTCCTATTCCCATAAACACCTTGGGATTAGATGAAAGACTATGGGAATTACAGAAGGATGCAATGTCAACAAATGATGAATGGCTAGATGGAATGGACCTTTGCATCAAAGTACAACTGAACAATCATAGCACAAATGCATTGGTTGAAACAGGAGCTCGAGTAAATGCATTCAATTATTCCACATACAAGAAAGCAACAAATCTGTCTTTGACATTGAGAATATTAGCTATCAAATGATGCAACAAGAACTCAACATTGGCATTGGGAGTAGTCAACTTAAATGTGATAGTACATGGATGTTCATGCCCTCATTAGTTTGTATGCTTACCAGATGGACACATAAATGAAACAATTATTTTTGGAATCTCATGGATGCGGACGTACAAGGCAATACCAGATTGGGATACCAATCAACTCAAGCTATCAACTAAAGGAGGACAACTTATCGTTCCAATTTCACCAAGCAAAGAGGAATGGAAAAGAGGTTACCAGCAAAAGAAACAACAAAGCAATCAGTCTTCTTCATCCTCTAGACAAGAAAATGCTACAAGTAGCATGCAAGGAGTCGCGCAAATCTGGGTACCAGAATCACAACTCAAGGACAAGCCGTCTCAAATTTGGGTGCCCAAGACATCATCTACCGTACCAAAGAAAGTTCCAAAGTTAAAGACACAAAGAAGAGCAACAAAAGAAGAAGAAGATAGCCTAACACAAGATGGACTTGGAGGAAAAAGGAGCACTTATCTTCTCTTGAAACTATAAAACCAAAGCAGTGGAGAGTTAAGTCTCAAAACACTCAACCACAATAGTTTATCAATAAAAAACCAAGATACAAGTTAAGTCTCAAAACACTAAACCACAACAGTTTATCAATAAAAAACCAAGATATCAGTGGCAAGTTAAGGCTCAATAATCATCATCATTGATATTGATAGCTCAAGAATTCAACATGCCAAAGCATCCTAATGGTACAATAAAGCAAAGAGCACACGAGCTACAAGATTTGCTCTTTGGGAAAAATCAACACGAAGACTCAAACACAAAAACCCTTGAGTTAATTACTCAAGCCCCAACTCTTGCATAACAGAATGATTTGAATTTCATTGATCTTTGAAGCATTGTAGAGCCAACCAAGGCTATGCATAGACACATTTGTTCAGCCCATGACACAGTCGTCTCGGAGTACGCCATCTAGGAGGAGTGAAAGGGAACTAAGTAATTAAGGACAATGTTTGAAGAGGGAGGGAAAAGTTGGAGGTTAACGTGTGATTTATTTTAAAATTATCTAATAATTCCCTTCAAAAAATCATCAACAGGGAAATTTAGCTGATAACGTCTCCTCGATGAGTGTAAATAGTGTATACACTATCAAGAAATATACCAAAAATAGCCTTTTTTCTTATTTTCATTATTTTTCTTGATATTGGGACTTCATAGAAAAATCTATCAAAAAAATAATAAAGAAATATTTCTCAATGGATTTTTTGAATTGCTGATTTTTTACTTTCTTTTTTAGTGTATTTTATTATTTTCTTTGATTTTTTAATAAACATATCAAAAATTAATAATAAATAACAAATGAGCTGAGATGGAGAAATTGAAGGCGGACAGGCACAAAAAATTTCAATCAAATCGACAGATGGAAGCGAGAAGCCTAAATTAGGCCGCCAAAGGCTTACTTTTGCAAATTCTTACAGAATGAGCTAACGGAATCCGATCAAAGAAATTTTTAGATCTAACATAGATTTCATGGCCTACTAGGACTAACAGGGGAATCCAGGGAAAAATAGTTTGGGAATTCCGACTATAGATATCCAAGGTAGCCCAAAATCACCTCATTTCCACTAGTCACTCTTGGAGGGGAGAGCTTTCTTCCTTCTTCGCAGGCAATTTTCAGAGTCTATAATCGTCCATTTACAGCGTTGTCTCACACAAGACATGATGGGTAAGTTCTAAACTTATCAATGAACATTTCTATATGGTCGCGTAGCAAGTCTAGGCTCAGGTAAAAACACTACACTACAAGAGGCTCTTCATATTAGCGACGCTCACACAGCGACGCTCAAAAAAAATTTCTCGGCGTCGCTATGAGCGTCGCAAATTTATTTGTAAATTTGCGACGCTAATAGCGATGCTTATAGCGACGCTCATAGCGACGCCGGCTGGGGTAAAAAAAATAACCGAGCGCGCCCAAAAACTCAGATCTCAGATCTGAGTGATCTGAGTTTTTCGGCGCCCTCAAGCAAGGAGCAGGTAACGCTCTCCCTCACTCTCTCTCTCTCTCTCTCTCTCTCTTTTTCTTCTCCACACACACACACACACACACACGAGGAGAGGAAGGAGAGCCAGGTATGCTCCTTCCCTCTCCTCATTCTCATGTTCCCTTCCCCTCTTTCTCTCTCCCTCTCTCTCTCTCTCACACACACACATACACACACACACATAGTGTTTTGTGAGAGAGAGAGAGAGAGAGAGAGAGAGAGAGAGAGAGAGTACAAACAAAAACAAAAACGCACACACACATACATAAACAAAGAATGCACACACACATTGAGAGAGAAAAAGAGAGAGAGAGCATGCATAAACAAAAAACGCACGCATTGAGAGAGGAAAAGAGAGAGAGAACATGCATAAACAAAAAACGCACACATTGAGAGAGGAAAAGAGAGAGAAAACATGCATACGATCCAAAAAAACGCACACACATTGAGAGAGAAAGAGAGAGAAACTAATTTAACGTCGTAGGAAACTAATTAAAATTAAAAGACCTAAAGATCTAGCCGACGAGGAGTTGAACTGAAGACCTATTATTCAAGAGGGAAATGGCATAATCAATCTATCATACTTGGCATGGGTGATAGAAAGGTTATACCATTTATCTCTTTTTATTGGCACACACATCCACACACGCGCACACACACAAGAAGAAGAGAGTTATAACGTCGTAGGAAACTATCTTAAAAGACGTTAAAGATTAGGTTAGATATAGACTTACGTTAAATTAGATTTAGGTTTATTTTTAACTAGATTTACGTTTATTTAAGCTAGATTTAGATTTACGTTATATTATATTAGATTTAGGTCTCCATAGACTGCGATGCCTGAATGAAGCGGGTGAAGAAAGCCCTCAATGGAATATAGGGTATTGCTGCCTTCACTCATGGTGGGCTCCGTCGATCCAAAAGTACTGGTGAAATGTCTTCAGAAGATAGGGAAGAGTCACTACATCCCCGCCACAATGACCATCTAGACAACCTCTAGTCATTAGACTTATGTTAAATTAGATTTAGCTTTATTTTTAGTTAGATTTACGTTTATTTAGATTTATGCTTATTTACGTTAGATCGAGTCCACGCAAGAATTACTTACGGTTTAGGGTTTAGAGTTAGACGAACAGTGAAAAGATCTACTGTGAAAAGATGTTAAGATGAAGTGAAGTGCTACAGCTAGAGAAGAGGCAAAGGGATTTTGTCCACTACATGCAGTATCATGTAGACGTGGGTGTGTAGATTTCTTGTACCCACAAATATAGGTATTGACCAATAAAGACGAGATTATAACCCGGTGGTTCTGATCTCCGTGCACCTCTAGACCGAGGTGTGCGGGGATTGGACATGACTAGAGAATGTGAGGTAAAGAGAGAGAGAGAGAGAGAGAGAGAGATAAGACGAAGAATGCCAATAGAATATTAAATTTGTTGTCCAGGTTATAAGTTTTTTATCCTCATTATGAGTAGCGACGAGGATGTGGGACCGTCCAACCGAAACACCTATCTCTCAACAAGGGTCTTATGTCCTTGTAATCAATGCAAGCATGCTGTGCGACGGACAAGACGTGTTTCTTTGCAGCACGTTCGCGAATTTGGCGAGTTCGATCCATCTATTATAGATCGAGTTGTTGCCAATTATAACTCGTCGGACTCTGACGCTGGCCAACAAGCAGCAATCTTGCAACCCAATAGACGTGTTCGCAGGCGCTTTGGTCAAGCAGCATATGTGAGGCCACAAGATGTAGCCTCTGACAGCTCGGGGGATGATCATGCAGAGCACATTCCCAACGAGGCAATGTTTGAGCCCGAGATTGATGAAATGATCGAGACGATCATGGATTCAGAAAGGCTTATCTATGATGATATGAAAAGTGAAGCCGATACGTCATTGTATAATGGAGCACGTATGTCTAGATTGAAAGCACTCCTGGTTCTTCTCAACATGCAGGCAAAGTTTGGATGGAGTGACACTAGCGTCACAACGCTTTTCAGGTGATCTATTACAATTAGTTTACTTTAATAGAACTCTAAATGTATAATGATCTGATAGATTTTTACACGACTGTATCATATTTTAATGTTGTGTAGATTGCTGAAAGAGCACATACTACCAGCTGACAATGTGATGCCAGATTCCCGAGATGAAGCAAGAAAGATTTTGCGAAACTTGGGGATGGATTACAATTCTATCCACGCTTGTCCTAATGACTGCATTCTTTTCAGAGGGGAATACACAGACATGGAGAAGTGTCCGAAATGTGATTCCGAAAGATATCGAGTAGATCTCCACGGGACAAAAATTCCACAAAAGGTTCATAGTGGACTTTAATATCATTGCATAAAATGTGGACTTTAATATCATTGCTACACATACTTTACAGTTTATTTTACCGGTTGCCATTGAGGGATGTTTGTCTCTCGACATCCGTAACACAATCTACAAACTTGCAAAGCTGGTGCAATGGATCTCACAAAAGGAGATCGACGTAGACTCCATACCATTCGCCAAACTAAATGCTGCGGAGCTTGTGTGCATGTTTGAGAAACATTTTCCTACTACAATGCTAACGATTCAGGTGCATCTTCTTGTTCACATAGTTGATGAGGTGGAAATAGCTGGCACAGTTCATTCTAGATGGATGTTCTTCTTAGAGCGTTTCATGAAAACGCTTAAGGGATATGTGCGTCAAAAGGCACGTCCGGAGGGTAGCATGGCAGAAGGTTGGTTGGTATCAGAGTCCCTAGTGTACATTGGAGAGTGGCTAGACGGATTTGATAAATCCCGGGACACGCTATGGCGAACCATAGATGATGAGCGCATATCTGGGATTGTCATGTGCAATCTCGGTGTTGAGAAGAAGATGACGGAAGATCTAGAGGCTAAAATCAACCGATTTTGCATGCTTCACAATCCAGTGATGCAAAAGTGGATTTCACAATATGAGGATGCAAAGCAAGAGCGACAAAGGGCACGAATCGAGTGGAGACGGGGAAGACGACCACCGATGCACTATCCAGCGGTTCTGGAGAGCCTACCAACCTTCATGAGCTTAAGATGGTTGCACAACCAATTGAAAAGCGCACAACAATGCGGTGAGGAAGTGACTGAAGAAGAGTGGGAGTACTCTCGGGGTTGCGCGACCAAGGTAAGTTTGCAATGTACGACTAGCAAGTGACTTTATTTATAAACGTTTGAACGGCCACTCATAATCTTTGTTCGTTGTAGTATAAGTCATACACAGCAGCATGGTGTAAAGGTCGACATTTTAGGGTGGAACGAATCGACAAAAAGCGTTTTACTCAAGATTGTGGAATCATGGCAAAATTTGAACAGTCTAGTCGACGACGTTCCTCTGATGCAGATCCTGTGGTGGCGGAACTCACTTACTTCAGCACGCTGCAAGAGATTTTGAGGATCGATTACAGAGGATTTTTTGTCGACTTGTTCGACGTGCAATGGTTCAAGATAATCATGGAGGGTCGCAACGCTACTGTGCGTAGAGGAGAGTCTGGTTTTCTTGAGGTGGATTCTACTAAGAAATGGACTGACCTAAGAGACACTTTCGTACTACCCGAGCATTGTGAACAAGTAAGTATATAAATAGTTAACATCCCCCTTTTACAAGTTATGTGCTTGAAAGCTCTCATGTAAGTTATGTGGCTCTGGCAGGTAGTATTTCATCCTACAAAGTCTACATCAAACTGGTGGTACGTCATAGAGGTAGCCCCTCGTAGTGCAAGGACGTATGAAGGCTACCATGTGCCAATCACAACGACATCAATGGAGGAGATCAGAGAAGATGCTCAATCAGAAGCCGCTGCGGTGGTGCCAGACGAGCATCAAGATGCTACTACTCTATATGGGGTGCATGCAGAGGAGCTACAAAATGAAACAGAGGATATGTGTTTAAACGGAGAGCTCTATATAGATATAGGAAGTTATGCTGAGTTATGCGAGGATGAGAGAGAGATCTCTTAAAGCCACAAATATTGTATTTGAACAATTTTGCTCCGTGTTGTAAAAGCTCTGGCTCTCTAAGTACCTTCCATGGTGTATAACGCTCTTTTCTACTCGCGCTCACATCTTTTGATTGACAATTCTGAGTTTTCGACTTGCCTCTTCTATCACTCGATTCATTGCGTCATTGTATTTATATGCGTCATTACGTCATTGTATTTAATGGTCTTTGCGTCATTGTCTACTCTATTCATTCAATATTAAGTTTAAATATTCGTGTGTTTAATGCAGGTATGGATGATGAGGAGTTTCTTTCTTCTTTGTCACCGCAACCGAGACAGTGGTACGTGGAGCGTCATCGCTCTGGCGCATCATCGCGCGTTCCTACACCATCCGCATCTCCCTCTCTTTCGGAGCATTCGGCGCGCTCCGAAGCTTCGGCGTCGACGAGACGAGCGTCACACTCGTCTAGACACCGGCGCTCTAGTGGTGGCGGTGGCGGTTGTTGTGGGGATTCCGCCACCGATGCCTCCACACCGCCTCGTGTTCGACGAGGCTCTTTACCCTCCCCTTCTTTGCCCGCCCCCACACCAGCCACAGCATCGCCGTCTACGCGAGGTTTTGCACGGCTGACTGTTCCTAGAAGCTACACACCTCTACCTACTCCGCCAGGAGCCACCCCACTCGACACTCCTCGCTTCGGGGCCCAGACGCCGGTGGAGACACCTGACGTCCGTACCCCCATTGACACGCCGCTAGAGACCCCTGCCGGGACACCCAGGTTCATGCGTCACCGGCCAGAGGGCTTACCTTACTCCGTCGACATCAGCGGCGGCATCATCATGGATGATGACGGCAAGAAGGTGATCTCGCGCATGCGTGGTCTTTGCTCTCAGCTGTTTAGACACTATATACTAAACAAATGGAGTGAAGTACCAAGTGATTTAAAAAACAGAGTCATCAGCATACTTCATGATGAGTTTCCCGTTCCAACACGGGATCAGCGCTTCAATGAAGACCTGATGAAGATTCGAATGCGCGAATACTGCAAACACAAGCGTTCCGAAGTGCAAAAAGCAATCAAGAATGGGTGGAATAGGCCAGATTGGCTGGCCAAAGAAGATTGGAAGAATGCGAAGAAAGCAGCGCGCGAGAATCCCGACAAGTGGAAGCAACAAAAGGATGCAGCCAGAGCGCGAGTAGAGGCAGGGAGCTCGCACCACTTGGGGAGCGGTGGATGGGAATCATTTGAGGCCGATTTTGTAAGTGTTTTCACATTGCTCTTTATGCATGTTCGATAGTTTAGGGTTTATGAGTTTTTTAGTTCTAACATAATGAAATCTTTGTATGTTTTGACAGTGGTCGATGACAGGACGTGATCCCACACCGTACGAGCGCGAGTACGCAGGCAAGAAGGGCTTAAACGCCCTGATGGACATTCTCAGTTCTCGCGGCGGCATGGTTAGTATTAGGGTTTACTCTTTTTTATTTTTTGTATTGTTTTATAAATGTCGTTATATGTTTATATTTACTGAAAACTGTCTTATTGTCTTTTTTTGCAGAATCCGACAGATATGCCGCTTGGACGCGATGAGACGTCTGACTAGACGACGTCAGTTTAGCCGTAGCTAGATAGCATTAGTTTAGGGTTTCTCATAGCTTATGTATCATGAGACGGATTTTATACGTCTTTTTGAACCATGTATATTATTACATTTGTCACCGCAGTTCCTTTTGCCAATCAATTCTTTATGCCTATGATGTTGTACAATTGTCATTATTACATTTGCCAATCAATTCATTTTTCCTATGATGTGTACAATTGTCAATTTTGCAAACAATGCGTCTTGTGGGTGACTATTTTGGGTCTATTATCTACCTTTGCACTTTTTAAAAAAAGTGAATCAAGTACAATATGGTTGATGGGTGGCAGGGCATTCAATGCCCTGCCACCAAAAAAATATTCTCTCGGGCGTCGCTATAAGCGTCGCTATTTATGGCTCTGTAGCGTCGCTATGACCGTCTCTATAGTCTTCTGTGAGAGCGTCGTTATAGGCGTCGCTATATGCATCGCTATATAGCGACGCTGATAGCGACGCATATAGCAACGCCTATAGCGACGCTCTCGTAGCGACGCTCTTAGCGACGGTTTTAGCGACGCCGGGGGTTATAAAAACCCAATGTATTTCCGTCGCTAACAGCGTCACAAGAGCACACAACCTCTTGTAGTGCTAGAAACCCAATTGTGTGCGAAGTCCTACAACACAAAATTGACCATAGCGGCCTGTCATCTCAACCGAATTGGACGAGACTTGAAATGTAGCATGTCTCTATATAACAGAACGCTTTCATATCACCATATGAACATTTGGCAGGGCTCAAGGGGGTCCCAACTAAATAATCTAGGTTATTGCCATATGCCAGAATTGGATTCTGACTCTACGGCCAGCATATAGACGAGGTCTATACACAATGTACCTAGATGGTTTCATGGAAACAATCAACACAAGCTCCCAAAGAGCAGAAAATAGCTTGAATACTACAAAGCGTTAAGTTTGACATATGAAGTGAAACTGACTCCAAATGGGCCAAAACTAGATGAGTAGCATTAAGACTATGTAGCGGACAAGTCTATAGCTTCTAAAGTGACTAACCAACTCTACATGCCAAGTAGTCAGAAAAATTGGTGAGTACAAAGTCGAGAAGAGCACGAAGTGATACCAACATGATCAAACTTTACCAAATTCATTTTAGGACTTGTTTTAGATGTATTAAAGATCTTTAGGTCATCAAATTTTCAATTCTTGCAAAAAAAAGTGACTATTGTAAATAATCATGATTATTTATTTTTGTGCTTGTTTGGCTTGAAATTGATCTCTTCACTTCACCTATCACTTGTACACATCTATTACATGCCACATGTCAAGTATTAGCCAAAATGACCAAGAAAAACTCTGCATTTGTCAAAAAACGCATCAAAGTCTTTTCAATCCAATTTTTTAGTTAACTGTCTTATGTTTGATCCAAATCAGCCCATATCTCACACACAGACTCTACATCATGCCTAGAACCAAGTTGCAACAAAAAATGTACAAATTAATAATCATGACTATTTATTTTTCACCGAAATGGATGCCATTTGCAACTTTCACCTTATGGGACCAAAGAACATGATGTCCCAAGCCCACTAATCAAGTTTGAGAAAGTTTGAAACTCAAAAACTCAGAATCTCTTTATATCTACTGTTTTAGAGTTTAAAAGCCTAAATCTAGTACCATTTCCACCCAGCGTACTCAAACGAGCCCACACTTCACTTAGAGTACCTAAATGCCATATGTTTCAAGCCTTTGATGTCAAAAATGCAAAAAGTTGTAAAAAAGCCCCAGCTATAGATAATCATGATTATTTATTTTTGCTGCAAAGTTTTGCATGGACTGCATAGAGGATCCCAAAGATTTACTCGAGTGGATGTATATGGAAGCTGAAGCTTTAAAGATTAAAGAAACTCTAGAATCTCAAAGAAAAGCAACAAAAGAAGCCGTTGAGCAGAAAAGACAAGCGAAAGCTACACAACAAAGCAGGTGTCTCCAAGACCCTCTACACAAACTACGCAACAAGAAGATCAGCCCATGCCAATTCCAAGGCCTTCACCAATAGATCAATCTGATGAAGGCAGCATAGCAAAGGAAAAAGAACCTGAGCAACATGAAGAAGCTATTTTTGAACAACCCAATGAAGCCAAAATAGCTAAAGCAGGACCTTCCTCTACAGTAGATCAAGAAAAAATAGTTGAGGCATCCACGGAGCCTCAAGAAGAAGAAGCGGTTACACCTAAAAAGCCTCAAGAAGAAGCAATAGAACCACCTCCATGGCCACAAGCAGAAACCGTTGCACCAAGAAATGATCCACAAACCAAAATGGAAAAAAATTCTAAAGAACCCCAGGTAGAACGTGAGACTAGGAAACCAATGATGAAGTCATCATGCAGTTAAATGAGTATGCAAAGCAAATGTAGTTGATGACAGAAAAGATGAGAACAACAGCACTTACCCGCAATGCCAAGGCTAAAGAGCTGGAACAAGTTAGTTATGCTCTACAAGGAGAGCTAGATGATAGAATGAACATCATTCTAGACCTTCAAAGGCAGCTTAAATAGCTGAAAAATGTAGCGAAAGAACACCATATTGCCAGTGAGAAACATCAAAAAGAGATGGAAGAGATGGGAGAGCTCCTAACAAAGTTATCTGATGCATGCAAAAGCAAAGATCAACAACTGATAAAAGTAACCAATGAACTTTTGACCACTACTTTGTCAGTATAAAAGACACAAGTGTAGCTAGATGTAGCCAACTCCTCTTTGTAATACTCCGAGCAATGAATCAATGATCAAGCGGAATTTTTGAGACAGATAAGAGAAAACCCCATTGTAGCCTCAATCAGGGGAACAGATTGAGTCTATAACACTTTAGAAAAGAGAAACAAAGAACTTGAACTTGAGCTGAAACTAGAACAAACACAGAGACGAGACCTTGCATTGATACGGGTACAAAGAGAAGAGCAATTCCTCAAGGAAATAGAGAAATTGAAGAGAGCCAATCAGATGCTAAGAGAGGGACATACAAAAACTCAGGAGGAGATAGAAACCCCTAAACAGCCAACCATAGACATACCATTAGTCTCTTCTACTGATATGGAAACACAGCCATCATAAGGGCTAGCAAACACATATTTAGGAAAATAGGGAAAAATTCACACATTCCGGATGATTCTTTGTGTCTCATGGACTTGAGGTAAGGTTGTATTGTACTAGGTTTTTGCACATATGAAAACTGAGATACAATGTTAAGTGGATGCTTATGAGTTTGCAAGATCCAATATGGTCCTTTTTCAACAACCATACTATACAGTAGAATGTTTTTGCACATGATAGCTTACAAATACACACACACACACACATGCTCATGCACCCAAAACAAAATTTTCTTTCCACACATGCTTCATCTGATAAAACAATTAAAATGTAAGTTGCAAGAAAAACTTGGGTGACTAAAGTGAGAAAAAACACCATTCATATTGAATAATATTTCTTGAAGATTACAAAGGTGGGATGCCATTATCAATGCTGATAATGACCCTAGCTATGGGTGGACTAATTGGAACCATTGCTAGAAGATTACAAAGGTGAAAGGCCAATGCTAAGCGATCATTCCTCCTCATTTGCATTGACATTTGATGGTGCCTCATGTTCATCAAGTTTCAATTGACTCTCTTTGGCCTTGAGGATTATTGCCTTTGGAATCTTGATTTTTTCAGGAATTCGTCCACCCTTGGGCTTCCATGCCCAAATGATGCAGCTAGTGTCTTCCTAGTGCTGAGGATCATTGATGTTCTCTCTCCAATACTTGTTCTAGCAATCCTTGTAAACCTCCACATCACTTGCATTCTTCTTCTTTGAAATTGGTGCCCACTATTGTATCTTCACTTGAAGATAGGTTGCGGATTCATTGTTCTGATCAATATCTATTGCTGCCACTCCTAACCAAATTGGGTAAATTTCATCACAAAGTTTCACAAGTACAAAGTCTCCCTTTGCCACATCAAGAGTTAGGTTGAACTCCTCGGCATGTTTGTTTCACATTGGACCACAATAGTGGCCCTCAATTATGTCAAGTACTTCATCTAGACCATCTTCCAATGGAACTTCATAGGATGATCTTGTTCACGTATACTCCCAGTATGAGAGCTTGCATAGCTTGCATGAGATTCTCCCAGTACATAAGAACTAGGTTGATCCACCTAGCATACTCACTTTCATCTCCTTTCTCTTGCAAGCGATCTTTCCACCAACTAACATACTTCTTTAATCCTTCCATAACTTTCTCACTATCTTTACCATACTCAAAGGGTGGTAATACTTTTGGAAAACCTTCAGGAAGCTTGGATCCTCCTTGGTCATTTCTCTTCCATAACTCTATACCATTTTTGGGTAACCAATCCACATTTTTAGGGTGTACTTTGTACTGCATCAAAGGTATTCCATCACTCATATAGAACCTAAATTGCAATGGATTTGAATGACCCACTAAGCTATTTACTCCATCATGTAAGAACCCCTTTACAAATCCTTTAAAGTCTACCACCTTTTGTAGGAGAAAAGGTGATGGATGCATGCTAACACACTCACTGAAGATCTTCATCAAATGTGGAAATGTAAAAATGGCTTGTTTTCTAAGCTTCTCAAAAAAGCAACTGAACAATGCATCAATGCCTTCGTGAGTGTGACCAACCATAAGAAATCCAAGCTGCACAGTGTCAAATACTCCTCGTGCAACCAACAATGATAGGTATGTAAACACATATCGATTCTTATTTTTTGAACCACAATTGTCAAGTTGCAACAACAATGTTCTTGGCAACCTCTTGAGCCCAAATACATTGCCATCCTCCCGTACATGTGCATTAGTATCAAAGATTGATTGCATCCTTGGAAAATCATTTCCCTGTCTAGAAGCAAAATTCTCAGTGTCCACATTCACATTTATGATTAGATCACTCTCTGCCTCTTCATTCTGAGCACTCTGTTCCTTGTAGTAGTGGTTTTTCTCATTAAGCACTTTCTTATGGTGATAGAGAGATGTGGTAGACACAATCAAAAATATTTTTTCGTGGTTCTACAGTTGATTTTTCTAAGCTCAAGTCACCAAACATATGTTTATCTCTTCTTTCTAAGTTTCTTAGACATTTTGAGAGAGATGCAATTGTGAATTTGGTCTCACTCAGCCACAATCCCAATGCAAAGCGACCATAAGCTGTTTTTCCATGTCCATGAGTGAAAATTCCTGTCAAGGATACTCGAAGCCTCTCAACTCCATTGAGAGATTTTGGAATTGGTTTAATTTGTGGTATAACAATCTTACTCTGGTCCATCTTGTCATGTATAATGCACAAGAAATTGGTTGGATTCATTTATGAAGAGCTCCTCCAAGCATAGTACAAATTTCTACAGCTCATTTGTTGCAACATGCGTGCTCTCCTCTGTGCCATGTATCTAGCATGCTCCACCTAATTTTTGGTAGACTCTAGCTTGAGCTACTAAGGTCATAGAATAGCATCCTTGTGGTAAACAATGGGAAAAATCTTGCACTTAAGTATAGACCTTGCCTACAAATGTCACTATAGCACTACGATGCATGTATAGCTTCATGACATCCATGTGGATACCAAAGGAAAAGAAAAACACTTTGAGGCTCGAGCTTAAGTTTGAGCCTCAACTGTATAAGCTATTGTAGCACTAGGAAGTAAGTGTAGACTCATCCTTTAGAGATACTAATTCCAAGAGGCTCGAACTTAAGTTTGATCCTCACTTGCATAGGCTAGTGTAGCACTAGAATGCAAGCCTAATGCAATCCTTGTGGCTACCATGGGTATAGAATAGCACCTTAAGTTCAAGCCTCATTTTCCTATGCTAGTGTAGCACTAGGATGCAAGGCTTTCCTCATGACATCCTTGCAACTACTAAGGGCAAGAGGCTCGAACTTAAGTTTGAGCCTTGCCTACATATGCTAGTATAGCACTAGCATGAAAGTCTAGCCATCCTTGTGGATACCAAGGGAACAGAACAACACCTTTAGGTTCAAGCTTAAGTTATGCCTCAATTGCATATGATATTGTAGCACCAGTGTGTAGGGCTAGCCGAGGGATATTCTTGTGGCTACTTAGGAAAAGAGGCTCAAACTTAAGTTCAAACCTCGCCTACATATGCTAGTATAGCAAGTCTAACTTAATTACCCTTGTGGATACTTAGGGGAAGCGACTCAAATTTAAGTTCGAACCTTGCCCACATATGCTATTGTAGGCTAGCTTAATGACATCCTTGTGGCTACTTAGGGAAAGAGGCTCAAACTTAAGTTTGAACCTTGCCTACTTATGCTAGTATAGCAAGTCTAACTTAATGACATCCTTGTGTCTAGTTAGGGAAAGCGGCTCAAATTTGAGTTCAAACCTTGCCTACATATGCTATTGTAGCAATTCTGGCTTAATGACATCCTTGTGGCTA
This sequence comes from Adiantum capillus-veneris, assembly GCF_014529385.1. Lineage (NCBI taxonomy): Eukaryota > Viridiplantae > Streptophyta > Polypodiopsida > Polypodiales > Pteridaceae > Adiantum > Adiantum capillus-veneris. The sequence continues at coordinate 1,626,293 of NC_140959.1, forward strand.
CTTAGGGAAAGAGGCTCGAGCTTAATTTCGAACCTTGCCTACATATAGCAAGTCTACCTTGAACTTAAGTTTGAGCCTCAACTGTATATGTTACTTTAGCACTAGGGTGTAAGGTTAGACTCATGACATCTGTGTGGCTACCAATGCCAGTAGGCTCAAACTTAAGTTCAATCCTCACTTGAATATACTAGAGTAGCACCAACATGTAGGGCTTGTTGCTACCAAGGGCATAGAAGAACACCTTTAGGCTCAATCTTAAGTTAGAGCCTCAAGTGCATATTCTTTAGCACTAGGATGCAAGGCTTGCCTCATGACATCCTTTTGGATAGCCTTATTTTCATATGCTATTGTAGCACCAGGGTGTAAGGCTAGCCGAGGGACATCCTTGTGGCTACCAGAGGCAAGAGGCTCGAGCTTAAGCTCAAGCCTCACCTAGATATGTTAGTATAGCACTATCATGAAGATCTAGATTCACTAAGTCCTTTTAGGATTCATGCAAGAATAGAAAAACACTTAGGATTGAACTTAAGTCTACCTCATGGCATCCTTCTGGTTACCAATGACAAGAGGCTAAAACTTAAATTTGATCCCCACTTGCATATTCGAGTGTAGCACTATCATGGAAGGCTATCTTGATGACATATTTGTGGCTACCAAGGGCATAGAATAGCACCTTTAGGCTCGATCTTAAGTTCGAGCCTCAAGTGCATCAGGGAATAAAAATTCACTTTTAGGCTCAAACTTAAGTTTGAGCTTCCTCTCCATATGCTAATGTATCACTAGGGTGCATGCCTAGCCTCATGACATCCTTTTGGCTGGAAAAACTCACTTTTAGGCTCAAACTTAAGTTTGAGCTTCCTCTCCATATGCTAATGTAGCACTAGGGTGCATGCCTAGGCTCATGACATCCTTATGGCTAGAAAAATCATAGAGAATGTAGCACTAACTCGCAAGACTACTCTCATGACATCCTTGTGGCTAGCAAGGGTACCAAACAACATCTTTTGGCTCAAACTTAAGTTTGAGCCTTGCCTACACATGCTAGTGTTTTTTTTTAAATGTACTATTTAACTTAAACATATGATCCTTGTTTAGGTTCTAATATTGTTCTTTTTGGTTGTTTCAAGAATGGAGGCTTCCAATGTACCAAGTATACCAGACTAGGGTGCACAAGTCTTCACACTCGATACTCTTGGAATGTCCACTTACACCAAAGCTACTGCTCCAAGAAGAAAGGTTGACAATTTGAAAGGCTATAGGGATTTCTCTATCCAATCCAGGAGAGGTATATAGTACAGTATACATGGCAAGAGGATAGCTTGAATAATCCGCAGTCTTACATGTAATGGCCACTCTTCGTAGTACCAAGAGGCTACCTTCGTCAATACTCTCTCAAGAAGTCATTCTCGAAGAGATTTCATGGACACTTCCACTCCAACTCGGTAGCCTAGATGTCAAAATATGTGTCCTTTTGGTAGCCTCTTACCATTCCAAACAAGCGCATGAAAATTTCTGGCAGTAATGTCTATCATTGTTGATTTTGCGAGATTTATGTGAAACCCTGCTGCAAGGGAGAAGGTAGACAAAAAAGCCATACATCTAGCAATGTTAGCATTATTGGCTTTCAAGAACAAGATAGTGTCGTCAGCAAACCCCTGACCAACCAGTTGCTCATTGCCCAAATGCAGGCCCTGTATCTTATTTTGTTGTACCAGTGAATCCAGGTATGTGAACAATGGGTGTGTAGTCATAGCAAACAGTAGGGGGCTAAGGGGGCAGCCTTGTCTGACAGACCTTGACATAGGTACTTTGTCTGAGAGGATACCATTAATAAGAATTATGGACCATGCATCTTGTCCTAACAAGTACATACATGCACACATTCAAGGACCAAATCCTAGTTTTTTAAGCACCATCTTCACAAAATCCCAGAGCACTGTGTCAAAAGCCTTGGCAAAATCAATCTGAAATAATACTACATCTGCCCACTTCTGATTGCATATTCAATGCCCAAATTCACAATGAGAATGTTGTGGTAGATAGATCGTCCTACTATAAACCCAGATTGAGCCTTGTGTATATGCTTTTGGAAGAAGGGTGTAAGCCTCAGGGAAATGGCCTTGGCCAAGAGTTTGTATATGATTCCCATCATGGTAATAGGCCTCCAATCGTCCATAGTCTTTGGGATTTACGTTTTGGGCAACAGTTTGATATTACCCTATTTGAGGCATGGATCCAAGCATTGAGCATGGGCACAATAATGCTCTTAAGTTGATCCCAATATTATATCAAGAACTCCTTAGAGAGGGAGAATGTTGTGAACCAGTCTGTGCCATCGCTCCCCCCCCCCCCCCGCCGCCCCCAGCGCTGGCTACCTCCTCCCGCTGTCTGCCTCCCTCCCCCGCCTGGCCTCAGCCCCCGCTGCCCCCCCTCGCGCTGCCCCTGTCCGTCCGCCCGCCCTCAGCCCCTGCCACCGCCGCCCGGTGCCCTCTCCCTTGCGCCAGCTATGCTACCCTTCCCGCTTGCCCCAGCCCGCTGCCCCCCCCCCCCCCCCCCCCCCCCCCAGCGTTGGCTACCTCCTCCCGCTGTCTGCCTCCCTCCCCCGCCTGGCCTCAGCCCCCGCTGCCCCCCCTCGCGCTGCCCCTGTCCGTCCGCCCGCCCTCAACCCCTGCCACCGCCGCTCGGTGCCCTCTCCCTTGCGCCAGCTATGCTACCCTTCCCGCTTGCCCCAGCCCGCTGCCCCCCCCCCCCTCGGCCCGTTCGCCCGCCCGTTTTGTTCTTCCTCCTCGACAACTCCCTGTAGTTTGGCCCTTTCAGCATTGGTTCAATTCCTTGGAGCAGTGTTCGGTACGCCCAATTGCAGTACCCTCCCATCGCCCTCTTCTTACGCCACAACAGTAGACACAGATGAAGGCTCTAGCTTCGCCACAGAGGGACTCGCCAGAAGACCCCTCCCCCGACCCCGCTGAGCCCACCATTCGACTTGCTCTCTTGTCGACAGAGCAAGCGAGCCTTGCCATAGAGGTAGAGCAATTGCAGGCGACCTCGGTCATCTGCAAGATTCTCAGCACCTGACCTAGTAGAGGAAAGCTGCGAGACCTTCTCCAGGCACGCCTTCTCGTAGAGGTGGACAAGATCTTGGATGTCCAGATTCTCGGACGGGGTTACTATCAGATCGAGTTTGAGACCTCCGAGATGGCGTTCAAGGTCATAGCTATGAGTCCACTCGCCATCCGATCATCACGTGCCCACTTTCGACAGTGGCAGCATGGTTTTGACCCAGCTTCGGATGTTCTAGTAGAGGAGGCAGACATCACTATCTCAGTCTGCTTTCCTGGTTTACGGAGGGAGTACTTACCACTAATTTCCAGGATCAGTTCCACCATTGGGACTGTCCTGGAGACACCTCGTACGACAACATCAGTAGTTGCCAAGGCGGCTGGCATTCCCTCAGTTCGAGTTTTGGTCAGAGATACCCACACGCTCCTGAAGGTTATCCTTTTACCTCGGGTGAGTGGGGGTTGGTTTTGACAGAGTGTGGAGTACTCGGGCCTCCCAAACCAGTGCTTCATTTGCCAACAGATGGGCCATCTAGCAAAGGCCTGTCCACGGAGGAGGCCACGACCTGCACCACAGCCTCAACCCCAGTCTATCAGGTTGGCCCACAGCCACAGTCAGCGGCACAACGCACACATGTAGAGCCACCCTCCGAGCATGGGGCTCTAGCGGAGGAGGAGTGGTAGCAGGCCCGTGGTCGACGACGCCAGGGGCCACAGTGTCAGCCTGGTCTACTCAGTAGCAGCGGGTTCCCACGGGGAAACGCTTTGGTCCTCTTGAGTAGGAGGAGATCCCTGCACTAGCCCCCACCTCCGCTTCACCTCCGGCAGTCTCTCCCCCCCCAGAGTTCCCCCCCTCTTCCTCATCCTCCCCCCTGCCTTCTGCTCCCATCGCCTCTCCACCCCGTCCCTCTACCTCTGTCGCCCCATCCCGCCCCTCTTCTCCTTCGCTCCCACCAGCTCCTTCTCCCCCCCCCCTCCTCCTCCAGTTCCACAGTTGACTGAGGAGAGTGGTCCTTCTCCGGCGGCTAGGAGATCTCTTGGTAGCACCTTTGCCACGAGTCGCCTAGCGAGAGAGGGTCAGCCCTTCTTACGGCCCCCTTTGCAGATTCAGACATCTTCCCTTGCAGCTATCCCTCAGGGTCTGACGAGTATTGACATCCGACACCACTGAGACTTCTTGGACTACGGGTTCACTTGTTTTCTCGACGATTCCACAACAGACCATGAGGCAGCCTGCTTCAGGGTGCATGCCTTGTTCCTTGTCGCTAGGGGGACAGAGGCCTTGGACTCAGTAGTTGGTTTCTCCTTCCCCCTCTGTGGTAGGGTCGAGACAGTGGTCCCTCGACTCAGTGTTGGGATGGCTGCATACACAGGTCCTAGAGTTCTCTCATCACATGGGATAACTTGGAGTTACAGATATGCTGCAGACTTTGTGGCCATTGGCCAAGTTTGCGGTGACACCCCTAGACTCAGCAGGATGTAGGCACATTGTGGTGTACTTCTTTTTGCTGATACACAGTGTTTGCCTTGCTATGTATACATTCATGAGGACTCCTAGACAGAGGAGGTTGCTTTATGCACGGCTCACTCTGCTTGGGCTTGGGCTATGCACTCACTGCAGTCACGCCTATCTAGAGGACGCTCGGATGTGGATTACTCCCCATCCAAGCCAGCCTCGAAGATAGCCCGTCTTGCTGCTACGCCAGCATCTGTTCTCTCTCGTTCCCGAGGAGGATCGTCTCATGGAACGTGCAAGGACTAGGTGGGCCCTAGTTTCAGTGACAGCAAGGCCGATTGTGTCAGGAGCTTCAGCGTTGTCTTGTGGGAAGAGAGATTGATCTCCTTATGCTTCAGGAGCACCATTTGTGTGAGAGCCGTATTCGGCGATGTGGTCAGATTTTGCGTGGACGATATGATACCTTTTGGTCAGCTGCTTTTGGACCTGGAGGAATCCAGGGTGGGGTATGAATGACTATTGCCGACTCATTGCAGCAGGCCATTGTGGACATAGGGATTATTGTGTCAGGCAGGGCTCAGTGGATTACTATGCAGGTTCAGGGTGGCCTTGTGGGTTTCCTGAACATCTATGCGCCCAATGTGGCGAGTGCTCGTGCAGAGTTTTGGTCACAGATTGTTGAGTATTTGCCGCAAGCCGATCATTGGTGTATAGGAGGGGACTTCAACATGTTGGAGGACCCTTCTGACAAGATTGGTGGCAACCATGCTACTGTGCATGGAGTCGAGTTGGCAACTTGGGAGAGGTTAGGTATGACCTTGAGGGTCTTGGATACATGGCAACACTCTGGTTTTGTGAGGCCCCCAGACAGTCTTTCCTTCTCTAGATCAGACCGCAGAGTGGGAGGAGTGAATCAATCGCGAATAGATCGCTTCTACACTAGTGACCACTTCAGTGACTTGGGGGGATCAATGGGCATCCTGGCAAGGACCTCCTTCTCGGACCATGCACCAGTGATCCTCACAGTGGCAGACAGGCAGAGGAGTGGGAGCACGATGCTTCGCATCCTAGAGAGGGTCTTGTTGGACTCAGCACTCAGAGAGAGGGTAGAGGCTCTCTAGACAGAGGGTATGGACAGCCAGGATTCACCTACAGACAGAGTGGCCTCAGGCCTAGCTCAGCTTAGCCACTTCTTTCTTCAGGAGTCCCTGGCTCGCCGAGCTACAGCAAGAGAGGTGGAGCAGCGTCTCAGATGAGGCTTTGCTTCACTACAGAGGATGCAGGAGCAACATCTAGACAGTCCATGGTTGGAGGAGCAGTTACAACAGACTCGACAAAAGCTTGCTAGCACAGAGGAGATGCTTCATGAGTTTGCCTTCCACTGACAGGCATCTCAGTGGACTCAGGTGGGTGACAGAGTGACTGGTGCCTTTTTTGAGACAGTAGGACCTCGGCACTCGGATGCCAAGGTCATCCAATTGAGGGGGCCCGATGGGTCAGTTGCTTGTGATCCCGAGGATATGCGTGCAGTTGCTACTGACTTTTACCGTGAGTTACTGTCGGTTGAGCCCCAGTCAGAGCGGCAGGATGCATGCAGGGAGCAGGTTTGGGCACAGATGCCATGTATTGTGATTGAGGAGATGCACCAGAGGCTAGAGATGACACTCCAGCTGGAGGAACTGCACAAGGATCTTAGCCCCCCCCCCCCCCCCCCCCGTGGTAGCTGTCTACGTGAGGATGGGTTGACTCCTAGCTTTTTCTTAGAGTACTGGGACCTGCTTGGCCGAGATCTTTGTAGTTATTTTCAGTACATTTTACACATAGGAGTGATGCCTGCCCAAGGAGGGTGGCTCCTTGGATGAGATTTGATAGTGGCGCCCCATCACCATCCTCAACTTAGCCTACAAAATTCTTGCCAAGGCTCTGAGTTTGAGGATTCAGCCACTTTTAGAGTGCCTTATACATGGGACTCAGATAGGTTTTGTCAAGGAGCGCAGTATCCTTGACAACATCTTTACTTTCTGGGAGGCTTCTACCCTGGCACGGCTCTGTGGTGAGGACCTCGTGATTCTTCTTCTCGATTTTGAGAAGGCATACGATAGAGTTGACTGGGACTTTCTAGAGGGCACTCTGCGCAGGATGGGATTCTCAGATGCTTGGATCAGAGGGGTGTCAGCCCTGTACAGACAGGCTCACAGTCAGGTGCTTTTGGTAGGAGGTAGAGGTGACCGCTTCATGCTTACTCGCTTAGTCAGACAGGGCTGTCCTCTTGCCCCCTTTCTCTTTCTGTTCTATGCGGAGGCAATGAGCATATTTTTGGTCTCATAGCAGGTTGGTCTACCGGGCTTAGCACTCCCTATTCGGGGAGATGAGCTACTGCACGCTGAGTTTTCCGATGACTCAGCCTTGTACTTGGATGGCTAGGAGGCCAATCTTCATAGTTGTGAGCAGGCTTTGGAGACTTTTTGTTGTGCATCGGGAGAACTGATCAACTGGAGAAAGACAGTGGCTTTCTCGGTTGGTAGTGCTCCTGTGCCAGATTGGATGCCAGGAGAGGGTTTCAGGTGGATTCCCCCAGGGACTGCAGTACGGTACTTGGGTTGTCAGGTTGGTCTGGACTTGTCTCTCGAGAAGCAGATTCCTCCTCTTATCCTTTCCATCAGGAGAAAATTGTTACACTGGAGCTCAGCACGACTTTCTTTGACTGGTAGAGTAGTAGTTGCCAACTAGGTGTTGTTGGCGACTATGTGGTACATCACTGCTTGTTGGATCTTCTCGAGTTCTTGTATCAGCCAAGTAGAGAGGCTGATCAGAAACTTCCTTTCGTTAGGACGTGACACTCAAATAGCCCGAGACAAGGTGTCTTGGTAGGTCATCAGGCTTCCTTGTTCTCAGGGAGGGCTTGGGATCATTGATCCAGCACAGCAGAGAAGAGCCCTTCTTGGGAAGTTCATAGTTCGAGGACTTCTTCCAAATGAGGAGCCCTGGAAGGAGTTCTTGCTACAGAGGCTTTGTGCCAGGGTGCCTCAATCAGGAGGCCTTTGGCAACCTTCGACCAGATGGATCTTTACAGAGATGGGCTGTGTTGGTTTGAGCAGGAGACTGTAGGACCGCTTCGCTCTGAGTTTGCTTAGATCTTGGGAGCTCTTATGACGAGGCCTGGAGCAAAGACAGCCAACGTGGACCGAGGAGCACCTACGGCAGTCTCTCGTCTGGAACCCCATGGTTAGCACTCAGAGAGGCCACTTGGTTGGTAGTCGGCCTCATGTTTCCTAGGGTCCCATGGCAGCAGGTTGAGCGCGCTCTCTAGGTGACTGGCTAGAGTTCATAGGTTTATCAGAGGAGGTACAGGGTCTCCAGCTACAGAGCATGAGAGGGGTGAAAAGCATGTGTCAGGACATTTCAGAGTCAGTTCCAACTGAGTGGCTTACGCCTCTCGAGCCAGTAGCACCCCGGTGGATGGGAGCCTTCACACAACTGGAGGTTCTCATTTCAGTTAGGGCCTGCTCAAAGACTGTCCCAGCCCTTTTCTTCGTGCTTCAGGGCGGGGGACAACTACAATGAGTTGTAGTAGAGGCCCCGAAGGTGGCAGAGTGCTATTTCTAGAGGATCCGAGTTGTGGGCATCTGTGGGAGGACTTGCGTCATAGACCCTGACCCAGCAGCTCTTGAGACTGGACACTGGAGGCTTTGGGCTTGGGAGTGTTTTCCATTGACACCAGTGCAGTGGGATCCTAGTGAGTGGCTATGGAGGGACCCCTTCTCTTCTACAGACCACCCAGGTGTCTCTTTCTTTCAGTACACTTTTCGGCTTGGATGTCATATACTTACAGCCCAGAGAGAGGCCCTCCCCGCTGCAGCACGTCATTGGCAGGAGGAGGGCCTCACAGTCGAGTTCTTGGCAGCCTTTTGGGAGAGGCTGTGGGACTCCAGACAGCCGAGGCGCGTCACCTTGTTTGAGTGGCTAGTCACACACAGAGCTACAACAGTAGGGAGTTGGCTAGTGCATAGTGGTCTCTCGACCGCGAGTCAGTGTCACTGTCTTTGGGACTGTCCTTTGGCCCAGCAGGTGTGGCTACGAGTTCTTCGGCTGATGCCTACTCTCTCCACGGCTAGACAATACACTTGGGAGGCAGCAGCTTGGTCCACTCTCACGGCCCGGCACTTCGGTTTGAGCTATCTTCCACTAGCAGGATGATAGTGATACAGGGGGGGTGACCTACACTCCAGCCTGCTACAGAGCTAACTCCACAGGAGTGGTGCAGTGAGAGAGAGGAGTGGTGGGAGCTCATCAGAGGCTTGACACTCTGGTTCATCTGGCGGGCCCGCTATTTTTGCATCTTTGAGTCTCGGCCTATGCCGCCAGCAGAGACTGTTCATGACTTTTGGCTAGAGCTAATCCATACTCTCAGAGGACAGCTTGAGGGACTACAGGGAAGCTCCGACTGCATGCGGGAGCGCCGAGAGGCCTTCCTTCAACTCTGGCGCCCTAGGCCTTTCTACACCATTGTCTAGGGTGTGTTCTAATGGCACTACCATCCACCTGTGTGGCTCTTCCCTCCTCCCATCTCTTGATTTAGCCTCATTGTATATATGTTGTTCTTTCATTGGGAGAGTCTCCCCATCATGTTTGTTGTAGCCCTCTCTTGCAGAGGTGGTTGTAGCCCTATGGGCAGTTTTCATTAACGATCTTTTTCTCGGGAAAAAATAAAAGAACTCCTTTGAGAGCCCACACATGCCGGGGTTTTACCATTAGGTAGTTTGGATAGAGCAAATTTTAGTTCTCCCTCAATAAATTTTTTCTCCAGTCTCTCTGCATTAGTCTGCTCAATGCATGAGTCCACCGTGTCAATAATGTCACTAGTTGCCTTCATTCTGGCCTCAATATTATCTGCATCCTGGTGAAGCATTTTCGTGAAATAGACTACAACATGCTCCATAATATCCTTACTTTTCTCCAATTCTTGCCCGCTCTCAATATGCACCACTACCATACATTCCCTTTTGCGCTTACTTTTAAGTTTCTGAAAGAATATTTTAGACATGTCATTACAATCTTTCAAAGCATGTTGCCTGCATAAGAAACGAGCTTTAGTGGCCTCCATTATTTCCTCATTTTGGATTACATCTCTGGCATTCTTGTATCTGGCCACATCCCCATGACACAATGCACCAAGGATGGCCTGCATAGCTACCTCCTTGATGACCATTACTGCATTGCAAATCTTATCCGTGGATTTTGAAGCTATGACTTTCCCCACATTTCTGATACATTTTTGCATGCTAGCAGAGAGTGTCACCCAAGCTAACAGGGGATTGGGACAGGAGATCTGCACCTCATCAATAAGCATCAAGAATTCTCTCCTATATAGGTGATGTTTCAACAGCGAGTTATTAATCATCAGCGGTCCCTTTTGACCAACTTTATTTTGCATAGGTTCCAGCTGATGTAGAGATAGCGTGAGAGGAAAGTGATCAGATAAGGCGGTAGACATATTCACCTGCATATCATCCATTATAGGGAGCCGGTCCGTATGAATATAATATATTCGATTGAGTCTAGACCATGAGGCTATGTGTGCATCTTAATGAAAGGTAAAACCTGGGATGTTTCACTGAGAGCACTCCCATGTGTCCACAAGAGATAATGAATGTCTGAGGATATCCCATCGTGCTCGCTCGCTACAGTTTACAACCGTGCCGATGGATGTAGTATTTGACGCATTAAGTACCATGTTGAAGTCCCCAGCCAAAATCCCCCCCTAGAGAGATCAGCTAACCAATCCCATAACAACTTGTGATTTGTACTATCATTATATGCATAAACATTAACACAATGCAGTGTCCCCAATTCAGATTTCACTAAAAAAATTGAGTAGCGATCAGTATGATGATCTAAAGTCCATTGTGGGTTTAAGCTAGCTTTGATACAAGTTAAGGTACGAGAGTAGCCATTTTTTCCACCTGCATAATGAAAAATGTAACCTCTGTAGCGCATGACCAAACCAGCACGCTTATGAAGCTTGTGCTCTTGCACACAACAAATATCCATATCAGAGTTTACGAGCCAATTGAAGAATGTGGCATACCGAGTAGGATCATTTAGGCCTCTGACGTTGAAGGTTGTGAATTTCATGTACATTTATTTAGGGTAGACGGGTCATGGGTAGACATGACGATTTGTGTATCCCCTTCTTCTAACTCTGCATCATTCATGGTTACCTCCAGATTTATGGGAGGAGGATCAACGGTCGTGGCAGTTTTGTACTTGTTGACTATAGAGTTAATAATAGCTAAGGACTCAGGAGAAGGCATGTCCTATAGAGAATCATAGACATTGGGTGAAGTATACCCTGTAGGTCCATTTCTGGATTTGAAGGTCCTTTTGGACAACTGAAAGCCCTCCGACTCAACTATCCTCTTACCTTTATCCTGTTGCTTGTTGTTTTTTGAGGTAGACGCTTGGTTAGGTGCCTGGGTACCTGCATGCTTGGGGGCAGTCCTGCTTGTCCCAGGAGGATGAGCATATGCCACTGGTTTTGGCTGAGCAGGGGTGATAGGGGTTCTATTAACAACAACTGAAGAAGGGATTTTACCAAATATTTGTTCCCGTGGCACCAAGTGTTTACTACCTGGGTAGGAGGGAGTTAAATATGCATTGGTGACCAATAATGTGGGGCAGTTCTTAGAGAAGTGTCCAACCTGTCCACAATGGTAACAATTGCTAGCTAAGATACCCCATTTTAAATATATGACAATTATCCCTATGCCCTCTAATTCAATGTCCAGAGTTTCTGGCATAGGTTTTTCGGTTTGCCACATTATACATACTCGATTTCTGTTGGGACAATTGATGGTAGGGGCGAACAGCACCTTGCCTAGAGAGGTAGCCATCTCTCCAAAGCAAGGCCACATAAAGGAGGGTAGCTCCACAAAGTCCACCCATACAGGGAAAGTCGTCATAAGCTCCTCTTTAATAAGCTTGACTGGTTGCCATGGGAGCACGTGGACTACGTGCCCACATAGTATAATGGTAGAGGCGGATAGAATTTTTTGTTGGTCTTCATGCTTGAGAACAATACTTCAAAAAGACTAGATCCATTGTAGAAGATCTTGTCCACTGTTGCCTGCTTAAATCGAAAATCCAACGCCCCTGCAATGTCCCCAACTTTGGGAAGCTGCCTGTGAAATACAAAACAACTGCTCTGTCTTTGAAGAGCTGAAATTGATTCCAAACCAGGTTGGCTGGAATTGTGACATGGTGTTGTCCCTTAACATCAGTATCGTGGGTGAGGGTTCCTTTAAGTGCATCACTGAGAACCTTGGGATCAAGGGGGTTGGGAGGATACTTAGAAGCCAATGATTTCCTCACTATCAGTTTCGGGATAAGCTAAAAGGCTTCTGGCAGCGCCATTGCTTGCAATCAAAAGCACGGCTTCACCACAGCCCCTCCATGGCGACCTGCTTCTCTCTGGCGCTCTCACTCTCTATCACTCTCGGTGCCCCCTCATCACTGACCTGCCGCGAAGTCTCACAAATTCGCCATCTCTCTCTCTATCTATCTATCTCTCTCTCTTTCACGCTTTGTTTCTTTGTTTCTGCATGTAAATGTGTGTGTGCGCGCGCATGTTTGTATGTGTGTGTGTGTGTGTGTGTGTGAAGTAGAATACAATAGGGAAAGAGGGGGGAGATGTATTTTGATTACCTTAAATTGTATAAAGGTTGTCCGTTAGGTTGAGCGTCCAAAGTCAATCGTGGTAAACCCCCTTCGATGACTTCATTGAAAACAAACTAAAACTCCTCCTCAAACCCTAACCCAAAATGTGTGTGTGTGTGTGTATGTGTGTGTGTGTGCACGCGTGCGTGTTGTGTTTGTGTGAGGGAGATGGTGGAGAGAGATGGACAAGGAAGAGAGAGTGAGGGACTGGGAGGTTGAGTAGGGAGGAGGGAGCTTGGAGCAGGCACGATGGCAGAGAGGAAGAGGGCAAAGTATACTGCAAAAACATGGCATACTCTGTCCTTCTTTCTTTTTAAGGCGCCAGTCATTACCGCGGCTATTACCGTGGATATTATCGTGCAACATCATTTCAAACGGATACAAACGTACCCGAGGTAGCAGGAGGGGGGGGGGGGGGGGGTACAAACCACCCCGTCTACCCTTTGTTATTTTTAGCCTTCTGTTTTTTTTATGAGGATTTTTAATTTTTTTATGAATAATTTTTTTTGTCGCACTTTTAGATGTTTTTTAGGTGCATATATTAAGTACACCGATTTAGTGCGCACACCAATTCTACTTTATTTTAAAAAAATGTAGCACTCATTGCACATTTTTCTCTTTGAATCTATAGTCATTTCTCTTTTTTTATTGAAATATACATTTTTTTCTAATTAACTGTTTATTTTTTAGGGCACATATGACTAACTATAAATGTTTGAATTAAACATCCACTCTATTTTTCGTGTTGGAGAGGGGGAATAAGGAACACACCAGAACACAACACAATGCCTCACTATAGCCCAGGGTATACACAACACCCCAAACCACTAGAGTTCACCTTCAAAACACGACACTATTCACAAGCAAACCACCGTTTACACACGACAATATGCACAAATGCTTTGCAGCACACCAAATAAACCCAATCAGTCCACTCTGCCCAATTTACAGCTTTCCACACACACACAGCCTCTCTCTATCTCTCTTTGCATGACAAACTTTTGGAGGGGCACACATGCCGACACATGCCCAAAAAAAACTCACACATGCACAAAAGAGAAGAGGGAAAGGGGAATCGATGCCAAGAGATAGCAATGATGGATTCCACTAGCATCAACACAACCATGTACAGAATGATCCTGAGTACGCACAATCCTCGGCCAAAAAGCATAATGGCAAAAAGCCCTCCAAAAATCATGTATCGCTTCTTTTACTGGGATGGCTTAGCCAAAAAAAGAAAATATGAGAGCTTCCTAGTTCGTGCCGCTCAACTTGAGCTCTCTTTGGTGTTTTTTTGCATTACTTACACTTTCTCTACTCCTTTTAGAAACCTTTGCATGGGCTTGCCACCCGCAAGCTTCTATTTCATTCTCCCTCTCTTTCATGCTTTACACGACATCTCCCCTAGCTTTGTCCGCTTTGAATTGCTTCCTTGGCCGCCGAGCTAGACCGCCCATTGTGCCCTTTGGATCCTCTTTCTCTTACCTGCACCTAGGGTGCCCCCTTCTCACACACAAGCCCCTCCTCGAGCTTTGTCCGCCCCGCTTGGCTCCTCATAGCCCTCAGATCCTTCCTCTCTCTGTCTCTGCCTTACAGCCACTGTGGGATAGCCCCCTTAGCACTAGCAATATCGCTAGTTCAGGCTTCCCGTTTTCTCTCAAAAAGTGGGGCCCGTAGCAAGAATGAGGGAACCACCCCTTAGTAGGCAGAACTGCCACATCATCACCCAACTCACCAGCTCATCGGACAACCACAGGTGCTGCCTTTGGCCTTCATCCTTTGTGCCGACGACCAAAACACCACCATGCACCGCTTGAATGCGTGCATGCAGAGCCGGCGCACCCCTAGGCCATAGCAAAGGGGCTCCAAGCTCTCTTCTCTCCCCTTGTGTCCATATGAGGGCTCATGCCACCCCAATTTAAATACACTGGCCACCCGCATGTGAGTTTTATCTTGCTGCCATGTGTCACGCTGTGAGAGCTCCACCCTTGAATCTATGAAAAAATCCACCATTAGCCTTCCCAAAACTCCCAATGTTTTGGCACTCACTCCCAATTGTGCTACTTCATGCTTACAACTCCAATCACAAAATCACAAAATCCCACATGTGAACCCGGTCTCTAGATTCGTCAAGCATTGACCTTGATGCTTTCGAAACTTGACATGCCCGACAACCAGTGCGACCAAAACCCAAAAAATCACCTGCAACCATCCTCGAGCAACCGCACCCAATCTTTGACCAGCCATAACTTGCAGTCTGTAACTTCGTTTGATGAGCAATCACAGTTTTTGTTACCTCCATACACCACACATAATGCATACAATCCCTCGCGAAGCTCCAAAATGATCAGATGGCGCATCTACTGATGCGACCAACTCGACACAAACCTGGCCCCTGGTAAAACTTTGACTGCGAATAACTTGACATCCGGGACCCAAATTGTCGATGTGAAAAGACCAACAGACTCTATAAATCAAGCACTACACACCCACATCTCCAAACTGCCTTGAGTCACCTGGCTCCACCTGCCTTATCCGTCTTAGATCTGCAATGTGTTGCACCTTTAAACTCTAATATCTTGGGCTTCATAGCCCTATTTGATGAGCCGTTTGGATCTGCTTCTTCAGCACCAAAAGCTCTTCATTTCTAGGCAAAGAGACTGCTCCTTGAACCTCATTCATTCAATTCCCAAATTAGCCTCTTTTGGATCCCTTCTTGGCCTATAAACCGCATCAGCCATACACACTCACTACTATCTGTCTGCCCAGGATCTTTGTAGCTGCTCCAGTCCTTGCCATGCTTTTCCTAGCCTGCATAAACCTGTCCATGCCATCTTCTATGGTCAACCAACTTTGGTTGCACCATCAATGCCCACCCCTTAGTTGAACATTTATGTTCAACAAAAACAGGAGCTTTATTCCACTTCTAACTGCAAAAACTTGGCAAACCCTATGAGAAAACCAAAACCATATATACATAGTGTTAGCAGCAAGCTAACTCGGATATCATTTTTCGGAGCTTTCATTGTAAAATACTTATTATTTTGATGAATCAAGAATATTGTAACTTCTACTTTCCAGATAAACAATGTAATTGATGAGTCAGGGCTACAAGCTTCGAGATTGCATCAACCTGTCTTTAGAGCTCCCAGATCATAAGTTTTGACCATAAAAACCTTGGCTAAGGCATAAAAGTCAATTTTGGTAAGTTTTGGATAATAGAAACACACCATGAACTAACGGCGCTCACTTCTCTCCTTTTTGTGCTTCCTACTCCCTTCTCGATTGTCACATTGCAGCACAGTCTATTGCGTTGCAAACGCATGTAAGAGCTCTACGCATTGAGGCAAACATTTCATGATAATCCGTAGCTTTTGGCGTCACCAATCCAAAACCTAATTTCATCATAAGTAGTAATTTAAGCTTTAAAATCATAAACTAAGTATAGGCGGGGTACTGGGGCATCATTGCTCAGCATTTAGATGCATTCTGGGTCAAAAACGACTATATCAAAAACTCACTGCTATTAATAATAGTGATTTTTGCACTTGATCTAAGGTGAGATTTGAGACCATGAGCATCTGTTCTTAGGTCTTATAAACATGTCCTAGAAGTTTTGTCACGTTTGGATGTTGTTTGATGCTGTAACGGATGTGATTTGTTTGTCGATGAGTGATTATGTAATAGAACTAATTTTTGAAGTTCTTAAAGTCAAAAAGGATGTAGTAGGCCATATCTTTCGTTTAGCACGAGTTGAAAGATTGTTGAATAGTCTATTAGATAGAGCTTATATGAATGAGTTTAAGATATTAAGAGATAAAATATATTCTCTTTTCTAAAAATAATACACTAAACACATATTTGATAAAGATTAATGAATAACAGAGTCTGTGTATGAACAGTACAATAAAAACGTAGTTAAAATTGAGATTTTTATTAATATTACTATTTTAGCTTAAAATGCATGGGTAGGCTAGTAGAGACCCAAAAACAGATTTATTATGAGTCGTGACCTAAAAGTTGCATTTTTTGCCAAATAAAGAAGTTTTTTTGCAATTCTGTCCACGCTGCCTTGTAGACCACAAATCTATTCCCATCGTTTTGAGTACCTGGATTGCTCTGTTCTGAGTTCATTTATAAAAGTTATGATGAAAACAAACAAAAGGCTACAACAGTGTAATATACACAGGGCCAGGCAGACACACAACAATATACATCTCTCTTTGCTATCAACTACGAAGTGGATTTATTTCTTCGTGGTGGACTATTGCAATTGAGATTATGATGGTACATAATTATGTTTTTTCACTTTGGTTTTCATGTTGAATTGGTTGCACGAGTATGTTCTTTTTGGCTATTTTGTAGACGATGCAGAAATCAATGTGTGAAACAGGATCTGTGCAAGGTGTCATGATATTGGGATTGTGATCGTGTTGCAATCCCGATTATGATGGTTGTTGCCATCAAGAGATTGAGATTGAGATTGAGAGTGAGAGTGTGATTGAGATTGATATTGTGCACAAGATTGAGATTTTGATTGTGATTGACAGTGAGAGAGTGATTGAGATAGCTTGGGGGTGGTTGGGAGGTTATGAAATGATCTATGCCCTTCTTGTAATGATTACCTTGTATCCATACAGACTCTTTATTTCATCTATTTACTCTATATATTCTTTTTTCATTATCAATGTATTTCGCTCTCCTGTGTCGCGTCACAAGTGGTATCAGAGCAGTTTCAATTCTACAACATCGATGGAAGAGAGACAGAGATGAAAGTGGAGTTAAATGATCAAAGAAGAAGAAGCAAAAAAAGAATCGATGCTGATGATGAGGACGTTGATTTAAGAGAAGTGACAATCAAATAACTCTTCAAGAAGGCTAAGCTCAATGAGTTTGATGTCATAAGGAAGATATGCAAAGATTTGAAAGCGTGGATTGAAAAAATTGAAGCTTTTGGATTATGCTATCAATATGGAGAACAAGACTACGAGGCTTTCAAATGCTCGAGCAAAGTGATCGATAAGGCAACTTTATGTACTAAGATGGCTGAATTGGAGACAATAGGTGGTACGAATGATAAAGGTAAGTCATCTGGACCTTCTTTGTGATGCTTTATGCCTTTGGTACGTGTAAAATATATTGTGATCAAATTTACGCATAAAATGAGAAACTTAGAATTGAATTTCTTAATTGATTCGGATAGTACACATTACTTATTGTCCTTTGAATTGATTGAGAAATTAAACCTGAACATAAGCAGAGAACTTAAAAGACTTGTGGACTTATTTACTGATAATAAATATTTCACGAAAAAATTAATTGAAAAATTATCTTTTTCTTTGAATAGTGATAATCATAAGGGTGGTTTTTATATCATACACATAGGTGCATGATCTAATTATTGATATGGATTGGGTAACTAAAAAATCGCGTTTTGATTGATTGTGAAGGAAGAAGAAAAAACCTTCTAATGGGGATAGTCACATTATTCATAGAGAAAAAAAGGGATTCTAAGTCTATTCTAATTTTCTTCATGAAATTGATAAGGAGATTTTGACAAGGGTGTGAGACCTTCATAATTTTTGCAAATCAATTAAAAGATGAACCTAAAAAGGGGAAGGGAGAAAATTTAGAGTATGTGAAAAAGCTTTTTGATGAGTTCAAGGAAGTTTTTCTCGATGACTTGCCCAGTATGCCTCCTCCTAGATCATTAAACCATGGGATTGACCTATATCCAGGATCTAGATTGTACTCTAGGGCCCCTTACAGATTCAACATAGATGAGCTCAAGGAACTAAAACTCCAACTAAATGACTTGTTGAAAAAAGGGTTAATCAGACCTAATGTGTCTCTTTGAGGTAGCCCTGTTCTTTTTCCAGCGAAAGAAGAATGGGACTTATAATCTGTGCATTGACTATAGGATCTCAATAAACAAATCATTAAAAATAAATATCATCTTTTGCACATTCATGAGTTGCTAAGTCAACTTAGTAGTGCGCAAGTGTTTTCAAAGCTTGATCTTTGATCTGGATACCACTAGATCAGAATCAAGGAAGGAGTATTTTGGGTTTAGTACAATACGAGGGAGTACATATTAGGAATTTTTCTAAGATTGTAAGACATCCAACTGAATTAACAGAGAAAAATAAGATATTTATATAATCTAAAGCATGTAAATTTACATTTGAAACACTGAAAGAAGAGGATTAAAAATTATATTTTGAAGATTCTAGAATGAGGAAAACCTTCTTTGATTATATGTGATACAAGGGAGAACAAATGGGATGTGTTTTATATGAGAAGGAAAGAGTTGTGATATATGAATATAGAAAGTGGAGAAAATATGATTCGAACTATCCTGTGTATGATTGAGAATTAGTTAAGAATCCATTAGGAAAAATATGAACCCTCTAGGGGCCCTTTGGGATTAAGGTTAATTAGAGGCCAGCAAATAGGAAGAGGGTGGTGGACACACTCGATACCCTCAAAAAAGTAGAGGGACAAGGTAGCTTTACACCTCTTAATGGCCTCTTACCTAGTGAGAAGGTAAGGGAGGTGGCTAGGGGAAAGGGAGGGGGGGGGGACCACTTTGACCTTTTTTCCCCCACTTTTTGGCCCGGATTTAAAAATACACTAAAAATTTCAAATTTTCAAAAAATTTCAAATTTCAAGTTTTCCCTCCTTAAAAGGTCCCCTAACCTATTTCATGGTCAAAAAAGTATTTTTGACCTCCAAAAGTCAAAAACGTGCACTAAAAAATTCCAAAAAATTAAATTTTTTCAAAAATTTTCAAAACATCATTTTTCACCTTCCAAAGTCTTTCCAAACCTATTCTATAGCTAAAAGTGATTTTCTCTCTCTACAAACCCTTTTCCAAGCTCTCCATGGCTGCAACAACCACATGCACCCCCTATAGTCCAACATTATCTCTCTACTAGCTTTCTCCCATCTCCATTGTAGCACCAAGCAAGATTCTTCCCCATCTCTTCCCCTTGCCCACCACATAGTTCCACACCAAGCTAGATCCTCTCCCTTCTCTCACCTCCATTACAGCATGAAACAAGATTCTCCTCCTTCTACTTTCATTCACTCGCACTACATGGAAACCTCTACTCCCGAAGGTAGAAAAAACATCAACTCACATGACTTGCATACCACAAGAACAGGAGGTGTGAATAGTGCATGGGCATTGCAAGGATTCATCTCCAACATAAAGATAGAATGGTGAGAAAACTACCCTTGTAGCTTACATTCAGAGCTTAATATCATCTCCATCTTTAAGTTTATCATGCTGGAGGGAATTAACCTCTTTATGGCTTTCAATGTTTAGGCTTCACACCTCATAACATTGGGTGGTGCTATTTTGTTGATGGCTTTGGTGCGCCATCTATAGTTTTGTAGCATGTGATTGAGTCTCACAATGTAAGTAAGTTGTGTTATCTATGGAGAGTCATCAAAGATTTTTCTTATAATTTATTCTTTGTATAGTTGTCATTAGATTATTAGAATGATATCATTTTGTACTTTATAACTTTGTGCTCACATAATCTGTTGTTTACTTACAGAGTCAACTTGTTTTGAGAGGACATGAGCAAGCAACCATGTGCAGAGATGAAAATCACCCTATTTTTGTTCCGTGAGGAACCTTTCACTACCGTGTTAAAAGATTTTAATAAGAATAGTAGGATTTTTGTAGAATCTTGAACCAATAGGTACTCTCTAGGAGCTCTTAGAAAAGCCATCCCTATAGTACTACTATCTTCCCTAGTGTCATAGACACACAAATACTCGTGTATATGAATCTCTAGATGAGAAAGACAAATACTTGTAAGAGAAGCCTAACAGCAACAACATTGTCTCCATTTGTAATTATTTTTATGAGGCTGGATTCCTCTATAAATGCAATATAAATATTTCTTTTTGTTAAATGGTGTCGCACTGAGTGAGAGTATTTTATTTAGATTACTGGAGTTTCATACAGATTTGAGAAATATTGTTGATTTTTTTGGATATTCTGATTTTTCTGTAAGATGTTTGAAGTTTCAAGTCTTAATCATTCCACCATGAAGAAATTCATGCAATATTTTGATTTCAGTTTAATCACTAATGGTTATTCTTATTAAGTGGATCATAACCTTTGTCAAGATGTCCTCATTTGGGGATGTTGAATATATATCAATAGCAACATTTCAAAAGTTGAGAAAGCTAAATTCTTGCTTTCCAAAATGTTATTGTTTCCATACTATTCCTATGCCAAGCTTGACTTAGAGAAATGACAACTTGAGATGGAGGTGTAGATATATAGGGGTGAATTATTATTGATTCTTGTTTCATCATATATATTATAAAGCCTTTGAGTTTCCACCTTTTTGAGTAGTGTTGACAAGTTTTTGGTATCAAACCTTCTTAAATATCCCTATTCATTCGCTATTGGTAGCTATTTATTTGGTATTGTTAAAGATCCTACATATCTATCACCTTGTGAACTTAATTGTTGAATTGCGGATTTGATTTTTACTATGTAGCTCATTTGGATAGAGAAAGTGTAAACATAAATTATAGATACATGCATTGTTAACATAGAAGATATGTATCACTCTAACCTATATAACTGCTAATCAAGAAACCTTTGGTCGGATACTATAACAATAGGGGTCACATGTGGTTTTAAATACCAAAGAAATGTTTTAACCAAAACATTTCCAAGAACACGAGGTGAACACAAGGAAGTAAAAATTGGCTCCTTGTTTGGTTGATTTCTAGTGCTAAATGTTCTGAGTGCACAAAATTTGTGAGGCCTTTGACCTTGCGAGTTCACTAAAGTATATGTAACATAGCACATGTGTTCAACAAAAGGGAATTTATATTCTTGTAAAGTTATAGAAACATGTGTAGGTAAGGCCTATAAGGTCTACTTTCAATCCATTGTGGTGAACGGACATGATATAGGAAAATTTGACATAGTGAATACTCCGGACATCAAACACTACAACTCTATCTCATGGCCATACATTAAAACAAAGCCTCTATTCGTCATTTTGAAGCCCCAGAGACCCTCAACAAGAGGTACCACAACGGCGTGTAGAATGCCCATCCAGGCACAAATAGGGACCAAGATATTTCCAAGAACAGGGGATGGACACAAGGAAGTAAAAAATCGTTGATAAGCATGATACAAGGTTTAGGTATCTGCCATTTGGGGGGGGGAGGGGTTGCTATGAACACATTAAACTGCCCTGTTCTATCTCATGGACATGCATTAAAAAAAGCTTGTACTTGTCATTTTAGGGGCCCAGGGACCCTCAACAAGAGGGGCCACAAGGGCGCGCAAACTGGCCATCCAAAAATTTTGGATGGCCAGTTTGCGCGCCCTTGTGGCCCCTCTTGTTGAGGGTCCCTGGGCCCCTAAAATGACAAGTACAAGCATTTTGGATGGCCAGTTTGCGCGCCCTTGTGGCCCCTCTTGTTGAGGGTCCCTGGGCCCCTAAAATGACAAGTACAAGCTTTTTTTAATGCATGGCATGATACAATGTTTAGCTATTTGCCATTGTGGGGGGGGGGGGGGAGTTTGCTATGAATACATCAATTTGCCCAACTCTATCTCATGGCTATGCATCAAAATTTTTGGATGGCTGATTTGCGCGCCCTTGTGGCCAAATTTTGGATGGCTGATTTGTGCGCCCTTGTGGCCCCTCATATTGAGGGTCCCTGGGGCCCTAAAATGACAAGTACAAGATTTATTTTTATGCATGGCATGATACAATGTTTAGCTATTTGCCATTGTGGGGGGGGGGAGTTTGCTATGAATACATCAATTTGCCCAATTCTATCTCATGGCTATGCATCAAAATTTTAAAATTTTGGATGGCTGATTTGTGCGCCCTTGTGGCCCCTCATGTTGAGGTCCCTGGGGTCCTAAAATGACAAGTACAAGATTTATTTTTATGCATGGCATGATACAATGTTTAGCTATTTGCCATTGTGGGCGGGGAGTTTGCTATGAATACATCAATTTGCCCAATTCTATCTCATGGCTATGCATCAAAAAAAGCCTGTACTTGTCATTTTAGGGCCCCAAGGACCCTCAACATGAGGGGCCACAAGGGCGCGCAAATCAGCCATCCAAAATTTTTGGATGGAAATTTTGGATGGCTGATTTGCGCGCCCTTGTGGCCCCTCATGTTGAGGGTCCCTGGGGCCCTAAAATGACAAGTACAGGCTTTATTTTTATGCATGGTCATAATTCAAGTGGTAAGTTTTAGGCTGTTTTCAAGAGCTTCTAGTGTTCAATTGGCTCTGAATCTGTCTGGGCTTGTCTCACATAAATTTGTTCATCTCGTCGCGCTCTTCGACTATCGTGTGATGCAAAAAAATCATATCCTACTCGGATTTTCCAAAAATCAACGTGCAAGTTGGCAATTTCTTAAAAAATGATGTAAAACAGACATTTCTTACTTTTTCCTTAATCTACGGGCTCGAACGGGCATTAAAACCATGGAATCTGAAAATACCCAGAGAACCAATGTTTTTTATTGTGTTAAGGACTGCATTTCCTACATACAAAACTTTCTCAAAATCTCACCCTAACACCTTCAAAAGTGGCTTCCAAGGAGTGCCCTCGATCAAAAATTGAAACTAAAGGAAAACAATCAGAATGAACTCCTAGACTGTGTACAAACTTTAAAATAACCAAAATTTCCTTTAAAAAAAAGTTATTGCTAAAAATTTGAAAATAGACCACCCTTAGACTTCCCACAATGATAGAAATCAAAAGGTTCAAGGAGAGGTCTGGTGTCACAAGTGCATGGTAGGAATCTAATCGAGGCTTATTCCGTCAAGATCTCTTATACTTTATTATGTCTTCTCATGTACAATCTTACCAAACAAAAACAAACTTACACTTTAAATGACTACAAATTTTATTTAACTTATCAAACAATCTAAAATATGGTAGACCTAGAGTGCTCTTACACATCAACAAACAAAAAAGTCCAAATTTCTTCTCATTAACTTTGATAAACATACATCTGTGAACACTTTACAAGGAGTAGTGTGGTCATAGTTCTTACATCCATTCCATGACATGGTATGCTCCTGGGGTGACCTATCACATAAAAATATCTTTGGTAGGAGTGCCCTCATGTTAGGAAAGAGTGTGTTGCTGCTGATGAAAAGTTTTTGCATTGTCCTACTAGGGATCTCTTCATGTCAACATAATGATTTTTGGTGTAGTGGGAGCCACATTGCCGTTGAGGAGAGCTTTGTGCCACCGTAAAAGCTTCATGTTATGCCAGTTCCTTGAGCCGTTCTTGCAAACAACGCCACTCAACTAGCATAGCAAGAGGTCACCTTGTAACAAAAACATGTATGAATTCAACATTTGCAAGCTATATAATGAAGACACTTGTTAAGTATATGTTGTACAAATTTGCAAGTATTTCTATCTAGCTGGGAATAAGCAATATAAAAATATACATTAGGATGAGACTACCACCCCTAATAAGCATGGATTTGAAGCACCTACCTGCAAGATGTAACAAAGAAGACTGTTTTAGAGGAAAAGTGGTGACACTTGGCCTCTCTAACCTGCAGCCTTTCACTATTTGTGCATAAAAGCAACCTTTGTGCCAAGCACTACAAAACAAGTAGAGGCAACACGTTAGACTTCAAAGTTTATGATAAGAAGAACACAATCAAAAGTAATAAGTATATTGTTACCTTGCATAAAGGGGTGTTTTATTCAAATATGTGATGGTATTGGCAAGATATTGAAGAATCGTCAACATTCATCTCACCGATGCTACGACGTTCCTGGGATGACCTCTGCTCACCCTCACGTGCGGCCTTCGATGCAAACATTGCGAACAAAAAAATATGTATGCATACGATTTGTGATGTCCTTGAGCACCATGGTAGTTGTTGCATGAGGAAGCAAAGGAGGAAAAGAGAGAGGGGGGAGGGAGAGAGAGGAACATGGGAGAAGACAAGGGGGTAGTGGGGGAGAGAGAGAGAGAGAGTGGAGAGGGAGGAGAGAAGGGGGCAGGGAGGGAGAGGGAGGAACATGGAAGGAGAGAAGGGGACAGTGGGAGAGAGGGAGAGAGGGGAGGAGGAGGAGAGAAGGGGCAGGGAGGGAGAGGAGAGGGAGAAAGGAGGGAGGAGAAAGAGAGAAGAAAGGTTTTTTTTTTTTGGGGAGTTTTTTTTTGAAAAATTGGACTTTTAGTGCTTGTAAGTTTAAAAAAATGTCAAAAAATACTTTTCTGATAAGGATATATGTTGGGGGGGAGACCTTATCTCTTTATATAAGACTAATCACCTTGGAGATAAGGTTTACCTTGATCCTATGAGAAGTATGCTATTTGCATTGACAACCATGAC
This sequence comes from Adiantum capillus-veneris, assembly GCF_014529385.1. Lineage (NCBI taxonomy): Eukaryota > Viridiplantae > Streptophyta > Polypodiopsida > Polypodiales > Pteridaceae > Adiantum > Adiantum capillus-veneris. The sequence continues at coordinate 1,650,899 of NC_140959.1, forward strand.
AGAGAGTTTGAAGAGGAAATTAGGGCAAACAAACAAGGAAAAAGGTACATGGATAAAAATGAAACTCAGTATCCACAAGTTCAAAACCCTGATGTGATATGGGGGTTAGAAGTAAATACCATCATTCTAGATGTGGCAGCAAAAGAAGGATTTCTGACTTTAGAGTTTGAAGGATACGATCAACTTGATTTGAAGCCTTTGAAACGTCTTAGCACGGATAATCCTAGGATTAGAGTCTATTGTTGGGAGGATAGAAACGTCAAAGATCTCCTATAGACTTCTCATCCCGAATCCGGACAGCTAACACCCATGAATATCATCTATATCTTCAAAATCAAAGACAAGAGTCTAGCAGATCTACCAACCTACCTGTGTAGGGATTGTTATAAAAATAATTTTGTATGATGACTCCTGAGGATGTGAAACAAATCAGATACCAAGGGTACTCCATAAGGGATTGGATATTGAGCCAAGGACCAGAAACTCTCCCAAGAGGTGAACTCCGCAAGAGATCTTTTGAGAGTAATGTTAAAAAATTAGAAACCACCTCATCATGAAGAAAACCGGGTGGCAGTAAAGTCAGTCTAAGGCTACATGAGTCACTATTTCCAACAAACTAGTAGAAGAAAGGCTAGTATCATTATTTCTAGAGGGACTGCTAAACAAATAAATTCATGATATATTGTATAGAAAGAAGCATATGACCCTAGAAGAGTGTGTGTCAGATGCTATTGATTTAGGAAACAATCGTGATATTTTCAATGAAGAAGATGTCCCTAAGGATAACAAAAGTGAGAAAACAACAGCCACCAAACCAACAGGAGTGGGAATGGTTGTTGCAGCTCCGCTTACAGCCATAGAAGACATGCTCAAAAGGATGAATGACATGTAAAAAGAACCTACGAGGGGACCAGGGCAAGGGATACCTCAACAGGGACAACCAATTAGGCCAAAAATGGTGTGCAATCAAGGATAAATGGATCAACCATGAGACCAATGAGTGCTATTATCGACCAAAGTATGATGAGAATGTTCAATATGTGTCTATGAGGCCGCAAGGACAACCCATGTACAGATATCAACCTAATATGGCTCCAGCTCAAAGACCATTAATGGGTGTGGAAATACCTCAACCCTTGTTGGGTCAACAACCTCCATATCTTGGACATAATGTAGTGCTTGTAAAATACATGCATTCAGAGGGATTCATAGATGAACAAGAACTAGTGCCTGTTACACCCTATACTGAGCCTAGTCCATCCACCGTAATGGTAGAAGGAGATTGGTATAATTCACATCCCCACCAGTGGAAGAACCTGTGACTTATACTATACCAGAGCTTGCACCGATGTACTATGTAGCTAATCAAGGTGTTAGATCTCTGATAGTAAGACCCATGATTAAGCCAAGAACTGGAAATTTTCATAATTGTGGTGCAGATGATCATTGGAAAAATGAATACCCAGAGCCTGACAAGAACATAAAGCCAGTTGAAGCTTTTTGTATGCAATGTTGCAAAAAGGGAGGATGCTTCCCTGAGATTGTTCAAAAAATCCTTTAAACAAGGGTAAAACAATAGTGAACGTGGTCCAAGTGATACCTAGTAGCTCATCTGATGATTCGGAGAATACTAAAATTTTCTCTCAAAAGACCAAGAAAAGCAAAATCAAAAGCAAAAAAAAAAACAAAGGCTGAAATCGAGGAGAAAGGAAAAGAAACTCAAAGTGAAATCAAGGAAACCATTGTGAAATCTAGAGGCTCCATTTTGGTAGAAAATTTTTGAGCCAATTAATGCAGCCTTGGAAGCTTACCAAGCGAGACTTGAAGCAGGCCAAAACATGGAAAACAAATGGAAAAACTATTGTTCTCCAGATATGGACGTAGCTAAGCTTGAAGCTCATCAAAGTATGGTAAGAATTACTCAAGAGATGCTGAAAAAACAAAAACGCAAGCTCGAAAGTATGGTGAGGCGGTCTGGGGCGGGCAACAAGAAGAGTGGCCTTCAAGCACTCTTCTAGGCTCCCATGCTGCTCAATTGGGTTGGGGTTGGAAAAAACAACAAACACACACACAAACCCGCAACCTAACCCTACACAAATTTGGGGCACCACCTTATTTTGGATGCGAACTAGGACGCGTAGAGAGAGAGAGAGAGAGAGAGAGTGCTCGGGCTGCTTTGAAACGTATCAGCAATGATCAAGCAAACACAATTATATATTTAAGAAAGAGAGAGAAAGGGGGAGGGGTGCTTGTTGCATTAATACCTTCTTACAAATCTGTCATGACAAATCAAAGTGAGATTAGTATTTGTTCAAGAATAGCTTGCGTAAATTTCACCACAACACATCACAAGAAAAGCCACCCCAATCACTGTCTTAAAGCTAGGGGAGTCCTCTCCACCCTGTCGCCCTCTTACAGTATATGGGATTTATGGTTAGATTGATGACAACACCAGAGACAAGCTATCAAGAACTTAACAAAAAAACACCAAGACACTTACGCATCATTGTTGTCCATTACTTCACATTGGAAGGGAGACAAAGTATCCAAGCTTAGTCCAAATCCACCCTCCTTGATTCAGCAAATGTTGGGCTTACACCAGTAGGAGAAATGATAGATTTCCTACTCTCAATTGAATGATCACTCTCTCTCTTACAATGGCATAGAGTTCCCTTGCTAATCACCCCTATTACAACACATGCACATGCATAAGACAATGAGCTTCCACTCAAGAGCTCCTTCTAGAGAGGTTGAGCTTGGCTTCTCAAGCTATAGCATAGTGCTCTTGCTTATGGCTCCCCCCTTTTGTGCTAGCTACACCCTCCTTTTATAGCAATTTTGAGGCTAGGGTTACTCCTCTAACCATGGTTGGGTTAGATTTTCAGCACTTATCTAATTTCTTTTGCATTGGAATTATTAAGAAGTTGGTGTGGATGAATGAAGAAGAGAGAGAGGAGAGAAGTGGAGGTGATAGGACTTTTCATAGTAGGTTAGTGTTAGTAAATTAGTAGAGTTAGTATTTTTATTGATTTACAAATGGAATTGGATATTTACAATGGGAGTATCCAAGTAGGATACAATAAGGAAGAAAAAACTCTTAATAGGTAAGAAAATATGGATTTCTTACAATGTTGATGCTCCAAGTGTCTTGAGTAGGATCAATTTTGACGCTTGTTGACGGTCCACTAGCTTTGACGGTACGTTTTTTCTCCACTCTTGACCTTCCTTGGGAGCCAAGGTAAGTGAATCTTCTTCACAGTTAATTCTTGGGCAAAATGACCACCACATGCTTCTTCATGCAAACCTTTTAGAATGGCTGGAATTTCCTCAATAGTTGGTACTCTTCTACACACTTGATCCCTCCCTCTTTGATAGAGGGAGCCTTCTGGGAAGAGATATGCGCTTGCCTTCTTCATGAGTCTCCTCTTCTGAGCCTTCGTGAAGTCTTGTGGAAACTCGCCCTCCAAAATGTAGCTAATAATGGGAGTCAATGACTCCAATCCCTGGTATCTCGGTTGCTTGACAGTTGCTGCCACCATGATGACCTGCACTTCTTTCTCAACACATGTAACTACTTGCTATGCAAGTAAATCGGCATCTTCATTCTGTTTCCTAGGAATATGATATAGTTGCACTTCTTCAAATTGATTAAACAATCTACGAATGGCATGAACTTTTGTTCGTAAGCTTTCATTATTGCATGCCCAAATGCCTAAAATCTGTTTAACAATGAGAAGTGCATCTCCCTTTACCATGAGCATTGTATCCCTTGGCCAATGCACATCTTCAAACCATGAATTAGTGTGTCGTATTCTGCTTCATTGTTGCTAGTTGAACCTGGTAGATTGACCTTCTCTTTCATGACCACCTCCCCACTTGGGTTGAGCAACACTAGCCCTCCCCCTGCTTTTCCTGTGGCTCGTCGAAAAGCTCCATCAAAGAACAAGGTAAAAGCATTAGGAATACTTTTAGGTGGTGGCAATGGTAGGGTCTTTATTTCAGGCACCTTAATCTCCTTCTCATGTACCCTATAAGTAAGGATCCCTGCCAATTGTGCACGCACACTATCTTCTACCTTGAAAGAGTATTGGAACTCTTGCAATTCCATAATCCACTTTGAGATCCTAGTGCTAAGATTCATTTGAGATGACACCCAAGGAAACAAATTTTTTGTAGTGAGAATTACAAAAGGTTTTGGTAGCAAGTAGGATCTAAACTTTCTCACCGCAAACATGAGAGAAAGCATCATGAGTTCTGCCTCCATGTAGCCTCTCTCCAAAGCATTCATGACCCTACTAGCAAAGTAGATGGGTCGCATTCTGGTACTGTGGGGATCTTGTTGTACTAAAACTGCACCAATTGTTTCCTTCCCAACACTAGAGCTAACAAAGAATGTGTACTCCCAACATGGAGGCATGAGTGTTGGTAGCTCTGACAAACTGACTTTAATGTTACAAAAGTACTCTTCAAGCTCATCAGACCATGCAGATTCTACTTGTTGTGTCAACTTTTGCAAAGGATGAAGCAACTCCGAAGCTAAGTGAATAAAGCGTGACATATACTTCACTTTTTGAATGAATGAGATGACCCCTTTGAGATTCTTGGGTGAGGGGAGCTCAATAAGAGCCTTTGCCTTTGAAGGATCCACCTCAATGCCTTTATAGGAAACCTTGTGACCAAGCAAGATCACTTCATCCTCAGCTATGTGACACTTGTCGGGGTTGAGTTGACCTCCCATGTCATAGAGCTTCTTTAAACCTTCTTCTACCCTTTGTAGATGCAATGATTTTGAGCTATAAATGCAAAAATCATCAATAAAAACCCTAATGGACTTTCCAAAGAATGCTTGAAACACCATGTTCATGAAGCGTTGGAAAGTTGCAGGAGCATTTGTCAGGCCAAATGGCATGACTTTAAAAGCATAACAACCCCAAGGTGTGATGAAGGTTGTTTTCAACTGATCTTCCAATGCGATACCTATTTGAAAGTAACCCGAATAGCCATCACACACAGTGTACTTCTCATGACCAGCTACCTCATTTAGTATCTCATCCTGAAATGGGAGGGGAAAGTGATCTCTTTTTGTTGCCTCATTAAGTGTACGGTAATCCACGCACACCCTCCACTTGCCGTTTTTCTTAGGAGTGACAACAACGGGAGAGACCCACTCTGAATTCTCCACTGGATAAATGAAGCCTGCTGCTAGAAGCTTTCTTACCTCCTTGAGTAAAGCCTGCTCCTTGATGACTCCTAGCCTTCGTAGCTTCTGAGCCTTAGGTGTGGCCTCTGGCTTCAACTCAATTTTGTGTTGAACAGCATCTACTCCACGCACATCGGTGTAGTCCTTAGCAAAAAACCTCGGAAATTTCCTTAGCACACATTTGAACTCCTCTCTTTCGTCCTTTGTAAGTGTTGTAGACAACATACCTTCTAACATTCCTTTATCTTGCACATTTTGGTTCTCTTGAGTACCTACCTCTTCCAAACCTCAAGAAGATGTCTCCGGGTTGTTTGGCTTAAACCTTACCCCCATGACTTCGATGGAAGACTCCTCTTCAGTAATGCTGCCACTACTTTCTTCTTCTGAAGTGTTATCCGTCCAATCTTCTTCCGTCTCACTTTGAGATGATTCTTCATGGAGCTCCTCTTGGCGTTGCTCCTTCATGTCAAAGACAACCTTCTTATGATTGTCATTCCTGCAAATTAGCTTTCCACTCTCCCAATCCTGCAAAGCTCGCATTTTCATTAGCCATGGTCTTCCTAAGATAAATGGGTAACCATTTCCTTTGGTAGACATGACATAGAAATCCACTGTCTTCTTAATGCCAAAGACGTCCACAAAGACATTTTTACAAATGCCTACGCACCTAGCCTTGCTATTGTTTGCCATCTTGACTTTAATTTCAGGTGTCTCATGGATGTGCATGCCTAGTCTTTGCATGAGCCCCTCTGTCATGATGCAAATTTGTGCACCCCCATCCACTAGACCTTTCCTAACCAATATTCCTTTGATGTAACAATCTAGCATAGGTGTAATATCCTCGTTCATTTCAGTATGTGAAATTTTTACAATAGGAACACTCTCTTTTACCTTTCTCCTAGTGCTAACTACCTTTGTTAAATCCCTCCTAACTTGTGGGCATAATGCAAGAAACTGAGGCCATGAGATATCAGGACCCTTACCTCACATGTCTTCCAACAGGTTGTATGGAGCCATACCATGTCCAAGAGGGAAGTCTTGGAGATTGATACGACGTCGAGTCCTCTTAGCTTCCTTGCTCTCCTTGGCCTTCTTGCTTCGTCCATGGTCACTCTGTGATGTGACACCTTCTTTCTCTTTACCTTTTCCTCGGCCACGCTTAATGCCATTTGCTTCCATGTCAACCGCATTTGAGTTTGTCACCTCTACCACATGCACATTTGGGTCTGGCAAAGGTGGAACTCCTTCCACCCCTTGTGGAGGTGGTCTTGGTCCATTTGGTCTTTGTAGAAGCCTTGGTTGTTGACCAGTTCCTTCACCTGCATTCATCACTGGGTAATTCAAGCTAGGTCTCCATGGCTCCCCACAGGGCCAAGGACAATTATACATCCCATGTCCAGACTCTCCGCAATTCCAACATTGCAAGACTCTCCTAGGTCGTGGATCTTGCTCTTCAGACTTCTTTGCTTGTCCCTTTGGGCCTACAGCGTGTGCAAGGTGAATTGACAGGCTACTTAAAGATTCATTCAACTTCTCGATTACTTCAGCTGTTACCTCAGGAAGCTCCCTAGATGTCGATGCTTGTGACTTACCTTTGGGTCTAAGACCTTCTATTGGAACCTCTCCCCTTAGGCACTTGAGTTTCGTATACTTCTTGGACACTCTAATTTCAACTGCATCATAGGTGGAAGGTGCATCTGCCTCCACCTTTACCTTAAGATTAGGAAAGAGTCCAGCTATGAATCTCTCCTTCTTTAGAAATTATGTACCATCACCAGGGTTAGCAACATTTCGTATCCATAGAGCCTAAATACGTAGAAACTCTTGCTTGTACAAGTAGTAGTCATCTAAATCTTTTTGCTTATGAGAAACAATGTCTTGCCATAGTTTTTGAGTGTTTTGGGGATCAAATAAGTATCTCTTGAAATGAATCAAAACTTCTGTGTAATTCCCCTTAACTTCCTCAGGCAAAGAGTCAAACCAAGTGCTAGCATCTTTCCTAAGGACCACCTCAAACATTTCTACGCGCTCTTGATCAGTTACTATCCTCTTAATACGGCAAGACATCTTGAAATTTGCTAAAAATAATTCTGCATCCTCTCCAGGCTCTCCAAAGAAAAGAGGATATCCGGACATTTGGCGTTGGCTTTCCATTATTATGAAAGATTACAACACGAGTTGCAACAAGGGATACAATAGAAACTTAGAACCACTCGCCTGCAAATGAAGAAGTAAGAAAGTACCACTCTAGGTTTTCTTCTTCAGCTATCCAAGCTTCAATGAGGTCTCAATTTGTTTGATCAAAACAAAAAGGTAGACTATTTATGAGATCTAAGAAGGGTTGAAATTCTTCAAAGCTAAGGTGATAAACAGAAATCTCTAGAACTTCATTTCCTGGATCTAGAAGAGAAACCACGTCCCAAGTAATGGATTGCACTTGCTCTACAATTCCCAATGCACAAGCGGTTTGTATAAAAACTAGATCTTCATGCTCGTCGAAGGCTGTGAGAAAGTAGCAGTTGACTAGGAGCTCCTTTCCTTCGAGTTCCACATAGTCGGAATGAGGCAACCTTCTCACAATTTCATAAAGAACATCCTCATCAAGTCCAATCAAGCTTGCAAGATTTAAATACTCCACTTGTGCTACAAGACTCTTGGACAAAAAATCCTTAGGATTATGGTTAAATAATTCATAAGCATCAAGAGATTTACAATGTCTCTATGAACAAAGTGTCATAGAAAGTAGAGAAGGATGAGAATTTATACAAATTTGCAATCTTCTCTATGCTCTCTTTATTAAGACAAGCCCTAAATAGCTCCCTATCTCCTTTGTTGAAAGTGAAAGGAAGACTATTAATAAGACGCAAATGAGGAAAAAATTCACCAAATGTGAGTCTATGAAGCATGAACTCTGGCCACAAGTTTCCTGAAGATTCTTCCTCAATGGTGAAATGCACTCGCCAAACACCAAATTTCACTCTATTTACCAATCGTAGGGTACACACTATTTGGATGAATGTGCGGTCTTCCTTAGTGCCCAACAGCAAAAGGAAAATGGAATCCACACGTAGGACTTTTCATCTTAGCTTCACCACCCTCTTGTTATGAGGGAGACGCTTTACTACCTGCTCCTGCAACTCAATCGGTAATAGAGCTAGATATCTAAGGATTGAACTTTCACTGCACACACACTCCTTGTTAGAACAAATGATTGTTTTTTTGTTTTTGTAACAAACTTGGACAAAGAAATAACTAACATACACACTATTTTGCTTGGCTGCACTTCATTTTAAAATAAAATGAACACATGTACATCAAAAGAAGTGTGGTAGTTGATGAGAGGTAGGATGACAGGTTGTGGAGATGCAAGAATTTCCCCTGTTCTTTCAGCCCCAAACATAAACACCATACGCTGCTGAAAATGTATCTTTCTACTGAGTGCAATATTCATCCTAATATGTGGTGTGAAGTGAAAAGGGAAAATTTTGGGCCATTATTCATGCTCTATACATAACCTAATGCCTAAAATAGAACAAAGATATATACATCGAAACTAAGATCGTACCTAATGAGAGGAAAAATGAAAGGATTTACCGAAGCATTTATTTCGGCTAACCTAAGAGAATCTAAAATTCTACGAATTACACGTTGAAATTGCAACTTAGTACTAACAATTATGTGTACCTTTTGCCTTGCAATCGGAGTGAAAGGATCATACAAGTTCTCGTGATTCATGCAAACTACTTGACTATTCTAAAGATTGATCCTATACAAAAACATACACAAGTTGTTCCTCAGTGGGGGCACCAATTTGAGGCGGTCTGGGGCGGGAAACAAGAAGAGTGGCCTCCAAGCACTCTTCTAGGCTCCCATGCTGCTCAATTGGGTTGGGGTTGGAAAAAACAACAAACACACACACAAACCCGCAACCTAACCCTACACAAATTTGGGGCACCACCTAGTTTTGGATGCAAACTAGGATGCGTAGAGAGAGAGAGAGAGAGAGAGAGAGAGAGAGAGAGAGAGAGAGAGAGAGAGAGAGAGAGAGATAGTGCTCGGGCTGCTTTGAAACGTATCGGCAATGATCAAGCAAACACAATTATATATTTAAGAAAGAGAGAGAAAGGGGGAGGGGTGCTTGTTGCATTAATACCTTCTTACAAATCTGTCATGAAAAATCAAAGTGAGATTAGTATTTGTTCAACATAGCTTGCATAAATTTCACCACAACACATCACAAGAAAAGCCACTCCAATCATTGTCTTAAGGCCAGGGGAGTTCTCTCCACCCTGTCACCCTCTTACAGTATGTGGGATTTATGGCTAGATTGATGACAACACCAGAGACAAGCTATCAAGAACTTAACAAAAAAACACCAAGACACTTACGCATCATTGTTGTCCATTACTTCACGTTGGAAGGGAGACAAAGTATCCAAGCTTAGTCCAAATCCACCCTCCTTGATTCAGCAAATGTTGGGCTTACACTAGTAGGAGAAATGATAGATTTCCTACTCTCAATTGAATGATCACTCTCTCTTACAATGGCATAGAGTTCCCTTGCTAATCACCCCTATTACAACACATGCACATGCATAAGACAATGAGCTTCCACTCAAGAGCTCCTTCTAGAGAGGTTGAGCTTGGCTTCTCAAGCTATAGCATAGTGCTCTTGCTTATGGCTCCCCCCTTTTGTGCTAGCTACACCCTCCTTTTATAGCAATTTTGAGGCTAGGGTTACTCCTCTAACCATGGTTGGGTTATATTTTCAGCACTTATCTAATTTCTTTTGCATTGGAATTATTAAGAAGTTGGTGTGGATGAATGAAGAAGAGAGAGAGGAGAGAAGTGGAGGTGATAGGACTTTTCATAGTAGGTTAGTGTTAGTAAATTAGTAGAGTTAGTATTTTTATTGATTTACAAATGGAATTGGATATTTACAATGGGAGTATCCAAGTAGGATACAATAAGGAAGAAAAAACTCTTAATAGGTAAGAAAATATGGATTTCTTACAATGTTGATGCTCCAAGTGTCTTGAGTAGGATCAATTTTGACGCTTGTTGACGGTCCACTAGCTTTGACGATACGTTTTTTCTCCACTCTTGACCTTCCTTGGGAGCCAAGGTAAGTGAACATGAGTAATCAATCACCATGGTGCTGTCTTTCAAGAGAAGAGGCTGAATTTTGTGGTTTTTTGATAGATATGGGTAATATGGATGAGGAAAAATGGTTTTTTGATAGATATGGGTAATATGGATGAGGAAAAATGAGACTAGGTGGTCAATTTTGGAATGGAAGTGTGTGTAGGAGACATGAGTTCACCATGGTCTCTCTTATTCCTCAAGGTTGAGAAGAAGGTGAGGAGGGTGCAAAGAGGAGTGGTGAGAGAGGTGGGGATGATGAGTGGAGAAGTGTGTGTGAAAGAGAAAAATGATAAAGTGGAAGAGGGAGTGTGGCTGCATAGCATGGGCAAACTAGGGTCCACCAATAAAATCATAGCTCACAGCTCGTAGCTCAGAAAAATATGAAAAAATTTGAGGTAAATGTTTAGTCCACGAGCTACAACTTTTGTTTGTATTACCTTTTCAAATTTGGAGAGCAAGTGACCTTTAAAAACTCAGCAAAACTGACCGTATCTTTCCACTGCACAAAGTCCTTGTGGGGTCCTTCTTTGGATGATTCTTTTGAATGCCTCCAAGAGTGAGCCCTCCATAGTGCATGCATGCATGCCACATACCCTTGACCTTATTTGGTAGGTCTATAATTGAAGATATTGTTGAGATCATGATATAAGTGAATAGTACAACTAACAAAATCAAATATTGAGGGGTCTAAAAATATATGTACATGTCAAATATAAATAATATAGGTGGAAAAAATATAAAGGGGTCAAAATAAATCTCTCTCATCATAAGTCTACCATAAAAAGATGAATATTTTTGATGGTCTAATTTATGAGAGTAATAGAGAATAGATGTAGGAAGGAAAAAAATCACAATAGTGAAAAAATATACACATAAATAGAACTAGCTTTTTTGGTTTTTTGTTGAGATGGAGTTACACCAAAAATAAGAGAAGCTTGCATGACATTATTTTTATATGGAATAAAGAGTATGCAAAATGGTAAGAAAAAATATGGTAATGGTGAGTCAATGTACATAGCATAAATAACATACCCTACGTAGAAATATTTAAATAAATACCAAAATAATTACGAAAAATCCTTTTATTTAGGCCCTATATACAATGCAATATTTACACACAAATGGACCATAATATACTTTTATTTTTTATTTTTTTGGCTCAACTAGCCCAATGACTAGCTAATTGAGGGTTTTTTAAGAAGATATGGGAAAAGTCCCATAACTCACGCACGCCTATGTACAGTGAAATGGTAGGGATAGCCACAATGTTGGGTGATTTTGGTAGGGTGAGGTAACTCACTGTGGCAATTACAAAGAGCCGAAAAATGGCTATCAATGGCAAAACTTGAGGAGCTTGTGGTAGGAACTAGTAAAGAGAAATCCGAAGTGGTGTAAGAACCCACCTTGAACAAAAGAGCCAGAACTCATAGTGCCTAACAATGAAGATGCTTATGGGAAAAAGTTAGAGAGATTAATGATGGGAGTCTAACTTTGAAGTCAACTCCTATATAGGAAGTTTGGCTAGACAATCTACCTCTTGATATGGACATGGATGTACAATCCTTGTATGGGGATTGCAATTCTAAAGCTTCATGAATGTCTAAACACATGACTCTAAACACTACCCTGTTACTCGGGAGATAACGAAGATGAATCCATAGTGTGTAAAACCACTAAGATAAAAAGAGCAGAACAGACCCTAGAGGTAGACAACATCCTTTCAATCATGTCTACACCCATTCAATTCACTCTTACTTTAGGAGAGCTGTTAATAATTAGACCATATTTATGGAATAATCTATATAAAACTCTAGAGAAGGTGGGGATAACCGGGCTTATCGCAAAAAAAAATAAAAAACTAAAACACAAATTGGATTAAAAAAGAGGCTAGATCCGTTTCAATGAACAAAGTCGGAGAACAAGACAAAGGGGAAGAAGGAAAAACAACCCTTCCAGTGAGATATAATGATATAGAAACCATGGCAATACTGGAATAGCCATAGCCACGAAAGTAGTATGGGAATCGTGGGGGCAACCAGCCATTAGACAAAATCGAATGAAATTGCAATTGGTTGATGGACACATCGAGAGACCCTTAGGACTGCTTGAAAAAGTGATAGTTAATTCATGTTGGATTGATTATCAACACACTTTTGCAATAGTGGACTTTGGAAAGAAACTCAATTACGAAATCATCTTGGGAAGACCTTTCATGTGACAAGTACAACTCACCCACGATTAGAAAAACAATTATCTGTACTTGAAGCAAGTGGGATCAATAACAAGGGTTAATCTAAAAGATCACACTTATAGAGATGTCATGAAAATTCCCATCCAAGAATTTGGCTCAGTCTCTTCAGCTTAAACTAAGCTTCCATCTTGGTTGAACAAAGACTCACCTATTTGGATGTGCGGAGCCTAAAAAAAAAGAGTTTAAAACGAGAAGATGTATCTTCGAAAGGGATTGCACAGATGAAGCCTATATACCTAAACCCTTTCCAGAGATTTTTTTTGAGCATTTGAGTGGAATCAAATTTTGGCAACAGTGAATCTATGTGTAAATACATCTATGCCTACAAAATTTTGCAATGAGGATGGGTATGATATAGTTCCCATACAAATGATCTCAACCCTTCACATTGAAGACAAAATTCAAGAATCCAAGTACTTGATGAAGGCTCACAGAGTATTTTTAGCCCTCTATTCTGATGCAGCATATGTGTTCGAGGAACATTCAGCTACCTCACATGATTCACGGTCAGAAAAAGAACATATGAGAGCTAAACTACTCATAGAACGAGGGGAGGAAAAGTTTTTTGACTTTCCAAACCAAAAACCAAGAAGATAGAAATGGTATAGAAGAAAAAGAGACATGAGGAGCTTGAAAGCTAGACCTATGCCATCAGTCTCTAGTAGAACACAATTTTTGATGCAAATAGATACACATGATTGTGTCAAAGAGAAAATCACTGGTAGATATCCTTTAAACAAAAAATGAGAAATATCAGAAACATCAAAAAAAATGAGAAAGGAAACTCAAGAAAAACCTAAATACTAGGATAAGGATTCAACCATGAAACGAGCTGAACGAAGAAAGAAATATCAAGAGTTGAAAAACGCTATGAAGGAGATATATATGACCGAAATGGAAACCACTGGGGAGGATGGTAAAGACGTAATGAGTGTTCCATCCCATTATAATAAATATACTCTCCATGACCGAAAAGTCATTGTCGAACAACCTATTACGGAACTACGAAAAAAGGGTGAGTCCTACAAAGGACCTAAAAACGCAAAAAAGATATATCTCGCCGAACTAGGAGAAGATTCTAGACCTACCTACATTGCAAACGACCTGACAGAAGAAGAGGAAGAGCTTATGTTAAGCTTATTGAAAGAATACAAAGATATCTTTGCTTGGTCTTATAAGGATCTCAAGGGTGTTGATCCAGAAATCTGTCAATACACCATACCTATGAGGGATGATGCGACACCAAGCAGACAAATTCCATACACTTATAATGAGACATTTTCCAGAAATATCAAAGAAGAGATAGAAAAGCTAAAGGAAGCCGAATTCATTTATGAAAATTAACACACAGATTGGGTGTCTCCAATTGTGATAGTATCCAAGAAAAATAAAAATTAAGAGTGTGTGTCAATCTGAAGAAACTGAATGCAACTACAATTAGAGACAACTTTCCTCTTCCAATCACTGAGTGTGTTTTAGAACGAGTTGCAGGAAAAGAAGCTTACAGTTTTTTAGATGGCATTTTGGGATACAATCAGCTTTTGGTTGACCCCAAAGATCAGCACAAAACTACCTTTGCAACTGAATGGGGTATTTTTGCCTATCGGGGAATGCCTTTTGGGTTAATTAATGCTCCTTCCACCTTTTAAAGATTAATGAGCCATGCTTCTAAAGAATTTCTTGGAAGTATATATGGATGATCTATGTATACGTTCATCAATCCGGACTGATCATATTAAACACCTCAAAAAGGTATTCCAAAAATGTAGACTTTGTAGGATTTGCTTAAATCCTGAAAAGTGCACGTTCATGGACAGACGGTTCATTTACATGTACGCTATAATTGCAAAACCCATGTATAGCTTGATTACACTCTTTGAATGGACTGATGAGTGTGAAGAATCCTTCATGAAACTTAAGCAAGCTCTCACTTCAGCTCCAATATTAAAAGCACCAAATTGGAATAAAATATTCCACATACATGTAGATGCTTCCAATTTTGGCATTGGGTGTATTCTAGCTCAACCACAAGATGAAAAATTTTATTTTCCTATTTCTGATGCTAGGAGACAATTGAATATGGAAGATAAAAACTATACAACCACCAAAAGGGAAGGATTAGGAATGATCTATGCCATAGAAAAGTATAGACATTATATATTAGCAAACAAATTTGTGTTCTTTGTGGACCACCAAGCCTTAATGTACTTGATCAACAAGCCATGCAACACAAGATTAATAGTGAGATGATTTATCATTCTTTTGGAATTTGATTTCACTATGGTTGTGAAAAGGGGAACCACTCATCAAAGAGCATATCATTTGTCAATGATTATATCATGCGAACTATCTAAGGGAGTAGACGATGATCTACCAGATGCATATCTATTCTCCGTGGAAATGATACCTTGATGGTCGGAAAACATGGTATCCTTGATGAACATAGCTCAAGTGGATTTGCAAATAGCACTCCCTTTTACAATCGGATTAATTGAGCAGCCGTGTATGTATCAATTACTAGCTAGAAGGCTTTACAAAATAAATCAAGATGGAATATTGCTTTTATGCATTAATCCTGAGGAGAAAACCCAATATCTAAGTCAAGTACATATTATTGTAGTAGGACTTCACTTTGCGGAAGACCAAACTATGCAACAGATCTTGAGACTTGGAGTATTTTGACCAACTATGACGAGCGATGTTCATTCATTTGTAAAAAATTGTCCTCAATGCTAGAAACAAGCACCCATACCTCATGTGACATTGTTCCTAATATCACTCATTCCTAAGTGGAGTAACTATTTAGTTGCTTACTTATCAAGCCAAACATTTCTTGAGGGTATAAGTAAATGCCGCCAAAGAGCAATTGAATTTGAAGCAAGAGACTATGCTCTTATTGGAAACCAATTGTATCGGAGAGGTAAAGATTACCATTTGCGTCTTTGTGCATATGAAGACAAATATATTCCCATTATAGAACAAGCATGTGCTGGATTAGCTGGAGGTCACTTTTCTAGTGAAATCACCGCAAGAGAAATCTTAATGGTAGGCATATGGTGTCCAATACTTTTTGCAAATACCAAAGAATATGTTCGAAGGTGTGATGCATGTCCACGAGCAAAAATGCCAACCTGTGTAGATAGCATGCTCTTAAGACCAATGATGGGGGCTAGAGCTTTTGCAAAATGGGATACAGAGTTTGTTGGTCCAATACAGCCACCTGCTTATAGAACCCAAGCTCAATATATCGTTATAGCTACAGACTTTTTTACCAAGTGGGCCGAGGCTAAAGAAGCTCAAAAGAATGATGCCAGAATCACAACCGCATTCTTGTATGAGAGTGTGCTCACAAGATATGGACTGCCAATAGAAATTGTCAGTGATAGGGGAACTCATTTTCTTAATGAGGTAATTGATTATCTGCTTAATGGATTTATGGTCATCAATAACAAATAGGCTCCCTATCACCCACAAGCAAATGGACAAGCTGAGCATGTGAATAAAATTCTTAGCTCGGTCTTGACTAAATTGGTTAGTTTAGGGAGGAAATATTTGGAAATGAATCTCCATGCTGCTCTATGGGCTTATCAAGTTTCATTCAAGACAGCTTAACTACTACACCCTTTAACCTTGTTTATGGTCTTGATGCCATATTGTCGATAGAATTTCTATTGCCGCCGACACTAAGGGTAGCTAAGGATTTTGATTGGACTGGACATGAATTGTCTGAGAGACTTGAAAAATTAGAAAATATTGATGAGTAGAGGTGAACTGCTGTATCTCACATCTATGCACAAAAGCAGAAACAAAAATAGTTTTTTGTTTCCCATCTAATTACAAACATCTTCCAAAAAGGGGACTAAGTTTTAGTTTATTCCCTTGAGCAACACATTCCCAAGTTTAAGAAAAAGGGAACGGACCGTTTATCATTGAAGATGTATCTCCAAGTGGAGCAGTTAAGTTATCCACCTTGGATGGTGAACCAATAATGGCTGATTGGATTAGTGGACGTCGTTTAAAAAAGTACAATTTTCCACTAACCAATGAATTGCTAGAAAAGATGCATGCAGCAAAGCAAAGAAAGATAAAACCACAACCGGTTATTTATAAAGCCCAAGAGGAAGCTCGATTTTGAGTACTCAAAAGGAAAGATGCTCTCAAAAATCAACAAATATCTGTTTCCATCAACACTCTGGAACCAGGTGACCGACTATAGAATTACAAAAAGATGCAGTGTCAAGAGATGATGAATGATTAGATGGAATAGACCTTCACATCAAAGTACAGCTAGACAATCATAGCACAAATGCATTGGTTGATACAAGAGCTTGAGTAAATACAATCAATTATTCCACATACAAAAAATCAACAAGTCAGTCTTTGATAGCGGGAATATCGACTATTAAAGGATTCAACAAGAACCCAACACCGGCATTGGGAGTAGTCAACTTGAATGTGATATACATGGATGTTCATGCCCTCACCAATTTTTATTCTTACCAGATGAACACATGAATGAGAAAATGATTCTTGGAATCTCATGGATGCGCACGTACAAGGGTAGTACCAGATTGGGATACCAATCAGCTCAAGCTATCACCTAAAGGCAGACAACTCATTGTTCCAATTGCACCAAGCAAGGAGGAATGGAAAGGATGTTACCAGCAAATTAAACCACGAAGCAATCAATCTTCTCCATCCTTTAGACAAGCAAATTCTTACAAGTAGCATGAAAGAAGTCATGCAAATTTGGGTACGAAAAGCACAGCTTAAGGACAAGCCGATTCAAATTTGGGTGCCCAAAAACATCATTTAGTGTACCAAAGACGGTTCCAAGGTTCAAAATACAAAGAGGAGAATCTTCGAGAAGGGAACCTAAAACAAAATGGGTTTGGAAGAAAAAGGAGCACTTATCTTCTCCGCAAACTGTAAAACCAAGCAATGGAGAGCTAAGTCTCAAAAGACTCAAGCACAACATTTTGACCAAGACAAACGAAGATACCAATGGAGGATAAAAGCTTGACAACCATCATTATTGATACCAACAACTCAAAAAATCAGTGTGCCAATGCATCCTGACGCTACAATAAAGCAATGCGCACACAAGATACAAGATTTGCTCTTTGGAAGACCGCAAAAGAAAACCTCGACATCAAAAACCCTTGAGTTAATTACTCAAGACCCAACTCTTGCACATCATAATTGTTTGAAATGCATTGATCTTCAAAGCATGATAGAGCCAACAAAGGCTATGCATAGACACATTTGTTCAACCCATGCACGCAGTCGTCCCGGCGTACACCATCTAGGAGGGGTGAAAGGGAACTAAGTAATTAAGGGCAATGTTTGAAGAGAGAGGAAATAGATTGATGTTAACTTGTGATTTTTTGCAAAATTACCTAATAATGCCCTTACATCATCAACAGGGAAAATATAGCTGATAACATCTCACCAATGAGAGTAAATAGTGTATATTCTATCAGAAAATCATCAAAAATTGGTTTTTTTTCCATCATTTTTCTTGATATTGGGACTTAAAAATGGAGAAATCCACCAAAAAACAATAAATATTTATTTTTTAATGGATTTTCTTAATTATTGGATTTTCACTTTGCTTTTAGCGAATTTTATTGTTTTATTTATTTTTTAATTAAACAGGTCAAAAATTAATAATAAATAGCAAACAAGCTCAGGTGAAAAAAATGAAGATACGTTGATGATCAGAAGAACAAGGCAGACAAGCACAAAAAATTTCAATCAAATTGGCAGATGGAAGCAGGAAGCCTAAATTAGGCTGCCAAGACCTACTTTCGCAAATTTTTGAGTCTAGCATAGATTTCACGGCCTAGTAGGACTAACCAGGGAGTTTGGGGAAAAATAGTTTAGGAAATCCGAGTATAGATATCCAAAGTAGCCCAAAATCACCACATTTCCACTAGTCGCCCTTGGAAAAGAGAGCTTTTGACCTTCTTCGCGTACGATTTTTGGAGGCCATAGTCGCCCTTTTACAGGGCCGTCTCACAAGAGACATAAGGGGTAAGTTCTAAACTTATCAATGATCAACTCTATATGGCCAGTAGCAAGTCTAGGCTCAAGGAAAAAACCATAGAAACCCAGCAGTGCACAAAGTCCTACGATTCAAAATTGACCATAACAGCCTGTCAGCTCAACCAAATTGGATGAGACTTGAATTGTAGCATGCCCCTATATAATAGAACACTTCTATATTACCGAATGACCATTCAACAGGGGTCGAGGGGGTCCCAAGTAGAAAATCTAGGTTTTTGCAAGATACCATAATTGAATTTCGGACTCCACAGACAGCTTATAGACTAAGTCTATACACAATGTACATGGATGGTTTCATGAAAACAGTCAATGCAAGCTCTTGAACAGTAGAAAATAGCTCGATACAAAGCATCAAATTTGACATATGAAGTCAAACTGACTCCAAATGGGCCAAAACTAGATGAGTAGCTTCAGGACTATGTAGCGGACAAGTCCATAGCTTCAAAAGTGACTAACCAACTCCACAGGCCATCTAGTCACAAAACTTGGTGATTTCAAAGTCAACAAAGCATGAAGTGATGCCGACACGACAAAACTTTACTAAATTTAATTTAGGACTTGTTTTAGATGTATTGGAGTCTTACCATACCCTGAGCGACATTTTCCGAGCGAACACAGATCCAAGCAAACAAATTAAGAAAGTGAATCATAATACTTGAAAATGAACTCAACAAGTTATAGTATTACAAACACTATCCCATTTGCTAATAACTAAACCCTACATCACAATTACTTGCCAATAATTCTCTAAATTCTTTAAGGAGTTGCTTTCGTCTCATCAATGACTTAATGTTTATCCATAACACAAATTACGTTGTTAGATCATTAATACAAGACAATTCCATAAAAAATGGACAAAGTTTTCTTTGTAAAATGAAAAATATTTCAAACTAACCATGGTCCATTGGACACCTCACATGAGGATTTCAAAATATTCACTTTCAAAATCATACAAGGAATGACATGTCCATTTGTCAATACTTAAACTCTAGACTCTATGAAGAGTCGCATCTGTCATTAATGAAAACATTGCGTTTATGACTCCTTTCACAGATATGAAAGTCGTATCGCAATTTCTTTGCCATCCTTTGAGCCGCTGCCTCTACATAGATTGGCAATGCACTTCCACAAACAAGCAAAAGTGAATGTAGTCAATATGCATGCACTCAAAATTCAATCTATGGATCTCATTAATAACATTAAACGTAATTCTTTCACAAGATACATAAATGCCAAAAAGTGAAACATAACATAAAGACCCAAAACACAGAGCAAACAAAATAGGGAAGTGAATCATAATACAAGAAAATGAACTTAACAAGCTACATTTTCACAAACACTATCTTATTTGTTAATAACTAAACCCTACATCACAACCACTTGTCAATAATTCTCTAAATTCTTGAAGGAGTCGCATTCGTCTCATCAATTCACAATGTTATGTATTATCCATAATACAAATTATGTTGTCAAATCATTAATACAAGATCCTTTCATTAAAAAAATTGGACAAAGCTTCCTTTGTAAAATGAAGAAAATTTCAAACTAACCATGGTCCAATGGACACCTCACATGAGGATTTCAAAATATTCACTTTCAAAATCATAGAAGGAATGATATGTCCATTTGTCAATACTTAAACTCTATATCATAAGCACTCGCTAATAATTCTTAGACTCTATGAAGAGTTGCATTCGTCATCAATGAAAACATTGCGTTTATGACGCGTTTCACATATACGAAAGTCGTATCTCAATTCCTTCGCCATTCTTTGAGCTGCTGCCTCTGCATAAATCGGCAATGCACTTCCACAAACAAACAAAAGTATATGTAGTTATTATGCATGTAATCAAAATTTAATCTATGGATCTAATAACATTAGACGTAATTCTTATGCAAGATACATAAATGCCAAAAAGTGAAACACAACATAAAGATCAAAAACACAAAAGTAATGTCAATGTCATAGTAGGAGCGAAGTCTCACTAGTCATCATAAGGGTCAACACGCGATGGCATGTCACCCTCATCCTCAACATCCAGAGAGGTAGATGTCTCCTCTCGGCTTTGCTTTTTAGGGCAAAGCAAGGGAACCACATAGTCTCTAATAAGAGACTCATCGGTGTCAAGCGTAGCACATGCTCGTTCAGATGATAAGCATGCAGCCAAAACGGGAGCTGTACCACACCCAAGCTTCAAACAAATACCTCCACGTCGACAAAGCAGCTCAACAAAAGCCTGGCTCCGCTGCATCTCACCCCGCCAAGGCATCCCTGATCCTGATCTAGCTAAGGAAGGCTCCGGAAAATGGTGTGTCATGAACGAATATGAAGGCTGGATACCCAAGCGAGAGAACATACTGGTGCTTTCAGCCACAAAGCATGCTGGCTGCATCCCAATCCTGTGTACCATAAGTAGCATAGAGCACTGGCACTGCAAATCAAATTACAAAACCACAACATTGAAGAAACATTGAAGAAAGAGCCTCAACAAAACTATACAATACTGAAGTGAAAACAATACCTGAATTCGACCAGATAAACTCTCAACATATCCATATGAACTATGATGGAGCACTATAATGCGACGATGTACCACCATCTCTGAAGCACGACAGAACCTCTCCACCCATCCAATAACCTCTCCTATTCATAGGTTCTTGTAAGAAAAAACTACCGATATTATGAAATAATATT
The DNA here is from genome assembly GCF_014529385.1 of Adiantum capillus-veneris. Lineage (NCBI taxonomy): Eukaryota > Viridiplantae > Streptophyta > Polypodiopsida > Polypodiales > Pteridaceae > Adiantum > Adiantum capillus-veneris. The sequence goes on from NC_140959.1 coordinate 1,672,258, forward strand.
AATGCAAGTAATCAAACACAACACAAATACCTGCAGTAGAAGCCATAATAAGCAGCCATCCAGAATCTGCAAGTGTAGAAAAATTCAAATGGATAGCAGATCATACATGCTCCTTAGTGCAAATATCCCAACGAGATGGAGAAGAAGAACCAATATGCAATCCACCAAAAGGAAGATCCAAGAAGACAAAATCTGCGGCCCACGAAACAAAATTTCCTCCACGAGTGTATGGCACACCGCTTGAGCAAACTCGAGACATATGTTGATGCATAAGATTCCACGATGCATTGTGAGTACCCTCTCTATAGTTTGCAGCAATAGAAATGTAATCGCCAACAATAGAAATACATCGAGTATCAACAGGAAGCATTGGGTAACGTCAAGGAGACTCCAAAAGATAAAAAAATTGTATGCTCCTCCTAACAACAATCAAGCCCGAGGAGTCTGCGACAACATATTTATGATATGTGAACTTTTTCACAAAGTATTAATAAAATTCGACAATAAAAATTCCGACACTTACCATGCTCTAGAACATCCTTCACAATAGTGGTATCAACTACAATCTCCATCCTCTCACTAGACAAGTGGACACCTTAAAAGATATATACAACAGTTTTTGAACCTACAAGAATCAACAACATGAAAACATAAAAGTTAAAGAATGACATAAGCATACCTGGTTGTCTCGCCTCTGAAGTAGGAGGTGGTGGTTGTCTCGCCTCTGCTGCTGCATCCCTAAGCATGGTTTCTCGAAGCTCTTTCTCTCTCTCAAGGATGTGACCCTGCACCATATCTAACCACCATGGACATGTATCTTTCTCCCATGTTGTCAAAGTGGGCATGCTAGGGGGGTACATATATGTGTCCTTTGACGCAGTCTGTGCCCACTGTCTCACCACAAATGGGAGAGTTGGCAAGATCCCCTTTGAAACCAAAAGTGACAAAAACCTAACAAGAAACAAAAACATTGAACACATGAATCGATAGTGACATACAAAGCAAGATCAAAATTGTTACAAACCTGTAAGCCAATCGTTGAGCTGCCATTCAAAAAGTATCAACTTTCTTGAGTGCTTGTTTCTCTACATCTTTGCTTTTGGCCTCAAAAGAAACCTCCAAAGGATAGAGAAAAGACCTAGCTTCAAACTTAATTTCATCAAAGTAGAACCCCAATGTGCATTCATGTGGGAATGGTGCCCCTCCTGGCACATTTGAATTGTCCAAAACAAGTTGTGTTGCTCTCTCATAGACACGAGCAAGGTAGCCCTCTCTACGGAGCCAACTACAAATTTAAAAAAAGAAAAATACCACAACAAATATTATTTCTTGGACAAAGCAAGCCAAACATTAAATAACTAGTAAATCATACTCACTGTCGAAACAAATTATAGCCCTTCTTCAAACCAAAAGCAGTCCTTGTGATCCTATTAGACTCGAGTAATGAAACCCATTGGATTCTATTCTGCATAGGGGCATCATGGAGTGCAATCAAGTTTAGCTTCTCCAAAGTTGCCCAGCTGTCATGTCCCCATTTGAGTGACATAATCTTTGCTAACCAGTCTGTCCCAAGATTGGGATCCAAAATATTCAAGAGCTACAACACAATACAAAGAGCATGAAGTTTTACTTCACATCCATAACAACAATCAACACAATGACTATTGCTTGATTATTTGGTGAAGTGTACCTTTCCAATGTGTTCTTGATATTTATGTATTATCTCACGATGAATGCTCTTCTCCTCCTTTTTCACATCCTCTACAAGCATTCCTTGCTTGAGTTGAGTCAATCTAGACTCTTTATCTTTAGTTATTTGAATCTATAAAAAGAACCAATTTGTCTAAGAGTTATTCAAATGACTTAAAAATAATTTGCAAGCAAAAAAAAAAAAAAACTCACATCATAAACTAGCATGCCAAGGTAGCGTCGTGTGAGTGGATACCAAGGTTCTGCACCTTTATCATACTTTCTTCACACAGATGCAATTAGTTTCTGATCTTTGTCGAGGAGAGTTTTTAGGTAGCTTTCATGTTCAGCTGCACATATGTGATTGGTGTTCACAATCTCATCCCGTATGTGAGTGGCCACCAAAGCATGCATGTTCATACTGCAAAAACCCATATTGATTTGTTTCCATAATAAAGTATTCAACAACAAGATATATGCTTTAGTAGATACTCACACATTCATTCGTTGCAAGCTACTTAGCAATGCAATCTCAGGAACCTTGGTGGGATCTATGATAGTACAAAGGACCCTACAATGTCTCTCCTTTGAGGTGGAAAACTTCTCTTTGATAGCTTCAGTCTATGCAAGCGTGCGATGGTTGCCCTCCCAAACATAAAACATGTGGTGTGACAGATCTGCAAACCTTGGTTGACTTTTGAGCTCCAACTCATACTCCTCATTGATTTCTATCCAAAGAGGATCCCACTTTTCCTTCATGTCATCTTCAAAACAAGAAACCAAAATTATTGAATTCAAAAAGAATTTTTAAAATAGAAATTCGCTTAACAAATTTAAGAAGCTTCAACTTACCTGTAGCAATGGTTTGCTCTCTCTTAAATGTCCAAAGTGAAACAATGAAAGCTCCCTTTTCTTGCATATATCCTTCCCTTGCAAAAGCCGTTTTTAATCCACCTAAATCATCTCTTAAACCTCTGACTCTAGCATATGGAATCAACCTACACAATGGTATAGGAGGACAGTCGAATCAACTAAACATACGTGTGGTTTGAAGTACATCGGCACCTCTATGCATAAAAATATTTTGCTTCTCATCAATCTCTGCAGCTGTAGTTACCTCATCTCGCATTTCCCAAGGGATAATTTGAAGTTCGTTTTCTTCAGGAGCCAATGTGTCATCAATTTCATGCATAGACCCTTGGTCAACATCCACAGAGTGAATCTCTTCCTCTTCAATGCCATGACACTCTGAAATTTCTGTTACTGACACCTGTTCACTACTTTCAAGTGGTTGTGTAGACTTTTCATTATGTAGACTTTTCTTTAATCTTCCACGAGATGGACTACAAATAAAATACACAATCAACATCTGAAAACATTTGTACATTGCCTCTAAACATGAACTTTAATATGCATGTCTATAAGCTCTAAACATGAACGTTAACAATGAAAACATTGCCTTTAAACATGAACGTTAACATGCATGTCTATAAGTAATGTTTCAAACAGAATTTAATCTTTACATAGTCAAAAAATAAAGATTGAAGACAAAAAATAAATACTATCTCCAATCAAACATTGCTTGTAAAGATGCACGATAACATGTAACATGTATGACTAGAACCTCTTTTGTGCATAAAAACAAATTCTAGAAACATTGGTTTAAACATGCACGTTGATATGCAGGTCTTTAAGTTGACGTTCAATAAAATACACAATCAATCTTTGAAAATATTTGGATAGCTCCTCCTTTGAATGTGGAACAAAATTTCAAAAAATATAATAATCCAATGGACACCTCACATGAGGGTTTCTTAATTTTGAATATAAAAAACAAAAATAATCTCTTTTGAAACATTAATCACTTTTCTCTACACATGCATGTTAACATGCAGGTTTTTAGACACTAATTGACATTTTAATTAATCTGAAATTTAGCAAGCTTGGATGATTTGAAATCTTTTTTTCATATGTAAACATCGTCTCTAGGCATTCACGTTAACATGCAGGTCTTTAGACACTAAATAAAATTTAGCAAGCTACAAACATTCTCGTCAACGGGTAGTTCTAGAAGCAACTTGCTTTTGTAAAAATATATACATTATTTTTTATACAATTTGCTTTTAGGCATGCACATCGACGGGCACCTCTACATGTATAATAATGACATCAAAAAAATGGTGAGAAAATGTACCTAACAGGAGGGCGTCCTTTACGTCCCACCATTGCTCCTCTCTGATTTTTTGGTGATGTTGGTATGTAGATGCAAGCTTTGTGTCGATACTCGGATGACAGATGCTCAGACTTCGCAGGTGCTTTCTCACCTGCATGTGCAACTCAGACTCATAACCATATTTTGAAAGCCTTAAGAGACCACACACTCACGGTGAGGCAGAAATAATCTCTCTCTCTCTCTCTCTCTCTCTCTCTCTCTCTCTCTCTCTCTCTCTCTCTCTCTCTCTCTCTCTCTCTCTCTCTCTCTCTAAACTGCAGACAGAAATAATCTTTAAAATCTTCAAAAGATTAGACAACCAAAGTCAACACAAGGGATCGCACTTGACAAAACAAGTGCAAATTCATGCATTTGAATGCACATACAACCTTGGCTTAGGATGAACTCTTTGATGCGACAGAGAGGCGAGATGAACTCTTCTTAGCAAGATGGACTCTAACTGCTCCTTCAATCGTGATGCTCCCATACTTATGTAGATTCCGATACTCGGCAAACTCATTGCTATGTGCTTTTTCTTCAATGAAAATTTACGCCTCTTCCTTGCCTTCATCTTCCTTGGACAAATTGAAAAGCTTTCTGATCTTGCTGTTTGAGTCCCTCGTCCTCGGTTTGTTGATGTCTCCTTGGTTCAAAACATATAGACTCACAGACTTTCATTCCTACTTTTGTCAAAGGAAGTTGACAAATCCACTTTGTGTGTCCAACACACAAAGTGGAGAGCACCTGTACCAAACATAATGCAAGTGCCATGTAGAATATTTCTCATATTATAAATCTTGGCTTTTCATTCTCTACAAATTCAACCTAGTTTTGTCATTGCAGAGCAACCCGATATGAGCAAATATCTCAAGGACGACAACCCTGCCAGAGCAGTAGCCAAAATTTGCTGGCAATTCCAGAGGCTCAGCTCCTCTAATGGCTCAGAGAAACCCGATATGAACAAATCTGTCAAGGGCGAAAACCCTGGCAGAGCAGTAGCCCAGAGGCTCAGCTCCTCTAAGGAGACTGGGAATGGACCTGAATAATCAAGTGCTAGTCTGTTGCAAAGAGACAGACCCAGCTTGCGTAAGTCAGGAAGCGCATGCAAGCCGGGAATTCTCATCTGCACCCAATCATCATCCCAATCAAGAACAACATCATGAGCTCCCACCAAAGTACCACAACCTAGCAGCTAGATTAGTTCATTTTGTGATGTCAATAACGTCATGTGAGTAATCCTATTCATGTCAACGCTCCAACCATTGCAGCTCCCTTATTTTCCTCCTTATCTCTCTCTCTCTCTCTCTCTCTCTCTCTCTCTCTCTCTCTCTCTCTCTCTCTCTCTCTCTCTCTCTCTCTCTCTCTCTCTCTCTCTCTCTCTCTCTCTCTCTCTCTCTCTCTCTCTCTCTCTCTCTCTCTCTCTCTCTCTCACACACACACACACACACACACAAAGTACATTCAAAGGCTCGCTTTCCACTTGAAGCCGCTGACGCGATTTGTTGAGTCCTGACGCTGACGCAATTTGCCGAGAATTGCGCTGCCGAGACCTGCCGACTTGAGCCTGCGTACTCTGCTCCCAAAGAGCGCACGTGAACGTGCGCTCACTGCTCTGCTTCTCTTTGGTTTTTTGAACAGAACCTGAGTACCACAGTGTTTACCAAAACTATTGTAGGAACTTGAGTACCACAGTGTTTACCAAAAACTATTGTTGGAAAAAAGGAGAGCTTTGAAAATCTACCAGTTTTTAGAGAAATTTAACCGGTTTTCTGTGAACAGTGCTGAGTAATCTGCTCCCAAAGACCGCTTGCTGCTCACTAAAAGCTTTGGTTTTTTGAGAACTAATCCGATAGGGACCTGCACCACTTTGCGTCCAAAGACCTGCTCTCAAAGACTGCACGTTAACATGCGCTTTGCTTAGACAATTGTTGTGACACCCGCTCTCAAAGTGCGTGCACTCTGTTGCAGATTTGAGAGCTGCTTCCAGAACTGCATGTTAATGTGCGCTCACATCAAGCTCTCCTAGGAAAGCCAGAGATCTTGAATGGGGTAAGACATTTATTAGAATAAACCATAAGAGTGGATTAGTGATTTTGAGTTGGTGGAGTAGTTATTTGTCTTGAACGACATTTGTTGGTGCATTCATGATTTTAATTTTTAATAATTTTCAATCATTAAATTTTCACACTATTGATTTTTAAAAAGTTTATATTAAATCTAATTGTATATATATTTTTAAAAATATTTTGAAAAGAAAATCGTCACTAATGTGTCTTGAATTGTGGGCAGGATATGGAATAATCATTTACAACGTGCGATTCTGCATTTATGGCAGCAGGATATGGAATAATTATTTGCATGAGAATCATGAAACGAGAATCATGAAACGCTTTTGTTGCAAAAAAAAATTAAGTTTATATTAAATCATTTTTATTTATTTTTGTAAACATTAAAAAACATATTTAGATTTGTTAAAAAGGGAATCGTCATATTTGAAAGTTGTTGTGTCATTCTAGTGGATTGGAGCTACAATGGGTCATCAGATTACTATCTACGGTCCAGTTCGTGGTCAAAAACTTTTGTTACTTCTTGAAAACAGATTCCATGAATTACCTTTGTAGTCAGTGAGAGAAGGTTTTGGCTTGTTTACCAGTTTGTTTACTCTGCTCCCATTAACATTGATGGGGAACATGTAAAAATGGAATCCTCAAGGTCAGGTTCTGGTGAAGAGGTCTTTTTACTAGATCATGAAGTGTGCCAGTTTTTTAAAGTTCGAATAACAAACACTCATGAACATCAAGGGTTCCCGGGAAGTGAAGCTTCTCCAATAGTTCTGGATATTGGTTCAAGTGATGTCACAAAGAATCAGACCAGTGTCATGGATATAATTCGATCAATGCCCAATAAAAACAATCTTCATTCTGCTTTGAAGAAGACTAATGAAATTGTTCAATGTAAGGAGATTCCTGCTCAATACGATGGATATGTTGCATTTGAATTTCCACCAACAAGCAACGACAATACAATGGTTAGCATGGAGCAGCGTCATGATTGTCATTTGTGGACAGAATATGTCACTTGTAGCAGTGATTGCTTTCCTGGTGCCATTCGCTTCAGTAGGTGTTCAGGTCATCTCCGTTGTGTCAATGATGCATGTCCTTTCTATTTGCGAGAAAGAGTTCATAATGAATCACAATGACGTGGTCGTCTTTCTAAAGTTATTTCCATTGGAATATTGACACCTGAGCTGGGGACAGTGGTTTGTGTCCATTGCAATCAAATGCCTTTTTGTGTTGCAACATGTCCTGCTGTTATTTATTACTGTTTGCCAAAAGATAAGCAAAGAGTTACTCGATGTGCTATTCATATGGGAGAGCATAAGCACCCTTGTGTTCAGGGGAAGAATCTGTCTGCTGAGAAAATGATAGATTCACTTCTGCAAACTAAAGCAAACCAAGATCCTTTCACAACTGCCAAGCAATTAGAACGTGTTGCTACCCAAGACGTGATAATAGATAAGCTAGTGATGCTAACTGCTGGCAAAAATGACACTATTGAAGATGGAGAGTTTTCAGAATTTCTTGATACGATTACTCCTCTATCTAACAAGCGAAGAATAGAGAGGAGCTTAGAGATTGCCAAGAGGTCAAAGCATTTCAGTGCAAAAGGTTTGGAAGCTGTCCTAAACCTCAAGAACAGGTGTAGGTATCATTTCATTCATAGTGTACTTTTTCCTGGACAGCTTGGAGGTTCAGAGCAGCCACATGTGTTCAAAATGTCGATCATAGGTCCAGGGAGTGGAGTTGACTTGGTGAATAAGATGTGGGTTCACTTTGAGAAAATGTGGGTTCACTTTGATCATATGCACCGTGTTCAAGGGTGGCCAACAATGTCTGCTCATGTCTACGAGCCATTTGTGCATGAATTAATGACATTGCCACCTGTGAATTCACTGTTGAAAATAAATTTTCTCAAATAGAGTTTTTGGAAAATGTTAAATAAAGTGGTGCAAGATCAAGGGTATGAAAAGCCAGAATTCAGAGGGTTTATGGCAGATGAAGCAAATGCAAATTGGGTTGCTGTTCGGACTGTTTACTTTGGTGGAGCAAAAACAAAAATACCTTCCAAAGAACGATCATGTGGCTTTCATTGGGAGCAGTCCATGATTCGACATGCAGTGAAATGTATCCGTCCATCTTCACAAGAGGATCACAAAATCTTGTGCCAAAAATGGCGGAGTGCACCATCTGAGAATCAAGCAGACATTTGTAAAGAAGATCTACGCCAATTTTGGAAGGCAGGGCATGTTGTCGATGGAGAGATGGCTTGTTTAGAGACTTGGATGGATTGGTGGGATGTAAGAGTACACCATTGGGGAGGGATATTTGTAACACAGGATGAGTCTGGAATTTTTATGCCCACAACAAACTTGTCTGAGGTTAAGCATGCAAGCATGCGTGCATCTATTGGTTACAAAGAGAAAATTAGCTTGTATGAGGCAGTTGGTGCAGACATGGCAATGGCAGTGCTACAAAGCGTCAAATACAATGCTTATCTAAAAGGTGTTAGCTCTGCTACTGGTCCTGGGATCGATGATCTCGCAAAGCAATTTTTGGGCCGATCATCAACAACGTCAGCTTCCAAATCCCTCATTGACTTGACACACTCTTCAATGTATGAGATGGGTTTTCAAACCCCTAAAATGAATAGAGATCCCTTACGAGAGAAGAGTGTTAAGAATAAGCGACCAACATTTGTTGATGCAGATGAGCTGCTTGATGAAGACAGTCATAGACCAGAATTTGTGACAGTTACAGAGCCGGTTGTAGGGCCAGATGTACATCCAGAGACTAGCTATGGAGCTGGCAAAGATTGGCATGAGGTTAATGTTCCAAAGACACTTTGGGCTATAAGAAGAACTGAGCCTGGTGGAAAGATGACTTGCTTTGGGATGGTTGATAATCAGAGCGTTAGATGTGAACAATACATCAATGAAGGGAATGACGATGTCACAAGCTGCTCCATGCTTTTGGGGACGCAGAAAGTATCCTACCTCTGGTTCAAATCCAAGTGGTTTAGTGGAAGGTTTTGTGTGGTTTTGCAACTCCAATAGCATGCATACATGGTGGATACATGAAATGATTGTAGGGGCTCCAGGGCCAGCACCAGGTGTTTGGCCTGTAGCACAGGGAACACAATTGTTGCCAGTTGAGGTGGAGCACTTGCAAGCAAATGGATTTGTCGTTCAAGCGACAACAAAAGCTACCAATTTAGGTAGTGGTTTGCGATCAAGAAATAGTGTTTCCAGTGCCTTCCGTCCTAGGTATAGGGATGGGAAGATTGTTAAGTGGAAATCAAAGCTGACAAAAGAATTTCATACAAGGATTACTTCGGGGAGCACACTTGAAGCAAAATTGGTGAAAGAAGTGATTATTGTGTGCAATGAAACACATGTTTTCTATGTCAGTACAGAGGGGTCCAAGGCAAAGGGGATAACATACTCAGTGACAATCTCTGATTTTCCACGATGCACATGTGAGGACTTCCAAAAGAGAGAATAAAAAACACAGACCTACGTGCCGTGCAAACACATGTACTATGTGTTTCTTCATATTCTTGGGTTAGACTCACATGCCCATGAGTTCATGCACTAGGCTGCTTTATCCAAGGTAGAATTTTTTCAGGCTCTAGGGGGCACTAGGGCAGCTGTGCGTCCTTAGGATACTTACACAGCATGATGTTCAAATTATATACTGCACACCATTGCAATAGTTTTTTGTGGGCATTTACGTTAACTATCAATCACCATCCTAGAAGTTTTTAGGTTGCAATTTTGAAATTTTTGGGAAATGTCAAACGTAAGGCTTCGAACACATAAACTTTCCATGTATTTAATATATTGTTGTCGTTTTTTGTTGGCATTTGGATTTACTACCAGCTTCTATCCTGGGAGTTGATAATTTTTGCATCTTTTGGCTTTGCCTTGTAAGAAATTGCGTGAGTTCAGTTCCTTAGTATGCTCTCTACTATATTTTGTTAAAAATTATAGGTCGTCAATAGCAATGTGTTTAAATGTCTACACTGTTTTTGCATTCAATACCAACAATCGTGGTAAGGGAGTTCATGGTTTTGAATATATTGGCTTTACCTTGTACGACAACACAGTTCTAAATCATTTGGGTATACCTCGTAAGAGGCACGGTAAACTATTAATTTATTTCCTTGGAAACTATTGGTCATCAACAAATATGTGTCTAAATGTTTTCAATGTCTTTGCTCGATTTAGTGCTCACTCAGATTTGCTCGTTGCAAAAGTTTTTTGTGGGAGTCTACATTAACTATCAATCACCATCTTAGGAGTTTTTAGGTTGCAATTTTGAATTTTTGGGATACGTCGAACATATAAGGCTTCGAAAACATCAACTTTCCATGTATTTAGTATATTGTGGTCGTTTTTTGTTGGCATTTGGATTTACTATCAGCTTCTTTCCTAGGAGTTGACAATTTTTGCATCTTTTGGCTTTACCTTGTAAGGAATTGCGTGTAAGGAATTGCGTGAGTTCAGTTACTTAGTATGCTCTCGACTATATTTTCTTAAAAATTATAGGTCATCAATAGCACTGTGTTTGAATGTCTACACTGTCTTTGCATTCACTACCAACAACCGTGGTAAGAGAGTTCATGGTTTTGAATATATTGGCTTTATCTTATACGAAAACATAGTTCTAAATCATATGGGTTTACCTCGTCAGAGGCACGGTAAACTACCAATTTATTTCCTTGGAAACTATTGGTCATCAACAAATATGTGTCTAAATATTTTCAATGTCTTTGCTTGATTTAGTGCTCACTCGGATTTGCTCGCTATATGAATCCTTTGGGTTTTCCTTGGAAACTATTGGTCATCAACAAATATGTGTCTAAATGTTTTCAATGTCTTTGTATTTGTTTCTTGGTTTAGTGCTCGCTCGGATTTGGTCGCTCGGAGATTGGGACTCTTCGATGTATTGAATATGTCTGGGTCGTCAAATTTTCAAGTTTAGCAAAAAATGACTGCTGTAAATAATCATGATTATTTACTTTTCTGATTTTTTGGCTTGAAAATGATCCCTTCACTTCACCTATCACTTGTACACATCTATTACATATCACATTTCAAGTATGAGCCAAAATGATCAACAAAAACATGGAAATTGTCAAAAAACGCAAAGAAGTCTTTCCAATCCAACTTTTGAGTTATCTGTCACATTTTTTGATCCAAATCACCCCATATCTCTTACGTAGAATCTACATCATGCCTAGAACCAATTTGCATAAAAAAAGATGAAAAAGTTAATAATCGCGATTTACTTCCTTGCCAAAATGGGGGGAAATTGCAATTTTGACCTTATGGGACCAAAGCACATGATGTCCCAAGTCCACTGACCAAATTGGAGCAAGTTTCGATCCCAAAATCTCAAAATCCCTTTATATCTATAGTTTCAAAGACTAAAAGCCTAAATCTGGCACCATTTCCACCCAGTGCACTCAATTGAGCCCACACTTCACTCAGAGCACCTGAATGCTATATAGTTCAAGCCTATCATATCAAAAATACAAAAAGTTGGAAAATTTGCTAGTTGTAAATAATCGCAGTTATTTACGTTTGTTGCAAATTTTTGCCCGAACTGTATGATTTTGATCTTTACACGTTTTTATGCATCTATGAATGCTCCAAAATTGATTTGAAGCAAGTTGGACTCAATTTGATAGCAATTCAGACTCAAGGCATTTCAGAGCGAGATTTGCAAAATTTTCTAACTTTGGCACTGTATTCCCCTTACAGAAGCAATACAAACTGTCGAGAAGGCCAAGAAAAGGGTGTCTCAAAAGGACAAGTTGTAAGAGCTTCCACCCTACCAGCCAGCAGACCCAAGTTTAGTGATGAAGACGGCTAAAACAACAAACTTATCAAGAGAACAGCTTGAAGAAAAAAACACCACGGTTTTCACAGGCAGGTTCAAGAGTGAATAAGGACACCAAGTAGAGATGTAGATGCTACCAAAGAAGATATATGATATAGCTGCTAAGCCAGACACAAAAGAAGCCAATAGAAGGTTGGGCCTCATGGACTTCTACAATCAGGAACCATGCGGCATAGATTTCCAAAAAGCCTATGAGTTATTGTCTACTATCAAAGAGGATGAGTCAGCCCAAATCACTTACCAACAAGGGAAAAAAGTAAAAGTAGTAATCACCAAAGAGATTGTAGCCGAGGCACTAAAGCTGCATGTTGAAGGTATGACAATGTAGGACTGAGACAGAAAGATACCAGGCACATTCACCAAGGAGACTGATGCTGCAACTTTTGTCGACCTCATCCGAAGGCAAATGGAAGAATCAGCACGTCTGTAACATCAACACTTCCACTTTTTATCAAAGAGACCGCCACGGTACACCACCCCAAACCATGCGGTTGTGAACACCTTCACCCAAGTGTTGAAGTCGACAACCAGGTAGCCCATTGATCATGTACAGTATGTGCTGACAAACGCTAAAAGGAACCAAGAAAGAAGGTAAAATCACATATCTGGGCACGCTTGAAGTACTAATAAGAATATCATATCATGCTATTGGCATGGATGAGCCTGCCCCAGATCAGAACACATGGATTGTGTCTACACAACCTTCTCTCAGAACCACACGTTCATCAAAGAAAATTTATAATTCAGATGAAGAGTCTGCCAAATACTCCCACGAAGCTCATAGCAGTGAGAGCTCAGACGACAAGGAGAGAAGGGCCAGTATTGAAGAGATGAAGAAGAAAGCAGTAGCTGCAAAAACCCACCTCATCCACTACGGAGCAGACAGACCATCCCATGCCAAGCCCAAACCCTTCACCCACAGCTAAACCCAAGGAGGGTGAGGAAGCCAAAGAGAAAGAGCCTGAATAACAAGCATCAACAATTTTTGATCAGCCAAAAGCAACATAGCAAATTGAGGCAGGCTTTCTACAACCACCCAACATGAAACCGTCGAGGCATCCACAAAGCCTCAAGCAGCAGAATCAAGTGAGGCAACCGCAATGCCCCAAGGAGAAGTAGAACCCCCGCTGCAACAACAAGTATCCAACATAGAACCACCCAGAGAGCCACACACTGAAACAATTGAAACCTCTAGATAGGCTTAGGTAGATCCTGAATATTGGCAAGCAAACAAAGAGGTCATCATGCAGGTAAATGAATATGCCAAGCAGATGCAACTGATGACCGCAAAAATGCGAACAGTGGCACTTAGCCACAGTGCTAAGGCTAGAGATATTCAGCTCGTCATTGATTCTCTACAAGGAGAGTTAGATGACACGATGAATATCATTTTAGATCTACAAAGACAAATCAAGGAGCTGAAAGATGAGGCAAAACAGCACCAGCTAGCCAAAGAGATGCACCAAAAAGAAATGGAGGAGCTGGGAGAACTTCTAACCAAGTTATCCGATGTCTGCAAGACCAAAGATCAATAGCTGACATAGGTAACAAATGAACTCCTAACCATGACATTGTTAGTACAGAAGATCCAAGTGCAACACAATGTAGCAAATGCTTCACTGCAATACTTAGAGCAAAGGATCGATGATCAGGCAGCCTTTTTGAGGTAGATAAGAGAAAATCATGTTGTCACCTTGATCAAAGGTACAGATGAAGTCCATAAGACTTTGGAAAAAAGAAATAAGGATCTCATGCTAGAGCTAAAGCTAGAGCAATCACAAAGAAGAGACCTTGCAATGATGCGGGTACAATGAGACGAACAACTGCTCAAAGATATAGTTGAACTAAAGAGAGTCAATCAGCTACTGCGAGAGGAACAACCAGAGACACAAGAAGAAGCAGGTACCTTTGAGCAACCAACTGTTGACATTCCCTCAGTCTCTTTTGCTAAGATGGAAACACAACTGACAAAAGGGCTAGAAGGAAATGAAGATTTTCAAGTACCACTGACTCATACTGAGCAAGTGTCCATGGTGCATCTTTCTAAAGCTGAGGAAGATGTCGTAAAGGAACAGATTACCCAAGAGACATATGGATTGAGAGTTGAGAATTCTCCACTTAGTCAATGTAGCTCAACTCACTTCCAACCGAATCAATGCACAATGGCATCACCAATCATTGCCTTACCCTTTGATCAAAGTAGAGCTACTACAGGTAAAAGAAAGACTATACAAAGATATGCAGGCAGAAAGCTCAGAGGATGTCCACCTCAAGTGAAGATATTTGATTTTTCTCACAAGAGAACCTGCTGCACTTCAAAAAGACCTAACATTTTTTCCTCTACCACGGGTAAGGACATGGAAAGCATTTGAAGCACTAAAAAGAAAGAGGCCGACATGGCTGAACTACCGACGATTGCCAGCTCCAGAGCAAGGAACACCAACAGAGGAATACATGGTGAAAACCCTAACGAGCACCATGACTTCATTCAAGAGCCTTGCTGACCTCTCATGTGCCATGCTATATAAGATCTACAGAATGCTACTCACATGTATTCAAGATTTTCACGAGCCAGAGCAAGAAGGAGCACCATGGATGTCATTCCTCGAAGGCAATAAGGGCCTCTGTTATGACTTAAGTGGCAAGCCTTCTAAAGAAGTCCTCTACGGCTTCTATGCCCGATGCATGTTTTTGCTCTCTAGCGATATGTTGGCGTTTGAGGCAGCGTTATATACACGTTTCTTCACTTGGCGAATGAAGATATTTGGGCTAGTGATAAGCAACCTCACATCTAAATTTGTTGGCTATTCATCCATTGACCTTAAAAACAGAGTCACCATGCAGTTATTGCAGGTTCCTGACAAAGAGAGAAGATTCAGATATGAGAAATCATTACACACGCTTAACGACTGCCTCGCCAGCCATCAACCCGTAGACTACTTCTGTCCATGAAGCTGTGTCAAGGGACAACACAATTGAGGAGGGGGGAATATTAGCAGCAAGCTAACTTGGATATCATTTTTTGGAGCTTTCACTGTAAAGACACTTATTATTTTGATAAATTGGGAATATTGTAACTCCTGCTTTCCAGATAAACAATGTAATTGATGAGTCGGGGCTACATGCTTCCAAATTGTTTCAACTTGTCTTTGGTTAGAGCTCTCAAATTATTAGTTTTGACCGCAAAAACCTTGGTTAAGGTATAAAAGCCAGTTTTTGTAAATGTCAAGGCTAGGGACTTGCTACGCGTCATGTGCGAGCCACAAAGGCTCCTAGCACACAGTCATACAACAGACAAGCTCACAAGAGAGAATGGTGTGTCACTCACCTTCCTGTGTAGTTGCGAATGAAGGATTCCCGCGCCGCGAAGAAGAGGGAGACACCGCTACGCCGCGCTCAACCGCCTCGCCGCCGTCGTGCCGCCGCAACGCTCGATCACACACACACTCACACTCTCTCTCTCTCACACACGTACACACACACACACACACAAGGAGATGGTGAAGGAGAATGTGGAGATGGAGCAAGAGCAGCTTCTATTGCACAATGAGAGAATGAGTAAAAATTAGGTTTAGTGGCTTTTATATGAGCTCACCCCATTCACACTTGGGCGCCCATACTTAGCCAACTAACTCCTTGAATATTCCGGTTAGAGTGCGCCTGTCATCGGCGATCACCCTTACGTTGTTCCTATTGGTCCGACAAGCCCGGTACCTGACTCTAAATAATACAACGTTTATAGATCATAGGGTGTCTGTGTGTCGTGAGGGTTAACATGCCCCCCTTCCTGATGTAGATTCCGTCCTCGGAAGCTATGCAGTTGAAGCTCGTTCGTTGAGATGGAAGAGTAGTCGACATGGATGTGCGTAGCCTTCTTCAATCACTGCAAAATCAAACAACATTGCCACAGTAATTGCATTCTCATATACAATTAAAAATCATATGCAATAGACATACAAAGTGATTGGTAACAGAATTTTAGACAATTTGTCAGCAATAAACATTAAATTGCAATATAATCAAATGCATAAACAGATGTAAAGGTAAAAAATTAAACAAGTCCGGGGTCGCTAATTTAACGGTCAAAAGGCACTAGAGCTCGACGATTAATACCATGGGTAACTTCTCAATTTTTTCTGGTCAATTAAGTTGTTTAATCGCGAGAGCCAAGTATTTTATGTTCGAGGGCTGACTAGAGGCTATACCTAAAAGACCTTGTAGTTAAGCTACGATAAAAGGAATTTCTCATGAAATCATCGCCTGACTGATTACCTTTTCTTTGACCCCCCAAAGTTTTCACATTGATTCAATTTTGATGTGTGTGCTTATTTTGTATGCCTTGGGTTTTTTGCTTTTCAAGGAAAAACGCCCACACTGGGAACCTCTAGGGCTCTAGTACCATAGGAGATACATGTGAGTGAAGTACCAATTTAAGCAGGGATTTCTCTTCCAACTTAAAATTTTACATTGCGGCACTTTGATTTTTTGTTTGTCCATTTTCAACATTTTAATTTTGTAACTTTGGGGGGTCATATAACACTGTTACCTTCTGCAGGTCATCACATTAGTAAACTCCCTTTATAATACTTAAGCTAAAGGTCAATAGGGTTAAGCCCAGTAGAAAGCCCTAGTACATTTCACACAATGCTGCCTAAATCGGATTAAGAACCTAAGTAACCATTGTTTATTAGGAAGGCATTCCCCATGGTATTAAGAGAAGATTTCTAATACCTAGCTTGGTCAAACTAGCTTAGCCGGTCTGCTTGATTTTTAAACCTAGACAAGTGATTATGACAAAACATTACATTGAATTAAATGTTTGATACTAAGAAAATGCGTTGAATATTATGCTACCAATCACAATCAAAGCAGACAAACATGGATGCAAAAAGATAAGGGCAATGCTAATGGACATAAAACACCTGTTTGTGTTGATGGTAGCGCTTGATTTGAAGTGTGAACGAGAGAAAGGTTCCATGAAGGTCCAAATCCTATCAATAGCAACACGCTCTTGTACACACTAGGAAACAAAAGGAATACCTCCAGAAGGCACATTAGTGGGAAAAGGTACCAACACTTATTGAACACAACAAAAAACATAAGGAACCCTAACCTAATTATTTGCACTCCCCCTAAAGAGTCAAGGGAATAGGATATTGTAGAGGTTGGGGGGAAACCCTAAGGCTAAACCCCTATCCTTGTCTTCGAGATAAACAAAGTCATCATCCATGAGACCATATGTGCCATCCGTGTAGTCATGTAAATTTTCTTCTCTATCATAGGTGCCCATGTTTACTAAGAAGGTCACTAGACGCCTATAGTCATCTTGGTCAAAAGGGTAGGCTTGTGCAATGGGAGAAACGCTCTCTACTAAGTATGGATCAGACGTGGTCAAGAGACGTATCAGCCATTCTAACTCCTCAAAATTCCTCTCACATGCTAGCGTACCTATCAAATCCCATTCACATGCAAGCACTGGAAAGACCATGTGAAATATTTGTGAAACGTAACGAGGGTACCTCTCACCCAAGGCAAGAGTGGATGACTCTAGCGTACTAGCCATATTTGTACACGCAAATAGATGATGGTTAGAGTGCAAATATTACAAGGGTCGTGTTCTTGTGCATATTTTGTTTTTATGATTTGTGTGATGGCTCTTGCTCTTTTACTTTTTTATCTTGTTTTTGTGAGTATAAGGCTTTATATATACATTCCCTAAGATCGGAGATTAAGAGGTCAGGGAGAAAGGTTGAGAGGGAAGCAAGTGAATGATGGATGTCCACAAACACTCCCCCCCTTCCTTGGGTAGATCATACCGTTTGAAATGAGCTTGTCACCTTTTGAAACCAATTGTTCCAGTTGGTAATAGGTGAGGATTTTTGCCAGTAGTTTTCTATTACCCTAGGTGCCTCGTCAAGTTGCAAGGGTGTCAAGGTACTCTCCTAGGATCGAACTTGAAGTGGTTTATCAGGTGATTCTTGAACACTGGGAGGTGTGGATTCTTTTGTAGCTTCATTGAGGTCCATTACTATAGATAGAGGCTGTGTAGAAGCTTTTACCTCTATGGATGTATTACATGAGGAGCTAGAAGCTTCATGGAACTCCCCCCTTCCTGAGCTAGGTGGAATAAATTGGGTTTGCCTTGGAGCCCAAACTAGCTCTGGACTAGGTGTGTAGCATTCTGTGATCTTTCCCTTCCCACGGTCTGCCATTGGCTTTAGCGTTACACTGTTTGACTCATATGGGTTTGTTGTCGATAGGGAAGGACACATTTTACGTTTAGGTACCCAAATTTGCTCATTTCCATCATAGTATCCTTGGGCTTTTAATAGTCGTTTAGGAATCCAGCGCCACGTTTTCTTACATTTCTTGGAGTGAGTGGGACGTTTCTTACGAGGCTTCCGTTTTTTAGCATCAGCCATGGTTACTAAAGAAGCTTTAGGGACCCACTTGTATGCTTTCTTTGTTATATTAGGATGGTTCTTGTGTGTCTCAAGCTTTCTTTCAACTACATCAGTTGAAGATCTAGAGAGTTGGGCTATGGGGACGTATGGTTCAACCTCCTGGACATGCAATGTCTTGGGTTTTATTTCCTTAGGCAATATCTCAGGGACTATGGCTTGAGTGGTAGGGATAAGAGTTGGTTTTTGCGTTGTGACACCCCCAGTCCCCCAATCAATAGTGCATTTGGTGGCTACAATCCACGTGCGTCCTAGGTTTATATTACCCTCCATAGTTCCAGTAGGCATGACCAAAAAGTCTTGAGCTACAATTCCATTGTCATAACTGACAGAAGTGTGCCAGATTCCAAAAACTGTAGTTTTTTTCTTGTTGACACTCTTGACTTGGATAATACTCTCAGATAGAGGTGGCTTCCCTAACTGACACCACACCCCATAGGATAGCAGATTATATTTAGCACCCGTGTCCAATAAAGCGTTATATAGCACTTTTCCATAGGCACTATTTAACTCAATAGGGTATCGTAGAGGTGTGTCAGAGTCCAACCAATCCTCTTCGATTTCCACGTGGAATGCATTTGTGACTCCAAAGTTAGCCTCTCGTTTTTGTCTTATACGTTGTTGTCTCTCCTTAGCCTCAACTTGAGCTTGTATCTTGTTTAACTCGGTTTGTGCTTTGGCGGCCTTCTTTTGATGAATGGCCCGTAGTTCTTCTTGGCTTAAAGGATCATAATATCTTTTGAATTTACTCCCATTGAGGAATCCAATGGTTTCAACTCCATCAAGAGTTTCCACACGAAGGGTACCTTGTGGGGTAATTTCACATACTCTATATGGTCCTTTACCAGCATATTTCAACTTTTTCTTCTCTTTACGTACTCCATACATAAGGACTTTATCACCAACTTTGATGTCCTTGTCCTTCACATGGCGATCAAACCACTTCTTTCTCCTATCCTTTTCCACAAGAGCATTTTGCACAGCCAACTGTCTCTCTTCTTCTAGTTTTTCTAAGATATACAAACGCTCGGTTAAGGGGTTACCATTCCATCCTTCCTGTGAAGCTACCCTAAGACTAGGAATGACAAACTCCCAAGGCATAACCGCTTCTTGGCCGTATACAATTTTGAATGGCGTACAATTAATAGCCACTTTATAAGCAGTACGATAAGCCCATAGAGCAGATGTCAACTTCAAATCCCAATCAGTGCGATGAGCTTCTACCGTCTTGGTTAAAATAGAGATTAGAGTCTTGTTGGTGCTCTCGGCTTGTCCATTAGCTTGCGGGTAATAAGGTGTAGACTTATGGTGGGATATCATAAAGGTCGTGGTAAGCTCTCTTATTACCTCATTTATAAAATGGGTACCATTATCACTAACAATTTCAAAAGGGCAACCAAATCTTGTGATAATGTTCTCAAAAAGAAACTTAGCTGTTGTCCTCGCGTCAGCTTTTTGTGAAGCCTTAGCTTCAGCCCACTTTGTTACATAGTCCGTAGCAACTAGAATATATCAAGATTGAGTGTTGCGAGCTGCGGGACTAATTGGACCTACAAAGTCTAAGCCCCATTTTTCAAATGGTTGGGTTACTTTAATAGGATGTAAGGGCATTTTGTCTTTGCGCTGTGTGGTCTTGTAACGTTGGCACTCATCACACCCTTTTGTAAAAAGTGATGCATCCTTAAATAAAGTTGGCCACCAATAGCCTGATTGCAGCACCTTTTTAGCAGTCAGGTCTCCTAAAAAATGTCCTCCTGCTATGCCCATATGTGCTTCTTGCAAGATATACAAATATTCATCCTCGCGGGCACAACGCCTAAGAATATCGTCCTTGCCTAGTCTATACAGAGTTCCGGCAATCAAACAATAGGGTTCACATTCTTTTACTAGCCTTCGAGCGATATCCTTACGAATTCCTTGGGTGGAAAACCATTAACTAAAAAGTTAACAATGTTCTCACTCCATTCAGGCATAGTCTCAACTATGAATAGGGAAGTATTGGGTAATTCATCATCAACTCCTGTAGGGGCTTCACCATTGGGTATGCGAGACAAATGATCAGCCATGACGTGCCTTTTACCGGGTCTCACTACAATCGTGAAATCAAACTCCAGAAGAATTAACAACCATCGTGTGATTCTTCCTGTGGAGCATGGCTTGTTTACCAGATACAGCAACGCTTGATGATCCACATAAAATACAAACTTGTTTGCCAGAAGGTAGTAGCGAAATTTCTTTACTGCATAAACCATTGCTAAACCTTCTCGCTCTGTAGTGGTGTAGTTCCTTTCAGCATCGTTCAATTGACGGCTTGCAAAGCTAATGGGATAGTCCAATTTATGTTCTCCTGGTTGAGTGAGAACACACCCAATAGCAAAGTTTGATGCATCAATATGCACATGGAAAATGACATCCCAGTTAGGTGTCCTTAAAATCGGAGCACTTGCTAGTGTTTTCTTCAATTGTTCATAGGCCTGGTCACACTCTTCAGTCCATTTAAATTCAATGAGAAGCTTGTACAAAGGACGTGCTATCTCAGCGAAAAATAAAATAAACCGTCGATAATAACCCACGTGTCCCATGAACCTTTGAACTCCCTTGTAATTGGTTGGTGGTGGTAACTCTAGAATCACTTTAATTTTGCTCTCATCGGTTGAGATACCATTCTTAGATACTATATGCCCTAAAATAACTCCATGCTTGACCCAAAATTGGCATTTGAACGGGTTCAATGAGATACGATATAACCTACACTTTTCAAACACCTTCCGCAAACATGATAGATGTTCTTTCCAAGAAGAGTAAACACAAAGGTCGTCTAAGAAAGCTTCACAAAACTCTCTCAAATATTCTTTAAAAGCAGTGTTTATTAATCGTTGGAATGTAGCAGGGGCATTTGTTAAGCCAAAAGCCATCACACGAAATGCAAACACGCCAAATTCCGTGATGAAGGCAGTTTTAGCTTGGTCCTCTAGCGCTATCGTGATTTGGTTGTAGCCTGAGTACCCATCTAGAAAGCTATAAGCTTCCTTGCCTGCAACTCTTTCAAGTACATGTTCGGAATATGGTAGGGGGTAATGGTCTCTTCTAGTAGCTGCATTAACTTTTTTGAGGTCCACGCACACCCTGAGTTTCCCATTCTTTTTTGGCACAATAACTATTGGAGACACCCATTCAGAGTGTTCAATAGGATATATGAACCCACATTTGATAAGCTTTTCTAGTTCTTCTTGAATGATCCTTGCGTACTTAGGGTTCATCGGGTAGGGTCTTTGTTGTACGGGCTTCGCAGTGCTAATCATAGGGATTGTATGTTGGACCACAGAAGGTGGAACACCTTTCATATCATGGTATGTCCAAGCGAATATGTCCTTGAATTCCTTGAGAAGCTCTTTGAGGACCGCCTCTTCAACTTCTGTGAGGTCTTGGGCAATAAAAACAGGTTTTGATTCTTCACCAGGGTCGGCTAATTCTATTTCTTTAACTATTGCCGGACCATCATAGATTCCATTATTCCCATCGATAGGTATTCTTTAGGCTTTTGTGACACAACCTTTGCTTCCCTTGTGGTGTAAGATTTGAAATGTTCTGGTGCAGGATGCAAGTCTGTGGATTCTGGTTGTGCTTTGGTCTGTGCTTCCATTTCTGCTTTCTTGTGTTGTCGAGCTAACTCTTGGTTTTGACGCCTCCTTGCAGTGCGGCTCAACTTTGGCTTGTCTATGATCTCTAATTGGGCTATGTCATGGGGTCGCGGTCTACACCACATAACATTTTGGAGATATTCACCCCAATCGTCTACCAATTTTCGATGAGCATCACATGCTCCTATATAACTGAGCCATTCTGCTGAGGATCTCTTATTTTTTATCCTAGCACGTACATCGGCTCGATATCGATGCCTCTTAAAGTTTTTCTTTTTCTTATTTGAGACCTGCTTTTGATTTGCATTTAGATCTGGCTCACTAAAGGAGTCCTCATTGGTGTCCTCTTCACTCTCGGAGGAGCTATCATCGGTTGATGTGCTCGGTCCTTCCGAATGTTTTGACTCTGAACTTGCTCCACTTTCTAATTCATGAGATTCAGAATCCGTTTCACTCTGGGAGTCCGTGTCTGAGTCGTGCTGGTCAAAGTCTTCTATTGAGCTATCGGTGTCACTGTCAGATTGGTCTACAATTGCCTTGCCCTTAGAAGATGCATGTATGGCACTTATTATGTTCAGAGGTGCAATTAGTGGTACCTCTTCCCCCTCTGGTGTGACCCAAGTGGTTCCCTCTATTTCCCCAGGTATCTATGGTTGCAGCTAGGTGTACCCAGTCTACGTTGTCTGATTCCGTCATACCCGGTAACACATCCAGGTAAGGAGAATCTTGGCCAATGTCTGTATCCTTCTTACAAGTGTAACAATATTGTAGTAGGGCCGAGTGAACTGTGGTGTCAGAGCGATGATCAATAATGGTTTTACTCCCTAAGGGGTGTACCTTACCAGTCACCAAATCCACTCTAAGGACAGAGTCTTGGAATTGCAAATAGACATGATTTTTAGACCAATCGTGAACCATTTGTGCTTCCCTCATGAATGGTCATCCTAAAATCATTTCATATGACATAAGTGTTTAGAGAAATCCATTACAATGAACGTATGTCGTACCTTGTGTCCTAGAACTTTGATCTTAAGATCCTTGAGCATCCCCATAGGTTTGGCTATGGTACCATTTTCCATCTTTACCACAATGTTAGTAACACTGAGGCGGGGTTTTGCCATGGATTCCCAACAATCTTTTGTAACAATGCTAACTCCCGCACCACCATCAAGAATTCCCTTTATAGTTAATCCCTTGGTAGTGATGGGTAGGGTCGCATTAGACTCGTCGCCTTCAAAATACTGCCCTAATTCGTTAATGGGTACCTCGATCACAGACTCGTGTCCATCTAAGTCAAGTGATTGCACATGATTTTCCTCATCAATCATAATCGAGTCAGGCCTATTTGGTTGCGCAAACTGCGGTAATCCCGTTCGTAGCTCTCCGTTAAGGAATGCTCGAAGTGCAAGGAATAACTCAGGATCTCCATACAGCTTTTCTATGATCGTGGTTCGGACCTCAGAAGACATGAAGTCCACTAGTTTGGCAACATTCATTGGCATTTTGCAGGGTGTAGGTCCTTGACTAGGAACAGGTGAGGATGGAATCTCATATTCCTCAATGGGATCAGGTATTCCTTCGTTAAACATCCTTTCCAGCAAGAAGGGTGTATACTCACTTTCTGATGTCCCATCCTCACTCCCTTCTTGGATGATACTAGATATGGCTAACGGTCTATTGTTCATGTGGGGTGGATGAACTTGCGTGGGAAACACTATGTCATGAATTTTGACATGCATGGGTTCTGGTTCTAGTTTCCTTTGAGTCTCCTCCACTAAACCTCTTAGATGTTTCACCTGCTCAATCTCATCTACTGGGTTTGGGTACCTCCCAATCTTCTTTTTATGATTCTTCCCTTTTTGCCCCTGCGGTTTATCTTGGGGGTCTTGGATTGGATTTGGAAACACTTGTGGTGTTTTCAGAGGCTCTTTATGGTTTTCTCTTATTCGGTTTTCATTTGGTTCCATGTTACGGTTTTCTTTGTCGGTCTTTCCCTTTGTGGTATTGGTTCTAGTCTCCATTGTCTCGATTGAATCTGAATCATCCGCGAGGTCATTCATATACACGAGGTCATCTCCTGTTCCTATGTTTGTTTTGGAACTTGGCTTTGAATTTCCCGTATTCTGCGACCTCTTCCTTCGTGTCTTCTTTTTCTATGCTTGGATAACTGACGCAGTATCTCTCTCTTCGAGGATATGGCCTGACCCTTGAATCATGGATCGTGTAATCGCATAAGCGGGTGCGATGGGTGGTATTGGCGATGTCACACTAGCAATTTCGACCAAATTTAGGGGTGTGATTTTAGGCGCATTTGGGTTATAGGGGCATTGGGCAATCAAGTGATCTATGCCACAACAATTACATGTGAGTATTGGCATTGCAGACGTGCTCCCTTGATTCATTTGCATTTGTGCAGCATTCTTTTGCAGCCTAATAGGGCACTCCGCTGCCCGATGTGGTCTACCACACTCGTAGCATTGAAGAGGTGGCCTCCTAGCCTGGGTGTTGATATTTTGACCTCTAGATGCGAGAGCAGCAGCTTGATAAACCGGCTTGACTTGCCCCCAACAATCTTCCATGTAGTATATAGGACACTCTTCCAATATATCAAGTCCGTAGGCAATACTAGTGTCTATTTCCTCCTCACATCCATGTGCATAAGCATTAGATGGCTCGCAACCCACTTGGTTCATAGGGGCGACTCTTGGATGCGGGGGCTGCGGTCCTAGCACAGGAGGTGGTAGCGGTGTAGCTTGTACAACATTTTGAGATCTAGGGACCATGTGTTGCGGTAGTTGCTCAACACGTGGAGCAGGCATCAATACAGGAGCTCGAGGTGCATCCATCCAGGCTACAGGTGGTCTACTTGCCATCATACATTTGATCATTAAACAATCCTTAGCTTGGTGACCATACCTACCACATGCGTTGCAAGTTCCATTAAATTTTACTCTAAACGTAGGGCACTCACTAGTGCTATGTGGACCTAAGCAAATGGAACACCATTGTTGCTCCCTTCTTGGATACATGTGACTATTTTGAGGTAGTCGATTATCCTTAAGAGACTCTTGGATTTCCTTGGTGAGGTCTATCAAGAATGTCTCAAATACCTTAGGCTCATTGGCAATGGGCTTTGCAGTCATGGGTTCATACTCAATGGCTTGTGAGCTAGTGGATCTCGTGTCAGTAGACACCCTCATGCCTGCTATCATCAAGTTGTCCTCTAATTGGATTGCATTGGCAGTGACATCTTCCCAGGTTGTGATACCTCTAATCACTAGTCCATTATAGATTCCTTCATTCCTCAACCCTCGAATGAATCGATCAAGCAGTTGGTTATTGTTGAAGCGCTCATTTACAGGGCAGCGAGAGTTTAAGTGCTTTAGACGACTAATGAAGTCCCTTACTGACTCTCCTTCCTTACGCTCGGCCTTCTGTAACTGAGATGCTACACCCCAAAGCACACCTTCTCGTATGTACTCCTTTAGAAACAACCTTCGAAGGGTAGGGTAGATTGTTTTCTTGTCCACCCTTAGGGTTCTATACCAATCTCCAGCCTTCCCACTTAATGTCAAGCTTAAGGCATTGCACTTATGTAGTTCGTTGCGTTCCCCTAAGGAATCACATACTTGTTCAAACACTTCAATGTGTTTTCTAGCATCTTCGTCCCCATTGAATTTTTGCGTGAGTTTGGCAATTTGTACTGCCTTACTTCTAGGCTCTCTATCAGATGCATGACGCATATTTTCCGCGATAGATCGACCTATGGTTTGAGCAAACGCTGCCAAGTCACCTATGTGAGGAGGCAGGGCCGATGGAGGTACTCTTGGAATCATATGTGGGAGAGGGACGGGTACCGGTCTTGGCATATGTGTGGATGATGCAGGATATGGAACATAACCAGGCATAGGTTCACTCGGAGCGGCACTCGAGGAGCATAAACAAGTGGTACAATTGGAGGTGTGGGGGCCATGTGTGCATAAGGGGCTAGAGGCACATACGGTCGAGGCCCCATATTAGGTACTACGACACTAGGTAGTGGCACTGCGCTAACCGTAGATGTCATCGGTACATTCTGTGTCAGGCCTATCCCTGGAGTGAGCACTATGTTTTCCTTAATAGAGGGTTGAGCCAAGTTAGGTAAGCTAAAGTTGTCGCTCGGAGGCTCAGATTGCATAGAGACCCCAGGTGAAATGACGTAAGATGGGTCCATGGGACTCATTAGAGGAGTCTCCATTTGTGATAGAGTAGGCTGTTGAGCCTTGCTCGTATCCAAAAATCTCATGGGGCCAGTTGAGGATATATTTACCCCTCGGTTTTGCCTTTCTGATTGAATAATGCCATGGATAACATTACAGATCATTTTTTGTTGATCTTCGATGCTCGTGGCAATAGAGGTGGATTGTACAATCTCTATCCATCCTACATGGTAGGCGTGGCCAGAGTGTAGATCCGTCAACACCTCAGTGTGGAGTTCGTATGTCCAATGATCATTAATGAACAATCCTTCTAGAATCGACGTGTTAACGATTTCCTGTGAGGTAGAAGCAATGTTGCTCCCCGTGGTTTTACTTGTCACCAACGGTACTCTAGAGGGAACTTCTGAAGGAGGCAGCTCAATAGGGCCTTCTTGGTAAGAAGTTGGCAGGATATCCACATGGAAACTCTTTGGTGGTGTGGGGTCCACGTGCGATGTGAAAGGAGAGTCCACTTCCCCACCCCCTTCGTGTGCTTCATTTGCATCAGGTTCCGAGCGAGTAGCTCTACCTAATGTTTCCATGAAACGGCTAAACATACTAGTACTAGGCTGTGGAGCTTCGGGAGGTGCATGGCCTTCTCTCTCAGTGTTTTGGGTAGGGTATGCTTCCATGATTTCTGAGTCGGAGGAGGAATCACTAGCAGCTATTTTAGGGTCTTGGGTGGTGCTACCTTGTGTCCCCGCTGAGGGTCTAGAGCCTATCGTGGATGGGTAATGGGTGTCCGTATGAACAGAGGCACCCTCAATATGCTCGTGTTCTAGCACCCGCCCAGAGCGTAAGTGCATGTGCTTTTGATACCCTAAGGTGTCAAAAAGCTGCTCTAGGAGGCCTTGTGACTAGTTTTTTGAGTGTTTTTTGTTTGTTTTTTTGCTAGATTTTTTAGAGCGTGTCGTGGAATGGGCCGTGTGATAGCTCGAAAAGAGCGTATCGTTAGGAGGGACACGCTGTGCTTTACAGCCCACCGTTTGGTTCTATTTTGCTCCAGAAAAGCCTGAAAACAGTCTTTTCCTAGCTGAGGAACTAGGCTCCAAATAGCAAGTCTAAGGGTGCAAGTGGGAAGAGAAGGGAGGAGAGTGGAGGACTTGCCCCACATGCTTTCATTCCCTCTTGAGGGGGTAGGGTATATATATAAGAGTGAGTCTAGTATATATCATAAGAGTGAGGACTGAGGCTTGGGCCTGGGCTTGGGCTTGGGCTTGGGGAAATGATCCCGATCAAAATTTTAGTGATCCCCCCAGTCACTCACGCTTAAATATTTTAGTGATCCCCCCAGTCACTCACGCTTAAATATTTTCGATTTTTTTATAACCTCCCCCTCGCTCACGTTTTTATTTTTTGATTTTTTTTTCTCGAATTTTTTTTATTTTTTTTTAAAATTTTTAATTTTTAATTTTTTTTATTTTTTTGGATATTATTTGGTACGCGTTGACCTCACCTAACTATTTACTGTCCCACCTACCTACTGACCTGCTAATCAGTGGTTCACCTAATTACTAACCTGCTTAATTAACTAACTGTGCGCCTAATTGTGCACAAACTAGAAAACACAGAAAATGCAAAAAATTGAAACTTGACAGAACTGTGCAGTGCAAACCAGAAAATGCAGAAAACGCAGAAACGCAAGAAATGCTAACTGTGTAAGCTGAAATCTGAGCTCAATAGAACTAGCAAAACAGAGCTTAACAGAAACAGAGCTTAACAGAACACAGAAAACTTGAATGCAGTCAACAACATTGTGTCTTTCTCTACTGTTTTTGCATAACAACAATAATCAAACTTAAGTTGTGCCTTTCCTACATAAAAAATAGCTTCAATACAATTTACAGGTCGCCATTGGAGCTTCACGCGCAGCAACTCCCCGACAGCGGCGCCAAAAATGTCAAGGCTAGGGACTTGCTACGCATCGTGTGCGAGCCACAAAGGCTCCTAGCACACAGTCATACAACAGACAAGCTCACAAGGGAGAATGGTGTGTCACTCACCTTCCTGCGTAGTTGCGAATGAAGGATTCGCGCGCCGCGAAGAAGAGGGAGACACCGCTACGCCACGCTCAACCGCCTCGCCGCCGTCGTGCCGCCGCAACGCTCGATCACACACACACTCTCACTCTCTCTCTCTCTCTCTCTCTCTCTCTCTCTCTCTCTCTCTCTCTCTCACACGTACACACACACACACAAGGAGATGGTGAAGGAGAAGGTGGAGATGGAGCAAGAGCAGCTTCTATTGCACAATGAGAGAATGAGTAAAAATTAGGTTTAGTGGCTTTTATATGAGCTCACCCCATTCACACTTGGGCGCCCATACTTAGCCAACTAACTCCTTGAATATTCCAGTTAGAGTGCGCCTGTCATCGGCGATCACCCTTACCCTGTTCCTATTGGTCCGACAAGCCCGGTACCTGACTCTAAATAATACAACGTTTATAGATCATAGGGTGTCTGTGTGCCGTGAGGGTTAACAGTAAATTTTTTATAAGTTCTGTTGGATAATAGAAACACAGCGTGAGCTAACGACGCTCACTTCTCTCCTTCTTGCGCTTCCTACTCCCTTCATGGTTGTCACATTGCAGTGCAGTTTGTTGTGTTGCAACCGCAATAAGAGCTCTACGCATTGACGTAAGCATTTCATGGTAATACGTAGCTTTTGGCGTCACCGACCCATGGTCTAATTTCATCATAAGTAGGAATTTAATCTTTAAAATCATAAAGTAAGTATATGTGGGGTATTGGGGCATCATTGCTAAGCATTTAGATGCATTCCGGGTCGAAAACGACTAGGTCAAAAACTCACTGTTGTTAATAATCGTAATTTTTTCACTTGACCTAAAGTGAAATTTGAGACCATGAGCATGTGTGCTTAGGTCTTATAAATATGTCCTAGACGTTTCATCATGTTTGGATGTTATTTGATGCTATAACGGATGTGATTTGTTTCTCGATGAGTGATTAGCTTTTGGTGATTTCAGTCATTTGAGTATAGCTTGAGTTAGGTGTGAGTTGTTTGTTGTATTCTAAGAGATTGACAACCTCTTGTAGCCTCTATGCACTAGTCAAGTCAGCTTCATCCCATGGATTGACAATTGTATTCGTGATTCTCGCTATGTCTACAATAAGATAGGAGTGAGATTAGACACCCGTCCCACACATAGTCTTATTGCAGCCTACTCTCAAACCTTCAAGTGGGTTGTCCCACTCCTTGCATCACATATTCTCCGCCTGGATAAAAAACCTACCATTGGTGTCCACCCATTTGTAAAAACTTTACCTATAGTGCTGCACCCCAGCACATAGACCATCATGTGTGTAGGCCGCCCATAGCCTACCTTGAACACTCCTTGCATTCATCTACAAACTGCCCACTACACATCAAGAAATATTAAGCATACCAACATCCAGTAAACATGTACCTAGAAACACATTTGAACACATGTATAACCCTCCCTCCCAACCAGGTAAAGTGGAGGCCTCATCCATTGACCCCTGCGCCTACTGAACCATTCATTGCATAGCTATATCTACCATCATATTCAGCAACCAGATCTTACATACCTCCAATGGAAGCAAAGATACTGCTTGGTATTCTCCTTTATCCATCACTATACATGTCATTGAAATCTCCACCATATTTGGCAGCACAACCTCCTCTTTGGCAATACACACGATTCCAACATCATCAAGCCCTCCTGCTGCAACCAGCTCGTCTTCAAAGACAATCAGCTCCACTTGCCTGTCAACTTCAGCTGCTTGTGCTTCAATCACCTCTTTTACCACTGCATCATGCTCTTCCAAGGTAGAGAGGTGGGTTTTACCTTGATGCCATGTGGCACACTATGAGAGCTCCACCCTTGAATCTATGAAAAGCCCAAAACTCCCAATTGTTTGGCACTCACTCCCAACTGTGCTACTTCATGCCTGCAAATCCAATCACAAAATCACAAAATCCCACATGTGGACCAGGTCAATGGTTTTGTCAAGCATTGACCTAGATGCTTTCAAACATTGACAGGCCCGACAACCAATGCAACCAAAACTAAAAAAAAATCACCTGCAACCATCCTTGAGAAACCGCACCCAATCTTTGATCGGCCATAACTTGCAGCCCGTAACTTTGTTTGACAAGCAATCAGATTTTTTTAGCTCCATACACCGCACAGAATGGATACAATCCCTCACAAAGCTCCAAAATGATCAGACGGAACGTCTACTGATGCGACCAACTCGGCATAAACCTTGCCCCTAGTAGAACTTTGACTGCAAATAACTTCACATTCGGGACCCAGATTGTCGATCTGAAAAGACGAGTAGACTCCATAAATCAAGCACTACACACCCACATTTCCAAAATGGCTCGAGTCACTTGGCTCCACCTGCCCTATTTGTCTCAGATCTATAAACTCAAGTATCTTGGGCTTTGTAGCTCTGTTTGATGAGTCGTATAGACCTGCTTCTTTAGTAGGAGAAGCTCTTCATTTATAGACAAAGAGATTGCTTCTTGAACCTCCTTCATTTGACTCCCAAATTATCCTCTTTTGGAGCCCTTCTTGGCCTATAGATTGCATCAGCCATACACATTCGCTACTATCGGTCTGCCCAATCTTTATAGCTACTCTTGCCCTTGCCATGCTTCTACTAGCTTGCACAAACCTGTCCATGACATCTTCTATGGTTAACCAACTTTGGTTGCACCATCATTGCCCTCCCCTTAGTTGAACATTTATGTTCAACAAAAAAGGAGCTTTATTCAACTTCTAACTGCAAAAACTTGGCAAACCCTATGAGAAAACCAAAACCATACATACATAGTCTTATTGTAGCCTATTGTTAAACCTTCAAGTGGGTTGCCCCACTCCTTGCATCACATAGTCTCCGCCTGGATCAAAAACCTGCCGTTGGTGTCTTCCACCCAATTGTAACACCTTACCATAGTGTTGCACCCCAGCACAAAGACCATCATGTGTGTAGGCCACCCATAGCTTACCTTCAACACTCCCTGCATTCATTTGCAAACTGCCTACTACACACTAAGAAATATTAAGCATACCAACATCCAAGAATCATGTACCTAGCAACACATTTGAACACATGTCTGACCCTCCCTCCTAACCAGGTAAAGTGGAGGCCTCATCCATAGACCCCTACACCTGCTGAACCATTCACTGCATAGTTGTCTCTACCATCACATTCAGCAAACAAAGCTCACACACCTCCAATGGAAGCAAAGCTAGTGCTTGGGTTTCTCATTTATCCATCATTGTACATGTCTGTTGCATCAAAATCTCCACCATCTTTGGCAGAACAACCTCCTCTTTGGAAATACACTCGATTCTAGCATCATCAACCCTCCTATTGCAACGAGCTACTCTTCAAAGTCAATCAGCTACATTGGCCAGCTGGAGACTGCATTTGGCTAGAAACAGTTTGGAATGACCCTGTCGACTCTTTGTCAGTGCATGCATACAATACCAAATGTCAAGCCAGTGAGGCCATTGTTGAAGAGAAACATAGGCGTGAGAATGGGAATGAAGGGCCTTCAAAACGAGCTCCGAGGAGTAGAAATGACACAGTGCCTCCTAGATCAGCTTCCCTACAAAACAGATGTCTGTCCCCAAAGTGACTATGCAAGAAGCCTCTAAAGAAAAGAAGAAGGAAGAAATAAAATCCAAAGACAAGGGTCCGCCGGCCTACAAACTCCAATCCGATATAGAGGCAGCAATGGATCTCTAAAAAGGTTTTGGAAGAGAGGATATTAAATAGTAAGGTGGAATTTACCTTGGGTGAGGTCCTTGGTATAGCAAAGTGGGAATTCCACGAAGAAATAATTGATATCATAAAGAGGAAGTGACAGTCTCTTATTGAATCTATCCATGTACAAGGTGAACAAGAGACTTTAAATGCACATGGTGTGCAGGTCTATGGAGAGCAAGGTGAAGAAACCATTGTTGGATGCTACAAGTCTAGGGGAGGATTAAACATGCTTGTATCAACGGTTCCGATCGTAGAGATTTCATGGTGTTTGTAAGCGATGTTTTTCACCGCAATTGAAGCAAACCATATCAAAGTATGTTGCCTTTTCTTATCCCTTCCCCCCCTTTCTCGTTGTTACTCTGTTTCCACTTCTTGGTGCCGGTTCAAGATGTGTGTGCCTCCTTGGGCTTGTGTGAATGTGTGAGAGAGAAAGAGAGAGCGGTGTATGTTGTGTGAAGGCTTTAAACCGGAAAATTTGGTGTGGTCTATTTTAAGTTGATGGTGTCAAGAAAGTGTATGTATGGTCATGTGTAGATGGGGATCTATAAGAAGATTGTGTGAGTTTTGAAGTGAACTCAGTGCATTGGGGTGTAGTGATTATCATGGGCTATAGAGAGGTAGATTTTTTGGGTTACAGGTGTGGTGACCTTTCCCCCTATCCATCTTCTGGTGCCCCCGCTGATGCTCCTATTGAAACTTTGAAGTGGTGCCTTGGAAGGTGACAAACAATTGGTAGATGAACAAACAATATTTGTTGGTTGAGTTTGAAGATAGTGGAGATGGTGGAGCTAAATTTTGGCCCTATATTTACAGGTGTTGAAGATCGTGAAGATGGGCTAGCCGATTTTGACCTATGGATGTTGTCGATGCATATGTCAACAAATAAAAAAAAGCTGCAAACAATGCCGCTATTGTTGCACGGATGTGCAGAGATATGGTTCTTGATGTGGAAAGTGATGGTCGCGGTTTGTGGCAAGAGTTTCAAGATCAATTTTTAAAGAGGTTTTGGAAGGTCATTACTTTGCCAGATGTTAGTGCAAAGCTAAAGGCGATATGTCCAAATGTAAGTAAAGAGTCTTCAAATTTTCTTGTTTGATACGGTTGGAGATTGCTACTGGGGTGAAAGGCAATCAATAGTTGAAGTTGTTGAAGTTGCTAGAGTGCTTGCATCCACAAATTAGAGTAAAGGTGAAATTTGGTGCTCATGCCTATGAAAATATGGTGTACTTGGCCAAAGTGAAAAGTAGAAAGGTGAAGTGGAAGCTAGAGTTGGTCTTGCTAGAGCCTGCAGATTACATGCCTGTTGTGGTAGTAGTGGAGTGTTCTATGCTTCAACCAAAGGCTATGCCAATGGTCAATTATGCTCCTTATAGGGTTCCAGTCTGTAGAGTACCTATGCGAGTGGTGGAAGAGCTTTTCAACGAGTATAAGCCCCTCGTTGAAGAGGACCCGTATACAAAATATCTAGTAGATGTCGGGTTTCCAGAGCAACTTGAAGAGGTAAACCCTATTCTTGTGACGAGTTCGTAAGACAAGGTGGTAGAGTGCAATCAGGTTGCAAATTCAAGAGTGTTACCATGCAGCAAGCGATGTTTTCGAGCAAGGACAAACACAAGCAAGTGTTTGTACACTATATAGTAAATTTTATCATTAACAAAATATTTATTGTTTGTTATATATTCATGCACCACAACAAAAAGGGTTATCAATGGATAGAAAGAATAGGTGGCAGGGCTTGGTTTGGCAAATACACCAACTATTTGTGTAAAATTAGTTGGTGTATTTGTCCTACAGAAAGAACGATGCCAAGTGAGAGAAGATGCTTAGATCGATCTCTCTCTAAAAAATGAGAAACAATATCAGTATCAAGGACACATTAATTAGCATCAATTTTCAACAAAAACGCCCTAGAAAACCTGTCTTTAGTGTATATTTAAAGCACAAAAAATTTGAAAATTCTCGGTTAGTTTTGAGGCTTGCCTTGAAGGAAACCGGCTAGATTTGGCAGATTAAAATAACCCTCAAAAAATCCTAAATTTTATGTGGAGATTTTCAATGCTCTCCTTTTCCCATTGATTCCTAGGTGTTTGGGAAAAATGTGGCTCAGCTTAATATCGTTCCCTTTTCAATTAAAACAATGCCAGTAAGGGGTACCCCATTGTAGAAAATAGGAAAATCACCTAATAATCGAAAGATACCCCTGTAGAAAAGAAAACGAGACTGCCATGACCATGGAGCACTGCAACGGCGACAAGCTGATGGCCATGGAGAACCGTAGCGCGCTGTGTGCGGAGGGCGGCTTAGTGGCCCTTTGGGGGGGGGGGGGGGGGAAGGGGGTGTGCAGGGCGCTCGATTTGGAAAAGAAATGTAGAGCAACATCACATTTGATCAATGAAAAAAGGGAAAATGAAGCACAGGTACTAGCGTTCCTCGCTAGCAGTGCAAAGGGGCGTGAGGGCTTGGTGCTGCAGGTGCTCAGCATGCCATGCATCGCGATTCGCATAGAAAGATAAATTTTTTAATGTTGTAGGACTAGGTCAGTAGACATCAGCAAGCCATTGTTGTGGTGGATAGCAGATGGTGCTCAAGTATGAGGTTCTTGACGTCCGCAGTTCGAATTTTCGTTAGGGAGAGTTTTAGTATGTCTTGCAGTAGGCGTCCGTGAAGACTCTAACAGAGAAGGCATCTGCGAAGATTCCAGCAATTTCAATTAGAAACCTACCAGTAGTAGTAGTACCATTATGTCCCAACAATTTTTAGAAATTTGCATGTTTGAAAAAATGGTTTTTCCTGAACAGTTGAATGGTTGAACCGAATATGGCTAGTCGTTTTGAACAAATCGACGAAAGGGAGTATCTGTTGGAGATACCCGTTTTTTAATCAAATATGGTGACATGCAGGCTGCCAACCTCTCTCTCTCTCTCTCTCTCTCTCTCTCTCTCTCTCTCTCTCTCTCTTGTGTGACTTGCTATATGATGTAGGGAGGGGTTTGTTTCTCTACGTTGAAGCAATATAGCAGGTGTTGGGCAACTGGGGTGGGACAGGCTGTCTCCGTCTCTCTTGTCTGTGTGCTAGTGAAGAGGATGGGAACATGGTCATGTGCAAGGACTATGGACACGAGAAGGCGTGATGGCAGCTAAAGGTCTAGGTTGCTGCAGGTGTAGCGAGTGTGTGAGCATGTGTGCACGATTTTAAGAAAATCGTTAAGAAAAGGGGATCTAAAGATGATGACATTTGAGCGAAGGCCAAAAGTTGACAGAGTTTCAAGTGGGGGGGAGGATTTTGAGGTGCCCTTCTCTTTGGCAATTGTAGTTGCTTTCAGAGGCGGTGGGCGGCGGCTCTGAGTTCTTTGCTTTGTCTCGCCCTGTTGGGCGATGGGCAGCTGCTACTACTCTAGTTTCTCACTGCTCTCCCTACTCTTTCTCTCTCTCTCTCTCTCTCTCTCTCTCTCTCTCTGCATTTTTGTGTGCGTAACGCCTCTCAAATTACTCAGAGACTAGTTCTCCATCCCTGCTTCCTGAAAGCAACTCCTCTTCTTGTCCCTTGAAATCCTCGCTACCTTTTTGTATGACCCCTCAAATAGACACACTGACATGGCCAAGCTCTCTCTCTCTCTCAGAGACTGTCTCCTCCTCCTTACATTATCCCTTCCTCTCTCTCTCTCTCTCTCTCTCTCTCTCTCTCAGCCTCAAAATCTCCCTTCCTCTCTGCGTATGTGGGATCTATGAGGGTTCTGACCCATATTTGTGTTGTTCACATGGTTCGCAAGCCTTGCCGGTAGCGTAACTGGTAGCAAATCTTGATCGTCGCTTGATGCGCCTGTCAGCTGTCTCACCACATCACGGAAATTGGAGGAGTGTGTGTGCACTATCGTCTCCATGTCCGTCTATGACACTGAAATCTGTGTCTGCATTATGTCCCTTCGCTACTTGCACTGAATTTGGACTTTGGTATGCTCAGCCCTCCACCCTCAGCTGATGAGCTGAAGTTAGCCATGGGTCTCGAACCGGAGCCATTTGCCAATGTGGACGACGCATCGGAAGGGGATGAGTTGTAGCAGACCATGGGCTTAGCCAGAGAGGCATTCCCCATGGAAGAGACTCCATGAGTTGTGATGGGGGGAGCGGCAGACGAGTGTGAGTTCTTCTCTTCGAAGCTTTCTCTGCTGGCATTGGAGGCAGAGGAGGGGGCGACAGAGGAGGGAGACAAAGGGGGGGGAGTCGAGGTTGATAACTTCGAGGCGGGCAGAAGGGTAGGGCCGGCCATGCACATGGTGATGTTGATGGTAATGGTGGTAAGGGGGGGGGGTAAGAAGTGGGGAGGAGAGGGGAGGTACAATGTGTTGGCGTCAGGGAAGTGGGGCATGGGAAGGAGAGGGGGGGCATGGTGGTAGGGGAGGGGAAAGAAAGAGGGGGGTGGAGGCACGGTGGTGGGTGAGGTGGAGGAAGAGGGAGCAGGGGGCAAGCAGAGCATGCGGGGGCAAGGGAAGGGATAGGAGCAGAGGAGTGAAGAAAGTGGGGGTGGGAAGGGGGAGCAGGGGTGCAGCCCACATACGCAGCCCTGCACGCATTAGTTTCGCACTTGCAGGTTGTAAACAGAAAGTTTAAAGATTGTATTTGATTGCATGCTGGAGCTGACTCACTGAGGAGGACGAATTCTCATTGATGTGGCACAACACATAACAGAGAGGCGCAAAAGTCTTTGTTTGGCACCGACAAGAAGTCAAGCAGCACGAGTGACATTGGAGACGAGCTTGCGGACGGGCATGCCGCCGTCCTGGTACACTTTGAGGTAGGTGGAGACGGAGCTGTCCGGCCTCGACATTTAATTGGAGGCGGCCAGGAGATTGCAGAGAGGGGAGTCACCTTTGATTATGGAAAGACGTGGAGTCCACTTGGGGGTCAAAGATGGGCCGGTCTAGCTGCTCCAAGCACGGGTGGCAGGGCTGGCATTGCAACCACGTAAGGTCGAAGGCTGTGTCCATTGTCATGTGAAAGGAGCGACGGGTGTTGTCCACAATTACAGGTCGCACATAGTAGTTAACGCTACCAAGCTCGTAACCCGGAGACAAGCAGTAACGTTCAACACCTTCGATCTTGGAGTGCCCGCCTAATTAGCTAGCCTGTATTGTTATTTATTATGCATCGTTGCTCGTATCCATCACATCCCAACACCGACATTGTAGCGTGGCTACTCTGCTAAATGACGAACGTAAGAACGATGCTGACGTTGCTCAAAAACTTATTTTGTTTGGTCATGATATTGCATGCGTAGATGCACGTCTACGCGGCTGAAACTAGAGCTACCAATCTATTTAATTCCTTTATATGGTTGGCCAGGAAATTATTAGTATTTGATAAAAACTCCCATGTATTTTGACTTCCATGGAGACTCAAGGTCACACTTCTTGAGGACTATATGTCCTTACCTTGATATGTCCATGTGCAAAGGATTATGTGCCAAATTCTTCCATGAAAGACGTACATCAATATAGTGCATGATGTGTCAGGGAATTCTGACAATTTGGAACCCTGGTCCAATGTGATTTTCATAGAGCAACAGCTGCAGCGAGAGTAAAAGGAGGATATACAGCTAGATAGTGACAAAGAGAATGGCAGTAAGGAGTTTACGATGATTTTGGTCAGCCACATGTCTGCATGGTTAGAGTATGCATGCAACATGCTGCTCGAGGATATGCCCGCAAATTTTTTTAAGGGTGTGTTGGCACCACTCATGCACATGTGTTCGCACCCGCTTTGTGTGAGGCAATTGTGACACATCTTAAGAGGCAGATGTTGGAGGTCTTCCCGACTGGGTAGCACGATGAGACAATAAGTAGAAGACAGTTTTCAACGCGAGAGAGAGAGAGAGAGAGAGAGAGAGAGAGAGAGAGAGAGAGAGAGATAACCCTATCCATTCTCACGTAGCACATATATGGAGGTCCATGGGGCGAACTGAGGAGGAGAGTGTCAATCTCATCGAGGGCAAGATCAGATCAAAGTCGACGTTTTTTATCTCTAAACGTTCCTGAAGACCCATAATAACTTGATGTAGAGTGAGAGAGAGGAGAAGAAGAAGAAGAAGTGAAGAGCTCCCAAACTCTCCTTATTCATGAGATTAGTTTAGTGGCAACAACCTTACCTTTTTAGTGTAAAGCTTGTGGTTTAATCCTTTGATTGGGGGGCTGAAATTGGAGATGAGTATCAACATGCCATTATAATGGTTCCAAGTGTTCTAGCCCATCAAAGAAAACACTCTACCCAAACCTTGTTCAAAGGGTTTTGTCAGTCAAAAATTTCTGGTTGATTTACCATAAAAAATAGGTGCAATCTTCAATTAATTTTTTTGTTGTTGTGCTTGAAGTCACCTAAGAAATCATGTTTGGTTTTTGTTTTGTATATGTGCCTTGCCCTATCTCGCTAGAGCTTTGAGATTCCTCCAAATTCAAGGATCTTGGAGGAGATGAAGAGAGTGAGCAAAGCCAAGAAGGTGGTCAAGCCTTTGTAGAGTAGCAATAGAATGAAGATGTGGATACGGAGTTGGCATGTAGTGCTGATGAAGATGAAGAAACAAGCTCAATCTTTTGGGAGAGAAGCAAGGAAGATAGAACATATGATGCCACATCCTATGGCGAGGAGAAAGGTTTAGATGAACTTGTGTTGGTAAAGGTAAAGTTTCCTTATTATGTGTCTAATGATGTGTTAGACAATGTTCAAGAAGAGTAGGTTGAAATGCCAAGGCTTGTCAAAGAGGGCATGCAATGCTATGTTGGTGACCATGCTAATGGGAGTTGTGGGGGCAAGTGTTGTTAAAGTACACATGGTTCCGAGCTATGCAGTGAAGGGAAAAGTTCATTTAGGATAGCCAAGTGGGCCTCCAAAGACTACAGAGCATGATGATGAAGTAGAAGCCAAAGGATTGGAGCATATTTCTCATACATCATGATGTGCTAGATACTGATAAAAGGGAGGAGCAACTGTCATTGCCAATGGATCGCCATGGTGAGGCTATGGATACAGGTTGTTTGGACCAAGTATCCATTGAACGTGATTTTGGTTGGGGACTGCCAAGGCTGCTATGGATGAAGGTGCTTCTTGATAGAGCTTTGCAAGACACCTCTCGTGGATGAGCAGTGTGCTATGGATAAACCAACTAGGACCGATGTGGAGAAGAGATTGGACCCCATCGTAGTGTTGTCTGGAGGAGGTTTCCTGTATGGAGAGCCTCACTTTATATGGTTGGGAGGAAGAGTCACACTCAATTTTTTTCTGTATTGATTTATATGATAAGGTTGCAACTAAAGATGATTAGAGAAAGCAGATTGATGTTGGGAAGAAGCACTATGATAAGCTGTTGCAGGTGAAGGGTGCGTACCAGATTGTCCTCTTTGACCTAGATTGTGCTGGTGGTTATTTGTGCGGTGTAGCAAGTGGATGGCTACTTGATCCAAGTGGATGACATGCTATGATTTAGGGGGTGGGGAAACGCACTTGAATTTTGGGAGTAGCAAGCAGGTGTAGGGCTTTGTACATATGATATTATTTTTGGTTTTTTAATAGTGGTTGCTTGTTTTTGCAGTTGGTAGAAGAATAAATCAATTTTTTGGTCGAACATGAATTTTCAACAAGGGGGTTGGGAAATGATGGTGCAACCAAAGTGTGTTGACCCTAGCACAGGAAACATGCATGGATATGTATGCTGAAAGGTACATGGAAGAGCACTAGAGCATATGTGGAAGGCCTAGGCAGTCACTCGTGACAACTTTGATGTATGCTTTATGTGGTTTTTTTGGCCAAAAGGCTCTAGAGAGGGCCTGATAGGGTGGCAGGTGAAGGATGTCCAAAGTACTCAATTTTCACCTAGATATGTAGAGCTTGAGGTTCTAAGTCAGTTGGTCTAGATGGCTCATCAAGCTGAGCCATGGTGTGCAAGATATTTGAGTTTGAAGATAGAGTGCATTGTAGATCTGCAGAGACGAATATGGAAGGTGGAGATAGGTGGTCAGAGATCGTTTTAGCATATGGATGTGTCAATCTCATTATAAGGATCATGTAGGTTCTTTCAAACTGACAATCAGCATCCTGAATGTCAAGTTATTGCCAGATGAATTTTGCCAGGGGCTGATTCTGAGCCAAATTGACTGCTTTGGAAAGCATTCCATCTGGGAGTTTTTGAAGCCTGACCAGGGTTTGGAATTGGTGTGTAGCATATGAAGCTAGCAAGAAGTGATGGATCACCCATTGGGATTACAGTAACTGAGTTGCACCCTATGGAAGTTGGGATCAATTGCTGACTCTGGAGGATCTCATGATTGTTGTAGTTTTGGAGTGCGTTGTTTAAAGCCGTATTGATGTAAAAAAGAGGAGCAAGCGAGTGGAATTGATTTTGAAGATGTGAACTTTCAAGTGGTTTAGTGGCTCGATCATTGGACCTTCTGGAACCAAACTACTATGCAATCAAGTTTAGAAAAAAGACAAGGTTTTGTTTGAATATTTTTGAGGACTTGGAGGAGTTTGAGGGCTCTAGGAGGGTGGGGATGCCCAAGAGATGCACGTGGAAAAAAAAGATCTGACATGCGGAGCATTCACTTCCAACGGCGGGGTGTATAGCCTACAATGGGCATTTCCTTGGGGCAACACAAAGAGGGAGCTTGTGGTGCTCCTTGGCTATGGTGGTCCACAAGGGCATTGTCTTGGTGTCTCTACACGGTGGCTATTGGCGGTCATGGTGGGCACCCACACGCAAAGAAATTGCTGATGTGGCAATCTAGTTGGGGGTGGTGCCTACATCCCAAAATGGCACATTTTTTTTTGAAAGGGGCCTTCCCATTGGAACCGTCATGGAGCTGTGATTGTTTCCTTGGCTAAAAGACGGCTCACATGCAGCTTGGGCCTCAAGCAAGATGTCGAGGATAGGATGCCTTCACATGCAAAGAAAATGCTAAAAAAGTAGTAGTCAAACTAAAAAA
Source organism: Adiantum capillus-veneris (assembly GCF_014529385.1). Lineage (NCBI taxonomy): Eukaryota > Viridiplantae > Streptophyta > Polypodiopsida > Polypodiales > Pteridaceae > Adiantum > Adiantum capillus-veneris. The sequence continues at coordinate 1,713,196 of NC_140959.1, forward strand.
GGTGGATTTGCACATGTTTTAAGGGGGTCCATATTTGACTGGGGGGTGGGGATGGCAAGCTCAAGGAGGGAGCTTTTGGGGGAAGAATTTTTCTTGGGGGCGAAACTTAGAGAAGAGCTTGCAGGTGCAGATTAGATAGGAGGCTCTATCATGGTGCTCTTAGTAAGAAGAGTTGCATAGAGGCGACACCAAGTATTGCTAGAGTTTTTTGTACTTGTCGTGCTTGTATCGATGGTGCCGATGGTAGAGGTTTCATGGCGATTGCAAGTAGTGTTTTTTGCCACAATTGAAGCAAACAAAATCAAAATTTGTTGCTTTTTCTTCCCCCTTCCCCCCCTTTCTTGGTGTTGCTCTGTTCCCACTACTTGGTGCCGATTCAAGATGTGTGTGCCTCCCCAGGCCCGTGTGAATATGTGAGAGAATAAGAGACAGTGGTGAGTGTTGTGTGAAGGTTGTAAACCGGAAAATTTGGTGTGATCTGCTATTAGTTGATGGTGTCAAGCATGTGTACATATGGTCGTGTGTAGATGTGATCTGTATGCGGATTGTGTGAGTTTGGAAGGTGAATGGGTTTGGGTGCAACAGTTATCTTTGTCTCTAGAGAGGAATATTGTTTAGGTTTTGGGTGTGCTCCCCTTTCACCCTATCCATCTTCTAATGATGGTGTAGCCAAAGTGCATCGACCCTAGCAAAGGGCACATGCATGGATATGTATGTTGAAAGGTACATGGAAAAGACCTAGAGTAGATGTGGAAGGCCTGGGCAAGCAAGTGGAAGATGTGATGTATGCTTTATGTGTTTTTTTGGGCCAAAAGGGCTCCATAGAGGGCCTGACAAGGTGGTAATTGAAGGATGTCCAAAGTACTGGGTTCTGGCATGGATATGTTGAGCTTGTAGTTATGAGTCAGGTGGTCATTAGGCAAAATTTGAACTCACAAAGGGGCCCTTTAAGGAGTTTGACTTTACCTCTCTCCACCAAAACGGGCGCATAGATAATTTTTTGCAAACAAACTCCAAAGTTGATGGAGGTTTGACAGTTAGAATGTCCTCTTCAAACTCTATCTATTGATATATAGCACGCCATGAGATTCCTCATATTTTAGAAGATTCTTTTTTTGATTCACTTAGATTCTGACAGAGTTGTCACATCATAGGTGAATCAAAAAAGAATCTTCTAAAATATGAGGAATCTCATGGCGTGCTATATATTAGTAGATAGAGCTTGAAGAGGACATTCTAACTGTCAAACCTCCGCCAACTTTGGAGTTTGTTTACAAAAATTTATCCATGCGCCCGTTTTGGTAGAGAGAGGTAAAGTCAAACTCCTTAAAGGGCCCCTTTGTGAGTCCAAATTTTGCCTAATGTCAGATGGCTCGTCAAACGGAGCCACGTTGTGCAGATATTTGAGTTTGAAGCTAAAGTGTATTGCAAAGGTTGAGGCCCTCTCAAACAGACATGGCAAGTGGAGATAGGTGGTTGGAAATAGTTTCAACATATGGATGTGTAGAGCTCATTATTTGGATCATGTCGGTCTTTTTAAATCAACAACCAGAGTCTTTGATGTCATGTTATTTCCAGAGGAAATTTTGCCAGGGGCCGATTCTGAGCTGGATTGACTGCTTTGGAAAGTGTGCCATCTTGGAGTTTTTGAATCTTGACCAGGTTTTGGAATGTGGTGTTCAACGTATGAAGTTAGCGGGAAGTGACGACCCACCCATTGGGATTACAGTTGTTAACAGCTTGTGGAAGTTGGGGTCAATTGCTAACTCTGGAGGATCTAATGATTTTTGCAGTTTTGGAGTGCGTCCCTCTAAGACGTATTGATGTTGGAAAGCAGAACAAGCGGGTGGAATTGAAGGCAGAGATGTAGACTTTCAGCTAGTTTTAACGGCTCGGCCATTGGACCCTTTGGCACCAAACGACAATGCAATCAAGTTTAGAAAAAAAGTCAAGGTTTTGTTTGAAGTTTTTTGAAGACTTTGCCAGGAGTTTGAGGGCTCTAGGAGGGTGGCCATGCCCAGGAGCGCCATGTGGTAGGCAGAGATCTCACATGCACGGCACTGCCTTCCAACAATGGGGTATATATGTTGAAGCTATAAATGGGTCACTCTACTCAACTTGGTCTTACCTATATATTTGTATCTTGTCCTCAATATGAATCAGTCTTTGGGAGCATACATGGTGTGTGCAAAGGTGCTTTGCATGGCCCACCACTAATTACAAATGGGAAAGCTGACAGGAGTCTCTCTATGTTGCATTCTAGATTTTCACTTTTGCAAGGCATGGCTCTTAGGAAAACAAAAATCCTAAATGGTGAAGCATGGATTCTATATCTATACATAATCAAACACACCATGTGGTGATACAAATCTCGTGCTAAGGGTGGTGCTTCAAGTCTTGGCAGATACAAAGACACATGAAGAACGTGTCAAGGACAACAGAAATAAAACCTAGCAACAACATCTATTGGCTACACGCACATAAGAACTTATGTGAAGCAAGGCTTCAATTTAAGAATCTTGCATTGAGGCTTCCAATGGTTGGAATATGCTACAAGCATACAAACTTGGAAGACTTTGCAATATGTCTGCACGATAGTTTTCTGAGTGTTGGTATGAACCACACTAGAGGGTTTATGATAGCTTTACATTCTTCAACATCCATGGCTATGAGATGGTTCAATGTTGGGCAGTTAACTCTAGCAGAAATACACCCTCAAGAAAGCCAATATTTCTGGAGCTCAAGACAACTGACAATATCACGGCGACAAGGCTAGACAATTTATTTATTTTTTTGTATTTCAACCTAATTTGGACACAATTTCCTCTTGTGAAAAGCACAAGGCTTTGACAAACTTAACGAAAAGCAAGTCTTCTACACGGTGCCAAAGTAGTGTCCACTGATATATGGACTCAAGGGCACTAGCACACAGGTTTGGGGATTTGGTAATATTGGAATATAGCCTCAAATTGTAGGTCTGGAAACATAGAATTGGGATGTATCCATACTAGTATAGATTGAGCACGACACTTATGGTGTCGGCTTACTCTATTGAGATCAGCGTTGTAGCCAAGGGCTTAGCGTTTAAAGTTTTTGCGTTGCATACATGGCGTGCTGGTACGATGGAATTGCTTTCACCTCGTCAATGTTTACACTTCCGCTATAACACCAACTACTTTGTCAAGGACACAAGAAGAATTTAAACATTAGACTTGACAATATCAGGTCTAGAGTTTTGGCTTTGAAGAATTTTGTTGCATATTTTCATCAGCAAGAGCATGAGCTCTACTCTATCAATGAATTGATGTTTTCTTTGAATCTATAAATAATATTCATTGAACCTTTGTACATACCAATTGATTTGAGTGAACTTCAATCTTATGAGGAAGATGCTTGCATGTGGAGATGGATCATCCATGCTTCTCACTATGTTCTATTTGATCTATGCTTGCATCTCAAATCTGTATTATCTATTTCATGTGTAGGTCGCACACATCAAAGTGGGTGATGAATAAGACGTTGATCAGGGAGAAGGTCAAGATAGTTGGTTTCCTACACACACTCCATCAACTATAGTGATCAAGGTCCCTCCCGTCTTCTTTCCTCTCTGGAGCTTGCCTGTACAGGCCGCTTCTGATGGCCCATGGGGGGAGGCAGTTCTCTTCCTCTTCTCTCTTGAGGTCTTTGTGGTGGTCCTATAGATGATTGAAATACCTTTTTGAGCTGCAAGACAATAACAGTCCGCATTAGCTTTTGCAGGATATGGGGTATGCGTAATGCCACAGTCTTATACAGTCCAAACATGCTTTTGTCGAGAGAAATTTTTATAAAACTAGTCTATTTTTATGATTTTTTACACTATTTTTCTCTATTTTGACATTATTTTTCTCTATTTCAGGGCAAAATTTATCCCTTTGCGCTTGCTCTCAACTAACTTTTTTTAATTAAAAAAACGGCATGATATTAAGTTGAGACACAATTTTCTCGAGCATCACTTCTACCCATGCTGTCGATTTTTACTAGTTTTTAGGGGTTTACCAATTTTTACAGTAAAATTTATCCCTTTGCGCTTGCTCTCAACTAACTTTTTTTAATTAAAAAAACGGCATGATATTAAGTTGAGACACAATTTTCTCGAACATCACTTCTACCCATGCTGTCGATTTTTACTAGTTTTTAGGGGTTTACCAATTTTTACAGTAAAATCCTCCACATTTAGCCGGATTTAAGGCCTCAAGGCTTCCTGTAGTGTGTGAGAAAATTCATTTTTTCAAACATAAAAATTTTATTTCTTTGACTTTGCCAAGATGAAATTTTAGAAAACTACATCATTTTTTTGGGTTTTTGCACTATCTTTCTCTATTTAGGGTGGAATTTCTCGTTTTCCCCTTTCTCTCATTTGGCATTTTTAAAATTAAAAGCAACACAATATTTAGCGGAGACACATCTTTCCACATCACTGACTTCCTATGACAATTTGGAGCAGCAATATTTTGATTTGAGCCTTGGAAGAGAGAGAGAGAGAGAGAGAGAGAGAGAGAGAGAGAGAGAGAGAGAGAGAGAGAGAGAGAAGAGAGAGAGAGAGAGAGAGAGTTCTAAATTTTATTTTTTTTAAAATGTTCCATGTTTCATTAAAAGTGAAAAGACCCCCCCCCCCTCCCCCCCCCGGATTTCAAAGTCATCAATTCCTAAGAAATGTCTAGTCCTCGTTAATCTCACACACACACACCTCTTTATACAAGGTTGTCCTATTACTAAAAACGGGTATGTTGTAACTTGAGTCAACTGTTCAACATTGGGCTAGGTCATGTGCACGATGCTCTTCTACCTTCCAAATATATGTGTCACTAACCTTCATCAAGTGAAATAGATGCAATGATTTGATGTTCCCAAGCAATTTTCCTGCTACAAAATGGGAGGCTTTTGGCGTGCAGCACAAACAAGAAGTTTTTTGCGCTAAATTCTTTGCAAGAAGTCAAAAGTGCACACTAGTTCATGTTGATGTAGAAATTTAAAGAGATAGTGTTGGGCGGAAGGTGATGGTTTAGGAACGAACATATATACATACATATTTATATGTATATATGTGTGTGTGTATATAAATATATTTCATATCTAAATCGACCGTATATTAGGTGTGTTTTCACCTTGATATGTATATACAAACACACACACACACACATATAATTATGAATATATGTGAATACATAGACATACACATATATATGTGTGTGTGTGTGTGTGTGTGTGTGTGTGTGTGTGTGTGTGTGTGTGTGTGTGTGTGTGTGTGTGTGTTATGCATGCTATGCAGGTGTGTGTAATTATATATACATATGTGTATCTAAAATACATATGTAAATGTGCATAGCTGTAGAAATGAATGTGTTTGTACATGTATGTGTCTGTGTGTGTGTATTAATTTATTTATATGTACATATATATAGATACTGATATTGTATAGTCTAGTATGCTATGCATGAACGTATGTATGGGTATGTATACATATGTGCAAGTATGTCTTCAAACATATACGCACCCATATTTATTTATTTATTTCTTTCAAAAAGATACTTTCATTAGTCAATTCATATCTGCCCATATATCTATATTTATTTACATGTCTATGTGTATATAAATGTCATATCTATTTTGTACTTACTGTACATATAGGGATGTAGGTTTTGGTCTAATACTCCTTGGCATGGACCTCAAGTTTTTTCCATGTGGTCAGATCTTTAGGCTACAGATACAATGCAAGTTATCTTAATTGAGTAAACATGGAGATTGAATAGCTTCAAACCCATAGCCTTGACATGGTCCTTGAATGTGTATGATGATCCTTTACATGGACCTCAAATTTTTGCCACATGGTCAAATCTTGAGGCCACAGTATGATAGTACACCCCAAGTTATATTAGCCAAGTAAACACAGGGTGTAATAAAAGTGGGGTTTGGTAGATCGAATAATTGAAAACCCATAGCCTTGACATTCCCTGAATGTGTACCCTTGGCATAGGCCTAGAGTTTCTGTCAGGTGGCCAACTCTTGAGTCTACTCTGAAGGTATACCTGAAGTAATATTAGCTGACTAAGCATAAGATATATAAAAGTGGGATCCGGTCCATTGAATGACTAGGAACCCATACCCTTCACATGGCCCTTTAATGTGTCTAATAGGCTTTGGCATGGACCTCAAGTTTTTTCCATGTGGTCAAACCTTGAGGCTACTATGAGGGTCCATCTCAATAGATATTTACTGACTCTTTACATGCGTTTTTGTATATAAATTTCATATGTCTATTTTGTGCTTATTGTATATATAGGGATGTAGGTTTTGGTCTACTACTCCTTGGCATGGACCTTAAGTTTTTGCCACGTGGTCAGATCTTGAGGCTACTAGTACAACCCATGCTATCTTAACTGAGTGCACATATAGATTGAATAGCTTCAAATCCATAGCCTTGACATAGGCCTTGAATGTGTATGATAATCCTTAGCATGGACCTCAAGTTTTTCCCACATGGTCAAATCTTGAGGCTGCACTATGATGGTACACCCCCAAGTTATATTAGCCAAGTAAACATAGGGTGTAATAGAAGTGGGGTTTGGTAGATTGAATACCTATAAACCCATCGCCTTGGCATTCCTTGAATGTTTATTAGCCCTTGGTGTAGGCATAAAGTTTTTGTCACGTTTTCAACTCGTGACTCTACTCTAAAGGTATACATGAAGTGATATTAGCCGATTAAACATAAAGTATATAAAAGTGGGGTCCGGTCTATTGAATGACTAGGAACCTATACCCTTTACATGGCAAAGAACTAGTCATAGCCTGAAGAGCACAACTCCAATTGGGGAACTTTAAATCTTGAGAGAAATCTTAAAAAATGAATGGAAAAAAGTTTGAAGATGAAAAAAAACGAATCTAAACTCCGCTACATGCAAAATTGACACGAACAAAGGGCTATCCCAACACGACTACACGTAGAGCAAGCAAGAGGAGCCAAAAAATTACATAAACGACCATCAAGGAGACACAACAAGATACAACCCAGAAACTTATAAAGCTTGGATGAACTTGCTTATGTTTGTGCATGAGTTTTAGTTATATACAAGTATCACTTCAATAAACTCACTCACGGACATTAACAGTAGCTCAATAGCTGGTGCTATACTAGTGACTTTCCCTACATGTACATGTGTTTGCTACAGCAAGCTAAAAAAACCACAAAACAAAATCGACACATCCTTTTGACATCAGGCATCCTATCCATGTGAACAAATTTACAAAAAACAGGGTGTCAAAAATGCGTCCAACAACGGCTTCTCACAACTAGATATGGCTATGCCTATTCTCGTCAATGGTTTTCCTTCTAGTCCTCATTATGTTCCTCCTTTCCAAGGCCAAGGATTTCTTGGTTGGAAAGCAAATATGTTTTTAATTCTAGAAGATGATGAGCTCTCTAATATTATCTTTGGAAACTTTGTATGTCCACCTCACCCTGTTGATATGGATCATGACAATGTGATTATCATTGAAGGACCTGTATTTGAAGACTGGCATGTTGCATGTATGGATTGACAAACGACGTGATAAAGAAGATTTTTGGTATATTATTTATATTCTTACTGCTTCCCTTTCTCTTGATATATAAGAACTAATTACTTCCAACGATGTATGGAAGTACCTTATTGCAAACTTTCAAAAGAAATCTGCTAATAAATACTTTATTTGTGAGGTTTACTTAACAAACTACAGTATGAAGCTAATATTGCAATGACGGGATATATCTGAGTCTTTCAGATCCATTATTAATCAACTTTTTGCTATCGATGATCTTGTTTCACAAAAACAATTGATTACACTTCTCCTTGATACGGTGAAGGACTCTTCTTATGATAACATTGTTACTATTCTTTCTGATTAAGATGGTCTCAATTTCGACCAAGCATGCATGTTTTTAATTGAATACTCTCAACATCAAGAACAACATAATGTTGGTCATGATACAACTATAATTTCACAAGAGGAGACCGAGTCACAACATATGGAACGTGCCTTTTATGCTCAAAGGCATCCATTTCAACGAGGAAACTGCAGAGGTGGTCGTCGCGATAATATTTTCTCTCGTCTCAACTTTCCTAATAAGAAGTATTTTTATTGCAACAGAAATGTCCATGCTAAAAATGATTCTTGGACACGTGAATGTGATAAAAACACAATATTACCACTAAACAACTACATTTATCTAGAGATTCTTCTTCTTATTGTCAATATTGTGGCCGATCTAATCACCCCACTTAGATGTGCTATAAGCGTTGATTCGACACAAATCATAATATAGCATATGCTTCTAAACATCAAAACAATATTATACCAAAAATAAGTTGCATCCTATATTCAATTGTTTTAGACAGGATACTTCATGTACGTGATGGATCACTTTTTATTATTGATTCTGGTGCTACAAGAAATATGACTTATCAATCTAAGTGGCTCCATAACTATCATCCATTGCCAGTTCAACAAGTTGTTTATCTTGCTAATGATACGACTTGTCAAGTAAAAGATATTGGAGAATTATATTTTAGTACCTTATCTCCTTCCACTCAATTTTTTTCAGGAGTAGTACATGTACCTGATCTTCAATGTAATCTTCTTTCAGTTGCTAGACTTGTTGATCTTGGTCTCCTTGTTGGATTTGATTATACCAAATGCCAAATCGAGAAAGATGGACAGACTATAGCCACTGCTTCATGAAACAATAATTTGTTTGATCTCTCCCTCAATGATATTATAGCAGATGTTTTCACTGCTTCAGGTGATTATGATTGCAAAGTATGGCATCACTGTTTTATTCATGATGATTTCTCAAAACTCCTTGATCTTGAGTGTGTTGATCTTGTTCATGGTATGGATTTTAAAGCTCGTTCCCAAATGGAAATTTGTGAGTTTTGTGCTCTTGGGGAGCATAATTGTAAAACCTTTACTCTCTCAAATACAGCTCATTCTCATGACATATTGGATTTTGTTCAAAATCTGAGGTCTTATCTGTTTTCAAACAATTCCACAAGGCTGGTGGCCGTCCCCTTGAGAAGCTTGGTAGTGACAATGGAGGCGAGTATGTTTCTTAAAATTTTGTGAGTTACCATGCTGACAATGGAATCCATCATGAACACACTATTCCATATTCACCTCAATAAAATGGTGTTACTGAAGGAAAGAATCACACTATTCTTAATGCTATTAAGATGTATGCTTATTTATTTTGGGTTATCTCATGTTTTTGGGATTGAAGCTACTTTGACATTAGTATTTACTCAGAATCGTCTTCCTGATATTGCACCCTCTGATAAGATACCCATCACGGCATGGATAGGTGACATTCCTTCTGTATCTCATTTTTGAACCTTTGGATGTATTACTTATATTCATGTTTCCAAAGAAACACAATCAAAGATTGATGCTTCTGGTCTAAAATTTATTTTTATAGGATATTCTCACACTTCCAAACACTTCCAAAGGCTATAAATTCTATGATCCTTCCTTCAAGAAAGTAATTGTGAATCGTGATGCTACCCTTAACATGGGAGGCTCATGGTCCATGGATGATCTGATGATACTAAATTGTTGCTTTAGGATTTTTCATTTCTTTTAGATGATGAAACTCTTCCTAAAGAGCAGCTTTTCTCTTCACAACCATCCATTCCGAATGTTGCCAATGATGATATTGATGTTTTTGTTGATCCGCCTATTGATTTTGAACATGGTTAATTGTTGAGGGCAATCGTAGCATAGCCTAATAAACCCAACACCAACAAAATTATCAATCCTAGGATTGGCAACCCGGCTAGGGCATGGAAGCACGAGCATCGGATGTATCGAATGAGAGGATTCATGAGTATGCTCATACAATGCAATAAAGGTTAGTCATTAATTTCGAACTCTAATCACATCATCAACCAAGCATCTCCTACACACTAAGCCCACCAAAGTCCAACTTACCATAGACTAGACCCCCACAACACACTAATGATAAGCACACACTAATTGCATTGGTGTTGGCCTCTCCAATCCCCACATGCCAATCAAGGCACTTCATCAAAAGCTACACACACAAGGTGAATGGTGCTAGAGTTTCATAGAACCTATCCACACACAAGCAAACAATAGGGCACAAACTCTAGTTACAAGATTAAGAACCAACTTAATCAACATAATTAGTGATGTTAAATATCACAAAGCGGATGCTCATAGAAGAATAAGAGTGGTTAATAGCAAGAAGTGATCACACATCCTCAAATCTAGAATAATGAGAAAGGTGAAACTACCTCATGACATAATGGAGTAGAGAAGAAGTAGACTATTGAGAAAGTAGAGACTAGATCAAGAATGGTTCTCTAATACAATGGATTAGCACTAGCATGTTAAGCATGGGTATTAAGCTCAAGGCTAGGCCATCTGTATAGTGAACACGAGAGAGAGAGAGAGAGAGAGAGAGAGAGAGAGAGAGAGAGAGAGAGCTCTCAAAAGTGGATCCTCAAGATTGGATTCTCAAGAATGAAGCCTCCTTGCATAAAGGCTTCCTTATAAAGGGTTTCACCACAATCATTTATGGGTTTAAGTTTGAGCCCTCTAGATAGCACAAATTTGGAAATCCAAATGAGCCCGAGAGCTTATACAAATGTGGATAGGAAATGTTATTCACAACCATAGCATATCTCTGGCTTGATGCATAATCGGTGTAGCCTGTGTTAGCTGCTTACTATCATTCCCCCTTCCTAATTTGGCAGACGTCCTCATGTGCCGGTGAAATAAAACACGGTGACATGGTAGAAAGCAAGTCCATGGAAGAAATATTGAGCTGCAAAACATAAGAAGAGTAATGAGCATCAAAGGCCAATAAGGATAAAAACATGAAGTACTATGAACAATCATGCAAGTGAATTTTTTCTTCTAAAAGATGGGTGAATTATAGTATAAAACTAAACAACATAAAGAAAAAAAACACCTAACTATCATGAAGATTAAACAACTTGAAATTTCAATTTTATGCATCAAACACAAGCAATCAATTATGACCCTAGGCTACTGCAAGGGCGTAAACCTACTAGCCTTAAAATTATGTGACCGATCTTAATAAGTCATTCAATCCTATCATGTCCACGGGCTATAAAAAGATCATAATCTATTAGTACATTGTCATAGCTTTCTGAAGCTCATGGAAGTTTTTTTTTTGTCAATCATTGAAAAAAGTAAAACAAAACTCTTGTCTTCTTGAACCACCAAGAAGGTGTTCCAAAAGCCTACTAGCCTACCAAGGTGACACTAACCTCTATGCCCAGGGCTTCGGTTTGGGGCCTTGACCAAGCGATCCAAGGTGATTCCCCTTGCCTAACAAGTGCCAATAAGGCACTAGGCCTAAAAAAGACACAATATAACATAGAAATTTTCTTTTCATGTATCTAGTAGCATTCTTGCTACCTTTTTGGACAATTTTGGCTTCATTGTTTCATTTTTTTAGCACTTCTTTATTGCTTTCATCATGAGATTGCTTATGGAAAATGGACTAAAGGACTAAAGACTAATCATAGCCTTAGGTCATGACACAAATAAATGGAATATTAAGATTATCACTAAGAGTCTAGGACTAATGAGAAATGATCCTACATTAGCCTAAGGTCAAGGACAATTACCTATATCAACCCATAAACCATCATGGACCCCATGTGGATCATATGGAATACAAGACAACCTCCCCAAACCACATATATTTTTATCTCCACCCATATCAAATGGCATATAAAACCATTGTCATTAAAAATAAGCACAATGATATTCTCTCATATCAAAACATAGCACTGAATCCTCTATAACATCAGGTAGCATGAAATCCCATATAGCATCAGATACTTCCATATCCCATATGCAACCTGCTCAATCTTGATCATCTATTATGGGTAGGAACATTGGTAATATTGAGCCTACATGTGAAGCTACTCTAAGTATAGACCTCAGTCCCATATATATATATATATATATATATATATATATATATATATATATATATATATATATATATATATATATATATATATATATATATATATATATATATATATATATATATACCATCATGTGTGTGTATTCTAGACACTTTGGTATTGCACTCTTTGTGTATCATCTCTGTCTTCTCAACATGTTATCATAGTGTGGTTTCTTTTCTCACAAAAATAGCTCGTCTTTTGCATCCCATGAGTTTGTGCAGCGTGTAAATAATAAAAATCTGCAATTCAACAAAATATAGAGTCATCATAGCTTTTTGCTTGAAACTTTAATTTCAACATTTAAAGAGTCATTCTTAGAGTTTTCGGGCATTCCAGAGCTTCACTTCATAATAATTTTATCTAATTTAGCATTGGAAGTAACTTACAATGAATTGGTAACTATTTTCAATACATTTTCTATTGAAACCATCAAAAGATAAGAGCTTTCATGTTTTCAAATTTATTTGTGTTTTAAAAGCTTCCAATCATGAATATTTGATTTCTTTTCATGCATTGTATTTCTTGCAAGAAATATTGATTTGAGAAAGTAAAGAGAAGGGATTTCTAAAGAGTGGTCATGTATGTGTGTACTATTCTCAAAGTGCAAGGCTTCTTCCAACACTTTCTACCCGCATCAACACCTAGAATGGTTGACATGGGTGATAGAACTTGCAATGGGATCATATACGCTATTTCGTTGTACAATATGCATTATAATGATTGTGGAAAGCAAAGTATGGACTAATTTTATATGATCCAAGTGAAAAACTTCTCCAAATGTAATGATATGAGGATCTTTAAGGAACCTTATGTATAGACAAGGGAATGATATATTTTGAGCGCTTTCAATGATGTGGCATTCACAACCCTTAATAAATTTGAGTTCTTTCATATTGACAACAACTGAGCGAGCCACATGCACACTAGTGCTTGAAATTTAACATTGTGCATATGCATAGGATGCTAGTAATTGAAGCTTTGGGATGATTCAATAGATCTAAAATGGACAACTTTCTAAATATGTAATCCTCAAATGAGTCACCATGTATAAATCTTGTATATCACGTGCATTCAAGGACTATTTTTAAAAATACACATCTCTAAATTTTTGCTAATAAAATACACCCTTTTCCTATTTAATCTATAAGTTTTTTCCCCATTTCATTTTATGGTAACCTTTTGTATGTGAAAATGTGAGAAAAAATAAAAATAAAAATCCCTTTTGCCACAATCACGTGATAGCCACATAATTAGTAATTAAGTAACTCCCCTGAGATGTAATCACAAGTGCAAGAATCTTCAATGCTTCTAGACAAGACATCATGGGTAGCAACTAATGCAGAGGATGCCAATGGAAATGCAAGTTCAGTGTGACATTTTGTTGTGTGTCATTTCTCAAGGGCTCACGTGGAAGCACCGCGATGCATGGGAAGAGAACATTTAAATGGAGACACAAGAGCTCAATTCCCAAAACCAAATGCCTACATGACGTATGAATGTCTCACTCAATGAAGTGTGTGTAGCTTTAATAAGCCTACCTTATGATGGAGTCCCGTCACACCCTCAACGTGCATACCTAAAGACCAAGATGGCTAATAAGTTACCAAAAACAAGGGGGATATATGCAAAATCCAGAAATCATACCTAAGTGCACTCCAAAATTTTATCAAGGAAAAACATAATTGGACACCAAGTACCTACTGAACTTAATGTGCAATAGTGCATTTAAAGAGCTACTAGCTGTGCATACACAAAGCTCAGAGCATTAGGAAGAGAATGGGGTCTAGGAGAGCCTCTTTATTTGACAGTTAAGGGAGTCAAACCTCTACTATTAATATAGAAATCAAAGGATATATTTTGAATTTAAACAAGAAAAATGCCTGGTTTTTTTGAATTTAAATTTTCCCCTAAATTGAAATTTGAAATCTGGTAAGAAAAGCTATATCATGTAACATATCTACCAAAAGAGCTCGGCTTGTAGATCATAATCTCTGCTCAAATTGGACATCATAAAAAGGAGTTATGGAAGGAAAAAATCATTAAATTTTCCATCCTCTTTTTTGGGGGAAAAGTGCACCCTTTGACCACTCTTACACCTATCTTACACACCCACCATTCTTTCATGCATGGGATTGAAACGGTTGTTCGAGGCGGGCAACAAGAGAGGAAAACTCTAAACACCCCTCAAGGCTCCCGTGTTGCTCAATTGGGGATGCAAAAACCACAAGGAAGAGAAAGCAACAACAAACCCACAACCAACAAGTGAAGGGAACCACCTAGTTATGGGATGCAAACTATGATGCAAGATAGATTTTTTCACGATCAAGAGGAGGCGCAACAGAACACACACAGACAATCTCACACCAAGACACTCCAAATGGCACAAGAGAGAGCCAGAGCAAAGGGAAGAGAGAGAGGGGGGGGATGGCGTTTATGCAAATGCCTGATTGACATATTGCAAGGTAAGTTTGTTTACTATCACACTATCACGGAGCTTGCATAAACTAAACGAACAATTAGTGAATGGTAAACATTACTAGCACACATGCTGTCTTGTGTGTGGGAAACCTCTCACCACAAAACCCTCATCTAATGAACAAGAAACTTGGCAAGAAAAATACACTAAACACTTTCTCAAACAAGCTCAAATGACGGAACTTAAAAGATACGAGTCACCTTGCATTCACCAAACCACATGGCACAAGTGAAAGGACGACGATTTAAGAACCAAGAAACGCCATTGAAGAACCAAAATCTCAAATTGCTGAAAATGGAAGAGCATATACAATAGTGGCTTTCAGATTTTAGAACTCACACTCTCTAAATTGCTATGTGTACGACCAAAGCTTCTCTCATGCCAAGTGTGAGACTCACAAAATGGTTGTTGTACCTAAGTCTCTCCTCACGCTTATATTGTTGGGGTACTATGTGAGAGCTTGGGGATCATTTACAATAAGAAGAGGGGGCTACTTCTCGGTTGGATACCCCTCATTAAGATTATCGATAACATTATTTACACGCTAATCAAATCAATATCATGATTTCTTTTGGATATCAAAACATTGCGGGCCTTCTTTGTCTGCTTGAGTCATGGTGCTCAAGAGAAAGGCATTATTGATGGTAGATAGAGTGAAATTAGAGTGTTAAGGAAGGGGAGAGAGAGAGAGAGAGAGAGAGAGAGAGTTTTACTATGTCCATGTCTTGAGGTGAGGTGCCTTTTATGGTTAGGTCAATGGATATTTTGTGTTAGTAGATTGTGGTTAGTGTTAGTAATCACTAAAACGTTAATGATATATTTACAATTACGGGTAGAATGAGGTGGATGGTTGAAAGAAGTGAGGAAGTACTTGTGATGGTAAAGCTTTGAAGAAGTTTTGAACTTACTTGTGTAGACTCATAAAAATGATTGCCGATCCTCTTCCTCTTCTTCTTTGCTTACATTGTCATCGCCAAGGTTGAATCACCACGATGAAAATGCCAATGTTGGTTGATGAGAATCCCCAAGTGGAAAATATTAACCATTATTTTACATGCTTAATTTTATGTATATATAGAAGAGGTAAGAAGGAATTGTAATTTAGAGGTAATAGAGAGAGACATAGAAATGGTGTATGTACATGTAGAGTTCATATGAGAGCTATGGAGGTGAGAATGGAGGATAATGGTGAAGAGGGTAAGAGAAACCATGTAAGGTGAAGGTTTGAGGGAGGGATAGAGAGAAATGTGTGTGTGTGTGTGTGTGTGTGTGTGTGTGTGTGTGTGCATGCGCACGCGTGTGTGTGTGTGTGTGTGTGTGTGTGTGTGTGTGTGTGTGTGTGTGTGTGTGTGTGTGTGTGTGTGTGTGTGTGTGTGTGAGTGGAAGTGTAAAGGAAGTTGAGAGAAGACTAGGGTGACTTGTGAAAAAAAACTGGCAAAAAGCGGTCCACCCAAAAAATCATATCTCACCGCTTTCATCTCCAAAAATTATGTAAAATATTAAGGTAATTATTCAACTTGTGAGATAAAGTTTTCAATTTGATCACTTCCTCAAATGTGCAGTGGAGGTCACTGCCAAAAATCTCATCAAAACGCGTGTTTTTTTACCTACAAAAGTCTTCAGTGGTCCCTCTTTTGTTGAATTTGCATAATCATGCAATAGTGAATCCCTCCTTGCATGAGAGCAAGGCCTAATAGATTCTTGAGGGTTTGAAATTATGCATGGATGATGATTATTTAAAAATATGATATATGGATATGATGGAAAAGAACAGGTTAGTATATAGACAATTCATGGAATCTAGAATAGTGTTATCCGTGTATAAAAATAAGATGAAAAAAATAAATATTTGAAAATAGAGGGCCTCATTTGTTTTTATTGATTTAGGACTATTTAGAAGAAGTAAAGAAGAATGCATGTAGAAAAATTATAGTTTAATAAAAGTAAATGACTAGGTGAAAGGTACTTTTGTGATGTTTTCTTGGAGTAGTTTCAGACCAAGATTTATAGTGGCTTGCATGAAAATATTTATTTATATAATAAAGAGTATGTACAATGGTAAGAAAAAATATGGTAATGTGACTATAATATACTTATGCAAATAATACACACCTAGGTATAAATATTTAAATAAATACCAAAATAAAATAAACAATCCCTATTTTGAGGCCCTCTACACAATGAAAAAATTTACGCATAAATGGGCCATAATATATATATATATATATATATATATATATATATATATATATATATATATATATATATATATATATATATATATATTGGTCCAACTAGAGCAATGAATTTCCTCACATCTCCTAAGTCACACATGCATATGTATAGTGGAAGTGTGAGGATAGAGACAGTGTTTGAGTGATTTTGATAGCTCGGGTAGCTCACTATCAAAACTTTAGATAGCCAAAAAACAACCATCATTAACTCTCCCCTAGTGATGGTACATTCATGTACCATCAAAGGCATCTTTCCCAATGAGAGTAGTTCCAAGCTATTTGCAATGTTTTCTGCCTCAGACAAGTCTTAATTTTTTTATTCTTCTTCACCTTGTCTTAAACTACTGACACAAACCAAACTATAAGACTTACATGATAATATAGCTTGTTGGTGATGCTCTTGCAAATCCTTTGGTAGAGTGTGACTCAAGTAGGGCTTAAGTCGGTACCCATTCACCTTCTTGGAATGCTCCTTGCCATATAAATCCATGAGTTGATAGTAACTTGAATTAAAAGATTTTAGACCACACACGGACCTTTCCATCAGGTGTTGAATGAATTTGACATCAAACCTATTGTCAAGTCAATTGTGATACCTTAACACTACTTCACCTTCCTTGATACCCCTGTCCTTGACCTTCTATTCTAGCTTGTACTTTGATTTTCATAGATTTCCTCTTGTAGTACTCATAAGCTCATTCTTTTTTCCTCTCAAGATCAAGTAAGGTAAGAAGTAGATCCACCCATGCTTATCCTCCGTGGGGGCACCAAAATTGAGGCAGTCCAATGCGAGCAACAAGAGAGACGACCTCTAAACACCCATCAAGGCTCCTGTTCTACTGAGTTGGGGGAGAGTTAGAGAAAAATTAAGAGAGAGAGGAATGATAATTGCGTATAACCTCGTTTGTGACTTGCAAATTCACGTTGCTCGTATGGTGCTATCATGTAGCTTGCTCAAGATCAGGACAATGCTCAGTGAAATCTAACCATTGCCATCACACACACATTGTCTTAGGGTTGTGGGATCCGCTCACCACCATATCCCCTTACAATGAGCAAGAACTTAATGGTGCAAACCCACTAATCATTGACTCAAGCAAGCTTAAATGAGAAAACTTAAAGATACAAGTCACCTTGCATTTTCCCAATAACACTATACAAATGAAAGGACACCACAAGCATGCCTTTGAAGCACCAAAACCTCAATTATTGATAGTGGAAGAGCATGTACAATAGTGGTTCAAAATAGAGCATTGACACTCTCTCACTTTGCAGTGTGTAGCATCAAAGATCCTCTCACGGCATGTGTAAAGCTCACAAGGTGATGACTACACCTAAATATCTCCTCGCATAAAGAGATTTTAATATGTACATGTCTTGAGGTGGGGTGTCTTTTGTTGTTAGGTCAATGGATATTTTTTGTTAGTAGCCTAGTGGTTAGTGTCAGTTATATGACTAAAGAGTTCATGATAATTTACAATGGGTAGAATGAGGTTGAAAGGCAAAGTAGGATGGTTGAATGAAGTGAAAGGATCCTTGTGATAGTGAAGTTTTGAAGAAGTTTGGAACTTATTTGTGTAGGTTCTAGAAAATGGCCACCGATCCTCTTTTTCTTTTTCTCTTCTTACATTGTTATCACCAAGGTTGAATCATCACAATGAAAATGCCAATGTCGGTAGATCAAAATCCCAAACTTGTAGAAACTAAGCATGGTTTTACATGCGAAATTTTATGTACATAGAGATGGGGTAAGAAGGAATTGTAATTTAAAGGTAATAGAGAGAGGCATAGAGATCATGTATGTACATGTCGAGTTCATATGAGAGATGTGGAGGTGAGAGGGGAGAATAATGGTGAAGGAAACCATGGAAGGTGTAGGTTTGAGGGAGGGATAGAGAAAAATGAGTGTGTATGTGGAAGTCTGAAGGAAGATCAGAGAAGAATAGGGTGACTTGTGAGAAAAAGTGGGCAAACTAGGGTCGACCAAAAAAATCATATCTCATAAGTGGCAACTCCAAAAATTATGAAAAATTTTGAGGTGATTATTCATCTTGTGAGATAAATGTTGTATTTTGATCACTTCCTCAAATCTAGAGTGGCATCATAATGATTGTTTTTCCTCCTACAAAAGTCTTCATTGCCTCCCCTTTTGTTGAACTTGCATAATCCTACAAGAGGGAGCCCGTCCTTGCATGACAACGTGACTTGGTAGATTCTTGAGGGTTTGAAAATATGCATGGATTATGATTATTTAGAAATATGATATATGGATATGATGAAAAAAAAAGGTTAGTAGAAAAGAAATTCATGGAATTTAGAATAGTGTCAGCTGTATCTAAATATAAAATGAAAAAAAAGGAAATCAATTGAGGGGACTCTCATTTTTTTTATTGATTTAGGATTATTTACAATAAGTGAGGAAGAATACATGTAGAAAAATGGTAATTTTGTAAAAGGGAATGACTAGGTGAAAGGTATTTTTGTGATTTTTCTCGGAGTGGTACACACCAAGGTTTACAATGACTTACATAAAATATTTATCTATACAATAAACAGTATGCAAAATGGTAAGAAAAATAGTGGTAATGGTGAGTCAATGTACATAGCATACTTAGGCAAATAACACCCACCTAGGTAAAAATATTTAAATAAATACCAAAATATTTATAATAAAAACCCATATATTTAAGCTCTTTATACAATAAAATATATTTACACACAAATGGATAATAATATGTTTTTTTTTGGCTCAACTAGTCCAATGACTAGGTAGCTGAGGGTTTTTAAGGAGATATGGGAAAAGTCACCTAACTCAGACACGCCTATGTACAGTGAAAGTGTGAGGATAGCCACAGTGTTTGAGTGATTTTGATAGAGCATGAGGTAGCTCACTATGACAAAAAATGGCTATCATTAGCCCTCCCCCAAGATGATGGTACATTCATGTACCATCAAATGCCATCTTTTCCAATGACCATGGTTCGAAGCTACTTGTGATATTTTGTGCCTCAAACAAGTCTTAAATTTGTAGTTCTTGTCCACCTTGTCTTGAACTACAGACACAAACCAAACTACAAGACTTACATGATGATATAGCTTATTGGTGATGCTCTTGCAGATGCTTTGGTAGAGTGCAGCTCAAGTAGGGATTAAATCGATACCCATTCATCTTCTTAGGATGCTCCTTGCCATCTAAATCCATGAGTTGATAGTAACTTGAATTAAAATATTTTTTGACCACATACGAACCTTGAAATTTGGTGTTGAATTTGACATCAAAACTATTGTCAAGTCTATTTTCATACCTTAACACCAATTCACGTTCCTTGATACCCTTGTCCTTGACCTTCTGATCAAGATTGTCCTTTTCTTGCATAGATTTCCTCTTGTTTCACTCGAAAGGTGTTTCTCTTTTCCACTCAAGCATAGCTAAGGAAAGAAGTTGATCCATCCATGCTTCTTGATTATATTGTGCTACTTTTCCATGAAGTCACATTGTTGGAACGTTGAGTTCAATTGGTTGCAATTTCTCTTGACCATACACCAAATGAAATGGTTTGAAATCTGTGATCTCCCTATATGTGGTTTGATACTCCCATAATGCCCCATCAAAGAAGTCATCCCACATCTTTGTCTTGTTCTTCACCATCTTTCTGATGATGCCTACAATGAAACCGTTAGACTTCTCCACCAAACCATTTGATTGTGGGTAGTAGGGTGTGCTATGATGATGTAGAATGTGAAGCTCTTTATCACAAACTTCCGTAAGTAAACCCTTCCTAAATCCTAGACCATTATCAAAAACAATCTTCAAAGATATGCCAAATTTGCAGCAAATAATCATTGTTTTTCCATTTATGCTTGCCACTCTTTGAGCCTCTACCCGCCTATTCATGAAATCTACAGCCACTATAATGTAGATTTTACCATTTTTTGTTATAGACATAGGACCCATAGCATCAATTCTACACTTTTCAAAGGGTCTATTTGAAAATACAACTTGCCTTGGACCATGCACCATCCTTTTGTTTACATTAACCTATTAATTATGATAGATTCTACAACACCAATGTTGAACATCCACATGTAGGAAAAATATTTTTCACAGTTAATTCTTGGGAAAAATGACTACCACATGCTTCTTCATGCAGACCTTCTAGAATGGTGGGAATCTTCTCAATTGTTGGCACTCTTTTGCACACTTGATCATTTCCTCTTTGATAGAGAGAGCCTTTTTGAAAGAGATTTAAACACTTTCCTTCTTTATAAGCCTCCTCTTCTAAGCCTTTGTAAAGCCTTGTGCAAACTCGCCTTCTAAAATGTATCTCACAATGGGAGACAAGTACTCCATCCCTTGGTACATTGGTTGCCTTACCATTGCCGCTGTCATGACGACATGCACTTCTTTGTCAACAAATGCATCTCCTTTCTGTGCAAGAAAATCATCATCTTCATTGTGTTTCCTTAGAATGTGATACAACTGCACTTCTTCAAACTAATCGAGTAGTTTGCGTATGGAATGAACTTTTTTCCTTAATCTTTCATTTTTACATGTCTAAATGCCTAAGCTTTGATTTACAACGAGAAGTGCATCCCATTTTACCATGAGACGTCGTATCTTCTAAGAAACACACATTTGCAAGCCATGGAGTAGTATATCATACTATGAATCATTGTTGCTTATGGAGTCTCGCAAACTCACATGCTCTTTCACAAGAGTCACACCATTTAGATCAAGCAACAAAACTTCTCCCCTAGATTTTCCTATGACCTTCCTGAATGCTCCATCAAAGGACAAGGTGAATGAATGAGTTATTCTTTTAGGTGTTGGCAAGGGTAGGTTTTTCACTTTAGGCACCTTAATATCCATTTTGTTCACTCTATAGGTGAGAATCCCTGTCAACTCTACACGCACACTATCTTCTACCTTGAAAGAATATTAGAATTCTTGGAATTCCATAATCTACTTTGCAATCCTGGGACTTAGTGTCATTTGAGTGGACACCTAAGGAAACAAATTTTTGGAAGTGAGTATTACAAAGTTTTTGCAACAAGTAGGATCTAAATTTTCTCACCACAAAAATGACAAAAAGTATCATGAGTTCTACTTCTGTAGCCTCTCTCCAAGGCATTAATGATCCTACTAGCAAAGTAGATGGGTTGTATCGTGGTACTATAAGGATCTTGTTGTAGCAAAACATCACCAATTTTTTTTTTCTCTCAATACTAGATCTAACAAAGAATGTGTACTCCCAAAAAGGAGGCATGAGTGATGGTAGCTCTGACAAAATGACCTTAATTATACAAAAGTACTCTTTGAGCTCATCAGACCATGCAAATTCTACTTGTTGTGTCAACGTTTTCCATGGGTGAAGTAGCTTCGAGTCTAAGTCAATGAAGCGGGACATATACTTCATCTTTTGAATGAATGAGATGACCTCTTTGATATTCTTGGGTGATGGAAACTCAATAAAATCTTTTGCCTTTGAAGGATCCACCTCAATACCTTGATAGCAAACCTTATATGACATTTGTCAAGATTAAATTGACCTCCCATGTTGTACAATTTCTTCAAACCTTCTTTTGTTCTATGTAGGTGCAATAATTTCTAACTATAAGTAAAAATTTCATCAACAAAAACCCTAATGGATTTTCCAAAAAATGCTTGCAACACCTTGTTCATGAAGCATTGAAAAGTTGTCGCTCAGAGAATTTGTAAGGCCAAATGGAATGACTCTGACAGCATCATACAACCCCAGGGAGTGGTGAAGGTTGTTTTCAATTGACCATTAAATGAGATGCCTATTTGAAAGTAGCTTGAGTAGCCATCACACACAGTGTACTTCTCATGGCCAGCTACCTCATTTAGTGTCTCATCCTGAATTGGGAGGGAAAAACTGATCTCGCTTGGCTACCTCATTGAGTGGCCTATAGTCCACACACACCCTCCACTTTCCATTATTATTAGTATTGAGAACAACTGGGGTGACCACTTTGAAGTCTCCATTGGATAAATGAAACCTGCTACTAACAGATTTCTTACCTCCTTGAGTAAAGATTGCTCCTTCATGACTCCTAGCCTTCATAGCTTTTGATCCTTAGGTGTGGCCTTTGGCTTTAACTCGATATTTTGTCAAACAACATCTACTCCACACATGTCTTTGTAGTCTTTAGAAAAAAGCCTAGGAAACTTTCTTAGCACACATTTAAACTACTCTCTTTCATCCTTTGTAAGTATTATAGACATCATACCTTTTAACATTCCTTCATCTTCCACACCTTGGTTCTTTTGAGGACCTACCTTGTCCAATCCTTCAAAAGAGGTCTCTTGGTTGCTTGGCGCAAACCTTACCCCCATGAATTTGATGGAAGACTCCTCTTCAAAAATGTTGCCACTAATTTCTTCCTTTGAGGTGCTATCAGCCCAGTCTTCCTCCGTGTCACTTTGAGACGATTCTTCGTGGATTTCCTCTTGACATTGCTCCTTCGTGTCAAAGACAATATTCTCATGATTCATTCCTAAAAATTAATTGTTCACTATCCAATTTTACAAAGCTTCCATTTTCATTAGCCATGGCCTTCCTAGGATAAATGGATAACCATTTTTTTTGTTATACATAATATAGAAATTAACAGCCTTCTTAATGCCAAAGGCCTCCACAAATACATTTTTACAAATGCATACACACCTAGCCTTG
The DNA here is from genome assembly GCF_014529385.1 of Adiantum capillus-veneris. NCBI lineage: Eukaryota > Viridiplantae > Streptophyta > Polypodiopsida > Polypodiales > Pteridaceae > Adiantum > Adiantum capillus-veneris. The sequence continues at coordinate 1,736,651 of NC_140959.1, forward strand.
CTATTGTTTGCCATTTTTACTTTGATTTCAGGTGTCTCATGGATGAGCATGCCTAGTCTTTGCATGAGTTCCTCTGTCATGATGAGAAGTTGTGCACCCCCATCCACTATACCTTCCCTAGCCAACCTTCTCTTGATGTAACAATCTATCACAGGTGTAATATCCTTATTCATTTCATCTTGTGTAATTTTTACAACAGGCACACTCTCTTTTACCTTTCTCCTAGTTCTAACTACCTTCATTAAATCCCTCCTAACTTGTGGACATAATGCAAGAAATTGAGGCCATGAGATATCAGGACCCTTACCTCTTGTGTCTCCCAGCTAGTTGTATGGAGTGATACCATGTCCATGAGGGAAGTCTTAGAGGTTGATACGACATCAAGTCCTCTTGGCTTCCTTGGTCTCCAATGCCTTCTTGATTTGTCCATTGTCACTCTGTGATGTGACTCCTTCTTTATCCTTGCATTTTCCACGGCCACACTTAATACCTTTTTCTTCCATGTCAATCTCATTTGAATTTTTCACCTCTACCACATGCACTTTTGATCTGGCAAAGGTGAAACTCCTTCCACTCCTCGTGGAGGTGGTCTTGCTCCATTTAGTCTTTGTATAAGCCTTGGTTGCTGATTAGTTCCTTCACTTGAATTCTTGGCTCCCCATGAGGACAAACACAATTATACATCCCATGTCTAGACTTTCCACGATTCCAACATTGCAAAAGTTTCCTAGGTCGTGGCTCTCGCTCCACATCTCTCTTTGTTTGTCCATTGGTACCTACAGCTTGTGCAAGGTGAATTGATACGTTTCTCAAGGACTCGCTTAGTTTATCAATCACCTCACTTGTTAACTCAAGAATCTCTCTAGGTACTGTGATCTTTTCTTGTTTCGAGGACCCTCTATTGAAACCTCTCCCCTTAGGCACTTCAATTTTCTATACTTATCAACAGTCCTAGTTTTAGCTACATCAAAGGTAGCAGGTACCATTAGGTAAAATTTGGACTCACAAAGGGGCCCTTTAAGGAGTTTGACTTTACCTCTCTATACCAAAAATGGCACATGGATAAATTTTTGCAAATAAACTCCAAATTTGGCAGATGTTTGACTGTTAGAATGCCCTCTTCAAGCTCTATCTACTGATATATACCACGCCATGAGATTCCTCATATTTTAGAAGATTCTTTTTTTGATTCACTTAGATTCTAACTGTCAAATCTCCACCAACTTTCAAGGTTATTTGCAAAAATTTATCCATGCGCCCGTTTTGGTGAGAGAGGTAAAGTCAAACTTCTTAAAGGGCCTCTTTGTGAGTGCAAATTTTGCCCAATGACCCACCTCAACTTTTATCTTGAGTGACAAAAAGAGATCGGCTATGAAACTCTCCTTCTTTAGGAACTTCGCACCATCACCAGGGTTAGAAACATTTCTCACCCATACAGCCCAAAGACGTAGAAGCCCTTGTTTATACATGCAGTAGTCATCTAAGTCTTTTTGCTTGTGAAAAACGATGTCTTGCCATAGATTTTGAGTATTTTTGGGGTCAAGGAGATATCGCTTGAAATTATCAACATCTTTCTTATTGCTTCCATTAATCTCCTGAGATAGAGAGTCAAACCAAGAGCTAGCATCCTTCCTCAAAACTACCTCAGTTTCTAAGCATTCCTCATCTCCTATCACTCTTTTTATGTGGCAGGCCATTTTAAAATTTACTAGAAATAACTTGGCATCCTTGCCAAGCTCTCAAAAAGAGAGAGGATATCTTGACATTTGACGTTGGACCTCCATTCAATCAATTTCAAAGTGACAACACGTTTATTTTTTTTTCTTAAAAGGAACCACACAATAATGTTTTTTACATTGCAATCTATTCTGCAACAAAATAAAAATATGCACATCAAATAATCTATATTAGTCAACAAGAGGCAAAATGACAGGGTTTTGTGATGCCATAATTTTTCCTACTCTCTGAGCATCAAACATAAATGCCATACGTTGTTGAAAATGGATGATAAATGGTCTAACCTAATGATTAGGATAGAATAAAAAATATATATGTCCAGACTAAGGTCGTATATAATGAGAGGCAAAATAAAAAGATTTACTTAAACATTTATCTCGGCCAACCTAAGAGGGCCCAAAATTCTTCAAATTAGTCATTGAAACTGTAATTTAGAACTAACAATGATATGCACTTTTTTCCTTGCAATGGGAACAAATAGATCATACAAGTTTTTTTGATTCATGCAATCTACTTGATTATGCTAAAAGCTAAACATTCATGCAATATGAAAGAAAAATGGATATGAATCTCTCCTCAGTGGGGGCACCAAAACAAAGGCATTCCAGGGTGGGCAACAAGAGAGGTGACCTATAAACACCCATGAAGGCTCTTGTGCTGCTCAATTGGGGTTGGGAAAACCACAAGCAAGAGAAAGCAATAACAAACACACAGCCAACAAGTGAAGGGTATCACCTAGTTATGGGATAATTAAAGCTAATTGTTGAGTTATGAATACCCCAAATCCTCAATTTCACTAATTTCATACTAACCCTTGCTAATTTTGCTTCATTTCCATGCTAATTATACTAATTTTATGCTAATTTTTACTACCTTTGCTAACCTAACCACTAAAATCTGAAGTGTAATGTATGTTCAATCCCCTTACCAGAGGTGGAATGAACACTTTTATCGAGTTCTTTGTGCTAGTCCATGCCTAATTTGATGATTGGAGTGTCTGATTTTTGGCCTACAATGGTCAATTTTTGGGCTAATATGGAAGAGCCACACATGTGTGTGCATGATGTAATCGTCACGTGGAGCAAGGATTACCTTGGGTGCAATCTATTTTAAGTGCATTGACCTACTCCATTCAATTTTGGGTGATTAATTTGATTCCAAGTGTTGATCATTTATTTGCTAAAATTAAGTGTGTAAATCAATTGACCTACACATCATTGTGTGTGTAATGCACCAAAGAGGGAAAAAAATGCCAAAAAATTCAAGTGTGTGTGCACCTAATCTTGAGTGTTTCTATGCATAGAAATTGATAAAATTGATGGTATATGAGTATGCAATCATGTTATTGATATGTATGTTAGGCTAACTTAATCATTGGATATGCCTATTTGTCAAAAAATTCGGTAAAATTGAATGTGTGTGCCCAATTAGAGACCACTTGATTTTCAATGATATTTGGTAAATTGGGCACCCAAATGCTTTTTGATTATGTAATGTTCATGAAAAGTGTGTGTAATAATTAAGTGTAAGCCTAAATGCATTGCCAATTGAGCCAAATTTGATCTTTTGTGCTTAATTTTTGAGTGCGTGCAGCATTGCTTGATTGGGTAAAAACAATGATATGTTTTTAGCAATCAAGCATGCATGCATTCACTTATGCTTGATTGAAGTTGCAGTTTGAGCATTGCATTGTGAAATTGATGGATTATGTGCATAAATTTTTGGCCAAAATTTGGGTGTGTGCGTTTACTCAATGGCATGTGCAATCCGGTGCTTGAATGAGTATGATGGATTTGAGATTATCAATTGTGCATGGAATTTTTTCAATCCAAGTGCATCCTTGAATAGAGAAATGTGTATATCCAAGTAATCCTTGATTTGCGCAATGTGAAATAAAGTGGGGATCAATTAGAGCACATATTGATGAACAATTGGGTTAACTTTTTATTGCATGATGTATGAAAGGAAATTAATGTATCAATGGTATTTCCAATTTTAATGTAAATTGAATCAAAGAATAAACATGAGGAGTGTGGATTGAAATGGATTTTTGATATTTTTTACTTAAGACATCCTCATTTTCTATTATGTAGTTCTGCCCGTGAGCTTTGGTACCATGGTGTCGCTCCCACACATGATCTCTCATCTCTCCCTCGATTCTAAAGAGCCCCAAGAATTTTGCCAGAACGGCTACTCTCAAGCTCACAGAAACATTATCTCCCTTAAGTCATCACGGGAACATCCTCTAGGAAAGAGACATTCAAAGAATGGTTTTAATTTTTATTCCTTTTTTAAATATCTTCTTGGGCTTGTCAGCTAGCCTACACTAGCCCACACACACATAGAATAGAATCCTTGTAGGCATATTGCACCTAAACACCTCACACATCTGATTGGTTGCATGCTCACACACACTTGGAGCCCAAATTTACAACCACCCCCCATGTTTTCAAGCCCAAAATATCTTGAACGGTTGAACCCACTTGTGGACTACCTGCCATGCTGATGCACCTGCCAATGGACCCGAAGTTTCATAGACCTATTACTCACTCAATTTTCTTACCCGAGCTCATCCTCCATTCTTGAATGGGAGCTTCGAGGTTCCACTAGCCCATGACTCCATGAGCAAATTTTCTCTCTTCACATGCCTCCATTGTTCGCCATGCACCAACTCTCTGTTCTTTTTACTATAGAATGGGAAAGCTGGACACCACTAGTTCCCTTTTCTCTTGTTTGTGTTGACTCATGGGCCATGGATCTTGCCAAGCTGCCAACTCACCACAGTACTACCTGATAATGTGCATGAATACGTGGTGGTCCTTGGCTACAAAACGGACCCCACTCCCTCATACCACGATGGCACCTAGCCACTCGCCAGTTGATGAGTTGGACCGACTCCCAACTCCCCCTGGGCACCTGATATGCACCTAGGCACTTGCGAGATTTTGGGTAGTCTACTACCTTGCAAGTTGCAGTAGATATTCCAAAATTTGAGTCACACTCTGGTCATCTGCTTGTAGGCCTCACCATACACACATAGAGTCAAGTTTTTGGCTTCATTGGATCCTAATTTTGTCCACTGATCCATACCAGGTGAATTCTTGGTTGTGATGCGCATCCCACTTGCCTTGTAGCCCTCACTGGTCGATTCATATTATTACAAAAAGAGATTATTACACACTTGTTGTGGCCTACCACAGAGCCTCCAGCCTAATTTGGCTTGTTATGAGTCTCTGGCCGCCTTTGGAGCTACAATGCTACATACCATATGCCTTCTGAGCACCATGATGTGCACATATGCTGCTCGTATCTACATTGACTAGGAAACAAAAAACTTGGAGCACAACTCACCGCAGAATCTAAGTTTTGAGTCCTACTGTAGTCCAATGAGCTTGCTTGTCATGCCATCAAGGTCTCAAAACACACACACACATGCTCCCTTAATCCTCTCTCTCTCTGTCATTTTCCCAGACCGCGACCCACTAGAAATGAAGTCCACACTTATTAAAAAAGGAAAAAAAGCAGTTTGTTTTTTTTTAATAAGAGGAGGCTCCCACCCTCCAACAATAATGGAACACTTTTGAAGATTTCATGAGCAAGAGTCTGGTCAAGCAAGCAATGTAACCTTAAGCTTGATAAATTTTTGGGGATGCTCATTAGGAGGAGTAATTTTTTATTTAAAATGTTACATTTTGGTTCAAAGATGATTGTTTTTAACGAGTGACCATCATGAGAGAACATCACACACATGATAGCACTAAATTTGAGCTTCATTAAATGACCATGGGAAAGTAATAAAATGTTGAGATTGTGATTGAAAATGAATTTTAAGTGCTTATCTTGATTGAAATTTTTGCACTAAAAGGAAAAATTCTTTTTGGGCATGCATATGACTTCATTTGAGAGCTACATTGATGATGCTTTCATTCTTGATGGGAGAGTGTGCATTAAAATTTTGGGTTTAACATTGCCTTTACAATGTAAACTCCTTGCATTGCACTAAAATTGAGCTTTGTTGAAAGCCCAAAGGGTACCATTTTGAATTTATGATTGAGCTCAATATTTTTTGGTGCTTGAGGTGCATATGTAAATGCTTTAGCACTACTGATTTGAGTTGTTTTGAAGGGATGTGGATGAAATGTGCATTCAAATGATCCAAGAAGGGATCATGATTGCAAAATATTGCATAACTTGGCTATTTAGAGCCATTTTATTTCATTTGGCCCAAGTTGTATAAATTCTAGCTCTAAGTTGTGTCTAAATGCAATTTTTTTCATTCGAGCTAATGTTTACCCAACGTTTTTGAGAGCTTTCAAGTACAAAATTTGGTTATTGAGAGCCATTCATTTTCATTTCATCAAGTTGCAGTCATCTCTAGCTCATAGATTGCTCTAAAATAGTAAAATTTCATGTGAGCTAGTTGCTAGCCAACTAGTTTGGAGCTTCTAAATTGTAAAATTTGGCTTTCAAGAGCCACTTCATTTCATCAAAGCTGCATTATTTTTAGCTCATGGCTTGCTTTAAATCTTCACCTTCATTTGAGCTATAAACTGATCAACTTTGAAACATCCATGAGAGAATTTTTCAAAAAAAAAATGCTTATGTAGAAGCTCATTCTCTCTCATTTTGATATGTATGCATAAATTTTCTATCAAAGAGCATAAATGTGCATAACCAAAGGCACTTTTTTCCCTTGGGTTTTTACCCTTTGGTAAATTCGGGTATTCAAAAACCTAGCTTTAGGTTTTCATTAATGTTTTTTGTGTGTGCTTTTGACTTTCAGTAAAAGGCCTTTGGAGCTTGTGTTTACACTTAGCTTCAAATTAGCTTGGATTGTAATAAAAATATAAAGATACCTATCTACACAAAGGGGATGCTTGCTCAAGGATGCTCAAAAGAGCATGAATAGGTGTAATCCTTCCATGGTTTTTCTCTTTTGTTCCTCTCTCCATTCTCTATGCTTTGCTTAAGTACTTTTTGCTTCTGAACTATGGTTCTTTCATGTTCAGGAGCTAGGCATACTAAAGTTTCAACACATTGCTTTGTGAATATTAACTCATCAAAAAATTAGGTTTTATGTATGCTTTGAGAGAAAGAGACACAGAGAGAGAGAGAGAGAAAAAGAGAGAGAATGTAAATGCATGCATAAACAAAGAACACATACCCGCACACATTGAGAGAGGAAAAGAGAGAGAGAGAGAGAGAGAGAGAGAGAGAGATAAAAAATTAGACAAGAGAGAAAGAATATGAAATGAAATGCTGTATTAAACGTCTTCAAATTTTCAAAATGGTTTATGAGACAATCCGATAAACTCCTTGTGAATCTAATATAACGTCTGCATTGTCCAAGAAAATAGAGCATTGATTGGTGAAGAGATTCACCAATGTCTATCTTTGTAAATAGACGTACTATGACATGTATAGATAAAGAGAGAGGCAAAGAGAGATAGAGAGAGAGAGAGAGAGAGAGAGAGAGTAAACATAGGTTAAGGATTTAGTTTTTATATTTAAGTTAGAGTTTAGGTTTACATTTGATATTACAGCTTTGGGGTTAGGTTTAGGATTTAACTCAAGACTTAAGGTTTAGAGCTGATAAGAGGCCCAACCATCTCTCTCTTTTTTGTAGAGCTTAAAGGTGTTTGAAGCTAGTTAGCTTTGGAATGTCAAATGGTAGGCAGCAAAAACTGGTTGCTGAAAGCATTCTCCTACTGTTGAGCTTGAGTTGGGTGGAAGAGGAAAGTGGATAATTCAGGACATTCACAACATATCAAGTTGGCTTGTGTGTGTGTGTGAGAGAGAGAGAGGGGGGGGGGATATATACATATATATATATATATATATATATATATATATATATATATATATATATATACACATATATAGAGAGAGAGATAGATAGAGAGAGAGAGAGAGAGGAATCACTCGTAGTGCTGAGTAGGAATTAGAGCAGCTAAAGCGGACAATGTAGCAAGAGAAATTTTCATGTGAAAAGTCTCTACATTTTTGTTCTGTGTATGTGCATGCATGTTTGAGTGAGTGAGTGAGAGAGAGAGAGAGAGAGAGAGAGAGAGAGAGATTAGGTTAGATTTAAGATTAGATTTGGATTTAGTTTCCATATTAAAAACTAGCTTCAGGATTATGGTTTAATTTTAGAGTTAGGTTTATGGTTATGTCTGCAGTAGTTTGCATGTAGCTCACATGAGTTTAGGCAGGTAGTTGCTTGCAAGATCATGCAAGCTCACAAGTGCAAACATATCTCTCTCTTTCTCCCTCTGTTTCTCTCTGTGATGGATGCGGCATTAGGTTTGAAAGCTTTCAACGGCATGATACTCAAAATGGAGATAGACATTTAATGTGCAGAGTAATCCCTCGAACAAGGAGTTGTTGTGAAGAGATGTTAAGTTGTTGTGAATTGCTACAGTTGAATAAGAGGCAAAGGGGTTTTGTCCACTACATGCATTGTCATGTGGACATGGGTGTGTAGATTTCTTGTACCCACAAATATAGGCATTGATCAATGAAGATGATATTATAACCTGGTGGTTTTGATCTCCGTACACCTCTAGACCGAGGTGTGCGAGGATCGGACATGGCTAGAGAGTTTGAGGTAGTTTACAATGTGATCTATGGTTTCTTGATTGTGAGGGAGATTAAGAGAGAAAGAGATAAGAGACAGAGGATGCCAATAGAAGATTAAATTTATGTTCAGTTTATAAGGTTTTTACATTCATTATGAGTAGTGAGATGACAGTGTGGGGCCATCCATCAACAAGGCTATGTTTGAGCCCGAGATTAATGAAATGATGAAGACGATCATGGATTCAAGAATGATTATCTATGATGACATAAAAAGTGAAGCCCGATACACCATTGTATGGTGAAGCACGTGTGTCTAGATTGAAGACACTCTTGGTTCTTCTTCAACATGCAGGCAAAGTTTGGATGGAGGGACACTAGCGTCAAAACACTTTTTAGGTGATCTATTACAATGTGTTTAGTTCAATAAAAATCTATAAATGCATAATGTACCAGATTAATTACACAAGTCTACCACATTTTGTCACTCTGTAGATTTATCAAAGATCACATATTGTCAGCGTATAATGTGATTTCAGATTCTTGAGAGGAAGCAAGAAAGATCTTGTGAAACTTGGGGATGGATTACAATTCTATTGACGCTTGTCCTACTGACTTTCTTTTCAGAGGGGAGTACATAGACATGGAAAAGTGTCCAAAATGTGATTCCAGGAGATATCGAGTAGATCTCTATGGACAAAAAATTCCAAAGAAGGTTTTGCGCCACTTTCCTCTGCTGCCTTGCATCAAGCATTTCTTCAAATGTAAGTCCATGGCCACCCTAGCATCATGGCACGAGGAGAAAATATTTGGATGGTGTGGGACGGGTGTCGAACCTCACTCCTATCTTATTGCAGATTTAGTGAGAACCATGATTAAATTGTCAATTCAAGGGATGAAGCTGACTCAACTACTACATAGAGGCTACAAGAGGTTGTCAATCTCTTGGAAAACAACAAACAACTCTCATCTAGCTCAAGCTACACTCAAGTGACTGAAATCACCAAAAGCCAATCACTCATCGACAAACAAATTACATATGTTACAACATAATGAAATCAAAATGTAGCAAAACTTCTAGAACATGTTTATAATACCTAAGCACACATGCTTATGGTCTCAAATCCCACTTTTGATCAAGTGGAAAAATCATGATTATTAACAACAGTGGATTTTTTACCGAGCCGGTTTTGACCCAGAATGCACATAAATGCTTAGCAATGATGCCCCAATACCCCACCTATGCTTAATTTTTTTATTTTGAAGTGTAAACTCCTTATGATGAAATTAGGCCGTGGGTCGGTGATACTTCAAGCTGCGAAATATCGTGAAGTGTTTACGTCAATGCGTAGAGCTCTTACCTGCGGTTGCAATGCAACAAAAACAACTACAATGTGACAACCGAGGAGGAAGTAGGAAGCATGAGAAGGACAGAAGTGAGCGTTGTTAGCTCACGCTGTGTGTTTCATTATCCAAAACTTGAAATTAACTTACAAAAATTGGCTTTGATACCTTAGCCAACGTTTTTGGTGGTCAAAACCAATAATCTAGGATCTCTAACTAAAGATGGGTAATGATAGGTTGATACAATCTGGAAGCTTGTAGCCCTGGCTCATCAATTACAAAGATTTATCTGTAAATTAGGAGTTACAATATTTCAAACTTATCAAAATAATAAGTGTTTTTACAATGAGAGCTCTGAAAAATGGTATCCAAGTTAGCTTGCTGCTAACATTTCCCCCCTCCTCGCCTGTGTTGTCCATTGAGCCTTTTCGTATTTGATCTTTTTCTCTTTATTTGTCTCCTGCAAAAACTGCATGATGACTTTTTTTTTAAGCTTTACTATAGAGTAGCCTACAAATCTTGAAGTTGGGTTGTTGATCACTTGCCCAAAAATCTTCGTTCGCCAAGTGAAGAACCCTGTGTAGAACGCTTCCTCAAATGCCAACATATTATGAGAAGTTTAGAACATGCATTGGGCGTAGAAGCCATAGAGGACTTCTTTGGAAGGTTGGCCACTGAGATCATATCATAAATCTTTATTGCCCTTGAGGAATGACATCCACGGGGCGCCTGCTTGCTCAGGCTCATCAAAGACTTCAATGCAGATGAGCAACCTTTGGCAGATTTTATAAAGCATCACACATGATAGATCAGGTAGATTTTTGAAGAATAGCATGGTCCCCTTTTAGGGTTTTCACCATGTAGTCTTTTGTCGGTGGTCTCTTTTCTGGAGCTAGCAATCTTGGGTAGTTTAGCCATGTTGATCGCTTCTTTGTTATTGCCTCATGTGCTTGCCAGGTCCTTACTCTTGGTACATGAAAAAAAGTGGAATCCTTTTGAAGGGTCGCAAGTGCTCTTGTTTCTACTTGCATGTCTTTATAAATTCTCTCTTTGACTTGGATCAACTCCACCTTTATCAAAGGATATGGCAGGGATAGGATATGACAGGGATTGCTGATGCCATTGTGCATTGATTTGATTGGGAGTGAGTTGAGTAACAATAATAGACTAAAGAACTCTCAACTCCCAATCCATAACTGCTTTCCATTGCTCATCTGTTTCTTGTGTAGTCTTTTCTTTGAGTGCATCTTCCTCAGCTTTTGAGAGCTGGAACATTGGCACTTCATCTTCTTCGAGTAATGGTACTCTGAAACCCTCTTCGCCACCTAGCCCTTCTATTGGCTGTGTTTCCATCTCAACAAAAGAAACTGAGGGGATATCTATATGTGGTTGTTCTATAGTTCTTGATTCTTCATGAATTTCTTGCCATCCATCTCTCTATAGATGATTGACTCTTTTAAGCTCGGCTATTTCTTTTAGCAGCTCCTCTCCTCGTTGCACCCGCATTAATGCGAGGTCTTTGCAGTGAGACTGCCCCAGCTTTAGCTCTAGCTCGAGGTCTTTGTTCTTTTTTTCTAATGCTTCGTATACTTTGTATGGTCCTTTCATTGAGGCTACTACGGGATTTTCTCGTATTTGTCACAAAAAGGTTGCCTGATCATTTATCCTCTACTCTGAATATTGCAAGGAGGTGTTCATGACATCTAGCTGCACTTGAATCTTCTGAATTGACAGGGTTATAGTTGGAAGTCGTTAGTAACCTCTATCATCTATGCGTCTTTGGCCTTGCAAGCATTTGTCAACTTCATGAGAAGTACACCTAACTCCTCCATCTCCTTTGTTGTTTGTCTTGTGCTACCTGGTGTTGTTCAGCTTCATCTTTCAATTTTTGCACTTGTTTTTGTAGATTGGTGATTACGTTTAATTTGTCTTCTAGCTCTCCTTGGAGAGCGTCAATCACCATCTCTAGTTCTTTAGCCTTTGTGTTGCGGCTAAGTGTTGTTGATCAAATTCTTTCCGTCATATCCTTCATTTTCTTTGCATATTCATTAACTTGAAAGATTACCTCATCTTTTGATTGTCAATCCTCATATCTTGTGAGTTGCCTAGACATCTTTGCAGTCTCTTATGACTCTCGTGGTGGAATCGTGGCAGTTGGTTGTTCTTCCACTCAAGACTGTGGTCGGCCTTCTTCTGCTTTGTCATCGTGAGGCTTTGTGGATTCCTCGACCATTTTGTGCTGTGTGGATGTAGAAGGGGATTCTTGTGAATCATGTTCTTTTGTTTGCTCAAACTTTGTGGTCTCCTCTGGTGCAAGACTTGCTGCCCTTTTTGGCTCTGGTTCTTGTGAATCATGTTCTATTGTTTGCTCAAACTTTGTGGTCTCCTCTAGTGCAAGACTTGTTGCCCTTTTTGGCTTTGGTTCTTGTGCTATGGCTTGCTCCTGTGTAGTGGCTGCCTGTTGTGCAAATTCTATTGATTCTTCCTATTCAGGTATTTTTCCTTAGTGGGATCAGCTTCTGTGGTTCTATCCGCTGGTGATTGTGGTGGCCTTGACATGGGGTGATCATGTTCTATAGCAGGTGAAGAAGGTCGGGGGGACATGTCACCTTGTTCATGTTGGGCTTCTCCTTGTGCGGTTGATTCTTCTACTTGTCTTTGCTGCTCCACCACCTCTTTAGCTTTTCATTCTGCTTCTTGGGCTTCTTTCACCTTCAATGCTTTTGCCTCATGATACATTCTTTCCAATAACTTTGTGGGGTCTTCGGCCTCTTTCCTAGCATGGTGCTTTGTTCTTAGTCCTTTCACTTCAATGGGTGCCCACTTTGTAGGGTCCTTGCCTTGAGCTTGGTGGCTGCGTTCATAGGAGTGCTTTTCTCTCTCAAACCTAGCCTACTTCTATTGTGGCTCCTCTTGATGTGCTCCTAAGATATTATTTAAAAGCATGGTTCATCAATCTTTGAAAGGTGTAAGGAGCATTAGTTAACCCAAAAGGCATAACCCAATAGGGCAAAATACCCCATTCCGTTGGAAAAGTAATTATATACTGATCTTTTGGGTCAACCAAAAGTTGATTGTATCTTGAAATGACATCGAAAAGTTGTAAGCCTCTTTTCTTGCAACTCGTTCTAAAACATGCTCAGTGATTGAAAGAGGGAAGTTGTCTCTAATGGTAGTTGCATTCACTTTCTTGAGGTTGACACACAATCGTAATTTTCCATTCTTCTTGGGTACTACCACAATTGGAGATACCCAATCTGTGTGTTCAATTTCATAAATGAATTCTGCTTCCTTTAGTTTTTCAATCTCTTCTTTGATCTTCCTGGAAAATGTCTCATTGTATGTGTATGGCCTTTGTCTACTTGGTTTGGCATCATCTCTCATGGGTATGGTATACTGAGGATCAACACCCTTGAGATCTTTATAAGACCAAGCAAAGATATCTCGGTATTCTTTTAGTAAGCTTAACAAAATCTCTTCTTCTTCTTTTGTTAGGTCATTTGCAATGTAGGCTGGCCTAAACTATTCTCTTACTTTAGCCAAATCTATATTTTTTGCATTTTCAGGCCCTTCTTAGGACTTGCCCTGTTTTATAGTTCTCTAATAGGTTGTTCAACTATGATTCTTCAATCCTAGACAGTATATTTCTTATAATGGGATAGAACACTCATTACATCTTTACCATCCTCTTTTGTGGTTTCCATTTTGGTCGTATATATCTCCTTTAGAGATTTTTCGACTGTTGATACCTCTTTTTCCGCTCAACTCGTGTCATGGTTGACTCCTTGTCCTATTTTTTAGGTTTTGCTTGAGTTTCCTTCCTCGTTTTTCTTGATGTTTTTGACATTTCTAGAATTTTGTTTGAAGGATATCTGCGAATGATTTTGTTCTTGACACAATCATGCGCACCTATCTGCATCAGGAACTGTGTTCTACTGGAGACTAATGGCATAGGTCTAGTTTTCACGTTTTTGGTATCCTTTTTCTGTCTATACCATTTGTGTCTTCTCAATCTCTAGTTTGGAAAGTAAAAAAACTTTTCATCCCCTCCTTTCATGAGTAACTTAGCTCTCACATGTTCTTTCTCCAACCCCAAATCATCTGAGGTAGCTGAATATTCTTCTAGCTCATCTATTGCATCGTTGTAGAGGTATGAAAAGACTTGTTGAGCATTCATCAAGTCCTCGATACATCCATTGTCGCTAAAATTTTAGTCCACTCAAATGGCTCAAACAAATACTCTAAAAAGGGTTCAGGTACATAGACTTCGTCTGTGAAATCCCTGTCTAAGATACATTCTTCTTGTTTTAAGCTCCCATTTTTTGAAGCTCCACACATCCAAATAGGAGTGTCTTTGTTCAACCAAGATAGAAGCTTAGTTTCAGCCGATAGTTTCAGCCGAAGAGACTGAATTAAACTCTTGTATGGGCATTTTCATGACATCTCTATAAGTGTGATCTCTTAGATTAACCCTTGTTATTGATCCCACTTGCCTCTTGTCCATGCATGGCGGCCCGCCAATGGAATATGACAGTGGCGGTGTATTTTTATGCGCCCACGGGTCTAGGTGACACAGGAGCAGGGATAAGAGAGATGGTGGTGGATTGGTGGAGCCGAGCAGGAGAGAGAGAGACCTCTGTCTTATGGTCATAATGGAGAGAGGTGTGGCCAAATTGGTGGCGGCTCGCCGGTGGTCAAGCATAGAGGGGGTGGTGAATGTTAAAAAAATGAAACTTTTTATCGGTTTTCTTGGTAATGTTGTCTCCCCTACTTGGGGCTGGTTCTTGCGGCCGCGGCTCCAAAAGTGGGGGCTAATGATGGATAGTGACACACTATGGCTAGTGGTACCGTCAGAACTGGTCCGCATGGGCTGTGGCGGGGGCAAGGAAAAGAGAGAAAGAATTTGTGGCTCACCGATTGACCGGGGAATTGTCGAGCCCTCTGGTGGTGTTTTCATGCTTCGGGTAAAGGAAAGATAAAACCTTTTTTTCTTTTTTTTCTTGATTTTGAAAATTGGGTATCATTAGCCCTCCCCTTTTGGCTAGAGGCATTCATGTCTCTAGCCCTGACTTTGATTCTTCTTCATCTGATCTATAGGAGCCAATATCGAGTTGCCTTCTGAACTAGCCATTCCATTTGGCCATTGGTGAGATTTCTAGGATATTCATGAATCTGCAACAGGTCTGGGTGATAGCGTGTTCCTTGGAATAGTGCTGGTTGATTAAATCGAAAGCCCATGGCTTCCAAAGATTTATGCCAGTGTCCTCCTGGATCCCAAGTGACGAATAGGATCATTATCTGCAATGACTGAACAATAAAATTTACATGCCAAATAGGACCAAATTTGTAACCACTAATAGTGAGAGGAGAAATGAGCATCTTGGCTCCTACAAAGGCAGAACTAAAGATTATGATTCCCAAGAGTGTGCCAAGAATCCACCATATAGGCCGCCTTGTTGGTGTGGTGAGCTCCAAATGTCTTCAAAATCTTGCTTACTGCCGCAACTGGAAAAACCTGCAAGCATATCATGCTTCTCTTGGGTGTGCTCAAACATGTCAGCTGTCAGTTTTTATGTTGATAGTTAGCCACCTACCTTGCAGCTTAAATACAAGTGTAATCCACTTATCTCTCTCCATAGAGAGGATGCACTATTTGTAAAAATTTGCACCAAATCGGGACTGAGGCCTTCATTCTTGCATTCTATCAGCCATTTGTCTATCCATGGCTCCTTAACTTTTATCTCCATGCCGATCTTACCTCTATATGTTCTAGTGACTAACTATAACGATAGGTCTAATGCATCCCATGCAAACACAATGCTGCATGGTGGAGGAGTCTGGAACATCCTTAAAAGGTTGGAAACATGTTGATCATCAAAATTACTCTGAACACCCTCACATAAACTGGAGGCATTACCCATATCCAAGTTTATAACACCTTCCAGTAGACTAGAGTAATTAGCCATCTCTAAGTCTATGACACTACACAATAAAGTCTTGCTCGACAACCAAGCCTCTTGAAAAATATCCAACTCCAAACCTTCATTCATACTTACCTCTTCGTTATGGTCCTCTGGTGAAACTTCCTTGATACAGGATACTTTTAGCTCGCTACCCTGTCCTTGGTCCAAGTTGATGCACAGGCTTCTGTTTTCAAAGCACTCCCCTTTGCTTGATATCTTGTCCATCTTCTGCAAAGCCTTTCTATGAGGCTATTTTTCCTCTTCTCTTGTATCTTCCATGCTCTTTGCATTCCTCTTACTCTGACAAGGTTTGATCAACACTTTACACCTTCTTTCTCTTATTGTCGAATGGTGGCGATTGATCACTTTGATGTCTACTTCACCCAAGGTTAGAGGTGTACTAGCATTTGTAACACAATTTTCTTCACTTACCTCCCTTACTGGGGTAGCATCTTTTGATTCTTTAATCTCTTGTTCCACTACTTCAGTCCCTTGGAAAAACTTCTCGCTTGATCCTTCTTCTGTTATCTTCATCTTGACCTTCTTTGCAAGACCAATGAGACTTAGTGTGCGGTTGCCAATTGGTAGTGGGCGTAGGATGAGTGTAAGTAGTGATTTTGGTGGTGATTACATCGGTGGCTGTAGGATTTGCACTGGTGGGACTAGCTGTGGTTGCACGGATGATGGTGGGATTTGAATAGGTGGGATTGGCTGTCTGGGCGGTGGTGGTCTTGCCCTTGGTGGAGAAATATGATTCTGCACTCCTCCTCTATTGGAGTTCCGCCTTCTCGGATGTGGACAATAGTACATGCCATGGCCGTCTTCCCCGCAATTGTATCAGTGGTACTCCTGGTTTTGCCTTTGTTGTCCTCTCCCTTGCTATGAATTTTTGACAGGTGCATGCCCTTGCTGCACCAGATGCACGGATAAACTTTCAAGCTGCGTAGTGATGCGACTCAACAGTTCTTGCTGCTCTTTTGATGCTCCTGTGGTTGGGCTCTATGAACGGATGTTGCAATCACTAGGGTTAGTAGGACGGAGCTCAATTCCTCTGACTCGCTGACTCTTGCTTGCATGTGAAGCTTCTTGTCTTTAAGGAGGGCTACTTCCATTGCCAACTCATATGTTGTAGGGAACCTCCTCTTCACCTTCACTTTAAGCGGCAACCCCACAGGCCAGCAATGAAATGGTCCTTCTTCAAGAAATTAGGCGCTCCTTCACCTTCCTCCAGTGAGCAACCCATCGCTCCCACAAATTCACAAACTTGGAATTGTAAGTGGCATACTCTAGGAGACGTCCCTGTTTTAATCTCGTCAACAGTTTCCATAACTTTTATGAGATTGTGCCTCCACCAAACCTCTCCACAAAGGCAGCATGCAGTACCTCCCATGCATTTTTGGTAGCTTGGGGCAAAGCATTATACCAAGACATGGCCTCTACTTTCATCAGTAGAGGAAAAATTTGTAGTCGTGAGGCGTCGTCATCCTTGTTGGAAACCACACAAGCGATGTCGAAGTCATCCAGAAAGTCGGCGGTGATGTCTTCTCCCTTGTTTCCACTGAATGTGGGAAAAGAGACACTTGCCATGGTAGTAACTCATGAAATTACAAAACTTTTTTTTTCTTCTTTTTTATAACATTAATGATATTAGCGGATCATAGCGGCTTTTTACAGGGTTGGGTGGATAGATTTAAAACATGATAAAAATGGATCACGAAGCTAGAACAAAATAAAGATGCTTACATCAAAAGAGTGATAATAATCCAGAAGGGGCAAGATGATGGGACATGGGGATCTGAGGATTTCATCAAGCATTTTTGCTCCGAACAGGAAAACAATCTTTTGCTGGTAGAATATCTTCCCATCAATATACACATTTACGTGCATGTGTTGTAAGAAACGGAAAGGAAAGACTTTGGGCCTATTGTTATTATCCATGTCGGGTGTAGGGAAGTGATTACTTAGAGTTGCGTACCTCATGTGTTGACCAGGTGACACCTTCACCACATGCCTCTACCTCTTGTAGAAGTCCACACAATCCTCCACATTAGGTTCAAAATAGATTGGGTGAGAAGAGTCTACCTCAGTCGGCTTTCCATTTTGCGTGCGGCGGTGATGCGTGGGTGGTCGAACTTCATTTGAACTCTCCAAGCCTAGAGAGAGCGTGGGCCCACTTGTGTCTACCAAATTCTTTAGGATTTTTGACTTAGACTTTGTGGTTGACGTAGTTGACAACTCCTTTCGGACCATTAGAGAGAAAACACTTGGTGCTAATGAAAATTTGACTGTCGTGAGAGTGTTGTGATTCTCAAAAGCAAAACTCAACGTTCTTTCTTCACGTCCTCTGTCGGCACTCATTGACAGAATACTTTGGTTGACAACAATGATGACATTTCATAGCCCTCCCACTTGATGCTCTAGATTTGCGATTAGCACGAGCAATACGAGATGGGAAATTTATCTCTTGGATGTTTACGGTGTATTCTGGCAGCAGCACTTGGATGAAGGCGGTCGATGCTTCTCCAGTCTCCTCCTCCTCCATTCTCCAGTTAGAGAATTCTTTCAGCCATTTGTCCATGGTTGTTGATGTGCGTTGTCTTCGCCATTGTAAACTAGAGGTTTTCGAGAAGCCCTCCTCAGTGGGGGCACCAAATGACGAGCACAAAACGTGACACGGACCCCAATGGCGTTGAAAGGCTAGGATGTCGATGCACACCCAGCCGGCCACTTTGAGCGGCTAGGACGCGAACAACGGTGATTGGAGATATCACAAACTCTACACATTGAGAGAAAGAGAGAGAGGGAGGGAGGGAGGAAGGGAGGGAGGGAGGGAGAGAGAGAGAGAGAGAGAGAGAGAGAGAGAGAGAGAGAGAAAAGAATGATGCAGGTGATGAAAACCCTCGGGGTGTGAGGGAAAACTATTTTCTTACAATATTTATAGTAACCTGATTTCCGACGAGGTGGCAATCATGATGATAGAGAGATAGAGGGAGAGATAGTGAGCCTAATAGTGCATTCTCTAGAGTGTCTCATAGACACGGGGATTTTGCTAGCATGAGTGTGTATGTGGCGACCATTGGATTCAAGATGTAGACATAACTTCTTTACATAGTGCAAATTCCCAACATTATTACACTAAGTCCCCTCTTTGATGATGCAAGTGTTGCCAATCCCTCCCACCAAAATACTACCAACTGCTCACCTCTCATGAAATTGCCCCCCCCCCCCCCCCCCCCCCCCCCCCCCCAATTTCTCTCCTAATCTTCCCCCCCAATCTCCTCATGATAGTGACCTCTCAGTGCCTTTTTATAGGTGTTGGCTGCTTTAGGTTAGGGTAATTTGATTAGATTAAGGGTTCGAATCAGGGGAAACAAATCAAGGGGGGCATGCCTTCGGCTCCTTTTCTTGTTTCCGTGTCGGCGGCGCACGACTTAGCCATCTTTCTTCTCTTTGGCATGCTGTGTTTTTTTCCGAATGTATGCGTGTTGTGTTTTTTTCCGAATATATGCGTGCATGTGTGGGGTAGTATATGTATGTGTTTATGTGTTTATAGGGGTGTGTCTGTGTGTATAAGTGTGTGGGTGTATACGGAAAGGGTGTGCGTGGGAACGGGGGTATAAGTTTTATATATATATATATATATATATATATATATATATATATATATATATATATATATATATATATATATATATATATAACTTTTTATTTTTACTTTTTTTGGTGCCTGCTGCACAGGGAAACAGAGAGAGGGAGAACGAGAATGAGAGAGAGAGGGGAAGCGGGTGTTGGACGAGGGTAGGGGAGAGAGTGTGTGTGTGTGTGTGTGTGTTCGGAATAAGAGAGAGAGGGAATGACCCTGAGTTGCTACCGGCGGCTACACAGAAAGCGAGAAGGAGAGTGAGAGAGATGGTAGCGAGACAGAGAGCAAGTGTGTGAGGGTGAATGTGTGTGTGTGTGTGTTCAAAATAAGAGAGAGAGAGAGGGAATGACCCTGAGTGCGCCCGCATGGGCTGAGAGTGCAAGAGAGGGAGAGAGGGATGGGGGCTCGTGGTTTTGGCCGACAGAACAAGGGACAGGGGAGGGTAAGGTCAACTGGTGGGGTTAGGGTGGTGGTCCGCCAGAGGGGGGGGATGAGGGTGGTGTTGGTAGCAGGTGTGCATATAGGGAGTGAGAGAGAGAGATTTTTGTTCATGGCGGGTCTCCACTCCATGGGGAAGAGAGAGAGAGAGAGTGTGTGTGAGTGAGATGGGGGGAAGAGAGAGAGGGTATGTGTGGGTGAATTGAGGGAGAGAGAAAGAGATACTTCGACTACATGCGCCTGTAGGTCCACTTACTCAAAGAGAGAGAGAGTGAGAAAATCGAGGGAGGGAAATATAGTGAGAGAGAGAGACGGCCCGCCGGTGGAGGAAAACAAGAGGGGAGAGAGGGAGGGGAGAGTGAGGTCAAGGGATTGTGGATGAGAGGGACAAGGGAGGGGTGAGGTATGGCGGCCTGCCGGTGAGGTATGGACCAGCCAGGGGTAAGAGAGAGGAAATAAAAAAAGGTTAAAGTGTGTGTGTGTGTGTGTGTGTATAAATAATGCAAGAGAGAGAGAGAACTCTTGTCCATGAATGGCGTCCTGCCAGTGGAATATGACAGTGGTGGTGTGTTTTTATGCGCCCGCAAGTCTAGGTGACACACGAGCAGGGGTAAGAGAGTTTGTGGTGGATTGGTGGAGCCAAGTAGGAGAGAGAAATACCTCTGTCTTATGGTGATAATGGAGAGAAGTGTGGCCAAACTGGTGGCGGCCCGCCGGTGGTTAAGCATAGAGGGGGTGGTGAATGTTTAAGAAAAACAAATTTTTATCATTTTTCTTGGTAGTGTGCTCTCCCCTACTTGGGGTTGTTTCTTGTGGCCACGGCTCAAAAAGTCGGGGCTAATGATGGGATAGTGACGTCCTATGGCTAGGGGTGCCGCAAGAGCTGGGCTCCATGGGCCGTGGCAGGGGCAAGGAAAAGAGAGAGAGAATTTGTGGCTCAACGATTGACCGGGGAATTGTCGAGCCCTCCGGTGGTGTTGTAGTTCTTTGGGCAAAGGCAAGATAAACCTTTTTTCCTTTTTTTTTCTTGATTTTCAAAAATTGGCTATCAGAAGCTGTAAGCTTCTTTTCTTGCAACTCGTTCTAAAACATGCTCAGTGATTGGAAGAGGAAAGTTGTCTCTAATGGTAGCTGCATTCACCTTTTTTAGATTAACACACACACATAATTTTCCATTCTTCTTGGGTACTACCACAGTTGGAGACACGCAATCCATGTGTTCAATTTTGTAAATGAATTCGGCTCCTTTAGTTTGCAATTTCACCTTTTATCTTCCTGGAAAATGTTTCATTATACGTGTATGGCCTTTGTCTACTTGGTTTCGCATCATCTCTCATGGGCATGGTATGTTAACAGATTTCTGGATCACCACCCTTGGCATCCTTGCAAGACCAAGCAAAGATATCTCGGTATTCCTTTAACAAGCTCAGTAAGAGGTCTTCTTCTTCTTCTTCTTCTTCTTCTGTTAGTTCACTCACAATGTAAAGGTCTAGGCTCTTCTATTGGTTCAGCCAAGTCTATCTTTTTAGCATTTTTAGGTCCTTTGTAAGACTCATCCTGTTTCCGTAGTTCCCTAACAGGTTGTTCGACTCCCGGGGGATTCACTCTATATACAAAATGGGACTCCACCTATGAGCGGGGAACTTTGATAAAACCCCTATATACGACTCATATTAGATAATATGACCCCCTTTCTACGCTTATACTATAATCAATGCAGAAAACTATCATACCCCTATCTTACATATAAAATTTATGTCTCACATTATCTAACTGAGTAAAACTAGTCAAAGAGCGTGTAGCATAGTGATTGAGAACATGGAAAGGAGCCACGTCTGTTGATAACTAGATGTACCCTCAATGTGTCCTACTTTGACTTTCAAACTATGTGCCCGTTCAGCCTGCACTCTAGCTACTTGTCCAATTTGGACCCATCTAAATTACTCAAAAAACATGGTTGTAAAGTTGTGTTAGGTTTGCTGTGTAAATTTGCATCTATAAAAGATCTCTATAGCTTTCATCTCTCAACAAATGAACTATAATAGCAAAACAAGCAATTGATACAAAGCAATGTTAGTTCTTGCATTATCTTTGTAGATATTGACTCACAAGTTTGAGTGAAGACTCTTTTGGGAAGACATGATTTTGAAACACAAAAACTTCCTCTCATTTTCCCCTTTGCTCCCCCGCCCCCTCCCCATCCCCATAAAAATGATACCCCCTCTCTTATTTTTAGGCTTGGGATATAAATTATTTGTGGCCTGCTCCTAACTTATACGCTTATGTAAATTGTAAAAAAAAACCCCTTCCCTGCACTTACGTGGTGTGGTAAGTTTTCCATGGTGAATCCCCTGGGGTTTTACTATGATATTTCGATCTTGGAGAGTATACTTTTTGTAATGGGATGGAAGGCTCATTACATCCTTTACCATCCTCTTCTGTGGATTCCATTTCGGTCATGTATATCTTCTTTCAACTCTTGATATTTCTTTTTCCGCTCGACTCGGGTCATGAGTGGTTTTTTATCCTATGGGTTTGCTTGAGTATCCCTCCTTGTTTTTCTCAATGTTTGAGACATTTCTAAATTTTTGTTTGAAGGATTTATGCCAGTGATTTTGTCCTTGACACAATCATTTGCATCTATCTGCATCAGGAAATGTGTTCTACTGGAGACTGATGGCATAGGTTGTGTTTTCACATTTCTGGTGTCTCTTTTTCGTATATACCATTTTTTTCTTCTTGATTTTTGGTTTGGAAAGTAAAAAAACTTTTTCTCCCCTCCTTTTAAGAGTATCTTAGTTCTCATATGTTCTTTCTATGACCCCGAACCGTCTGAGGTGGCTGAGTGTTCATGTAACTCATTAGTTGCATCATAGTAGAGGTTTGAAAAGACTTGTTGAGCTTTCATCAAGTCCTTGGGTTCCTCATTTTTGTCTTCAATATTGAGGATTAAAATCGTTTGGATGGGAATAATGTCGTAGCCATCCTCATTGCAAAATTGAGTAGGCATAGACGTATTTACACATACATCCATTGTCGCTAAAATTTGAGTCCACTCGAATGGCTCAAACAAATGCTCTGGAAAGGATTCATGCACATAGGCTTTGTCTGTGCAGTCCCTTTCTAGGATACATTCTTCTCGTCTTAAGCTTTCATTTTCTGAAGCTCCACACATCCAAATATGGGTGTCTTTGTTTAACCAAGACGGAAGCTTAGTTTCAACCGAAGAGATTAAATCAAACTCTTATATGGGTGTTTTAAAGACATCTCTATAAGTGTGATCTTTTAGATTTACTCTTGTTATAGATCCCACTTGCTTCAAGTACAAATAATTGTTTCCCCAATCTTGGATAAGTTGTACGTGTTGCATGAAAGGTCTTCCCAGAATAATTTCTTAGTTGAGTTTTTTCCTAAAGTCTACTATGGCAAAAGTGTGTTGATATTCAATTCCACAAGAATTGACTATCACTTTTCAAGCATTCCTAATGGTCTATTAATGTGCCCGTCAGGCAATTGCAATTTCATTGGATTTTGCCTAATGGTTGGTTGTCCCAAGGATTCCCATACTGCTTTCTTGGATATGGCTATGCCTGCTCCACTATCCAGTATTTGCCATGGTTTTAATGTCATTATATTTCACTGGAAGAGTGGTGTTTCCTTATTCCCCTTCATAATAATCTCCGACTTTGTTCATGGGAACAGATCGAATCTCTTTGTTGTCCATTTCATTTTTCAGTTTTTCCAAATTTTTCGAGATTAGTCCCATTATCTCCACCTTCTCTAGGGGTTTCTGTAGATCATTCCATAAGTATGGTCTGATTTTTAATAGGTCTCCCTAGGTAAGAATGCATTGGATGGGTGTAGACATGATGGAATAAATATGGTCTACTTCTAGGGTCTGTTCAGCTCTTTTTACTTGAGTGGTCTTACACACTATGGATTCATCTTCCTTATCTCCCAAGTAAGAAGGTAATGTTTACAAGGTCAATGGTTTCGACATTCCTAAAGCTTCAGATCTGCAATCCCCGTACAAGGATTGTATATCCATATTCATATCAGAAGGTAGGTTATCTAACCAGACTTCCTCTATAGGAGCTGACTTTAGGGTTAGGCTCCCATCATTGATCTCTCTCACTTTTTCCCATAACTACCATGGCCAGTCTTCATCTACAAATGGAATTCCATCTAAGGTATCTTCGTTGTCCGGCACTATGAGTTCTGGTTCTTTTGTTTCAAGGTGGGGTCTGCCACCACATCAGATTTTTCTTTAGTGTCTCTTACCACAAGCTCCTCAGGTTTTGCAATACTTTCAAGATTCTTCCATGTCTGGAGAAGGATAGTTTTTCCATTTGTTTTCCATGTTTTGGCTTGCTTTAAGTTCGGCTTGGAAGTTGGTAGGCTTCCAAGGCTACGTTTAATAGGCTCAAAAATTTTATCAACTGGAATGGATCCTCCAGATTTCACGGTTGTTTCCTTGATTTCACTTCCAATTTCTTTCAACTTTTCTTGGAATAGCTTTTTTGCTTTCACCTTGATTTCAACCCGTTGTTTTTGTTTTCCCATCTCATATCTTTTGCTTCTACTCCTTTTGATCCTTTGAGAGGAAACTTTTGTATTTTGTGAATCATCAGAGGAGTTGTGTTTCTTTTTCTTGGCCTGGGCTCTAGTGATTACCTTGATTGGAACTCTCTGATGAGCTACTAGGTATCACTTGGACTACATCTACTATTGTTTTACCCTTGTTCAAAGGATTTTTAGGACAATATTCCAAAAAGTGTCCTCCGTTTTTGAAACATTGTATGAAATAGGCTTCAACTAGTTTGAGGTTTTTGTCAGGCTCTCGACATTCATTTTTCCAATGATCATCTCCACCACAGCTATGACAGTTTCCTGTTCTTGGCTTAATCATGGGTCTTACCATGGGAGGTGTGACACCTTGACTAGCTACATAATACATTGGTGCGAGCTCTGGTGGAGCATAAGTCACGATTTCTTCCATTGGTGTTGGATGTGAATTATACCAATCTCCCTCTACCATAACTGTAGATGTACTAGGATCAGCATAGGGTGTAACAGGTACTAATGCTTGTTCATCTATGACTCCTTTGGAGTGCATGTACT
Source organism: Adiantum capillus-veneris (assembly GCF_014529385.1). NCBI lineage: Eukaryota > Viridiplantae > Streptophyta > Polypodiopsida > Polypodiales > Pteridaceae > Adiantum > Adiantum capillus-veneris. The sequence continues at coordinate 1,761,473 of NC_140959.1, forward strand.
TTACAGGCATTGCATTATGTCCTGGGTACGGAGGTTGTTGTCCCAACACAAGTTGAGGTCTTTCCATACCCATTGGTGGTCTTTGAGCTTGGGCCATGTTAGGCTGATATCTGTACATGGGTTGTCCTTGTGGCCTCATAGGCACGTACTGAACATTCCCATCATACTTTGATCTGAAGTAGCACTTGTGGGTCTCATGGTTGGTCCATTTATCCTCAATTTCACACCATTTTTGTGGCCTAATTGGTTTTCCCTGTTGAGGTATATATTGTCATGGTCCGCTCATAGGTGCTTTTTGCATGTTGTTCATCATGTCGTTCATCCTTTTGAACATGGATTCTATGGCTAAAAGTGGTGCTGCAGCAGCCATTCCCACTTGTGTTGGTTTAGTAGATGTTGTTTTCTTGCTTTGGTTATCCATAGGGAGATCTTCTTTGTTGAAAGTATCACAATTTTCTCCTAAGTCAATAGCATCTGACACACTCTTCTAGGGTTGTATGCTTTTTACTATAGAGTATAGCATGAAGTTCTTTGTTTAGCATTCCCTCTAGAAACAAAGATACGAGTTGTTCTTCTGCAGGTATCTCTAGCCCTGGGCATCTGGTAATGTATTGTTTCATTCGAGTTACACAATCCCTAACAGACTCACCATGTTTTTGTTTAAAGCTGTAGATTTGAGGTACCGTATTATGTTTGAACCCTGTTTTGGAACAAGCAGCTACAAATCCTTGAGCTAATGTGTTCAAGTCCATGATTGACCTTGGTGGAATGTTTTGGAACCATGTCAATGCTTTTACTTCTAATGTCACTCCAAACCCCTCGAATTGAGTATGGAAATCAAATATATGTTCTGCTCTTAGCACTTGCTTAAAGCTTGCTAAGTAGTTGTATGGATCCCTTGATCCAATGTATTTTTTGATCCATTTCTGAAAATCGGCTGGTCTGACGCTCTGTTTGGTTCAACTCTCGGTCTTCTATAAGTTGATCCTGTTCCTAGTGCTTCAAACCAGTCTGTTGGAAATAGCGACTCATGTAGCCTTGGACTGGCCTTAGTGTCACCCGGTTTTTTGCGTGATGAGGTGGTTTTTGGTTTCTTCACATTACTCTCAAATGATCTCTCACGGTGTTCGTCTCTTGGAATTGTTTCTGATCCTTGTCCCAATATCCAATCCCTTATGGAATACCCTTGGTATTTGGTTTGTTCTAGTCATCATAACCAAGTTGTTGTTATAAAAATCCCTAAACAGATAGGTTGGTAGGTTCGATAACCCCGTATCTTTTATCTTGAAGATATAGATGATCTTCATGGCCGTTAGTTCTCCTGGTTTGGCATGCGAAGTCCGCGAAAGATCTTTTATGTTTCTATCTTCCCATCAATAGACTCCGATCCTAGGATTATCCATACTAAGCCGTTTCAAAGGCTTCAAATCTACTTGATCGTATCCCTCAAATTCTAAAGTAGGTGGTCCTTCTTTTGCTGATATATCTGGGATTATGGTGTTTACTTCTAACCCCCATCTGTCTACCACATCAGAGTTTTCAACTTGTACATACTGAGTTTCATTTCTGTCCATATACATTTTTACTTGTTTATTTTCCCTAATCTCTTCTTCGAACTCAATACCATGGGCATCAATGCGAATAGCATACTCCTCGTTAGGGTCCAAGTAAAACTGGGCTCCATGATGGTTAGTTTTGTAAAAAGAGAGTATATGCTTATAGCACATTGTCGTTCCTGTTTCCAAGTGAGTCGAGTAAGAAGACATTTCGGATGTTGTATCTGAAAAAGTGTCTGAGACTTCTTCAAGAATTGTGTGCAAGGAATCTCCTTGATTCACGCTTTCTTCGGTGGATACTCTACTGGAGGTTTCTCCGAGTATGCCCTGATTTCCTAGTACATGACCAGATGTAAGGTTCATATAGACTTATAAAGCCTTGCGTAGAGTACTGACCTTTGGATTGACTTGTCGTTAATCTCCACTTGATTCGATTGCAACTTTTTGTCAAGCCGCTGATTCCTTGTTTGCAACCTGATTCCTGTACAATTTTGATCAAGTTAGCTATTTTTCTATAAAGAAAGTAGAGTTTTTGCTAGCTCTCATGATTTCTCTCTGGGTATCACTTCAAATCAAGCTATGGGAGTCAAAATTTGACTTTCAGATTCAGCTTTAGAAAAAAATCAAAGGTTTAATCTGCAACCTAGAAACTGAGTGAACATGTACCAATTTTGATCCGATTGAACCCAAAATTGCCCAATGGCTTTATATTATGTTGGTCTAAATTGTATAAGTTCAAAAGTCAAAATTGATGTCTCTGGATAGCAATAGTAAAAAATAATTTTTTTTAACTTTTGTCAATTTTTTGTACCTTTAGGATTGGTTTGGCAAGTATACAACTTGCTAAAGTCCCTGGACAAGTTTGGACAAAATCTAATCAAGTTTATCAACTGTTTTATGTCCGCAGACTCTGATTTTGAGAATCTGGCTTAAGTCTCACTTTGTGATCCAAATTTCACCAAAATTTATTTGTGGGGTCTACTTGATATGCTTGACCTTGTGGTATACTCAATTGTGCAAATTTCTCAAGTTTTGAAGCACATGTAAATAATTGCCGACTATTTACTCTAGCTATATTTTTGAAACTATTTGCTCCAAATTTGACACAGATCTATTAAGCACCTCAAGTTAAGGTCACTAGCAAAATTTCATCAATTTTGGACAAATTTTGGTCAGATGGTCATCACTTTTCTGTCCGCAGACTAACTTTGCAAAATTGGTCACAATTTTCAATCGAGTGATCCAAATCTTACCAAATTTGGTTTGTGGGCTTATTACAACATGGTTAAACTAGTGGTATGCTGACTTGGTCAAAAAATTTGAAAAATGGGGCGCGATTATTTACAACTGACAACTTTTTGTATCTTTTTGGTCAACTCAGCATTTACACATGTTTATCACATCAGTATAAGCCTATGAAGATGCAGCACAAGTTGCAATAGTTTTGGGGCTCGTTGCTGTTGTCCGTTTCCCCCCCCCTCCCCCTTGCTCTTGCCATCCCCTACCCTGCCTTGTGCGCTGCTCTTAGCGCTGCTCCTGCCCGCAACTTCGCCCGCTACCCCTATCATTGCCTTCCCTCGCCGCTGCCTACCCCTGCCTGACGCTGGCTGCTGTCCTCCCCTTCCCCCCCTGCCACTCGCCCGCCCCTTGTTCTCCCGTTTTGCATTGCCTCCCTCCCCGCAAACCCCTTTTTTGCTCGTAGGAGTCTGTCCCCACGGCTCGCTGGGAGCTTCGCGTCCTTCCCACCTGCTTTGACTCAGCAACAGATACATATGGAGGCTCGAGCTCCACCACAGAGGGACTCTACCAAAGCCCCCTCGCCTGACCCCGCTAAGCCCACCATTCCACTTGCTCTTTCATCGACAGAGAAAGCAATCCTAGACACAGAGGTAGAGCGCTTGCAGGCGACTTCTTTCATCTACAAGATTCTCGATACTGGACCCAGCAGAGGAGAGTTGCGTGACCTTCTCCAGGCCCGCCTACTTGCAGAGGTGGGCAAGATCTTGGGCGTTCAGATACTCAGACGAGGCTACTACCAGATTGAGTTTAAGACCTCTAAGATGGCGTCCAAGGTCATTGCCATGAGTCCGTTGACCATCAGAGCAGCTCGAGCCCACTTTCGATAGTGGAGACATGGTTTTAACCCTGCTTCGGATGTTCTGGTAGAGCAGGCAGGCATCCCCATCTCCGTCTTCTTTCTTGGTTTGCGGAGGGAGTACTTACCACTTTTGTCCAGGATAAGGTTAGTGATTGGGACTGTCCTAGAGAAACCTCGCACGGAAGCCTCAGTAGCTTCCAAGGCAGCCGGAATTCCCTCATTTTGCATTCTGGTTAGGAACACTCACACACTCCCAAAGGTCATTCTTCTACCTTGGGTGAGTGGGGGTTGGTTCAGACAGAGTGTGGAGTATTTGGGTCTCCTGAACCAGTGCTTCATTTGTCAATAGATGGGCCATCTTGGGAAGGCCTGTCCACGGAGGAGGCCTCGACCTACACCACAGACTCAACCCAAGCCTGCAAGGGCTCGCCAGTAGCCACAGGCCAAGACACAACGCACACATGTAGAGCCTTCCTCTGAGCCTAGGGCTCCAGTGGAGGACGGATGGTAGCAGGTCCTTGGTCGACGATGGCAAGGGCCACAACAACATCCTGGAACTCAAAGTGGTCCTTAGGCGCCTGGCGAGCAGCAGTGGGTTCCCACAGCAAACTGTTTTGGTCCTCTTGCGTAAGATGAGGTCCCTGCTCCAGCTCCCACCTTAGCCTCACCCTCCACAGCCCCTCCTCCCCAGAGTTTCCCCTCCTCATCATCCTCCCCCCGCCTCCTACTCCCGCTGCCTCCTCCCCCCGCCCCTCTACCTCTATCTCTCCCCCCCGCCCCTCTTCTCCTCCTCTTACCGCTTCTTCTACTCCTACCCCTCCTGCTCCAGTTCCACAACCGACCCACGGGGCAGGGCCATCTCTAGCTGCTAGGAGATCTCTTGGCAACACCTTTGCCACAAGTCACTTGGTGAGAGAGGGACAACCTTTCTTGCAACCCCCTCTATAGGTATAGACGTCTCCTTTTGAAGCTATTCCTCCTAGTCTAACAAGCATTGACATGCGGCACCAATGAGACTTCTTTGACTATGACTTCACTTGTTTTCTTGTTGACCCATCAGCAGACCATGAGGTAGCCTGCTTCAGGCTCCATGCTCTGTTCCTTGCAGCTAGGGGGATAGAGGCCTTGGACTCAATGGTTGGCTTCTCTTTTCCCCTTTGCGACAGGGACCAGACTGAGTGGACCCTCAACTCAATGTTGGGATGGTTACACACGTAGGTCCTAGAGTTCTCTCACCACATGGGAGACCTAGGAGTTACAGACATGCTTCAGATTTTGTGGCCATTGGCCAAGTTTACGGTGACCCCTCTAGATACAGCAGGATGTAGAGACATTGTGGTCTACTTCTTTGCTGATACGTAGATCTTGCCATGCTATGTACAAATTCATGAGGACTCCTGGACAAACTAGGTTGCTTAACAAACTGCTCGCTCTACTTGGGCTTGCGCCAGCACTCATTGCAGTCACACCTATCTAGAGGATGCTCGGATGTGGATTACTCCGCATCCAAGCCAGTCTCAAAGATAGCATGTTTAGCTGCTGCGACGGTATTTTTTCTCTCTCGCTCCGTATGAGGATCGTCTCATGGAATGTCCAGGGACTTGGTGGGCCCGAATTTCAGCATGAGCAGGGCCGACTGCATCAGGATCTCCAGTGATGCCTTGTGGGAGGAGAGATTGATCTCCTTATGCTTCAGGAGCCCCATCTGTGTGAGAGCTGCATTAGACGTTGTGGTCATCTCTTGCATGGATGATATGATACTTTTTGGTCAGCTGCTTTTGGACCTAGAGGCATCCAGGGTGGGGTATGTATGACTATTGTAGATTCTTTACAGCAAGCCATTGTTGGCAAAAGGATTATTGTGCCAGGTAGGGCTCAATGGATTACTATGCAAATTTAGGGTTGTGTTGTGGGCTTCTTGAACATCTATGCACCCAATGTGGCGAGTGCATGAGCAAAGTATTGATCACAGATAGTCGAGTCTCTACCATGGGCAGAGCACTGGTGCATGGGGGGGACTTCAACATGCTGGAGGACCCTTCTGATAAGATTGGTGGTAGCCATGCTAATGTGCATGGAGTTGAGATGGCAGCTTGGGAGAGGTTTTGTATGACACTTAGGGTCTCGGATGTATAGCAGCACTCTAGTTTTGTGAGGCCCCCAAATAACCTTGCCTTCTCTCATTCGGATCGCAGAGTGGGAGGAGTTAATTTATTGCGGATAGGTCGCTTATACATTAGTGACCATTTCAGTGACTTGGGGGGGCAATTGGCATCCTAGCAGGGACTTCCTTCTCGGACCATGCACCAGTGATCCTCACAATGGAAGACAGGCAGAGGAGAGGGAGCACGATGCTTCGCATCCCAGAGAGGGTCTTACTGGACTCTGCACTCAACGAGCAAGTAGAGGCTCTCTTGACAGAGAGCTTGGACGAGAAGGACTCTCCTGCTGACAGAGTGGCCTCAGGACTAGCTCAAATTAGTCATTTCTTTCTCCAACAGTCTTTGGCTCGCCGGGCTGCAGCGAGAGAGGAGGAGCAGCATCTCAGACAGCGCATTTCTTCATTACAGAGGATGCAGGAGAAGCATCCAGGTAGTCCTTGGTTGGAGGAGCAGCTACACTAGGATTGCTAGGGGCTTGTTAGCACAAAGAAGCGGCAACATGAGTTTGCTTTCCCTCGACATGCATCTCAATGAACACAGGTGGGCGACAGAGTTACTGGTGCTTTCTTCAAGGCGGTGGGACCTTTGCATTCGCATGCCAAGGTCAGTCAGTTGAGGAGGCTCGACGGGTCAGTTGCTTCTGAGCCCGAGGATATGCGTGCAATTGTTATTGCATTTTATCGTGAGTTACTGTCTGCAGAGCCTTAGTCAGAACGTCAGCATGCATGCAGGGAGCAAGTGTGGGCATATATGCCTTGCCGACTTAGGAGATGTGTCAGAGACTTGAGCTGCCATTTCAGCTTGAGGAGCTTCACACAGCTCTTAGTGCCCTCCCCCGAGATAGCTGTCCAGATAAGGATGGGTTGGCTTCCATTGTTTTCTTGAAGTACTGGGACTTGCTTGGCCCAAATCTCTGTAGTGCTTTTCAATACATCTTGCACACAAGAGTGATGCCTGACAGCATGAGTGAGGGTCTTATTTACCTCATTCCTAAGGAGGGTGGCTCCTTGAATGAGATTCAATAGTGGCGTCCCATCACCATCCTCAACTCAGCCTACAAAATTCTTGCCAAGGCTCTGAGTTTGAGGATCCAGTCACTTCTAGAGAGCCTTATACATGGGATTCAGGCAGGTTTTGTCAAGGAATGTAGTATCCTTGACAACATCTTTACTTTTTGGGAGGCTTCTACCCTAGCGCAGCCTTGTGGTGAGGACCTAGCGATTCTTCTTCTTGATTTCATGAAGGCATATGACAGTTGACTGGGACCTTCTAGAGGGAACTCTACGCACGATGGGCTTCTCAGATGCTTGGATCAAAGGGGTGTCAGGCAGGCACGCAGGCAAGTACTTTTGTGGCAGGATGTAGAAATGATCGCTTCATGCTCATATGTTCGGTCAGACACAACTGTCCTCTTGCCCCCTTTACCTTTCTATCCTATGCGGAGGTGATGAGCAGGTTTTTGGTGTCGCAGGATGTTGGTCTACGGGGATTAGCACTCCCGATTTGGGGAGATGAGCTACTGGACGCTGAATTTGATGATGACTTAGCCTTGTGCTTAGATGGCCAGGAGGCCAACCTTCACAGGTGTGAGTAGGCTCTTGAGACCTTCTATTATGCATATGGCGCACTGATCAACTGGAGAAAGACAGTGTCTTTCTTGGTTCATAGTGCTCTTGTGCCCGATTGGATGCCAAGAGAGGGTTTTAGGTGGATTCCCCCAGGGACTGCAGTTCGGTACTTGGGCTGTCAGGTTGGTTTGGACTTGTCTCCCGAGTAGCAGATTGATCCCCCCCTCCTGTCTATCAAGAGGAAGTTGTTACACTAGAGCTCAGCATGACTTTCTTTGGCTAGCAAAGTAGTAGTGGCTAACCAGGTCTTGTTGGCGACTATGTGGTACATCACTTCTTGCTGGAGCTTCTCAAGTTCTTGTATCAGCCAGGTAGAGAGCTGATCAGGAACTTCCTTTTGTCAGGACATGACACTCAGATAGCCCAAGCCAAAGTGGCTTGACAGCTCATCACTCTTCCTTGTTCACAGGGAGGGCTTGGGATCATTGATCCAGCACAGTAGAGAAGATCCCTTCTTGGGAATTTCATAGTCAGAGGATTTCTTCCAGGTGAGGAGCCCTGGAAGGAGTTCTTGCTACAACGGCTTTGTGCTAGGGTGCCTTAGGCTAGAGGCCCCTGGTGACCTTCGACTAGATGGTTCTTCACAGAGATACGCATAGTTGGTTCGAACATGAGACTTGAGGACCGCTTCGCTATGAGTTTTCTTCGATCTTGGGAGCTGGAGCACTTGTAGCGAGGCCGGGAGCAGCGACAGCCTCCTTGCACAAAGGAGCGTCTATGACAACTCCTTGTTTGGAACCCCATGGTTAGCACTCAGAGAGGCCACTTGGTTGGTAGTCGGCCACATGTTTCCTCGGGTCCCATGGCAGCGGGTCTAGCGTGCTCTTTAGGTGATTGGTTAGAGTTTTCATGCTTGTCAGAGGACTTGTAGAGTTTACAGCTACACGGCATGAGAGGGGTGCAGAGCATGTGCCAGGACATCTCAGAGGCAGTTCCAGTTGAGTGTCTCACACTTCTTAAGCTAGTAGCACCCAGGTGGATGGGAGCCTTCACACGACTGGAGGTTCTCATCTCAGTCCGGGCCTGCTCAGAGACTGTTCCATCCTTTTTTTGAGTTACAGGGTGAGGGACGCTTATAGCGAGCTGGAATAGAGGCCGTGCAGGTGGCAAAGTGCTGTTGTTAGAGGATCTGAGTGGTGGGCATCTGTGGGAGGACTTGTGTCATCGATCCTGACCCAACAACTCTTGAGATTGGACATTGGAGACTGTGGGCTTGGGAGTGTTTTTCACTGGCACGAGTATAGGGGGATCCTAAAGAATGTCTTTGGAGGGACCCTTTCTCTTCTACATACCACCCAGGTGTCCCATTCTTTCAGTACACTGTTCGACTCGGACGTCACATACTAGCAGCATAGAGAGAGGCCCGCCCCGCTCTGTAGCACCTCATTGGCAGGAGGAGGATCTCACAGCTGAGTTCTTGGCAGTCTTTTGGAAGAGGTTTTGGGACTGCAGACAGCCGAGGCGAGTCACCTTGTTTCAGCGGTTGGTTGCACACAGAGCTACAGCAGTTGGAAGCTGGCTAGTGCATAGTGGTCTCTTGGCCACATGTGCAGCTTGTGACCATCTTTTGGCTTTGTGTTCTTTGGTTGATGCCCTCTCTTTCCACGGCTCGACAATACACTTGGGGAGCAGCGGCTTGGTCCACCATCACGAGACCGGCACTTCTATTTGAGCTATCTTCCACCATCAGGATGAAAGTGATGCAAGGGGGGCGACCTACACTCTAGCCTGCCCCACAAAGCTTACTCCACAAAAGTGGTGTAGTGAGATAGAGGAGTGTTGGGAGCTCATCAGCGGCATGACACTCTCGTTCATCTGGCGGATCCGTTGCTTTTGCATCTTTGAGGCTCGCCCTGTGCCACCAGTAGAGACTATTCGGGATATTTGGCTAGAGCTGATCCACACTCTCAGAGGACAGCATGCGAGGGCACAAAGAGGCTTTTTCTTTGACTCTGGCGTCCTGGGCCTTTCTACACCATGGTCCAGGGTGTACTCCGATGGCACTACCGACCACCTATGTGGCTTTTCCCTCCTCCCATTTCTTGATTTAGCCTCATTGTACATATGCTATTTTTTCATTGGGAGAGTCTCCCCATCACGGTTGTTGTAGCCCTCTCTTGAAGAGGTGGTTGTAGCCCTATGGGCAGTTTCATTAACTAATAGAAGGATCTTTTTCTCGGAAAAAAAAAAAGCCTATGAATCAATTTTCAACAAGTTTGGCCAATTTTTTTCCCAATTTACACTCAAGATTCAAAAAGTCAGTACAAGCTTTAGTTTCTACCCAGTTTTTTGCCAATTTGGCGATCCAAATCTTTTGCACCTTTACAAAAGTTGTTAGTACACATGCACTGAGCGAATGGTATGAACCTTGGTCAATTTGGAGCAGAATTTAAATATTACGATTATTAACTTCAGGCTTGAAATGAACACTTTTTTGCAATTTTTTCAAAGATAGTCTTTACATGAGCTATTTCAAGCATATGAATCAAGTAAAAACTTAATTTGGCCTAAAATGTCAAGAAAAAGTAAATAATCTGAGTTTTGGCCAACTCTTGCAATTTTTACCTCAAAGTGTCTTTGAGCTTACCAACTGGTTCAGACAACTTTTAAGCTTACTCTCCAGTCGGATTGAGTGGTTTCGAGTCTTTTCAAGCTATTTCTAGCCGTAGACCTAAAATTTTGCAAATTCCAATAACAACTCACACTTGATTCTTTCAGAGAGAGCAATATTCTGAAATCCACCTCGGATCCTACTTACCCTACTCCTAGATTCTCATGCAATGGGGTTGTGGAAAGTGTCCACAAACACTTGTTTTCTTGTCTTTTATGGTTTTCTCAGCATTGATCTTAAGACTTGTCTCGTCTACCAATCATTCTCAAAATCCTAAATATTTCTACAATCCTACAATCCTAAAGTCACTCAGCAAGTACGATTACTTCCAAGATACCTCTACATAACAAAAGACAACAATCTTAAGCTATGCGGTTTCTAAAAGAAAGTTTTGAACTCTAGGCGAACCTAGAGGAAGTTAAAGGATAACTTCACAAGCGCTCGTGTTTTTTCCTAGTTTAGGTCTCTTCGATCCCTGGTAGCAGCGCCAAATGTGGGGCGCATGTCTAACCTCACCATCTTATCTTATTGCAGTATTAGCGAGAACCACGGTTAAATTGTCAATCCATGGAACGAAGCTGACTCGATTAGTGCATAGCGACTACAAGAGATTGTCAATCTCTCGGAAAACAACTAACAACTTGCATCTAACTCAAGCTACACTCAAGTGACTGAAATCACCAAAAGCCAATCGCTCATTGGCAAAAAAATCACATCCGTTACAGCATCAAATAACATCCAAATGTAATGAAACTTTTAGGATTAAGGTGTTCCAAAAGTTAACAAGGATCCCTACAAGGAGTGGATGATCCCTACAAGTAGGGGAAAGAGAGAGAACACACACACTCACACAAGTCAAGCCTTGCATAATGAAGCAACAAGGACACATCTCAAGGTCCTCTCCATGTTTCCCTCATAAGGTACCTAAAGCCTATTGGTTGGCCTCTCAAGGGATCCAATGATAATCTAGCTAATTTAACTAATTGTTTATGCATTTATCAAGTCCTCACTTTCAAAGGGGAAAGAGAGACACTTGTCCCAATACTAGCATGGTTTCTTGATATGCACTTTGCACGTGATTGGCTAGGGTCAAATGGGTCCAGTAAGCTTCTACCATGAGCTAGAAGAGGGGGTCGACCCAAGCAAGGAGGGGTCCTTTTTGGAGGATATACTCTCCCCCACACACAGACACACAACTCTCATTGTGTGAAGTGCAAAGTGCAAGAGCTCCATCTCCTTCTCCAAGCTTGTTGAGAAGTTGAGAGCCTACACCAAATCTCTTGGCTATGGAATGCAAATCCAACCAAGAGCCATGCTTCATTGCTTATGCTTGCCATCTTCTCCATCTTTATTACTATGCTATTATGCTATGCTAAGCAAGAAGAGTAATGATAAGTGAGTAAATATCTCTTTCTCCTATGAATGTTTACACTTCCTCTTCCCTACCTTCGTTCCCCGCTAGCTCCCTCCATCTTTGAAGGTGTTTGAGGCCTTGGGGCTGAGGCCGGAGATGACTAACATGCTTTTACAAGATTATGTTATGCTCGTGATGTATGAAAATTTCCATCTTCATTGCATTACCTAGGTCACAAGGAACACAAATATTGAATTGTACCAAATCTCTCTTGATGGGAGAATCTATAGTAAAAAAGTCTATTGGAGGGAAGATCGTCTCCACATAAATCCGGTCTTCAATTGTTGTCGGGTTCTCTAGCTCTCTTTCTTGCAAAAGTATTGTTCATGCCAAGTTAATTAAATATATGGTTATGTTGCTAACGCTAGTTAAGTTCACCGTCTATGCTTTCAAAGTAGTCTCATGAAAATGGTCACTCTAATTCTCTTAATTCCACTCTTCTTTAAGTATATAGGCCATTTCCATTACATTGGTATCAAAGCTATTGGTTTCTCTTTTCTTGCTTAAGAAGAGACGTCCTTAAGTTGTCCATGAAAGATTGGATGTGTGCATTGTAATAGGGTAAGTGGGAAATGGATATATTATCTTGATTGATAAGGAATTAATTCAAGGTACACCATTGGAACTATAGTCTTAACACTAGGTTGGTAATGGGACACTTTTATGTCCTGGGACACTTTTATGTCCTGTTAAGTGACCATTTTCCTTGAATTATATCAAGAGTTTCAAAATGGATTTTGAGGTGCTATCTATCTAGAAAGTTGTCTCATGAGCTGAAAAAAACTCGACATTTTTTTGGAATATCAATTCCATCTTTAACCTTGTCCTTGCACAACATTTCACAACCTAAACTGTGTGAAAAAACAGGTCCTATTTTTGTCTTTTTTCAGCTTTTTGCAACTATACCACTCTAGAATTCATGTTTGTGAGGTCTATAATGCTAGAAAACTATCTTTAGTAGTCCTCAACATGTCCTGATGCTTCTAGTAAATGTTAAAGTTGTAAGTTATGACCAAATTACAAACATTGTCAAATCCTGTTTTTTAGCCAATTTTAGCTCTTCTATGATTTTTTTGGTGGCTTTCATGATATCCAAATGCATTTTTGATTTTCTATGTCGAATATTGTAACATAAAGCCAATATTCCTTGAGTTTTGGGGCACCTAATATCCTATTTTTCATAGTAGACAACGATGGTTGATTTTTTCAATTACAAAAGAAAACGAAACATTCTAGTATATCAAGTATAGCTTTTTCAATATTATTAGTTTCTTGTGACAACTACATGCATTTTGTAGGTAGTAACCATATCTAGTCATAAGGATCAAATTTGGCTAGATATTGAATAGTTTCTATGGGATTCTACAACTCATAATGTTGAACCCAGTTTTTTCATGTTTGCTGTATTTAGCACTTCATCTTTGTCCCCAAGATTCCCCTTGGTAAGAGATGTATTTTTATTGTGACATGCTCCATGGCTCCTTATGAACCTAAAGGACAATAGGGAACTAAGAAAACATGCATATATTATTTGTATTGAGCGTGGCTATAGAAACTTTGATGATAGGTTTGTAGAATGGTTAAAATTCAACTTTTTTGTACCTATTTCTTTTGGCAAAACAAAAAATAGTGAGTGAGAAGCAATCATATGTTCTGATCACCAACCCATTGAAGTTAACTAGGGAGTTTATCTCAAGTCCTACAAAAATCCCTAATCTTATTTTTATGCAACAAAACGTAAGAAATGACTGTTTAGATGAAAATGTACTGGTCCATCAACTTTGGAAGCTTGGTGTGACCAAAAGATGAGAAATTTTACAAGTTTCTTATTTTTTCCATGTGTATTAGGCCTTGAACTATAACCTCATGAAAGGATTTTACAAAATGAGTGGATCTACTATGGTTTTGGAGGTTTTTTTCAAAACCCTCAAAGGACACTTTTATGTCTTGTTAGGTTACCAACCTAGTGTTAATAATGGAGTCTCATGGGGCTTGCCTTTGGCTTTTTGCCTTTGGCTTTTTGCCTTTGGCTTAACCATTATTGAGCTACGACAAATCTCAACATGAACCATAATCAACCGAGCAATTTTAGACCCTCCACTAGTCTTGAAATCAGTAGACTTTAAACCAAAGGGTGTGGCTGCTTGAGAACTAATTTTCAAAGTTAGAGAAGAGTAGCGGCTAAGGTGTTTGAGGGTACGCAAGCACAAAGTAATCTATACATAAGTTTAATTGGCACGGCTTACAATAACTGAGAGAGTAGAATGAAAATTGATAACTTTGATTTTGCACATGAAGGTGCTAATGATGATGCCCCCATGTTTGCTAATTACCTTACTACTAGGCTACAACAAGCTATGGGCAACCGTGCTTTGTAAGCCAAAGTTACTCAACAGCTTCCTGCTTATGGGATTTCCCTTCCTCTCCAAGAGGAGAGCGATCTTAGGAGGCATCTTGATCAGACTCCCAAAAGAAGACTCTCCAAGAGGAGAGAGATCTTAGGAGGCATCTTGATCAGACTCGCATAAGAGAGGAGTAATCCAAAGCACAAGAAAGAAGGAAATCCCTAAGTTCCTCTAAAGATGTGGGTCGAGGACAACAACGATCTAGATGATCACCAACTCCTCCCAAGAGAAAACGTTCAAACCCTAAACCCTAAACCCTAAACCCTAAACCCTAAACCCATAGTCCTTCTCCTCGTCACTTCAAAAGGGACGAGAGGAAACAAAGGAAGAAAAAGGCAAGAAAGAGGTTGCCCTCTTCTCCTTCTTCTTCACCTTCCTTCCCTTTTGACAAAAGCAATAGATATTCTCCTAGAGAATACAAGAGGAGAGGACATTGAAAATCTTACCTTGCATGGTGAAGGTCCCAAAAGCTCAAGAAGTTCAAAGAGGGAGGAAAGAGTATCTCTTTTCTCACATACGATGGCACCTTTGGTGCTAGTGACAAAGTATTATCCTTCATTCAGCAATTTGATACATCCTTTGGAGACGAGGGCTTCATGGAGTCCTCCAAGCTATGCCATGTATCTAGATGCAATTCCAAAAATCTGATCGTCAATGGTGGGATAGACTTCATGGAAACCACAAATCTCCAAAGATATGAGAAACTCTATGAGTTTCCATCATGAACAAATTCCTTGCAAGCAATGCAAAGGACAAAGTGCTTACCAAATGGCGGAGTTTGAAGCTGATCTCCAATGAGTCTATCCACAACGAATGGTGGAGTTCAAAGCTTCTCTCCAACAAGTCTATCCACAAATATTTGGACAAGTTTTGGGATTTACATCTCAAGGCTACTTTCTTTCAAAAGATAGACTTAACTAAGAAAAAGCAGCAATTTTGTGCGGGATTACCTGAAAAAAATGGCCGAGTATGTCAACTCTTAATGGCCTGGTTCTGCCATCAAAGTAATCCACCACATTGTGGTTACTGTGGCATCAATTTCCAACAAGGGGCTAGAAGGAATGCCAAGCCCATGGAAAGTAAAGACAAAAGTGATGCAAAGGAGAAAAACAATCCCCAGAATTCTTGCCAAGGCAATTCCAACAACAACAACAAACAGTCCAAGGAGAAGTGAGTTTACAAAGGTAAAAATAAACTCTCTCCTGAAGAGCTAGAAGCTTTTTGTGAGGACCACAAATCCCTCAAGCGTGGGAGAAAGGACATGGCTATCGTTCTTGCCCAAAGAGAAATGCCCGCAATGAGGCTCCTAGACCTTCCACAATCGAAGCTCCAAAAGAGGATTCTCATTGCAAAGGATCACCTCTCTCCTATGCTTGGGGGAAGGTAAGGAAGCATGGTGCCTTCATCTTATTTGACCCTGGCTCTACTCACGACCTCATATCAACAAAGTTGGCCACTAAGTTGGACATTCAAACATTTGAGATGAGAGATATTGTAACTGCTGATGGAGCTTTCAAGGGACAACAAGCCTCCATTTCTCCCTTGACTGGGAATTTGAGGCTCATGTCCGAAGCTACATCAACAAAGAACACTTTTTCATCTCTTGTCTCCAACATGAGAATGTTGTCCTAGGTGAACTATGATTCAGCCGCATGGATGCCAACACGAAGTACCTTGAAAGGAGAATCTACTTCAACTACAAGGAAAAGAGCATGTATATAGATGCTAGTGAGTCCGATTGTACTATACCACTTGTAAACTCTCCTGCTTTTGACAAATCAATGAAAAGCTCAATCTCTGCGTATATGACTTTTGTCAAAGAGTCTCTAAATAATGGTAATGTTTTACCAAAGCAAAGTTCTAGGTATTAAGATGAATTATACTTGTGTAATTTTCTAAATGGATTCCAAGATGTGTTTATCGATGATATCCCTATGGACTTACCTCCAAAACGAGGGGATGATGACCATTGAGTTGAGCTCCTACCAGGAAGCTCACGGTCTAACAAGCCTCTTTATCGAGTTTTTACAAGCTCAACAAGAGTATATCATCAGGCAGGTACAAGAATTGGTAGACAAAGGAATGGTGAGGCTATCTCCTCTCCCTTTTGTTCTCTAGTCCTTTTAGTGCAAAAGAAAGATGGTACATAGCGCATGTGTGGGGACTAACGAGTGCTCAACCACATCGCTATCAAAAAAAAATCTCGTATTGTGGGTAGAAGATATGTTTGATAAACTACAAGGTTTGACCTACTTTAGTAGGATTGACCTTAAAAGTGTCTATCATCAAATAAGGATAGTGAATGAAGATATCGTAAAGATCGCGTTTTGTACAAACCGTTTTGGTCTTTGTGAATATCTAGTCATGCCATTTTGCTTGACTAATGCACCAGCCACATTCAATGGTCTAATGGAAAACATATCTAGACCCTACTGCAAATTCACTGGAGTGTTATTTTTTTATGATATCATCATCTACTGCAAGTCCTTGGAGGAGCACACACAACATCTCCGGGTGATTTTTCAAGCTTTGAGGGAGAACAAGCTTTTTATTAATCACGAGAATAGTGAATTCTTCCTTCAAGAGATTCAATACATAGGTCATATTATCTCTCAAGATAGTATCCCTATGGATCCATCAATGATGAAGGTAATAAAATCATGTCCAAATCCAAGGAGGCTACATGAGCTAAGAAGCTGTATTGGTATGTGTGCATACTATGGATGCTTCATAGCCAAATTCTCTTCAATGGCATGACCATTGCATGACTTAACAAAGAAGAATCTTAAGTACTCATGGGCTGCTAAAGATAAAAACTCTTTTGAGAAGCTCAAAGAAAAGACCAACCAGTTCTTATGCTTTTGGATCTCTCAAAGCCATTTGAGGTCCAAAGTGATCCTTGTGGTGATTGCCTTAGAGTAGTTTTGCTTCAACAATGGTATGCCATAGTGTATGAGAGACGAAGGCTCAATGCCGGTGAATGAGTCTTGGGCATATATAAAAAGGAGGTTTTATATGTTCTACATGTCCTAGATACATGGAGTCATTATCTACTGGGCACTCCATTCATTTTGCAAACGGACCACCAAAGTCTCAAGTACTTTATGACACACACCAAGCTTTTCAACAAACAAATGAGATGGGAAAAGTTTCTTTCGCAGTTTTATATTCATATTGCTCACTTTGCTGGTAAGCAGAATCAAGTGTCCGATGCACTTTGAAGACGACCAAGAGTTAATGTGGTATCTATAGCAACTCACAATGGTCTATCTTCTATGATAGATGAGTATGCTCTACTAACCCCAAATTTAGAGACATAATGTCAGCACTTGCATTGGGGAAGAAAGAAGAACTATTCAACTTGCATGATGGTTATCTTCTCCATGGCTATAGGCTATGTCTTGCCCACTTCTTCTCTATGCGGGGCATAGAGACAGTCAACCTACTCTTCGAGGAGTCGAGACATACTTCTCTTGGCCTACCATAAAAGTATACATACAAGAGTATGTTTCAAAATGTGCGTTATGCCAAAAAAACAAGTATGATAGAGGGAAGCAACCTGGGTTACTCCAGCCATTCCCAATCCCTAATTCACCATGGGATAGTATATCCATGGATTTTATCTTTCGATTATCCAAGTCTATCCATGGCTATACGGGGATATGGACAATAATTGTTAGGTTTAGCAACAAGCAAGCACATTTTACTCCTGTAAAAAATACTATTAAGGCACACCAAATGGCAACCCTCTTCACATCTTAGATTTTCAAACACCATGGATTGCCAACATCCATCGTGTCAAATAGAGATTCTAAAATGACCAGTATTTTTTGGAAAGGTCTCTTTGAAAATGTACCTACAAAATTGGATTTCTCTTTGGCCTAACACCCATAAATGGATGGCCAAAGTGAGATGTCCAATCTTACAATGCTTGATCTACTAAAGACTTATGTTACAGAAGTAGATCAACGCTCACAATGGGAAAAGTACTTACCCCTTGTAGATTATGCGTACAATAATACCTTCCATACTACTACAGGAAAGGCACCTTTTGAGATCATAGAGGGAAGACCTAAATGTCCCTTGCTACTTAGAATACATGGGAAGATCTTCATTGCTGATGAGTATATCCGTCACCTACAAGAATCTATCCAAAATATTAAGGAGACTATATCCATCTCTAAACAAAGGCAAAAAGTTATTGCTAACAAGCAGAGAAGGGCATTAACATTCAAAAAAAACGATTGGGTCTTACTTAAGTTTCCCACGGCTCAAAGAGAGAGATAATGTCATAAAATATAATATCTGACCAACCCAAATAACTTTCTCATATTAAACTGATCATTTAATGTGGGACAAAAAACGGGAACAAGGGCTAGAATATAGACATGTGCTTATGGATCTATCTCAACACGGGGCCAGGGTTAAAGGGGTTCAAATGAGTGATGATATGTCAAAGAGAAAGGCTATCTAGTGGAGCTTAAATACCTTAGGGTTATCTTCATTAACGACCTCCAAAGTTTAGTGTTAAAAGCCATTTGATCTTTGGCAAGATAGGGATGTGCTTGAGGTGGGAACCCGACCAAAGCTTGAGGTGCTTGTCGTGCTTGCTGAGTAAGGTTCTTGAGGTGCTTGTCCTGCTTGCTGACTAGGGTTCTTGTCGTTCTTGAGGTGGGAATCTTCTCCACGCTTTATAGGGTTGTGCTTGAGGTGGGAACTTTCTCCAAGAATGAGGGACTTAAAATGGTCCAAAAGTCAACAAGGATTCCTACAAGGAGGGGGTGAATCCTACAATTAGATTGGTTGGCCTCTCAAGGGGTCCAATGATAATTTCTAAGCTAATTTAATTAATTTTTTATGCATTTATCAAGTCCTCTTTCTCAAAGGGGAAAGAGGGACACTTGTCCTAAGGCTAATATGGTTGCTTGATATGAACTCTAGATGTGATTGGCTAGGCTTGAAGGGGTCCATTGAGCTTCCACCATGAGCTAAAAGAGGGGGTCGACCCAAGCAAGGAGGGGGCCTGCTATGAAGACATGGATCTTTAGGAGCAAGGCTCAACCTAGTGGGTCAGGGACTTGAGCCAAGGGCTCATACTCGACCAGTGTGGATTGGGGATCCAATTTATGACTAGGTCTAGGAGACGTCCTATATATAGGGTGGCAGGGCGGTGGATTCAACATCTCAGTCTCCTTGGTATTATACTGGTGTCAGAGCTCAGGTAAGGAGACCTCTGGTGGCGGGGGAAAAGGCCTTGCATGTTTCTTTTTTGCATGGGGGATGCATGCTCCCCCCCCCCCCCCCTCTCTCTCTCTCTCTCTCTCTCTCTCTCACACACACACACACACACACTCACTCACTCACTCACACACACACACACACACACACACACACACACACACAAAGTTCCATGGAGACAAGCACGGGCAAGATCCCTTGGAAGAAGGATCAGCCAAGGTCGAAGACGATCATGTAGAGAGGGGCAAGTTTGACCGGTAAAGAGGAAGCCGTGTGGTGCAGCACTTACAAGGGGAGAATGCCCTTGGTGACCACCGCAAAATTGCACCATCTTTGGCTTGTTGAGTTTGCATTGCAGAGGGGTGAAAGTCTTGACACACCGGCTTGCACCCTCGGGCCTCTGCTGAGTGCTAGGAAGAAAATACCTTGTGTTCACTACCACCATGGTTATAGCTCAAGCTTTATTGTTTTTCTTGTTTCCCCTCTTTGGCCACCCAAGACAAAATTAGGGTACTTTAAAGTTAAGGGTAGGTGCCTATGATCGGGCCTCCCTCCTTCTACTTGATTGAGCGATAAAGCACGATACATCAAATTTGAGTGCAATACATGTTTTCAGTGGTTGGGGTTTCAATGCTTCATAAATGACCAAAGCAGCAGTTTTGGATTGCAAAAAACTAAACTCTTAAAGCTTTCAGAATTGTATGGCTAATGCTAGATGGTCGAAAACCATGGTTGCAAGCAACCATTCAAGTTCAAGTAAGAGTGATGACCATCAAGGTGGTATGCATTGGTCATGCAAAGATCATTACATCACAATTCAAAGAGATTGGCAGGAAGCACTCAAGCTTGATAACAAGGTTTTAGATTCAGTAAAATTAGCACGCCTACAAGCTGACATGGTAGAACCATGGTTACTACTACGAACCCCCCCCCCCCCCCCCCCCCCCCCCCCGGATCTTTCTACTATAATCTTGGCTCAAAGAGGATTTGCATGATCGGTAAGCAAGTGAGAAGGTATACTCAGATCAGGTGTAGCTACGAGCAACCATAAACAATTCATGAGCAAGCACAACATATTTGTGCAAGCTGTTAATACCCTCAAATGGCTAACATGGTTGTGGAAACATTCTATGAATTCGGAAAGGATAGTATGACTGTTTTTCCCATGTATCTAAAGAATGTTTAGAATTGGGACAAAGAAGGAAGGCTCTGTCTGAAGATACTCATGAGTATGATTGGTGTACCCCAAATGCAACACTCAATTTTTCACAATCTTCTAATGCGGTTGTGATTTGGGCAAGACCCTCAACAACAAGAAGTAGAGCATCTATTGATCCACACAACGGTATCTAGAAAAGCAGTTCTTGATTTTCTTCATGAATGCAACTCATTCAATTCTTACAATGACAAGACATGTTGGTAAGTGTACTTGATGAGGTAGGCAATTGTTTTTTTGTTTATTGAGCATGTGCTTGATAGCTATGGTACACAATGGATGTCTGTGAATGATCAAGGATAATAGTCATGAAGTCAAACAGGTACAAGGTGCATAACTTGCAAGTATTGTTTTGCTTTTCCATAAGATCTACAATTAGAAAAGTCTTATACTGATCAATTTTTAAAGAATAATCAACAAGGTTGACTTTCTTTTGCTATGGCATCTACCTACGACCAAAAGACCTTTATCTATGAGCAAAGGTAGCATCCAAAGTGGGGCTACTAAAATATATCATGCACATACAATACTTCCCACGTTTGGAATATGCTAGATGAGCACACGAACAAGGGAGAGGACTTGATAAGTGTTTGTAGGTTATTATATTATGTGCCAAGACGTCGTATATAGTGCATACAACAACTCTCTCTCTCGTGTAGCAAATATGGCTATGAGCTAGATTTAAGTGAGTTTTTGTTTCAAAAACTCAAGACAACTGGCCTTAGTAGGCCAACGAGGTTAGACAATTTAAGGTTTTCTTGTTTTTTTACATTGTAACTTTTAAGTTGGCAAAGATTTCCTATGGTACAAAGCAAAGTACTTTGACAACATTTATAAGAAGCAAGGCTTCTAACCCCTGCCAAGATCCTGCCGTTGACTTCAAATCAACGACATTGGCACACAGTTCTGAGAATTTGACAAGGTGATGATATAAGCTCATAACTTACGTATGACAACAAGAGATTTTGATGTACCATGCCCGATTAAGCAAGGAACTTCTGGTATCGTCTCAATCTACAGGGTGGTCAATGTCTCCAAGGGATTACACCTCTGTGTGCATGGCATGCCAATGAGATTGACATAATTCCATCTCATTACTCTCTCAAGGAAAAGGTAAGTGATTAACATCTAGTTTTTTTTTTGTATGTTTATTTACATGCAAAGTGTCATAAATAAGTCACTAGGAAAAGTGCCATACTTAATTCACATGCATCTATAGTAGGTGGGTCAAGAAGTGATTTATGTTACCTCTCTCTACAAGAGAGTTGTACAAGCACACTATTGTATGCTTATAGGATAAGCTATGACACAGAATTGGTCTGCACTAGAGCATATGCAAGGGGCATACATTAAATTAGAATAAGGGTTTTTCATCAGCCGTGAATTCTCTCTTTCTCTCTCTTTCCAACTTCTCTGCAAGGAAGGTGAAAGTAGGCATGATTTTACTAGAATCTTTCTATGTCAACGGTAACAGGAAGGTCTATGAGACACCTTTCTCCACCTATTTTGGAATGGTTAAGATACATTTGTTTGTAATTCATTAGTAATTTCTTTCAAGATCAAACAGTTCTATTCAATTGAGTACCCATCAATTCTAATGGACAAGAAAGAGTCTTGCATTAACAAATTTTTGGGCATTATTTCAGCACTACACACTTCAAGTGTGAAGATTAAGTTGAGTTTTTGAACATCTTAACCTCGTAAGGGATTATCTCTACCAAGTTGTAAAGATGAATCCAACATTTTCAATAGCATGGGTGCTCATTAAAACTCAAGATTATGGATTTTTGCGTCTGGAAAATATTGAAATGGAACCAGAGAGCACACGTAGGCGTGAAGAGAGAGAGGAGGCACCATCATATGAAAACCCCAAATGTATGGAGAGCACACACTGAGTACACATATATAGTGAGACTCCTAGCTATATATAGCATAATTGTGGGCTTTCTATATATAGCTCCAACACCCCCGCTCAAATAGGAGTCCCTAATTGTCGATGAAAAAAACCTTGGGAGTACAAGGGAAAAATCCACACCACTATATAGATGCACTATTGTATTAATGAATTTTCAAATTAAAAAATAAAGTTTTCAAGGGGCTACATCACTCCATAATATACAACAATGGCCATAAAGCCTCAAAAAGTTCTAATCAGCACAAAGTGAAGGTTTAAATTTCAGGAGCTTTAGCGTCTTTGATCCCTCGTATGTCTTGCCTGATGTGATTTTTATCATGTTGACAATAGCAAATCAAGAAACATATCAAGATGTAAAGCTTATAAATAATCACATCATAGTGTCCTTAGAGACGACTCGGGACACCACTCTAGAGACGACATAGAAACAAACGTAATACCGATGTAATCATATGTGTACACAAAGCTGGCATGTAATAAACATATCGGGGCCCCCAAGATCTCAACTAACAGGAATTATCATCATGGCTTTACGTATGATAGCATTGGAGACACTTAGAAAAAGTTTGAAATAGGAACCATCATCATGGATTTATGTATCATGGCATCAAAGATGCTTTCAAGAAATTAAAACTTTGAAATAACAATAATCATCATGGATTTATGTACCATGGCATCATGGGTACTCACCATGGAATTAGAGACGCTTTCAACAAAGAAAAAACTGAGAATATGGATCCACGTTGCTATAATATTGCATCATGGTACTCATCATGGAGTTAGAGAGGCTTTCAACAAAGGAAAACCTAAAAATATGGATCCACATTGCTACAATATTGTAGCTCAAAATACCATAGATCCACATTGTACCTTGCATCATCAAAATAATCATGTACAATTACTTATGTGACAAACATCATCTAGAACGACCAACAAGGATCATCTCAACTCTCAACTAAAATAATAACAAACTCCTAGCTGAAATAATCATTAATAACCATCAGCAAAAACATGAGATAGAGGGATAGTATATATATTTGTCAGTATTTCCTCTTTCTGACATTGACATCAAATAGCATTCAAACCTAAAAATTACGTTGATATTCATCAGTTACCACTCAGAGTATGTCTCTGCGATTTAGGAGTAGGCAAACCACTATGAAGCAAACATAAAAGTAAAGATTCTTGCTAGCAACTGTAACATCCTTGATAATTCCTTTGCAATAGTCTCTATTTATAATTTCCTTGTAAATATGTATGTATGCCTAGTACCCATGTAATAGTTGTAGTCAAGTTGACCAATTCTTGATGCAAATTTTATCAGTTTTCCATCTTCTCAAACCTACATCAACTAAAGTTTGACGATTCTCCTACTTATCTTTATATAACTCCTAGTATTCCTACTTTTTTATTATGTGAGGGCCATGCCAAGGACAGGATTGTACCATCTCCAAATGGATACACCGTGATCTCCAACATCTCTCACACTTGAAACTAACACCAAGACAAGAATCCTCCTGCTCTTCGATACCAACTCAAGGGGACGATAACATTCACTTTCTCTCATATGGATCCCTTAGCTTTGAAGCACCATCGCTTACCGGTCCAACTTTCCAATCAAAGTCATCGGACTAAATTTAAACTCCACCTTCCAGGGTCAACTGGTGGGAGTTCTCTAGTTCACCGTTAGTTCAAGGTCACTAACACTTTTTTCTTGGTTATGGCCAAGCACAACGGTGAGAGCGTTCCGCTAAGATGAAAGTATTTAATAGCTACACAAATCCCTCATTCCCAAATTTGATCCCCACTCTGTAGATCAAAATCCCTTTCCCCATTCTTGTCTTAACAAACAACATAAAATTGGGCTCAACTTTCCAACCAACAATTAACCCTCTAGAATCCACCCACCCACTGAACCATTTGGTAAATGCACCTTCTCAAGGTAGTACTAGGGTACAAGAAAATAGTATTTTAATGATGTCAAACAAAGAATATATTTTCAACATTTGAAAGCAGCATGCAAACTGTTGCATATCCTTGCAAGTGTGCATTTATCAGGTCCTTCCCACCTTTTCCCTTTTCAGAATATTTTATTTCCTTTCTCCTTTAGTATTAGTAAAACTATACACTTATCCTTCAAGAAATCACATGTACTCCTCCAAGCATATCCCTATCCTCATCCCCCCAGGACATGGGTATCCGGTCTCCTCCGCCCACATGTGGAGGTAGTGTCTTGACACAATCTCTAATTCTTATTTTTCTTTACCTTATATGAGAAAGGCTTACAAAAATAATCTACTCTAGATTCTTTTTAAATCAATAATCCGAGAAGCAGAGCAAAGGTCCAGCTGACAAGTGTTACCATATACATGTGGTAGTGATGTGTGTGAACACTCTAGGACCACCGGGGCATTTTTTCCCTCTTTAGGAGGTTGTTTCCCTCGAGCATTATATGTACGCCCATCACTCTAGGGCTATCTATCTTTCCATTGCATACTAAGTAACACACTCTCTATTGTGTGCCTTGAGCTTCCTTCGTCTTCTCCAAGTTGTGTGCGTTTCTCTGCAACCTCAATTCCAACAATTGGTATTAGAGCAGGTTGCATCCTCTCGTGCTTAGTCGCCAGCTGCTCCAGCACATTCCTACTCACTTTCTCCGATTTTAGTGAGCTTTGGCAAGCATTCGCAGGTCGACAAAATTTTTGGGAGAGCTCGTAGAGCTGAGTCTGCTCAGATTTTTTATTCGGGCTCATTTTCGCATCCGTTTCTACTACAGGCATTAGTGCACAGGCTATTTCGTCATTTTGTGCAAAATTTCTGTCAGTGCTGTTTTTTGCATAACAGGTGCCTCATAGTCTTCTACAGTTTGTGTTATATAGCACGTGTTGTTCCCGCTCCGTTTCTCCTATTTTCGGGCAGTTTTCACATCAGGTGCAACATTTACCATGGCTGACAACAACAACACAGATGTGTTCAAGATGTTTGCTGCTGAGGACAGGTTGGATGGGGACAATTACCCTATGTGGGCTTATATGATGCAACACGTTCTTGTGTCAAAGGGCAGCTAGAATATTGTGCAGGGCATTGATGTATGTTCTGGTTCTGAGGATGTAGGTGATGTTGAGGATGTTGCAGGTCCTGCTGCAAGGATTGCAACTATTAGAGTTGTTTTTCCTACGACAGAACAAGCTCGTTGGGATGTAAAGGATGTGCAGGCTCATGCATTCATTGTGTTTATGAAGCGCACCATTGTTCCTCACATCCGTTCAGTAAAATCTACAAAACGGGCTTGGGATATTCTAGCAGGTCTTTATGCAAGCCGCAATGAGGCTAAAATTGCTTTGCTGTGTAAAGAGCTAAAGTCAAAGATTACATATGAGGAAGATGATATGGACACTTTCCTTGCTGGTGTCAAGGATATCAATGAGCAACTTCTTTCTGCAGGTGAAGTCATTTCAGACAGTTCCTTGTGCAGACTGTTCTTGATGCGTTACCAGATTCCTATCAGACTTTTGCTAGTACTTGGAGATTGATGACCCAACAAAATCCTGAAGCTGTCAAGTTTGATGCATTATGCACATTGTTGTTGCAAGAGTCACTTTCCAGAAAAAACAGATCTAGGCAGCGTGTAGTTGAACAGCCTTTTATTGCTTCTCAAAGAAAGGGTGGTAACAGCAATGCGGCCACTTCTTATGGTTCTGTTGCGAGTGGCAAAACTTCTGTTTCTAATGCTTCTACTGGCAGCAATTCATCTGGAAATTCTGGTGATAAGGGCAAAAAGAAGATGCGTTGCCATTATTGTAAAGCTAGACTTGGAATTGTAGTCCAATTTGTGGATGACAGATGTACAATTCATGATCTTAGTTTTGGTGATGAAGTTGTTGCATCTGGCCTTTTGTGTTGTGGGCTGTATAAGCTCACTTTGTATGATAAGTGTGGACAAAATTTTGCAAATGCTGTTGCAGATTCAAGGGATATTTCAGATGCAAAACTTTGGCATGCACGTTTTGGTCATCTGAATTTTGCCAGTTTGCTACATCTGTAGAAATCTGATATGGTTGCTTCTTTGCCGCATCTTGAAGAACCTGTCAAACATGTTTGTGAAGGCTGTATTTTGGGTAAGATGCAGCCTTCTAAGTTTCCAAAGGATGGTTCATTTCGGGCCACATGCAGGTTGCAGCTTGTGCATAGTGATGTTTGTGGGCCCATGCAAACTCCATCCTTGGGCAATTACCTTTACTTTGTGACTTTCATTGATGATTACTCCAGGCATGCATGGGTATTTCCGCTTAAAGCAAAGTCTGAAGTTTTTATGTGCTTCAAACAATTTTTGGCTATGGCTGAAAATGTCTCGAAATGTACTATTGGCACCCTTCGTTTCGATCGAGGGGGGCAGTATATATCTCATGAATTTAATGCATTTTTGGCTAGTCGTGGGATAAAACACCAATATACAGTGCCTTATACACCTCAGCAAAATGGTGTTGTTGAGAGGTAAAACAGGTCACTGACGGAAATGGCACGATGTATGGTCAAAAGTCAAGCTTTGCCGCATTCTTTTTGGCTTGAGTCCATCATGTGTGCCACTTATGTACCTAACAGGTGTCCTACAAAAGCTTTGCAGTCTATTACTCCATATGAAGCATGACATGATAGAAAGCATTCTATTGAGCACATGCGTGTTTTTGGCTGTTTGGCATATGCTTTGGTGCCACAAACACAGCGCATAAAATTGGATGATAAGGCTGTCAAATGTAATTTTGTTTGTTTTAGTGCTAAAAGCAAGCATTACAGGTTATATCATACGCAAACAAAGGGTATTTTGGTTTCAAGGGATGTAGTGTTTGTGGAAGATTCTTTTCAGTCCTTGCTGTCATGTACTAGAGATAGTAATGTAAGCTCACAGGACATTTATGACACTTTGTTGCCTCTTTTCAGTGGTGGACATACGAATGTAATTTCCAATGAGGCAAATGTACAGCCTATGGGGGTTTTTGAAAATGTTACAGATCAGCCTATTACTGATGCAGATGTACATGATGTACTTGATGAGGAAAGGGCTGAAAATGAGCAGGCTAGAGGTATGCCAAAATGGCTCGTGCACACTTTGCGTGACAGTACATTGGATGCACCTTTGTCTAGTCGTACTCGTTCAGGCTCTCGCCATGCATCTTATGCATCAGATTGTTATGCTTTGGCTGTGTCTAGCTTACATGATGTTGAGGAGCCTCTATCTTTTGATGAAGCATAGAATTCAAAAACTTGGATGGCTCCCATGCAATCAGAATATGATGCACTTATAGAAAATGACACATGGACTTTATGTGATTTGCCTCCTGGCAAAAAGGCCATTGGTACGAAGTGGGTCTGCAAGTTGAAACACAAGCCGGATGGTGAGATCGATCGCCATAAGGCTCGACTTGGCAAAAAGGAATAGATTATGAAGAGACTTTTGCTTCCACTTGTTGTACGACTACTGTGTGTTTTCTATATGCATTGGTAGCTCATTTTGGTTGGGATATACATCAATCAGACATTGTTATTGCTTTCTTGAATGGTGACATATTTGAGGAAGTTTATGTAACGCAACCTCATGGTTTTGTCATAAAAGGACAAGAGGACAAAGTGTGAAAATGTAAGAAGCATTTGTATGGTTTGAAGCAATATCCTCGTGCTTGGTATGAGAAAGCTGACACTCATTTGGTTAAACGAGGCTTTCGTAATAGTCCAACAGAAAGCACATTGTATGTAAAGCGTGAGGGTGATGTACTTCTCATTGTGGTTCTTTGTGTCGATGATTTGTTGATCACTGGACCAAATGAGAGACATATTGCTAAATTTAAGGCTGATTTGAATGCTACTTTCAAGATGAAATATTTGGGACTGTTGCATCATTACTTGGGTATACAGTTTAAGCAGTGTGATGGTGGTATTGCCTTGTGTCAAAAAAGTTACATAGAGACATTGCTATGTAAGTTTGGACTTGAGGATTGCAAACCTATTTCCACTCCCATGGAAACAGGTTTGAAGTTGAGTCTACATGATGCTGGCGATCCTGTTGATGTCACTCTTTACCAAACTGCTGTTGGTTGCCTCATTTATGTATGCAACACAAGGCCAGATATTCAGTTTGCAGTCTCACAAGTTAGCAAATTTATGCATAGCCCAGGGTCTAAGCATTGGCAGGCTGTCAAGAGGATTTTCTGCTACCTTAGTGGCACTTTACATCTTGGCTTGTTTTATCCCAAGGGGGGATCATTGCCGCCAGAATTACATGCTTTTTTGGACTCAGATTGGGCTGGTTATTTTGACACGTGAGTGTCCACAAGTGGTTTTTGTTTCATGCTTGGCAGTTCATGTATATCATGGTTGAGCAATAAGAAACCTAATGTGGCCACTTTGAGTTGTGAGGCTGAGTACAGGGCAGTCTTCATAGCTACGGTTGAGTGTGTATGGCTCATACGCCTTATGGCTGATTTGGGTGTTGGACATGACACTACCAATACCATCTACACTGACAGTCAGAGCGCATTAGCAGTTGCGAGGAACCCAGATTTTCATGCTTGCACAAAGCACATTGAGGTGCATTCCCACTATTTCAGGGAGATGCTCTCAGTAGGAGAGATCAGCTTGGCTTATGTGCCAACATAGGCCAACCTTGCAGATCTTTTCACAAAGGCATTGTCTCGTCAATAGCTTGAATCTTTCCGCAAAGCTTTGGGCTTACTCCCCTTTGTGGACTGATCATGTCCTCAGGGCATGGCACTTCCCTTTACTCATGTGCCGGCTCGCATTCACCGCATCACTCTAGGGGGGATTTGTAAGCGTATACATGTGGTAGTGATGTTGTGAACACACTAGGACGGCCGGGGCATTTTTTCCCTCTTTAGGAGGTTTTTTTCCCCGAGCATCGTATATACGCCCATCACTCTAGGGCTATCTATCTTTCCATTTCATACTAAGTAACACACTCTCTATTGTGTGCCTTGAGCTTCCTTCATCTTCTCCAAGCTGTGTGCGTTTCTCTGCAACCCTAATTCCAACAATGAGAACAATTACAAAATAGTCCATTTAGGTTCCAAGGTTTTCCAAGGTTCCTTTTTAAAACACAATTATAAGAGTTCCTTAATCAAATCACATCCTCCTTCCATATTTTGATCCCTTCATGGATCCATTCTTCCTTCCTCCTTTTCCAGTCAGCATCAGGCCTACTCAGACTAGACCGATTTCTAGACGCATCCGCGGGTCTCACCACCCTACCAAGACTCACTCCCGTTCAATCCCATTTCTAGGACAGTGAATGAACTTGACTCAAAACATAGACCAACGGTTATTAGCTCTAGCCGGAAAGGACCATTCCCTGTTGTATCTCACAAGTAAACATTACACCGACCTTTTCAAGCATGTAATACAAGTTCACACTTAAATATTATATGTTATGTGTCATAATAACTAATGTCTAATTATCCTAAATGATTTTCTCATGTTAAAATGATCATTTAATATGGGGAAGTGCCAAAGGAGAACAAGCTAGAATATTGGTTAAGCTGGCAGACCGCTCATAGTAGGGATCCAAAGGAGGGAAAATAGGGATCCAAAAGGGGGGTCATCTGCAAAAGAGAAATGTGAAACAATGGGCTTAAAAGACCCTAAGGTTCACCCCATTAAGACTTCCAAAATGCTAAGATTCCAAAATTCAAAGGTTGTGTCCAAAGGTCATCACTAGGGAAATTGGATGCTTTATCTGTGTACCAAAGAAGTCTTCATGCATCCCTACATAGGAGGGGGGGAGCCCTAGAAGTAGGAAATGAGAGACAAACACACACACACATTCACAAACTCTGTTACACAAGGGGAAATAGGGACACATGTCAGCTCCCTAGCCCAGATGCCCACAAGGTGTACTCAAATCCTTTTAGAGGGCCATGGAGGTGGACCAATAAGAATTAGGCTAGAGTAAATCTAGTTTAATTAATCTAAAAACACTTAATAAAAGAACCAATAAGAATTAAGCTCTCTAGAAGACTACTGGACAATCTCCCAAGGGATCTAATGAGCATTCAACAGCCCAATGGCTTACATGATTGCTATTGGCCAGGAGACAAACGGGTCCAATGAGAGTTTAGTTGCATTAATTAACTACCTAAGGCTCTCACACAAGGGGAAAGGGGGACATATGTCAGAAGGTATCACTTATGCTCCTTAAATTCCATTGGCTAATTCTAGCATGGACCAATGGGGTGTCAGGATGAGCAAATAGCAAGATTGGTCGACCAAGAGAGAGGGGCGGATGTTTTTCTCAAGGCATTATTGCATACACATTCACACTAGTCCATGTGTGAAGAAGAAGACTCTCTCTAGAGAATTCATGTCAGAAGTGATGGCATTCGGCCTCAAGAGTGTTCAAGACACTTTTTTAAATGCTACATTAGCTAATTTTGAACCTTACATGACAAATTTTATGAGGATATTTGTTATTGACCTTGATGTGTTTGGCACTAAGAAGAAGCATTTGGAGCACCAAAGCTTTTATTTCTAAACTGTAAAGAATCTCGATTATGTCTAAATCCTCTAAAGTGTGTTTTTTGCACTAAAAGTGGCATGTTCTTGGGACACATAGTCTTGCTCTAGGGCATAACCATGGATCTCACAAAGGCAAAGACATTTGGCTAGCTAAAACATTGAAGACTGTGAAAGGTCTGCTTAAGTTTCTTGGATAGGTTTTGTGGCATGGATGAGCTCTTAGGTTTTTGGAAAGTTTTTGGTAGACATAGCTACACTACTAACCCAACATACGAAACTGAAGAAGTTGCAATGGATAAAGAGTGTGACATAACATTTTGGAAGTTTAAACTTATTCTTTCAAAGGAACCAATAGTGCAATCCCCACAATGGACTCTACCTTTTTACATGTTTGTTGATGCCTTGATTGTTGCAATAGGGTGGTGCTAATGTAGGATAACATTGAGAAGTGGTACCGACAAGTATACTATGCTAGCCAAAGATTGAGTCTGCCGGTTGAACTTAACTTTCCACTGTGGAAAATGACTAGAAGGGTAGTTATTGGGCGAGGAAGGGTATCAACCCACTCATGGACATTTTGAGATCTCAACTTGGTGAGGTAAGCTATTAAAATTTTGAGCACTATTTACATTTATGTTACCTTTTGTGTTTGTATTCATTTTTGTTTTTTAAAACTTGTGTTTTCTCTCCTTTTAGTTTAAAAATTCACGTCAAATGTTGCTAGACCAAGAGGAGATCTCTTCAACGGAGTAGCACACTAATGCATTTTTCTATATTTCGATGGATTATATGCATATATGTACTTATTGGGGATGACATGCCTCTCCCATTTTGTACTTGAACACTTGGCTTAACACTAGGTTGGTAACACAATAGAACATAATAGTGTCTTTTCACGGTTTGGAAAAAAAAGTTCCGGTAGGTAGTATAAATGTTTTTTTGTATGGAATCAGTGATGATACTCCACTTTTGATCAAAGTCAGGTGTATTTTCTTGGAGAGATCACCAAAATATCCCTTTAATTTATGGAAATTCCCAAAATACCCTATGGATGGCATCATGGCAAGTGTATTTTCTTGGAAAATTACCAAAATATCCCTCTTAATTTGTGGAAATTTCCAAAATATACCTTTGATTTGTGGAAGATGCCATGCGTCACAATTCAAGAAGAGAGACATATTTTTTTTTGTGTGCAACTACAAGGGAGCATAGGAGCCACAATGATATGTGAGGTGTCAAGCAAGGGCTGGAATCTGGAACGAAGAAGGTGTGGGGAGGCCAGGAGCAAAGTTGTCTTGCTTCTCTCTCTCTCTCTCTCTCTCTCTCTCTCTCTCATTTACTTGGTTGCAGAGACAAAATCCATCCAAGATGTGGTATGGTCACAGTCTCTCTCTCTCTCTCTCTCTCTCTCTCTCTCTCTCTCTCTCTCTCTCTCTCTCTCTCTCTCCGCCACCATAGATTGCACCCTCTCTTTGTGTTCCACCATCAACTGAGAGACCGCCACCACGGACTGTGCTCTCTCTTTGTGCTCCACCATCAACTGAGAGACCACCACCACAGACTGCGCTCTCTCTTTATGTTTCACCATCAACTGAGAGAGAGAGAGAGAGAGAGAGAGAGAGACGAGGGAGCATGCAGGGGACAATGGGATGTTGATTTTTTTGGGAAACTGGAAAACGAGGAAGGAATCTATCTAGATTCTAGCTATTTGAAGAGTGTAGAGAAAATAGTAGACACTTATCCAAGGACCATTACTATTTTGGGGAAATCATTTCTTGAGCTTATAATTCAAGGACCACTACATATGAAAAAAATGAGAAACTTGTATTTTGATATGGCAAGCAACCAAAGTTGATGTACCAATGCATTTCACTCAAAACAATCATTTCTTGTAGTCTGCTGTTGATGGAGAAGACTTGGAATTTTTATCTCTCAATATATAAATTCTCTTCCAAACTTCTATGGGTTGGTGATAAAAAATTATCATTTTTTTAGACTCGCCAATATTTTAAAGGGACATAGAATTAAGCACAAAAAAAGTCTCGTTTTTGCCATTCTACTTACCGATCATCAAATTTATATTGTCACGTTCAATAATGTCAATATATACATGTTTTTTTGTGTTTGTTGGGCCTTTACATTCATGAGGGTCCATGGAGTATGTCAAAACCACATAAAATTTCTTACTAAGAAGGATCTTGGTACTAAAAACAGCAAACAGGAAAAAACTACGTTTCCCATTATGACATCTAAACTCCCATACAAAATGCACCATTTATGCAAATTTGAAGGTTATAATTAGATATTGTAACTAGCTATAAAGTTTGCATATAATTGTCTTAGTAAATTAGCAATCTTGATAAAACTAACTAGCTACATTAGAATGGCTCTGATCTATGTTGGATTAAAAAAGCAACCATCCTTGTTTAGTAAGCTATATGGGGTATTATTAGGTGCCCCAAATCTCAAGGAAGAACCAATTTACAACGAAATACAAATTCTCTCCAAATCTGGTTTTGTCTCTACTTTTTCAAGTCATATCGATGTTTTGCAATGCAAAGTTATGAGAGAAAGCCTCAAGGACTACCTCTTGCTATTATGGTTGATTGTCACTATTGGCTACAATGGATTATTGGGTGGCAGTCCAAAAATCATAAATTGAAGCAAAGTAGCAATTGAATGTGCACTAATGAAGATATCATGTGCAGTTCTACATGTTGTATGATGTGTTTAGACTCTTTTAGGGTGTGCTAGAGAGGTCCTAATGGGGCCTTGAGACTTCGTCCACTCTTTTCCGTATGAGCATGTGGATGGGATATCTTACCATCAAATGTTGTTTATGGAGGGCAAGGGTGCGTATTGTGGGTATCTTTCACAACTTACAGATGTGTCAATTGATGGTGATGAGGACCAGATAGTTACAAGGAAATAGTATGACTAACATACAACACAAGGCTTAGAGGTGGTACATTTTGGAGGTTGTAGCTCATGTGTGGTGTTTCATGGAGTTTGAGTTTCTTTAACATTCTTGTTGTGGCGATCATGGTACACATATTGTACCATTATGTAGAGGTTGCAATTGATGGGGTAGATAGCTTTGAAGAGTCATGTGTGAGCACGAGCACCATTTTTACATCATTGATTTATCGATCTCAAATTGTGTAGTTTGTGTAGGATTGTTTCCAACAACATGATCTTTTCCTCCATGAGTGCCACATTAGAAACAATCGTCATACGGTTGTGGTGCGCATTTTAGAAATATATGTTAGTATTATTGGCTAAACCCATGGCATCATAGTAGCAACATCCCTTGCATTTGGAGCTTCTTTGATCTTGGAGAATATGATGGTGATTAGTGTTGACCTACTAGAAAATATGCTATGCTAGAGAGAGATGTAATTTTGGTCAAAATTATTATCTTTTGGGATAGCTTTAACCATCAAACTTCAATTGCCTAATTGCCTTGCTCCAATTTATTTACAAGCTATCTTTCATCAATGAATTAAGATAACTAGCTTCATAACAAGCAATGAATGTATTCACGCTCAAGTGTGTAAGCTTCCATACTTTATCTTTTTTTCTCTTGCAATACTTTATGAGTTAATTTATTTATAACAAAATGAATTACATCACAACCATGCCCTCATCGAGCCATGGATCAAGAGACAACAATTCACAATTAAACATGGAGTCACCCTTACAAGCATGCTTATCTTCAACTGATTTTTCAAATAGTTGGGGTAGGGTGGTGGAATAACACCTAAATTTGGATAGTGCTTTGAAGAAGATAAATGTTTAAGAATATTTTTAGCTCTCTAAACTTTTGTGTGGTTTCGTAAGCATTACCGTACGACCAAGAATGTTGATTAATATATGCCGATATTGATTAATCAACTTTATCAACCAAAGTCATGACACAAAGACACTTGTTTTCAACTTATTCCCATATCTTTTTGAACTTCTGCAAAGGCCTAAGTTTACTACATATCTCAATATTACCATAGAAAATGCCAAATATCTTCGTTCCTTTACAGTTTGTGAGCCACTTTCTCATTGGTTTGACCTCAAAATTCAATGCTAAGAAAATGTTCTCTCTTTCAGTGTATGTGACTCCATAGCCTTGTCTTTATGGGCACTAGTGCTGATAAAGAACATTTGCAAAACGGAAAGAAAACTTTAACTACATGTATAAGCAATGTCAATTTCAATCCCTTTAGCACTCACTAATCATTGGTAAGATCCCTAGTACTTCTACAAAGAAGATTGGATTTCTTGACTCGTTTGCTTGAGAGAAAAGTTCACAAAGCCATTTATGTTGCAATGGAAATTGTAGTGCCCTCCTTTTGCTTTATCAAGTAAAGTGAATGCAGAATGTCCCTCTTAAACTTTCAAAAGAACAATATAGGACTACTCTTTACATATAAACATCAAATCATCTTTCCAATTGATAATCACCATTGGGGTAACCTTGTGCATGTTATTTACACGCATACATGACATACAACTTCTTCACAAAAAAACACGAAGAGTGCCCATCTATCACGTTTACAAGTTTTACCTTTTTGTGATTAGAAGCTAGTTCTCGTTAATGGGAAACCGGAAAAATCATATCTAAGAATCTCAATTTGTTCCATATCAATCATGCTTGTCTGCTGTATCAATTTGGTATAAAGCAGACATGTCTGCAACCCTTGGAGGACCTTGGCCCTCTCTATCATAGGAATCAACTTGGAGGACCTGGGCTGTTTATCATACTAATCAAATCTACCCCTAGTTAAAGAAGAAATTTGTTTAATAGAGTAGACAATTTTGGTCAAGAAAGTCTCTTACAAGACACATTGCCTTTGCAACTTGATGACTTTAACGTGGAAGTCACGCTATCTTCTTTCGACTAGAGGGACCATGAGCAATTTAAGTCCTTGGTCAGAACATGACATGTGCCATTTTATAACTTTTTGATCCTTTTAGAATTTGTTTCTACTTAACTATTTGATAGACCAATCATGTGCTAAAGGTGATGAGGAGTGGATCATTTGTTCAAGTTCTTGTTTGAGAGAGAGAGAGAGAGAGAGAGAGAGAGAGAGAGAGAGAGGGGGGGGGGGGGGGGGGGGAGAGGACCAAGCTAACTTGCTTAGGGAGCATGAGAAGAATCATCTACACCAAAAATTGATCATGTGGCCAAAACTAGGAGAGAGAGAGAGAGAGAGAGAGAGAGAGAGAGAGAGAGAGAGAGAGAGAGAGAGAGATGATCCAAATCATACACTTAGGGAGAGCTAGGAGCAACATTGTGCGTGAAGGTTTGACCATGTGGATAAAACTCAAGGATGAGAGAGAGAGAGAGAGCGAGCGAGAGAGAGAGGACCAAGCTAACTTGCTTAAGGAGCGTCAGAAGAATCATCTACACCAAAAATTGATTATGTGGACAAAACTAGGGAGAGAGAGAGAGAGAGAGAGAGAGAGAGAGAGAGAGAGAGAGAGAGAGAGAGATCCAAATCATACACTTAGGGAGAGCTAGGAGAAACATTGTGCGTGAAGGTTTGAGCATGTGGACAAAACTCAAGGAGATGAGAGAGAGAGAGAGAGAGAGAGAGAGAGAGAGAGAGAGAGAGAGAAATAGATAGTTTCATAGAAAGATATACAAAGATTGGACCAAGCTCACTCCCCTTAGAGAGAGTGAAGGGAAACATTGCCACTAGATATTTCACTAGGTGGACTAAACTGAGAGTTGGACAAAACTTGAGGAGCGAGAGGAGAAACATCCTCACTAAAGATTTGACAGGGTAGACAATAGTGAGAAATTGAGAGAGAAGACCAAAATCAATCAATAAGGGAGAGCTAGGAGCAACATTGTGATTGAAATTTTTTACCATGTGCACAAAAATCAAGGATGAAGAGATTGGTAGGGGGGGGGGGGGGGACCAAGCTCACTCACATAGGGAGAGTGAGGTCAAGCATCCTCACTAGAGATTTGACCAGGTGGACAAAATGAGGGTTAGAGGGAAAGAGAGAGAGAGGACCAAGCTCACTCATATAGGGAGAGTGACCGGGTGGAAAAATTGAGGGTTGGAGAGAAAGAGAGATAGAGGACCAAGCTCACTCACTTAGGGAGAGTAAGGAAAAACATCCTCATTAAATATTTGACCAAGTGGATAAAATTGAGGGTTGGAGGGAGAGAAGAGAAGAGAGAGAGAGAGAGGAAGCCATTGAACATGAACCTTTGAGTCTCTCTCTCTCTCTCTCTCTCTCTCTCTCTCTCTCTCTCTATACACACACACACATACTTATCAACACATGTGTGCACATACAAATATTTGTATGTATTCATGTATATGTCTTTACATAGTGTATGTATATATATGAGTGTGAATATGTGTGTGTGTGTGTCTATATACGTATATATATGTGTATTGATACTTATATGTGAATTTTTCTTTATATACACTTGCATACACTTATATACACATAGACACACACACACACACACACGTATATGTGTATGTTTAATTGAATTTTGTAGCACATCCAATGTTTCACTATTGTGCTCCTTGCACTCTTACCTCTTCAGTTTTGTATGTGGAATGTCTTTTCTAGCACAACAACTAGGAAATGTGCAATCTATGCTCTGTGAGTGTTAAATTGGATGCAGCTTTGAAGTTTTAAGTAGTTTGACCCATCAATGTTGTGTAGAAATACTCTCTCTCTCTCTCTCTCTCTCTCTCTCTCTCTCTCTCTCTCTCTCTCTCTCTCTCGCCATGTGTCGTGGGCTAAGGACATGGTATTGTTAGGGCTCATTGTCGCTTTATATTAGGCCCATGCCACATACGTCGGTCTAGACATGAGAAAGTATGAGTTGGCATAATAAGAGTGTCTTTATAAGATGTCCGCCTATCACAAAAGACATCCCCCTTATCCCTCAAACAAAAATCCTATTCAACGGGCACGACAAGATATTCAAGTGAGAACACGCCTTGTAGGCTTGATCCTCCAACCTCGGGTTCTTGGTCTAGAACCATTGCTTGCCAAAATATTAAAAAATTAATATGTACTCGTAAGTTCCCATCACGTGGACAAGTTTTGAAGAGGCTTATCTGCCACCATCCATGTGTGACATGGGCCTTATAAACTGATGCTTAAATTCAAAATTTGAAGCCAGCCGCTCATATTTCCACGTCGTCAAACGTCACGTGCATAGGAAATTTGAAATTTGAGCGTCAGAAAATCTCTCTCTCTCTCTCTCTCTCTCTCTCTCTCTCTCTCTCTCCCCTCCTGCGTAGAGCTACAAGCTTTCGCCATAGCCAGCTCTTCTCTCTCTCTCTCTCTCTCTCTCTCTCTCTCTCTCTCTCTGTCTCTGGGTGTGTGTGTGTGTGTGTTGTTATCTCAATGGCCTAAATAAAAGGAAGCTGTATGCAAGGCGAAGGTCCATACCTGCACAAATCCTAGAGATGGAGTGTTGCAGAGGAGGGAATCCGCCTGCTGCAGGTTGAAGAGGAGAGCGCTGATGAGACTAAGGCTGTGACACCTGCTTTACGCACGAAGGCCTAGCCCGAGAAGCCTTACCCTACTCTCTCTAGCTCGAGCGCAGGCACGACGATGGCGAAACTCAGTTCTCCAGCTGACGTAGAAATGAAGCTCGGAGGAGGAAGAAAATTGGCGAAGGATGAGTTACCCATGGAAATTTTGAGCTTGACCCATCACACTCTGCATGAGAAACTTGATTTTCAGTTTGCATGGTGGAAGGCTTACTTTTAGTTTGCATGGCAATAGGCATTGAGTAAGCTGAAAATCTGCAGAAAGTGACCCAAAAAGGGAGCAGTGCATAGGTCACGACGGAACTTTCTGAGGGTTATGAGAAATCAACAATCTTCTATCTGAAATCATGACCGCTTTGGTTGTTGCTATTCATTTGTGGACAAAAAACTATGGCCATAAAGAGCTTGCCTGTCAAGCAGACTTTTTGGTAGATAGATTTCAAGCTTAACAAACTCCTTTTTCTGAGAGGTTGTAACACAAGCCCTAGCTAGAATTGAACGGTGCCTATGAATTGTATGAGGTTCGTTTGGTGGTTTGCGGTCAGCTGATTTGAGTTGTTGACGTGAGTCTTTTGGTTTTTGGTCAGTTGTGATGCTTCTTTCTCACGAGTCACGGATGTTGGTGTTACTTGGCAGCATGGTTGCAGCTTGGATAGACTTTTAGATATGTAGTGAAAGGCTTATGAATTCATGGCTGCCTTTTGATCCACTGTTATAAAAAAGGTCAATCTCTCTCTCTTTCTACTCGGCGGCTAGATCTTTAACACTAGTTTGGTATCAAAACAGGACACTTTAAGTGTCTTTTTTTAACAAATTAATATTAAATGCTACTTGCATTAGACGGTGATTTTAAGCAAACTTTATTGATATGATTAAATATGTTAGAGTGTCTTTTAAAAATATAATCTTGCATTTTAGAATCTATCATGATCAAGAACTATACTCATCAAGTTGAACCTTGTAAGATTGCAATTGAC
Source organism: Adiantum capillus-veneris (assembly GCF_014529385.1). Taxonomy (NCBI): domain Eukaryota; kingdom Viridiplantae; phylum Streptophyta; class Polypodiopsida; order Polypodiales; family Pteridaceae; genus Adiantum; species Adiantum capillus-veneris. The sequence continues at coordinate 1,800,745 of NC_140959.1, forward strand.
GCTCTGAAGAAATCGCCTTTATAAGCTCAAGAAAAAATGAAGTGACCTTGTAGAAAATTTTAGGTGACTCTTCCACAATTTTGCTATAGATAATTGAAAGTTTCATGGGCAAAAAAATTGAGTTTAGAGTATATAAAATAATGGAAAGTTTCATGTGTTTGATATGGTCATTTCAAGCATATCATTGTATACAAAGAAAAATATGTTTTTGATATATTTGTGAGTTTTAAAAAGTGATACATTGCTTGTCCTTTCCATTGAGCACTCAAGGTGTCAAGTAGAAGGGCTTTGGTATGCAACAATTATTGGATCAATTTAAATATTCAAAACTGCATAAGAGAAAACGTTCATATTTTCATTCTTGAGACATAAGCATTCAAAACCTCAAATAATATCAAACTTTTCATGTAAATCAACTAAATGTATCAAATTACGTGGTATATACACAATTGGGGTGCCTAAAACTTTGGTTTCAACGTTATTATGGAGAATTCAAGATTTTCAAGAGTTTTTGCACGACAAAAAGTTGAAGATAGAGTTCAAGCAACGAGATTTAATTGAGTTAGGGATCCCAAAAAATACGTAGTCTCTTGATTTAAACATATAAAGTCACTTGTAGTTGTCAAATTGTACTAGAATAGTACCAATTTCACGAGGGGACCTTCAGAACACCAAAATTATGCTCTTATTCAGCACGTGCTCAAGTATGAAATTATGTCTATAGCTTGCATGTGACTTGAAAACTTATCTTTGAAGTGCATTCCATTGTTTTGTAACCCTAAGTGTTAACACTTGGCTTTTATAAACATAAAAAAGTCCATCTCTACAAAAAGATATAATAATTTTATGATTTTTTTGGCAAAACAGCTTGAAGTTTTACTAAAATTTATACCTTAGAACTTACCAAAATTCTCTCCATATAGATTGTATTTTGATATGGAGAAAAATCCAGTGTTTTCTTTCCCTCATAACCAATCTATGGTAGAAGCAAGGTGTCAAAATTTCTTTCTAGCTTGACAAATAAATTGCCAAAACTTGGTAGAAAAACAGGACACTTTAGTGTCCAATTACAGAACTAGTGTTAAGGTAGTTTCCTACAAGATTAAAACTCTCTTCTTCTTCTTCTTCTTCTTCTCTCTCTCTCTCTCTCTCTCTCTCTCTCTCTCTCTCTCTTGCATGCAAGATCTTAAGGTTTTGCCGCTTGGTCAAATCTTGAGTTTGTAGGACAAGCCTTACATACATTTGAAGCTTTTGCATTTTCTTTTGGTAGATTTTGGTAGAGTCTTAAAATCTTCATTAAGTTCAATGGAGTGCTCAAAATAGTTTTTTTTCTAGATACTTGGAAAACTTAAAAGTCAGAATTTGGAGTTTCTTTGAGAAATTTGAAGCTATTTTGGTAAAAAGTACACTAAAACTTCCTAATTTTGTAGGTTTTGATACTTTGAAAAAATATTTTTATAGGTGATTTTGAAAAATAGGAAGCGCAATTCAACTAAATTCGCATTTTTTCAGCACTGGTTCAATGTCACTCTTCTTCAAAATATATCATTCTTATTTCGAGTTGATGGTGGTTTGCAAAACCTCCATGAGCTAGCTTTGGGTCTTAGGTTTTTGAGACTTGTCCACATGGACAAATCTAGAGACCTTTCAAGACAAACTCTAGTTGATCGCAGTTGATAAAACTTCAATACACGTAGATGACTTGGTCTAAAAATCTTAGGTTTTGTCCACCTAAAAAAATGTTAAAACCTCACAAAACACAAGGTCATTTGTACCAAACCTACATGGCTCTCTCATGCCTCCCTTGCTCTCTCTTAGCGATAGGCCATAGTTGGCAAGAAGTTGACGATCTAGCTTCAAGGTTTTATGTTTTATGCACCTGAACATATCTAGAGACGAGGTAAGACAAGCATTTTACAAATAAAAAATCTAGAGGATCACATACTTTCTTGTCTCTCTCTTGCTCTATATCTCCCTCTCTCTTTGCTAGGCCCCATAGCTAGAAGAAAGTTGAAGACCTAGTTTCCAAGGTTTTAGGTTTTTTCCACCTTGAAAAATCTGGAGGCATTTTAAAATAATTACACCCATGCAAAATCTTTAGGCTCACTTGCCTTAATGTCTCTCTCTCATTGGCAATAGTTTTCAAGAGTTCCCTGCTCTAGTTTGACTTTTGTCCACATGCACAAATCTAGAGGCCATGCATGACAACCAAGAGATTGATGTCCTAGCTTTGAATTGCTAGGTTTTATCCACAAAGACAAATGTTTGGGTGTCCGGAGACACAAATGGCATACATCAAACCTATAGAGCTTTCCTTGCCTTGCCTTTGTCTCTCTTTCTCTATCTCAATCTCATCTCTCTAGTACATTCAAGCTAAACAAATTCATTTTGTCCACATGACAAATCTTGGGGCCTTGTAAGACATTAAACCTACAAAGTTGGGGCCTCGTAAGACACTAAACCTACAAAGTTGACTTGCCCCCCCCCCCCCGCTCTCTCCCCCCCTCAAACTTTAAGTTTTGCTCACAAGGTCACAACTTTAGTCGGCCTTCTCTAGCTCACTAAAAACGATGGAGTCTAGTTCTCCCTCCCCCTCCAACCTTTAGTTTTTTCCACTTGGTCATATCTTTAGAGTATGCATCTCCTCTCTCTCTCTCTCTCTCTCTCTCTCTCTCTCTCTCTCTCTCTCTCTCTCTCTCTCTCTCTGATTCTCTCTCCCTCAATCTTTGCGTTTTGCTCACATGGTGACAAATTTAGTCAGTCTTCTCCTACTCACTCATTAGGAAATTTCGGAGGTCATTTGGAGGGCCTTCTAAGAAAATGTATTTTTTGCACTCTCTCTCTAGAAAAAATGACAAATAAAAGAGCTGGGTCTTTCATAGTAAAACTTCAAAAAGTGTACTTTAAGTACATTCCTTACCCCTCTGAACATTCGTTCGTAGTGATTGAGGGATAATACTCTTTTTAGTTGTATTGAATGAACAACGTCAATACGGAGGGAATGAGGCTAACATGGAGGGACAAATCCGCAGCCGCTATTCACTTTCCATTAAACCTGCACATTTGGCTAATGGCGCACTCCTCAAATGGCACAAATGTTACCCACAAACGAGCCAAATATCACCTTCACATTGATTTGGACAATGAGTACCAACCATTGATTAAGCGCAGTAAAACAAACACACATATACCTCCACCTCCATAGACACGCTCAGAGCTCAAGGAGCTAAACACATAGATATCTGGACGAGAGGCTCTCTCTACCCTAAGAATCCAATAACTAATGCGTCTCCACCGTTTGTCAATCCTACAAGCTTATTGACCTTTGCTGGTGATGGAGAAAAACGGCCTTCTGGGTTATTGTAAATCACTTACAAGAGAAGCTGGAACTTACAAGAGCATTTTCCAATCTCAACAATGTGAGATTGTTCGCCTTTCACATTTACATTCTACAGATCAGGTTACCATTTTGCAACAAAAAACAGAGGTACAAGAACTGAAAGAAAAGGTGCGAAGTTGTCAAATGAAGGACACCATCTTGGGTGGTCGTATCCGAAAGAAGAAATTGCGCAATCTTGAAACATTGCAGGTTGCATCAGGAGGTCTCAAGAAAAGAATCCGAGCATTAAGGTGATGCTTCTTGGTTGGCTACATTGTCTTAGTTAAGTAATCACTTTGTTCTTTCTTGTTATGCATTGTTTTCATGTGCCTAAATAGTGTTAGCGAAGCAAATTTTCTGTTATTTACTTATGCATTGTCTTCATGTAGAGACTCAATCTATCCTGACAAGGAAAACATTGACCCCAAAGCCAATATAGGAAAGAGATTGAAGCCACTTATAAGTAGAAGCCTGGCAGCAGATATAGTACATGACAAGAAGTTTAAGGTTCTACAAAGAAATGTAGTGGACCGCTTTATTTCAGAGAACTCAGTGCCTGCAAAAGAGATACAAGGCACACTTGATTCACTTGGTGTAAGCAAAAGAGGATATTCGGCTATCCAAAAGTCTGTCTCAACCATCTTTGTTAGGAAGGGTATAAAATCCAAACTTCTACCATCAGCCTCAAGTGTTTGGAAAGAGAGGCTTCAGCTTAACGAGGCACAGGGAGACTATCTTGGACAGCCCTTTCATATTAAAGCAACTTACAGTGGCCATGGAGCCAACACTGTGGCATATGATGAGTTCAACAATATTTTTATGGACCTGCGGATACTACAGAAGAGAATGGTGGAGTTTTACAACGTCACATTTGAAGAGTCACGTGGACTATTACATTTTGTGTTAAAACTGGATGAGTGTGAGCTTGTTAAAGAGAAAAAGCTAGAGCGTGTTACTATTACTTTAATGAATAGAGCCCTCTCAAAGTGTCCCAGTGATGATCCTTTATATTTTAGTGTTCAATCAGAATCTAACATATGGTGGCTTGGTGCGTTTGAGGTAAGCGATATTCTCAAGTAAGCTCAAATATTCAGATCTACTTAAGTCTCATTTATTTTGTGTTGCAGGTAAAGAAAGAAGATCATGAGATTCTATATTGGGTGTTCCATCGAACTAATATTCCGGAGCTGATTGATCGACAGACTAACCAGGGAGAGGTACTACGTCTAGATGGAAGGGGAGACTTTCAAGTTCAGTGGCATCTTGCAGGTGACCTTAAAACATTAAAGTGCATGTATAATTGTGGAATGGGTGCAATGGCAAAGTCACCGTGTTTGTTTTGCATGGAGCCTGCAAAGGTCATGAACCCAAAGTGGTGGAGAAAAGCTCCAACACGTCACATTGAGGATCCTGCTTTTCGACCAGTTTTGAAAATACCACTTGTGAATGTTCACATTTGTACAATGCATGCCCTTTGTAGAATTTTAGAGAAATTGGTCTACTTATACATCGGGTTTGCTTGGAAGATTAAGAACTCTGCAGAACGACAAGTAGCCTTGCAGTGCTTAGAAATGGTACTGTCGGATATGGGGCTTCATGGTGGCAATGTGAAAATCCAGCGGGATGAAAAGAGATCAACTGCTGAGAAGGATGTCCCATGCAAACCATCCATCGGTGGGGTGAAGGCACGGAGGTTTTTATCTAAGCCCCAAGGTACAAGAGATCCAAAGCTAACAAAACATGGAAAAATATACAACACATCTTATGTTAGCAAGGTAGAGTATCAGAGCTGGAAAAAGCTACATATTGCAGTCAAAGACCACGAACCAACTACTCGTAACGCGAAGGCTGAGGTTTGGCGATCAATAGACATCCTATTTTTGATGTGCGACAAAGATGACTGGTCACAAGGTGATATGAACAAGTTCAAGGAAAATCTCAACCTTCTGAAAAAATCATTCAAGACAGCATGGACAGACACCCAGATTACTCACTACATGGTATTATTGTGTATTTCATTCTCTCTTATGTGCAAATATGTGAGTGTAAAACATTCTAACTAATCTGTTTTCATATGCAGCACATCATCTTCAATCATTTGCCATATTTTATACAGAAGTATGGGAACCCGGCAATATGGAATACCCAAGGGATGGAAAAGTCTCATTACATGGCGAGAAATGCTTATTTCAGGCACACACGACATGGTGGCTCTCGAATCAAGGCTAACAGTTTGAGAGAACTATTTGAATGGTTCTATCGTAGAATCATTCATCGAATGCAGGCAAAAGAAGTCTTGGCAAATTCAGCAACAGCACAAGCAATCAGACATTTACAACAACAAAAATCTAAAAGATCAATGGCATACAACAACTCCGGAGCTCGTGAAAGTCAACGAAGGTGGAGAGAGACAATGGTGTATGTGAATCACAAGTGGAGAAAGATACTCTGAGTGGATGGCA